>NC_092454.1:39008914-40208914 GCF_036169615.1 Heliangelus exortis
TTTCCTAAGAGAGAAACACTTCCATTATTTTGGGTAGAGACACAGTGGATTTACAAGATGTACTGGTCTAAGCAACATCATGCAAAGCTATTACAATATTTTTCATTCCTCCACAGCTATAAACTTACTCTCTAGATGCTGTTTTTGTCACATCAGATAAAACTGGTAATTTATTAAATGTACATTTTGTTTTACAATTGTGGCACTGGGTGAGGAAAGCAAAGCTGATAACCTACTAGCTCTGTGGCTGATTATTTCAGCCAGTAAAACTCTGTTAAAACTCCATCTGTTTCTGTAATAAGAAGTCAGTAAGAAAAATGTAAATAATTTGTAACGCCATTTCTACAGGATTTTGAAATGTTGATCACTTTCAGCTCTGGTTTTGGTTCTGAAAAAGTAGCTAACTGGTGCTATGGAATGAGATCGGTAGCTACAGCTATGCAAAGGCAAATAAAATATGCAACAAGTGAAGAAACCCTTGGATTTCTAGCTCTCTCTGGCTGTCAGATTGTGTTAAGTGGGGCTGCTGATACTGCCCCTAAACGTTCAGTTTAGCAAGACAGCGTATTCATAGTCTAGTAGTACTATTTAGGGCAGGCCTCATGGACAGTCCAGTCTTCGTCTGGAATGCTTACAAAAAGACAAAATCACAGGATTGTCGTAGCTGGAAAAGACCTCTGATATCACTGAGTCTAACTCTCCATCAAGGAGAAAAAAAAAAGCAAAAAACCCCAAGCATGCCATGCCTACTGCAGCATGCCCTGAAGTGCCATGTGTACATGGTTTCCTTCATCCTTACCCATGAACACTCAACCTTTTAATCACTATCATTGATCTGAACAATAACTGATACATTCCAAATACTTCCTAATGTATAGCGCCTTCTCAATGCTTCTTCTTCCTTGCTTATCCCTTCTGAAGAACTTATAACTATCCACTGCAGCATCAAGTCATGAGAGCCATCCGACTATATTTCTGTGATGGCAACTAAGTCAAAGCTGTCCTGCCTAATGATGGCTTCCCTAATCTTGGTGCCAGGGATTTTTGGCACATTGCTCTTCTGTGTTTGATATAATTTACTTAGCTAAATGCATCCACAATAGTCTTTTTTTACAGTCCTTAGTCTTTTTTTGCTTGCTTGAATTGCATTTGTGTTTTGCTAACAGTGGTGTTACTTGGTGAGTTTCCTAGTGAACACATTTAAGTCCCAGTAAGGAGCACAGAGGTGACCTCTACAAAACTGTCCTGCAATCAACAAGCAGCAGCTTGGCCCTTATAATTGCATCAAGAGTAAACAGCCATGCCAAAATTCAGAGTCTTAAGGAAGTGTCTTAGTGATTGGTTATGCTGCTTCAGGGAGCTGAGGCTGTGTTTCTACATAGCACTATATAGTAGCAGACAATAAGCCTATTATCCCAAGCATCTCTGCCTTGCCCAACATGAATATATGACTGAGCACAGAGATCCACGCATGTGGACCTAAAGAATTCATGCCTAGTATCAGAAAGAAAAAAATAAAAATAACAAGAAAACTGCAGTTTTAGCAAACATAAGGACAAGTTCAACCAGTATTTGTGTTTAGCTGGACAACTACAACTTTAAAGAACTGTAAAAATTCCACCTCTATCATGCTGGCACACACAACTGGAGTTGCAGCTCAAGGTGAGCTAGAGAAAGGATGAGCTCTTGGGTTGGAGACACAGGATCTCTTAACATTGTAAACTTTATGGTAGATGAGTATTGGTAGTCTGTGGGCCATGCTACATCTCCCTCAGCTTTTTGCATCAATAGATCCATGATTCAATTTGACTCTGTATTAACACAGGGACCTGGATTACATTCCCAATATGCACCCAGTGTCAGTGTCCCCTTCTATGCACTACTAATGAAACTCTAACTTCAACAATGAAGCTGCCATGATGTTTGCCATTAAGTGACTTTGTTCAAGTTTGTTCAGATTTACTTTCTTGTAAATGAAAAGAAAATCTGACTCATGATCTAAAAATAGTAAATGAAACAGGTACCTCAATTTTCTGTCACCCTCCAAACTTTTGATTCATTCCTTGCAATCTCTACATTTCAAGACATTGTCTCCTTTATCTCCCCATGAAATAATCTATCCTTCCCACATGAGATCCTCACAAATGCCAGTACATTAACAATAACAATCTTTGCTCTTGACTGAAAAGCAAGGACTAAAATGCACTCTCAGAAATGCTTCTTGTTATTTAATTTTTGTAGCATCCCAAAATGTCCTCTTACAATTGATGACATTTTCTAGTTATGCCTCTGAGCTGAATTAATGCTTTTTGTAATAAGCCAATAGCTATGCAGTCTCGGGAATGTTTTTCATGTATCAGAGACTATTCTGACTTTGGGAAATAGACCTCCAGCCACATTTTTTTTTTAAAGAGTAGTGTCCATACTTTGGAATACCAGCAGCCTCACTATCAAATTCCCAGACCCCTGTGGGCCATGCCAGGTCAGTGAAGATACTGGTTCGTTTTTGTAGCTTTTTCAATTATTATTCCTAGAGTCACATGCTCCATTTGCACTTCTGCCTTTGTTGCTTGGAAGCAAATGCTTATTTCAGATCAGCAGCAATGAAATCCTGGGGCTGCTCAGCATTATGTTTATCCTGTTACAAGCTATGCTTTAGGATTCTGCTGAGGAGCTTCAGTTGTAAAAATGCATTTTGAGTACTACTATCGGTAAATAAAGCAATAAGAGGAATTAAAAAAAAAAAAAAAAGAAAGAAAAAAGTATTCTTCTCTCCATAAGGACCTGCATGACATAGGAAAGCTCCTGCATTTGACAAGGGATGTGTGAATAAACTAACAATTTTGTTTCAAATCTGAAGCAGGAAGGTAGGGAGAAAACTAAGGAAAACTCAACATTTACACATTATTTCATTCAGTGCTAAAAATGAAAAGAATACTGAGAAACGTATTTTTTGTTGAAACAGATACTCTATTTAACTGGAAATAAAAAGAGTTCCTTTTGGTATGGTTTTGAGAATTCCTTTGGAAATGAAAGCCCGGGTTTCCAGGACAGACAGAAGGGGTTTCCCATGGGTTTACCACTCACTGCAGGTTCCTGGCTCTGCAATTAATGTCGTAAGCAGCAGTGTATCACAGTCTTGATAACTCTGAAATCCTGTTGTACAAACATATTCACTGGGTACAGATAAAGCTACAAGAACCACTCCCAGCACCCCACCATGCTGTTGATCTCCACAGCTTGCCCTGGCAGTCTTTGCTCTCACCTGAATGACGTCTTCAATCTCCTTCATCTCTTTTCTCTTGGTCAGAGCAGCTCCTGGCTGTGACTAGAAAAAGGCTCACTGTACTCAATATCACATAGAAAAACTCAGGTTTTACTGCAGGAAGAGGACATTGGTTTGTACAAAGGTTTGAAATCAATGTTTCCTGCTTTCCACATAAGCCTGTGTCTTTAGGGCTTGTCCAGCAATGAATACTGTTCAACACCACCACTTCTCATAGGAACCCAGAACCACCAGAGCAGCCTCTCTTGCTGGCATAGTACAAAAAACTGCAACCATGAGAGCTGTGTTTTTGTTTGCAGAAGGGAAATCTTCCATCCAGCTTGGATTTTAATGAGGCTGAACTGGTTTTAGTTTTCTGTTGTTCTTCACATTATCTCAGGTGAATTCTTAGCTGAATTTTTTATATTCTTGCACATGTGCTACTGAAAGGCAAAATGTTTGGTTTCCAAGCAAGACAGTAGATGTTTAAGTGGTGACAACTTTCTGAATTACTGGTGAATAATGAATGTCAACTAATGATGTTGTTTCTTCTGTTGAGAATTTGAAGTATGGACATTTGTGAAAGCAAAGTTCCTCAACTTGACAATATCTACAACTGCGGTATGAATGTTTTGAGCTACAACAAATAGCTTTATGTATCTGAGTCTGTTGGACTGTCTTGCAGTCCAACAAAAACACAGGTTTTTGAAAGGAACATGACTACATACCAATCATACATACAGAGTTAGATAAAAACAACACAAAGAATAGCACTTCTCTTGCCTAAAACACTCTTAGGTTTAGAAATACAACATTATTAAGAATGAAATCCTTATAGTAACATCTTGTGAAAAACATGAGACTATATTTGAAATAATTTGAAACATGAAAGTAATTCTCCTTCTGTGGCATGTTTTCTTTTTGTGCAGTTTCTAGGAAAGGGAGTAAACCTGTCTCATCACAGGAAGAACAAAAAGTCTGCAGGTGTTTGCATCTTTTTATCTGATTTGGAGTAAATTAATTAATCAGAACCAAAGCATAGAAAAAAGAATCATCTTCATTGGAAAAGACCTTTGAAGTAATCAAGTCAACCATTAACCTAACTCTGACAATTTGGTGCTACACCCTTAGCATCTCATCTACCCATCTTTTAAACATGTCCTGAGATGGTGATTCAACCACCTCCCCAGAAAGCCTGTTCCGCTGTGTGATAACCACAGTGCAGAAATTTCTTCTCATATCCAACCTAAAACTCTTCTGCTGCAATTGAGGCCATTTTGTCTTCTCCAGTCACTCATTATTTGGGAGAAGAGATTGACCCCCACCTCCCTACAATTCTCCTTTCAGTTGATTGTAGAAAGTGGTAAGGTCTCACCTCAGTGTCCTTTTCTCTAAATTGAGAAACCCCAGTTCCCTCAGGCACTTCTCATAAGACTCATTCTTTAGACCCTTCACCAATTCTTTTGCCCTTCTTTGAACTCACTACAGCATCTCAATATTTTTCTTGTAGTGAGAAAGGACTCACTACAAGAGGCCCCAAACTGAACACAGTATTTGAGGTGCAGCCCCACCCGTGCTTAGTCTTTTCCCTACTCTTGCTGGCCACAGAATTTCTGATGCAGTCCAAGATGCCACTGGATTTCTTGGCCACCTGGGATGACTACTAGCTCATATTCATCTGGCTGTCAACCAGCACCCATAGGTCCTTTTCCTCTGGGCAACTTTCAAGCCATTCCTCCTGTAATTCTGCCAATTTCATAGAATCATAGAATCATAGAATTGGCTGGGTTGGAAGGGACCTCAGAGATCATCAAGTCCAACCCTTGATCCACTACCCCTGCAGTTACCAGCCCATGGCACTGAGTGCCACATCCAGTCTCTTTTTAAATATCTCCAGGGACGGAGAATCCACTACTTCCCGGGGCAGCCCATTCCAATGCTTGATCACCCTCTCAGTAAAGAAATTCTTTCTAATGTCCAACCTAAACCTCCCTCGGCACAACTTGAGACCGTGCCCTCTTGTCTTGCTGAGGGTTGCCTGGGAAAAGAGACCAACCCCCACCTGGCTACACCCTCCTTTCAGGGAGTTGTAGAGAGCGATGAGGTCTCCCCTGAGCCTCCTCTTCTCCAGGCTGAACAGCCCCAGCTCCCTCAGCCTCTCCTCATAGGATCTGTGCTGGAGTCCCTTCACCAGCCTGGTTGCCCTCCTTTGGACTGGCTCCAGGACCTCGATATCCTTCCTAAACTGAGGGGCCCAGAACTGGACACAGGACTCAAGGTGTGGCCTCACCAGGGCTGAGTACAGGGACAGAATCCCTTCCCTGGACCTACTGGCCACGCTGTTCCTGATACAGGCCAGGATGCCATTGGCCTTCTTGGCCACCTGGGCACACTGCTGGCTCATGTTCAGCTTCCTGTCAATCCAGACTCCCAGGTCCCTTTCTGCCTGGCTGCTCTCAGCCACTCTGTGCCCAGCCTGGAGCTCCCCATGGGGTTGTTGTGGCCAAAGTGCAGGACCCGGCACTTGGCCGTGTTGAACCTCATCCCATTGGAATCATCCCAACTCTCCAGTCTGTCCAGGTCCCTCTGCAGAGCCCTCCTGCCTTCCAGCTGATCGACACTTCCCCCCAGCTTAGTGTCATCTGCAAACTTGCTGATGATGGACTCAATCCCTTCATCTAAATCATCAATGAAGATATTAAACAGAACTGGTCCCAACACTGATCCCTGGGGGACACCATTGGTGAGCGGCCGCCAACTGGATCAGCACCGTTCAGCATGACTCTCTGGGCCCGGCCCTCCAGCCAGTTCCTAACCCAGCACAGAGTGCCCCTGTCTGAGCCCGGGTCTGACAGTTTTTCCAGGAGAATGCTGTGGGAGATGGTGTCAAAGGCCTTGCTGAAGTCCAGGTAGACTCCATCCACATCCCTCCCCTCATCCGCCAGGCGGGTCACTTTATCATAAAAGGAGATCAGGTTGGTCAGACAGGACCTGCCCTTCCTAAATCCGTGCTGGCTGGGTCTGATCCCTTGCCCATCCTGCAGGTGCTGTGTGATTGCCCCCAGGATGATCTGCTCCATAACCCTGCCAGGCACTGAGGTCAGGCTGACGGGCCTGTAGTTTCCCGGGTCCTCCTTCCGGCCCTTTTTGTGGATTGGCGTGACATTCGCCAACTTCCAATCATCTGGGATGTCCCCGGTGAGCCAGGACTGTTGGTAGATGATAGAGAGGCTTGGCGAGCTCTTCTGCCAGCTCTCTCACCACCCTTGGGTGGTTCCCATCTGGTCACATAGACTTGTGGGGATCCAAGCAGTTCAATAGGTCACTGAATGTTTCCTTCTGGATTACAGGGGGACTGTCTAGGAAGCCATTCCACCTGTAATGTTCCATGGGGTTGTTGTGACCCAAGTGCAGGACCTGACAGTGAACCTTATTGAACATCATACAATTGGCCTTGGTTCATCAATCCAACCTGTCCAGATCCCTTTGCAGACCCTTCCTACCCTCATCAGATCAACACTCCCAACCCATTTGGTATCACCTGCAAACTTGCTGAGGCTGCACTCAATCTTCTAGTGATTTTTATCATTGATAAAGATATTAAAGAGAAGTGGCCCCAGCACTCAGCCTTGGAGAACATCATTTGTGACCAGCCACCATCTGGATTTAAATCCGTTCTCTTCTGGTCTGGCCTTCCATCCAGTTTATTACTCAGCAGAGTGTATACCTGTACAAGTCACGAACAGCTAGTTTCTCCAGGATAATTTGGTGGTAAATGGTGTCAAAGGTTAAAGTCTATGTAAACAGCTTCCACATCACCATCCACTCAGTGGTAACTCTGTCACAGAAAAAGTTCTGGTTAAAACAAAAATTTCTTTGTCACAAATATGTGACATAAGCTCTGAAAGAGATGCTAAGGAAGTAGTTGAATTGAGTGTCATTTATGATAGGAATGCTGCAGTGCTACTTAACTACTCGTGAAGTATTTTTATTCTTGTTGCTTATTTAGCAGCTTGTCTTTAATTTAATGAGCAACTGTTTTCTACACTCACTAAATATATAGTCCATGACTAATTTAATTTCATCTTGCAGAGGTTTTTTCACTGGTGTATACAGATGTAACTAAGAAAAGTTAGATCATTTTTTTTTCAGTGGTATTATGGGCTCCAAACCATATTACTTCTATATCCAAAAAAACCACTAGAGGTAATACAAGGTGGGAATGTCAAATAATAAGAGATAAGGGGTAATTATGCAAATGTAACAAGTCTTAGCTCAAGAGTCTCATAAACCACTAGTGCCCAAGGGAAACAAGGTAACACTATTTGAAAATGGTAACATTGTAACACATCCTGTTATACTTGAAAAATTTAATAAAAGAATTCTTTAAAAAACAAACCACACTAAAAAAAAATACATATACTCTGCCCCCATGAAAGCTATTTAATGAAGCAGTTTTCAAGTTCACATTTTGATATTTCATATCAACACAATCATCATTCAACCTTATTGTTATTAAATATAAGCCAGAGACAAGCACTCCTCTTTTTCCCCTCATGTGACTTTCTTTATAATACTTCTCTCCCCAGAGGAGAAAGCAAGCTGAAGTGAGAAGCGACATCCAGGAGAAAGATGAGACAGAGCACGTGGTGGGGTTAGAGGTTACATACATTTGCACCACCCACCATGGCTCTACTCCATTATTGGCCTGTGGATGTAGTCATCTTCCACCTTCCTCAAATTGCTCAGATAGGGGTACTCTAGAGAATTAGTGTTTTTTTTCCCTGCCCCAGTAATAACTGTGAAGATAAACCCTGAACACCAGTGGTCATCAAAATGTCTGATGCCATCTGCCAATACACAAATGACCGCCTGAACAGGACCCTACAGATGGAGACTGGAAGCCAAACCAAGAAGGTGTGTAAACACACAATACATAAGACAGCTTCAAGCCTCTTGTCCCTGTCCTGTGACTTTACACAGGAGACATGCAAATGGCTTTGGGACTGAGACTGTGGCATGGCAGCTGTTGGTATGCACAGGGATTTCCTCATGCTCCTAACACATCCTGGAGTCCATTAAATAGGACAGAGGCTCTGCAGTACCAAACACTCACTTCAGAGGTGAACATCCAAGGTTTCAGCTTCTGGGAGCATGTAATTTCTCACAATTAATTTTTCAAATATCATTGTTTTGGGGGGGAGGGATATTTTTGTCCTGCCAGAAAAAGCAGGCAGTGACTGACCAAATCTCATGATCAGAGGTAAGCTGGCTGCTGCCTTCAGTTTAAGATAAATAAATGAAAACAAATCACTCCTTGACTCCACTTCCAGTGGAGCATTTTAAGTATTTTAAAAATAATATTGTGACTTCAGTGAAGAGAACAGCCAAACTCTGCATCTGGCCCACACACATTGCTCAAGTCTAGACTGATTGGCCCAGACATCAGCACAGCCACATGTTTGAAAATTAAATTAGACCTTTTGATCAGAGAAGCTGGGACAGTTAAGCAATGCCATAATTTCTTAATTATACATTTTAGCATTTGATTGGAGTAAGATTTAACACAGTGACATTTAATAATTTCGTGCCAGGGGAAATGGATTCTCATTGGCTCTGTTGCCCTGAGCTAAAAGGAGCCAGAGATGCTGGGATAATAGTAATAACAACAATAAAAGTACTAGAAAAGGCATCCTAGCAAGTAGTCAGATTAAGCAAAATTTGAGGATAAAAATGAGCAACAGCTGAACATAAAGGGATGCCTTAACACAACTTTTAAAGTTAGTGTCACTTAAACAAGCTCATCCATCCGAGACAAATGCCTCCTTCCTATTCAATGTATGCAAGCACAATAATGAAGTTAGTATGTGAAAGGCTGCACCATACATCTGAGTATTCCAGCAGCCCCAACATTGTGTTGGATTCAGTTGTTGTGCTTAAACAGCAATGTGATCATGACAGTTTAAAAAGTATAAAAATTACGTGCCTGCAAAACCAAGAGTGTAACTTAATAAACTGTCTAATCCACGCCTTCTCATCATCTGCCTCAGCCTTCAGTTACAGGAAAGGCAGAAACCTTTTCAGCCAGACAGCCAAAATCTGCTGCTGGGTCCTCTTTCCTCAGTACTCAGGCTCAGCTTTGGAAAGACATAACCTTTTCTTGACATGAGACATACTTTCAGACAAGCTCACATCAATCTTTTCTGTAAACCCAACAATACTGAAGCCTTAATACCCAGTACACTGACACTACAATAACTGAAATCTGTGCTAGTTTATGGTGTTCAAGGACCATTGGGTGGGATCAGGATGATACCCATTACATTTAATACAAGTTTTATAACCCTGGACATGATCTTTGGACTGAAGAGCTTAGAGACTTAATGCTTAGACAGAAGCAGGGCAGAAGCAAGTATCAGTAACATGCCTTTAGATCAAGTCCTGTAAAAGTGTTCTAATGTATTTTTTTATTATTATAACAGCAAGTTGTGTTTGAAAAGAGCATGAACTCCTTGGGACTTCTCCTGGAGCCTGCCATTTATTGTCTAAATGTCAAAAGACATCATGAAAAAGACAGACATAGAGCAAATTCAAAGGAGAAAAGTCTTAGCGATTATCATCAAAGTAGCAGCATGGAGACAGTTCAAATAAATCAATGGGTTTCCCTACAGGTTAGAGGAAACCAATTACAGGGGGATGGCAAACCAATAAACAGAACCAACAACTGGCAAAGTAACTTGTCAGGGTATGGCAGGGCATGGCCTAATTTTCAATTTCTGAATATCCGAGTGTATTTTTCAGCATAGCAATTACCATTATGAACAAACAGATGTGGCTGTGGTAGACAGACACAGTCATGCACACATTCTCCTTCCAGGTATCTTAGACAGAAAGGAAAATCTGTAAGTGTAATACATTGCAGAAGTGAAATTACAATATTTCTTTGTAATAGCACAAATAAATGTAATGAACTGGCTGCAGTCCGTGGCCACAGAAAAGGATGGATCTCAGGCTGATGAGAGGTCCTTCTCTGAAATGAATAAGACTATTTCTCAAGCCCTGTCTCAGGTCTGACTCCTGTTTCTAGCTCCACATAACCAAACGTTTGTCACTAACTGCTGGGCCTCTCCACTCACTAGCCCTCAGAATCCTTGTGTGAACTGAAACCCTTGTAACATACCCTTTCTCTCCTCTCAGCTAAGACTACTCTGTGCTGATTGCATTTCATTCATTTTGTGCTCTTGCACGTTGTTGCTAAAGGCCAGTAACTGAAAATTATTTGAGATTGTGTTTAGAGGTGCAGCAAACCCCCTGACTTAGATCCCTACCCATAGCCCTGGCAGGGTCCCTGGGTCTCTTCTTCCAGCTCCCTTCTTCCCAGTTTGTCCAGCCGGTGGTGGACAATGATGCTTTTCCCATTGCTCTGATGAGTAAAGCCATCTCAGTGCCACCTTCTTTTCAGAAACTGTGAATCTCCCACTGCTCTGATAGATGACACTGATGCTGATGCATCCCCATACTCCTCAGAACTTCTTTCTACCCAGTAGAAACTTCCTCCATCTGGAAGACCCCACTGCACAACAGTGAGTGCCCCACAGAAGGAGAGAAATGCCTATGGGTATACAGGATAGTCTCTTTGTCTTGTTGTTCTTGAATTCTCTAAAAAGTCCCTCTGTAACTTCTAGATGTTGTGCAATGCCTGTGTCCAGTTATCAGTTTTGAATCACTCATATTGTAGATCGTTCAAAAAACACTATGTGAAACCACTTGTAAACAATGTGTTGTAACAATTCAAACAGGAGGTGTTGGCCAGATTTTTTTGTTTCCTTATCAAGAGCTTGTTAGCCTGTCTTGAATTACCTTTGCTGTGTTTCTCTCATTGTACTTAATAATTTTACATTCTGCGTCATTTTAATATATTTGTTTCATACTTATTTCCTGATGTGTTTGTAATTCATTTTTGTGAAGGAAATAGATTTATGTTTCTATGGTTCTTAACTGTACAACCATATTAGTAACTGTTCTATCACTGTAATTAAACATCATTGTTTGAAAGATGTGGGGCTGTCCTCTTGAGTACACCGTTATCTGGTGACCTAGCCACACACAGAAGACTGTAGGAAGCAAATATCCTCCTTCTTTGAGGTTCATGAGCAACTGGACAGCTTCATTCCTTTGCAGCCCTGACAAGATAAGAACAAACTGTAAACCCAAGAAATTAACATACTCTATTTATTGTTTCACAAAGTTACCCATCTTCTTATCATATACAGGAGACAACAAGCCAGTGGAGAAGAGGCTTGCACATTGGCCTCATTTGGGTTAGTTTAAAAATTTAATCCCAAGGTTGGGTATGCACAGCCACATCAGAAAAACACAACTTAAAATGAATGTTATGATAGGAAACACCTTTGTGATAGGCAGATGGAGCTAACCACAGAACAGCAGTTTAATGCAGTAATACCACATGATCATCATATACTTCATCATCACATCAAACATTTGTCCCAAATATTTTGATTTGACCATGCTTATACAATAGTTCTGTTATGACCAATGACAATTCTGGATCCAGTATGAATGGTAAGATACAAGGTTATTATTTATCAATGGGTTATCAACTAACCCTGTCCAGCCCAGTTATATCTTAAGCCCTTATTTCCCTGCACATCTGCATTCCCCCTTGAAATAACTAAGCATGAAGCATTCACTTTTGACTTTTAAGCAGGTTCAGGAAGAAACAGAGTTTAGCACAGAAATAAGCTAATCTTCCTGATCTGAGAACCACTTTGACCCAGTTTCCGAGTTGCTATTCTCATTTTTGTCATTATATTTTGTGCAAGTCCAAAGAAACCAATTTGTTGTTTAACTTCTTCGTCTGCAAGGCAGGGACAGATTGATCTGTTTATAGAAAGCACTAAGCACATCACCTTTTCTGAGGGGAGCTAATAAAAATGCAGATTTTGTATTATGATTAATGCTAATATTTTCAAAAGATGAGGAAGAATAATGAGAACTGTTGAGACAAGAGAATCCAAGGGGCAGGCAGCAAGAGGTATGGAGGGGGATAATTTTTGGATTTAAAATCTTTTCTTGGTAAAGGAAGGGAGGAGCTCTGAGAGCCCTGTTTCTAGGAGTGCTCTTGGCAGTGGCACCACACACCAGGAACCTGCCACCCTGATCTGGCATCTGGCACTGAGGGTGCTTTCAGCCTGCTCCAGCCAGAGCTCCCCTTGAAATTCTCATCTTCACAGGAGTCCATCAAATGCTTTGGTGAGAAAACAGATAGGTTCTAACTGTGAGTTCAAGAGCTTCTCAATTTTTCTCAGAGTGCATTTCCTTTTTTAAAAAGAGCCCTTTTGAAGCACAATGCATGTCATGAGATGCTCTCAGCAGGCCTCTTGCCCAAGCAGAACCAGATGTCAAAGACCTACAGCACTTAATGGGAATGAGAAATAAGAGATAAGATGGGGTATCACATCATGTGGTACCACTGAACCCATTGATTTGTGGGCAGCTCTGTCCCTGGAAATGAGGCAGTAATTCCTTCCCTGACTCAATTCCACAAACTCTCCACTGATAGCAAAGTAGCTATCTCATCACCCTAAATGGATAGATATAAGAAGAATAAAGCAGAAATCAAATTTCCTTGCTGTCTCTTTTCCCCAGCATAAATCCATTTATATCAACAGTAATTTGCTTCAAAGGAAATATGTTTATACCTTAAAAAGAAAAACCAACTTGTAAACCTGCATGACCAAGAACCATTTGGCAACTCTTGCCATAATAAAGCTAATGTTTGTTGAGGTAGATATCTTCTAGGGTTTTCATTACACATCAGGGAGCAGCACCCCTACAAAGACTCCTGTGACCACAAACCCTGCAGAGGAGAGCCTCTTCTTTTTGGGGGACACATCTATTACAAAACATGCAAATAGGTTCCCAGTGTTTTAACATAGCTATTAATACAGTAAAAGAGATTTACATAATTTCTTAATTAATACACCTTTGACACAAGGAGGAACTGGCGGCCAAGTGCAATTTACACCCAACTCTTCTACAATAAGATCTAATGTTGTGAATCAGTTTTTACCTTGCTGTTGAATGCACAAAACCACATTGACTTCAAAAGTATGTAATATATATTAACACTAGGGATAAGGGGAGCCATTCCTCGTCATGCAAAAACAAAGACTCAGTGTAGTATAAGCCCTTTTGTACAGGTAGAAATACTTCTACTAAATTGTTGCAAGCTGTCACAGTTAAACAATACTGACTTTAATATGTACCATTCCCAGCTGGGAGGTCTCTGGTATCAGTTTTGAATATTACCACTACAGAAAGAGAAACATGACAATGCTAACAACAATTCTTCCATTTATTTTATTTTTTTTTTCTCAGGATTTATGAGAATCTTGACATAGCACACTAGTATTATCCAAGCCTCTAAGGGATGTTTGTAGCGTGTGCTAGGTTCCTTCTTTGCATTTTTTACTGTCTCCTTAAGCCCTCTAAATTTAAACAAACACAAGGAGCATTTAACCTTGCAGCATGTTCACAGTACCTTCCAAAGCAGAGCCTTTGCCCACCTCACCTCTCTTATTGAGCATAAAGAACAGCTGGAAGTAATTAGGCACACATCTTTGGTGCCTGGCCCTGAGCATGACTCAGGGCCACATTCACTCTGGACTGATCCATGTCAGAACAAGTCCCGAGACCTAAAAAGGCTTCTTATAAACTCCATTATAAGAAAGTATTTTTAAATGTTAGGTTACTACTAGAACTTCTGCTCGTGAATCTAGATACCAAAGAGTCTCATTAGGACATCTAATCCATGTCTTGGCCAAAACCTCACTGCAATCAATGGCATCCTTAAATGACCTCAGACATATTAGCATTCTGAGATAATGCTCATACCCTGGTTCTATGCCAAAGAATGAGGATCCGTGACTTTCTTTCCAACCACCTCATACCTCCTTTGTTAACTCTGTGGATGTTGCAGACCTATTTACCAATGAAACACTAGCCATGGTGAAAAACCAATGACCAGATGTGATCAAGATGAACACCAGACTGTAAATGTCCACATTCAGTAGTAATTATAGCCAGTATTATGAATACAAGGGCGGTAGTAAGAGTGGTGAACCTTAAAATAATGTTTTTTTGTAAGAGACTTTCCTTCCCTTCTCATGCCTTTACCTTGAATAAAGCAGCTTGTTATTTGAAAGCCATAATTTGAACACTAATACTAGAGACTTTCTCAGTAAAGCTCCATTCTGAAATTTATAATATTCTAATTTTTTTCTCATGAAAAATAAGACCACAAGAGTTTGGCCATAATTTATGGTCACTTCTGAGACAACGGCTGAGATTTCCAGTTTCTACAGAAGCACATTACCAAGGAGTAAAGGTAAAGGTATAAATGCTTATCTCCTGAACATCCCATGGATAAGATGTGAACGCAGCAAAGAAGGAAAATTAATGTTCTTCATAAATGGGTAGCCATCATGCAGTGACCTGCACCCTCAATAATCCAGGTCAAATCATGCCAAAATAAGGATGGTTCAGTGTATATTTGCCCTTTTTGGCTGTCATTTATAACTCAAGTGGTGTTTTCTCCATAGCAAAATTCCTTCCTCAACCCCCTGTTTTGTGTTGCTCCCTTGTCCCCAGCCTGCTATGAGCATGAGACATTTTCTCCTTACAGCCTAAATCTCCTGTGTGCTGTGAGTGTCCTCTAACAGTAAATGCAGATTGAAACACTTTCTTTGAATCTGAAAAAGCTCACCATTTCCCCATACTTTGTCAGACTTCTGAGACAATTTTGAGTAGTTTTTGACTTAGTGGATTCAGAATCAGTTGCAAAAAGGAAGTACTGGGGAAGTACTGGACAGACATTATCTTGTTAATAATTTTTTTTTTTCTTCTTAGTTGTCACAGAGTTTCAGATTGAAGACTTCAGAGAGTGCAGGAGTCATGTGCCAACCCCTCAGTGCAACACACAGAAAACGCAGTCCCTGGGATGTTTTACTTAAATGCTCATAATTTTGAAGGTTCCTCCAAGGAGTCATGTTTCTTTTCTTTCTTAAGAGAATACAGAATGTGAACCAGATCCCTGCTGAATATTTCCCTCTCTGCACAGTTAGGTATGAAATGCTAAATTCTGAAAAGAATTTTTTTTGCTTGATAAATTCTGCTAGACATTGATGAGTACTCTCATGCTCTGAATTTTGGTCAGTAAAACATCCTGAACATCTTGCAGAAGGCACTGTGGTTGCAGCTGGTAAAGGCTGCAGTTTCTTCAACTGCAGATCAAAAGCTGAGCAAAAAGCATTTGGTTTGTAGTATGTGCATTGAGCACATGTGTTTCATGAGTAATTGAAGATGTCCACAGTCATGTGAATCTATTATATGTTTCTTACCAGTGTTTATCATACCCTCATGAAGTTCTGTGACTGTCAGGAGAAATATACCCTCTTAACATCACTAGCCCACATGGCAAGGTTTTCTCCTGTTTAACAGGTAGGAATTGTCTTTTTCCTCCCACTAAAAGGACGCAGCCTTCTGTGTCCCATATTTTCCTATATTTAATGTTTTTCAGGCTCCTTAAAAACTTATATTTTATAGCTCTGCTGGTGTTTACATGGGAACCTCAGCAAAGAAAACATTCAAGCCTTTTGCTGGAAGTTAAAATACTGGATTTTGCCAGGTCTAAAAGATCAGATTTTAACTGAATGGTTTGGAAACAGTTTTAGGTGATTCCTGGAGCAGATTTAATCAAACTGTTTTAATGTTCCTTTCTATCTAAAATGCCTACACTTAGGTTCCTGGCAACCAAGTCACTGAGTCTGTCAAACTCAGAAGACAAAAGACTCTTCATTTAGAATGCTCTGAAAGTAAAGCAGATGTGTGTCTGACACATGACCTATACATATTCTAGGTTAATGTAAAGAAAAATTTAATTTCTGCTCTTGTATTTCTGTGCACTAGTCATAAGCAGCAAACCCACAATTCGTTGCTCTGATATTCTTTGTGGTATGTCTGTGCATAGGGTAGTTTAATAATTCTGTGGAATTTTGCAAGTTGCTACTAGTGAGATCATGAAGGCTACAGGTGGGAGGACTCCTAATGCTAGAGCAAAGAAAGGAAACATCATCTCATAAAACTGCACCATAGGATATGCACAAGTACAGCAGTGGAAAATGTAACAACGAGGATATTAGGGTGACTTGGCACTTGATTGTAAAACCATGTCTTGTGCCTACACTGATGAGACTAGCACTTGGACCCTAGATCCAACCAGTGATTTTTTTTTTTTCTTGTTGTAAGCTGCAGCAATTGATCTGTGAAGGGAGTATAACTAACTCCTGCAGCCCAGCATTGTCCAGAACTTAACCCATAATCATCAATATTCCTAATGAAAAAATTCCATTCAACCATATTAGTATAAATACCCTTTTCCTGCCCTCAAGTTTGTCTTGTAACTGAAATTGAATTTTTCCTCCATTTGCCACAAACACAGCACAGCAAACTGTAACAATGGTCTGTACATTTCAATTACATTGAAATACTAATTAAAAATAAAGTTACTAAATAATTTAAATAAGTACAAAGGTAAAGAGGCATAATTATCAAAAGCAATTTCATCATTTGAACATAAAGAGGGCAGAAAGAAAGAAAACGAGGATGAAGAAAACCAAGTTTGCCTGAATGCATTTGGAGGCTCACGATCAGCTTCCCACTCTGTTGCACTGCGTCCATGGCACTGAAATTTGTTGATGTCAGTGAAGTAACACTGGTATGAAGATTAAATAACTATGGAGAAAGCAGTCAGTGGCACTTCCAAAGTTTACCCATTTCTGCCACGTGCTCAGCACCACTGCCTCAGAGAGGAAAACCATTCACTCCAAAGAACCTCAGCATCAGGTTCATATCTCAAGCTGGCCTCTGGAGAGCTAAGCAGCCTAAAGTCCTTTCTAAAGGGTTTAGGTCAGAAGTTTCTTGTGAGCTGTCTGATGTAGGAATCTAGTCTTCAGCAGCCATTTGCCAAAGGTTTTTATTATGTTGGAAAACCAGAGAGGCGAAGGGCTGTGTCTCATTGGAGCAGCATTGTTTCCAGTAGATTCAGGTAAAATTCATGTCTGCCTGGGATCTGTTTCCTCCAAAACAGTCATGGGGGAGAGGAACTTGAGATCCAGCTCCTATTGCACTTACTGTTCATCAGTTAACATGCATTGTCTTCTTCCAATTTTTTTCCCTCTCTCTCCCTTTGCACTATATCTTAATATATATCCATAACCTTTGGTTTTGTCTGTTTGCAGTCAGCTGAGCTGCCTGTCTTCAAGCCCTAACTAAATTTGTCATCCTCCATTCATAACAGTTAAAACTGTTTGTAAGGCAGCATTTGGAAAGAACGGGCTGATATGTCTTATTGTTTGGTCTTATAGGAAAGATATAGGTTTGGTACTGGTATTGTTTGCTTTTTTGTTTGTTTGTTTGGGTTTTTAATAGTAAAGGAACTTTCCATACCTGTTTTTAAGAAACATAATGGTCTTTCTGTGTTAGAGTTGCCTGCCTTGCAGCTTTGCAAAGTATGTGCAGAATCATGCACTGGGGTGGGGCGGGGTTGAGGAGTTGAGGCTTACAGGTTGAAAACCTTTAAGGAAGAGCAACCAGGGAAAGAAAAAGACAAAGGAAAAATAGAAAAAACAAAACTAAACAAAAATAAAAGAAAAAAAAAACAAAACGCTTTTGGGTTTGGTTATCTTCCACAGAAGTACCACATTTCAGCAAATAGAAGACTTCATTTTTCCTTCAGCTGCATAATACACTCGTAACTAAACCAAATCACCGCGCTTAAGTGTGAAAAGTTTTAACAAAGTTACCCTGCTACATGGTATCTTACATACTGCCTTATGTCTTATGAAAATGCTTACACAATCTGTATTGAGCTATCATTTTTTTTCAGAGAAGTTCCACAAAACAAATCCAGGTCCACAAAACTTAACACGTAAAAGCTCCAAGAAACCTTCAACTAATGATGAAAGTGTCGAAAAACCAAAAGGTTTCAACAAAGCTGTATCATCTTGATTTCTGCTGGAGACTGGGTGGTGTTTTGTTAGAACTGGTCAGCTCTTCCCAGTACTAGTACATCCACGTCCTACCAGATGGTAAATACCAATGGTTAAAGAGAAGGACACTTTCTCAGACTTCGAAGAGAAGGCAAACTGGAAAGTTATTAATAAGACCTTGTTGTGGTCTTTTTATTAATTCTGCCTTTTTCAGAAAGCTTTAATTTAATTTCCTGTCTAAACAGATAGCTCAGAGATGATCCTTCCTTCTTGTTTCTGGGTCAGAGGCACCCTTGACAGCAAGAAAGATACTAATCCAAAATCTTTTCCATCAGCCTCCTGGAAATGCTAACAATTATAGTGGTTACAGGGAGACACCTCCCCCAACCAAGTTTTGCAGCTGTGAACCTTAGCTAATCTCAGAAGCAGGGGTCAGTGCTTCTCAACCAATATCCTGTTATTTACAATACTGTGAAACACAAGATAAAAGTTGCAATTTCCTTTCATCTTAAGAAAGAGGACTTGTGTTTTACTTCACTTACCACTGACTTGGACTTATGACAAAACATTAACAATGAGCAGGTAGAATATCAGTCTCTCTCTCAGTGTCTCTTTCAGAGTAAATAGTTATTTATCCCATAAATAGTCACACATGTAGGGAATTATTCTACCTCTATCAATATCCAGCTGGTTGGTGAATTTGAATTCTCTTGGTTGGTGAGAATGAAATGTCTCCCAAAGGTGTCACCTACAAAATTTACCTCAGCAACAATAGAAAACTAAATGATCGGTTGACAGCTAACGGGGGAATCTGAAATGATGACGTTCAAATTTTGATGTTTAAAGTATCATACTGATATATGATTTCTGGGGGTGACGGAGGAGGAAGAAGATAGTTTACACTAACTCTTCCTTTCTTTGAACTTCTTTCCTTAACATGTGTGTTATGTTATCCAGAAGGAAACTCAAAATGAGAACCATTCCACAACACATTTGTGCTTAGGGAGAGAAATTAAAATAGTAAGATGTTTGACAGGCCAAACTGTTGCTCACTGCGGTACTGGAAGGCACTTAGGTGTTACTGTCATAAGTCAGGGATAGGGCTCTGCACAGCATATGAAGTGGCTGGAGATGAAGAAGGGGTTCCATTTCCCCACCAACACTAATTAGTTCCATACACAATGCTTCTTTAATTATCTCCAGCCTATTTTCTCTCAAAACCCATTTACTAAATCAAGTTAACTCTCTCTGGGAGACTCTCCATATTGAGATTGAACATTTTATGTAGTTTTGATGTAGATTCCCCTGCTGCGTTAAAGCAGCCATTTGAGGTTGGTTATCACTGAGATAAAGGCCTGGGATAAAGGTTTCTCTATTCTTCACAGAATAAGCTGGAGACAGGACAGAATTAGTCCTCGCCAAAGGCTTAGGAGAGTTGCAGGTCCATAAAGTAGTGCTTGTATTGACTTCCTACTTGTCCATGAGCTCCGAGAATGATTCTGGGTGAAAAGTTCCCAATGGACTCATAGGGTTTCTACATGTCAGTATATGCAAAGGCAGGACTACAGCTTTAGGACTGCTGAACAACATGGAGCTATTCAGCAGTTTGAAAAGCTTTGACATTGCTGTCTGATAACTATTAAATTTTACAAATTACTTGGTCCTTGTAGGAATGCTGTGGCTCTTATCACATGATATGAAAGATCATGGAATCACAGAATATCTCAGGTTGGAAGGGTCAGTCCCACAGGATCATCCAATCCAACTCCCTGCTCCTTTCAGAACTTCCTAAAACTAAATCTTGTGACTGAGAGCATCATCCATGTGCTTCTTGAATTCTGATGGGCCTGGGGAGCCTGTTCCAGTTAGCAACCACACATCCTCTCAGTGAAGAACCTTTTTCTAATGTTCAGTCTGAACTTCCTCTGATGCAGCTTCATTCCTTGTGTCTTCTTGCTGGTCACCAAAGAGACATCAGCACCTCCTGCTCTGCTGCCCCCCTGTGATGAACTTGTCTCTCCCTGGAGACCTTTCACCATCTTGGTCACCCTCTTCTGGACACATTCTGGTAGTTTGATCTCCATTTTATACTGAGGAGCCCCAAACTTCACGTGGTACTTGAGTTGTGCAAGTGTAGAATGACAGTGCAGTGTAGAATGGGACAATCATCTCCCTTAACCTTCTAGTGATGCTGTGCTTGATGCACTCCAGGACACAGTTGGACCTTTTGCCTGTCAGGGCACTCATATTCAACATGCCACCATCCCATATACGCAGATCCCTTTCTTCTGGGCTGCTTTCCAGCCTCTGATCCTCAAGTCTGTACATATAACCAGGATTACTTCATCCCAGGTGTAGAATCCAGCATTTGCTCTGGTTAAATTTCACACACCTGGTGACTACCTGGCTCTCTAGTCTATCTAGATCTCTCTGTAAGGCCTCTGTACCCTTGAGGCAGGCAATAGATCCTCCTAGTTTAGTACCATCAACAATATTGATGTACATTTGATTTCTGCACCCAGATAATTCATAATAACATTAAAGAACAGTAAACCCTCCAAAAAAGGAATTTTTGTATTTTTTCCTGTTGTATAAATATATAATTTTCCATTATCAGAACAATGCTAAATCTATTGGAGTTTGTAATACATTATTAAAAAGTGCCCTGGCAATCTTCAGTGAGATCCAGGCAACATTAAGTAGCAAAATCTAATTTCTAACGCTGTGCAAAAGCTACTTCCCAGAGCACAACAATTTTGGCTGGTTTACCTATTGTCTCTGTATAGCCATAGCTGGGGTTAGCTCATTACTAAGTGTTACAATTCCTGCAGTCAAAAAGAACCATGTTTTCTATTTTATTCTATTAATCATAACTGCTCTGAATTCCTAACCTTGCCCTTACTTCATATGTTGGACAGTTTTACACTACTTTTGTCTTCTCTGTGCCAAAACTTTTTAATCTATATAAAACAACTATGGAGACAAAGACATCATAGGGGCCTTGTCCTCTTTCCTGACTACAGCAGTAAGGAACCTTTTACCTGATTTTTAATTTTAGATCAATCACAGCCAGCTTGTTCTATTTCTGAATAGAACAGTAAGTTTAATGTTGCAACATTAGACAATCTACTGTCTAGTCTGTTGCTTTCAGCACTAGTGAAATGATGCTTCTGACAGTGATGTCACAGCTCATCCCTACCCCCATTCCTCATGCTGTCCAACTTCAAAAGGAAATAAAAATAGGGCTTGCTGCTTACCAGACCCTGGGGTTTCTTTATTACCTATTTCATGTTTAATCACAGCCTTCTGAACTGGTGATATCTCTCTCATCAAATACAGAACTAAAGAATTAGCAGAACAGAAGCTCAAAATCAAGGTCCCATCATAACAGAAAATGGCTAGGTATGTAAAATATGGTAGATTCTAACCTTCTGAGTGGATGGCAAAAAAAAAAAAAAAAAAAAAATGGGGAGAAAGGAGGGACAATAGAGAGAAATAAAGCAGGTTGCCCATACTACCAAGGAATAGAGATTGCATTGTCAAGACCCAGATATCTGAAATGACTACCACTTTTCTAGCCTGACACCTTAAGTCATCTAAAGTCAGTTATAAGCTCACAAAACAAAGAAAAGCGATAAATGAGTGAAAGGACCGCAGAATGTGGCCTCTGTATTAAAATCATGAGAGTGCTTTTGCTGTCCCAGTAGAACAGGCTGGGAGAGGCAGCCTGGGCTGACAGCATTGCCTATGTCTTGTCATACTTCAAACAGAGAATATGGTGTTATCACGTTGTGGTTTGACCGTACAACAGAAATTCCCTCATGAGTTTTCAAAGTAAAGCCTTTAAAAATCTCTAAGCCCCCCTCCTGTCTGCCTGTTCCAAGCACACTATTCCCATTATCTCTCAGAATCTTCAAATGTACTGATCCTCCGAACACCTCTGCATGGTAAGGAAGCATTGCTACATTCGTTGTACATCTGGAAACTGAGGCACAAAACATCTTGGGAAGGGATCTTCAGAGGCATGCTCCTCTAAAACAGATTTTCAAACACATCTTCTCAGCTGCTAGATTGGATGACTGTTTGAAAGTAAATGCTGAATACTAGCCATGGTAGCAATCTGGTACCTTTCATAATTTGCTTGAGTTATTAAAAACTGGTACTGAAGAAAGGACTGAAAACTGTGGACATGCCATTAAGAGTTTTGAGGAAACCCAAGACTCTTGGTAGTTTTCACTTTATGTAGCATGAAGATGAAAAACAATATTATAAGTTTTCTGTTATTCCTTACTCCCATAGTCTGCCATTAGACAAATCTGCCTTGTTTAAGTTCATGGACTGCTGATCACTGATCTAAAGCAAATACATTCCTCATTGTAGTGAAATGAGGCAACCAGGTGTCACTAATTGCCAGGTAGTGGGCATGAGCTTGTGTTAAGCCCACCTGTACCTGATTAGGGCGGGCCCTAACTGCGCATGAGCAGGATTAGGGGGCCGATAAAAGGTGAGGCCTGAGACACAAGCTCACTCCTGAGCAAGCCAGCAGAGACGTTAGTTGACTCTGGAGCAGTAGCACTGAGCCAGGCTAATATCAACCCTGAAGGCAACAAACTCAGAGCACTGTTTGTGCACTTCTGCTGGAGCACCTGTTGGACCTGTATAGCGCCGTGCTATAAGAGAGGTTCGTCTTGCAACACCTCATCATCTTCTTCTCTGTTGATTTCAAGTAATCTCATTACACTTAAAAACCCCCAAAGCACTTTTTTTGTTTTTCAACATGATAATATTGAAGAAAAAAAAAAAGAAAAGTCAGTTTTTCTGATGTCTCTGAATCAGGCTGAATTCCTTGTTCCTTTCTGTACAATATGCTTTCCAACATGACAAGACAATTATAATGCACTCAAATTAATGCCAAGAGTAGCAGGAACTAATGACAAAAACACTAAAAGAATATGTGTTTCTGAGGAATAAGAAAAACAATATTCTCAGAAGACAAGGTTTGAGGAAAAAGCTTTGAGTCAGCAACAGTTGAATAGCAGAAGGAGCAATTTCACGCTTGGATATGAATAAAGGTTTCTGTGGCTTCACAACAAGGTCAGTGTACTTTTTTCCAATGACTGACCTTGGGACCTGAGAGAGAAGGCACTAACTACCTAAAAGGCCAAAATATCTAAGTGCTGTAAGGGTCTCACTCTGCTTTCTGATACATCCTCTGCAAAGCCTGTAAAAACTATCTGGAATCAGGTATGGTCCAGAAAACTAGAAGTATCAAATAACTGCTTCTTGAAGAGCTCAGGAATTTGCTATCCTTGTTACATTACCTTCCACAGCATCTGATTCAGTCTGATTATTTTAATTGGATGTGCTGTGCATTTCCTAAACAGTCATCTCACTTGTCACTGTATGAAAAGGCCACAGAGATTAAATAATAGGTGCATTTCATGTCTAGTCTTGTACTAGATAGTACAAGAAGTGATGCAAAAGGTTAAGCTTCCCTGAGTACTTAAAAGATGTTAAATATTATGGTTTATTTTTTTGTCTTGTTTCAGGCTTTCAGGTTGTCTGTAAAACTCCCAGTTTGGCAATTAATGTGTATTTTGGACGCTGAAGATATATCTACAGATTTAATACAGTCATCTGCAGAAATACCTGAACTCCACTGAAATGAAGAAACATAGGAAGTAGCAGCAGTCAAGCTCTATTACTTTGGCCCAGGCTGTCCCCACCTCCCCACCCCTTTCTTCCACTTATTTTTTTCAGAAAACTGCATTTCCTTCTATCTTGTGTTCTATCTTGAACACAGCTGAAGGTGTTTGAGTAACATTTCTTAAAAATAAGACAAGGAAGAAATACAGACTAATGTTATGTTTCAGCAAAGTTATAAGCAATTGAAAACCAGGCATTATAATAGGAGATATTAGGCAATCCTAATGATGGGTGATGCCACACACCCTATCTACGATAATTGAGAAAAAAGTAGGTTACAGACATCTGAGAAATTGCATTCTGAAGCAATCGTATTCTCATTTTATATCATTGCTTGCTTGTTTGATGTTAAAATTTAATTCATTTTTATGAGGCTGTGTTCTCTTCCTCTTGCTACATGGATTATGTGGTGGGCAATTACATGAATGTGTGCATCAGAGGCCCATGTTGCTGCTATGTGCTTGGCTCTTAAGCTGTAAACTGCATGATATGATCATCTCCTGTGTGCTTCAAATGAGTCAGCTTGGTTTACAGACTGGAATTTACTTGGTTTATTGTTGGAATAAGTAAAGTGCTGGTTATAGAATGTCTGGCTCTTAATTCAGATACTAATAATCCTGCTGAGGGTTGTCTACAGTATTTTTAAACTCAACCATAGAGTAATATTTGCTCCACTGGCTTGTTCTGGAATAAGATACTAGGTTCAAGTCAGATTGCCATACATTGCAGATGCTTGACACATTATGAAAATCTTTACAGAGTACACCAATAGGCACACAAATTTATCTGTCATTTCCTAAGAAGTCACCCAGCAACACTGCCATCCTCTTTTGCATCCACTTTCATATCCAGTGCTTACCAGGGGCATGGACATTACAATTTGAAATTTTTTTAGTACATTGTGAGTGCATATATGAAAACCCGTTAGGAAAACTTTCAAGTTTTTTTCTTAGGGACTTTCTTAGACTCATTCTGTCCTGTGTCATGCATGTGTGATGCAGGTTGAGGTAAGGGGACACTGGATCTTTCTGTATAGAGGGGTGGCAACTCTGTCCTTCCTGTAGCAGTTTGACTACACTTGAGAAGGATGTCTAGAAGGATGTTACACTACAGTTTTGCAGACACTGAAAAAGAAGGAGCTGTTACACAGAAAGCAGAAATGGCCTTCTATCTTATTTGACTTTTGGGAAATCTTGGATTAACAGGTTGAAACAAGAAATGCATTATGGAAGAACAGATAAGACAATAAAGCACGAATTCAGAAGATCCAGGTTATAGCCAAGCTTTGGCTATTGAACTGCTGCTTGTCCTTAAGAAAGTGGTTTAGTCTTTCTGTATTACCAGAGACAAAATCCCACTTCAACAGAAACCAGCATTCCTTGTCATTAGTGCTGATGCAGGGCCTCACACGACAGGCTCTTCATCCCTCTGAAATGTTTAGATGTGGTTATAATCTCTGTTGCTGTCCTGTAATATGGACATTCTAGCAGGTCTTTTTGAGATTCTGTGTCCGACCATGTGCAATGATGGATGTTCTTGGAGTAGGAACAATTGGTTGTGCATTCTTTTGAAACCTTTACTAGATTCTACATGTGCCACCTATTAAAAAATATAATTTGAAAAGGACAATGAGGAATGAAGAAGCAAAATACTAAAGAAGGATTTCCAGGGTAAATCAGAACACATTTAGTACTTATGGCTCAGAGCACGTAGTGTATATGTATTCCAAACCTGTGATTAATTTTTTGTTTGATTTCAAGTTGCATAGCTTGTGCATGAAACAGTGGCATTTTTATAATGCACTTCATCAGAAATTTTCAGTCTGGAAAACTCCATGGGTGCAAGTCAATTTTGTTTAAATCCACTTTCTTGAAGTTGAACAACTCATCCATAATCAGTGATATATCATGTTGGCTTAGATGAGACTTGCAATACTGCGAAAAGCATAAAAAAGGTGCTTTTCCTCCAGCTTTGATGAAGGACAAAGCCTGTGCTAGCAGAATTGTGCTTATGTCTGGGCACTTCTAGAACAGTATCTCTTCTGGTTTTATGCCTTTCAGAAGAGAAGGGCTTCAGTTGGGTATAAATTTTTATTGGTATGATCCTAAAGGAAATTATTAAAACCTGCAGTGTTATAAAAAGATTTTTCAATCTAATAATTATTTAAAAATTCAACAATCCATGACATGTTTTTAATTGATAACAGAGGAAGAGCTTGCTTCCACTGTTTATTTAGTCTCACAGTTCAAAAAGAACTAAAGGTGAACTTTCGTCTTTTTCTCGAACACACTATGAAAGAAATCTAGGAAAGTCGGAAACCACAGCTGAACTGATTACCTTCAGAAGACAGAGAACTAAGAAGCTGTTGTTTTTTTCAGTTGCTAAGCTTTTCTAGAGGAAGAACTTAATCTTTTCTTTATTTTCTCTTTTTTCTGTTGCCATTTTTAAAACAGGGTATGTAGAGACTAGGACCCGGGACAATGTGAAGAAAATTCCCAATATTAATAAAATGCTTCTCTTTTCTTTACTGTTTTCTCAGGAAACTGAAAGAGGCATTTAATATTTTTTTTTTTACCTGCCTGTTTGGGTGGAACTGAAGAGGGATCAATACTGAAACAAAAAGTGTTTTAAAGAATAGGAACACTCAGTGCATTTATTCATTGTATTAAGAAGTTATTTCAGCTAGTGGTGTGATGATTTCCCTGTCTGCTGAACATTCAAGAATGTGCTTTTAGTCTTTTGGGGTTTGTTTTGTTTTGGTTTTTTTACCCAAAGCATATATTCCAGGAACACACCCAACAGTATTGAGCATGCTCTGACATCATGCATCCAGACCTCATTAGCTGAACAGCTTATTCCAATTCTATACTCAGTTCCAGAAATGGATTATTTCCTTTACTACTTAAGACATGAGAGAAAATGGAACTCTCCTCTGTAAATCCTTCCCAAACAATACGATTGCTCAGTTTATATAAATAAATCAATAACTATAAACGTGCATAACTTTTGGTGTACTCAGTCCTGCTATGCTAACTACTATCCATGTCTCAGAAGCTGGGAGAAACCACTAGGTTAATCCGTGGGACCCTGGTCTAGCTGTTGCACCAACTCTTGTCATGGAGGGGCACCACACAGCTTAGAATGGTCAAGGCTTAAAATGCTGTATCTTTTTTTTATTATATACCTTTAACCCTTCTTCACCTCCTTTTTTTTTTTAAATTAACATATGCAACACAAATACTTCTGAAGACTGTTACTATTTTTCACTGTGAAGGAAAGAAATTGTGTGAAGAGCAGAATTAAGAACAAAGGTCTTGATTTGGTGTAAGGACCAGGATTATACAGGTGTTAATGCACTTACCATCACACTGGGCATGACTTGCTCTGATCTGTAGCACTTGGCTGATGTCAGCAGACTTAACTGCTAAAAAGTCCCAGGCACAGAGGATGAGAAAGAATCATTACTGTAGTTGCTAAAGAAAGGGGAGACTTTAAAGGCTCTTTGGGCAAACACAACATGCGTTGGTGCTTGTAAAGAAATATAATGAGAAGGAAAGGGACTGCTAATTTTAAGGTGTACCTTCTACTGGCTAGTTCATAAACCATGAAATTATGATGTTATTCTGTAATGTTTCAAGTTTCGTTTGTACCAAGTGAGAGAATATTTTTATTTATTTTAAATGAGTTGTATCATTCCATAATACCCTGGTGGTTTAAATTAGAAAAATTATGCAAACCAAGAAAAAAAAAAAGCAAAACCCCAAAAACCTAATAACCCTCTGAGTCAATACTATATCAACAAAATATGAAAAACAGAAACATTTAATTCTAATGATTCTGTCTACCAGTTAGTTTAATGAAAAAGTCTTGACATTGTCTCTCTTATTGCACTTATTGGACATACTGAAAACATCCTGCTACTGGAGTCCTTGGGCTTTCTTTTTTGTTTTCCAGACTCAGCTGAACAGACTTTAGACCAATTAAAAATAAGATGACTGGTTTTGTAAAGTACCCTTCCTTCTGCCTTTTCACTGAAAGGTAGGTTTTCCTGCAATAATATTCGCATTGGCCTCAAAGACATCAAACCCATAATCCAATAGGGTTAATCTTTCACTTCTTTTCAGAAACAGCTACTGATCATCTAATGTTAAGCCCTGGCTCGCAGCAAGTAAAGAAATTATTATTTAGTACCAGGCTGTGATTTGTAGAAGTAACCACTGTCTAAAAGTAGCATGGAGATTCAGTGAATGGGACAGAAATCTGTTCGATCTGGTCACAAGGTACCCAGTGTGTATTTTTTATCAGTTTATAAGAGCAATTGATATTCATCTTCAGCAATGCACAATTCTATTCCACTCTGTCTAACAAAGTTAACAAGATCCTCCAATTTTTCCAGGCCAGCACAAAGAAATATATTTTGTATTGTATGCTAAACTATATCCTAATGCTAAGAAACAATCACACTAATCACACTCTATTCATGAGATAAACCTGCATGACTATTAATTAATACTTAAATCTTCCATTTTTCTAGACTGTCCAGAAAAAGAGCAGTCAAAATGTCACCATCCTGGTTATTATTTAAACTTATTCTCAATCTATCCTTTTTAAGGATTTGCTTCTGCTGATAGTTTGAAGGTCAAGTGTATCTTTTGGTGTCAACAGCTCCAAAGGGAGACTCTCAGGATTTCCTTACACCCAGAGACTTCAAACCACACATCTGCTGTCTGCTGTCCTTGAAAGTTTTTAGAAAGCACTGTATTTTATACTCCTATCAATCTAAATTAGCTATTCTAGTGTGCTACTTTGGGGTTAAATGGTAAATATAGGCCACTTCTATTAAATTGCATAGTGCTATCATTCTTCTCTAGTGATTTCCCTGCATATTAATGCAGTTCCTTTTGGGATTCAAATTCTGCTACAGGGTCACTCTTTGCCTATTCCTTCTGAGGCAGTTTAAGTGATCCCCTACACAAGACACCCTACCTACTAGCATCTTTCTCTCTGGACAGCCCATTTTACTGTTAGTATCTGATTTCAAACCTTTAATTTAATCAGTGCTGGCCTCCAGTTCCCTTATCTCATTTATTAGTGAATTACCTTCTTAGACTCCGTTTCTCCTGAGAGGAAGTGCTGCTTCTCTTTTCCACTTTGTGTAGGCCAATCTGTGTTGTTCAGATTAAACATTTCCTTACCAAAGACTTACCATCTTCCTAACTCTGTTTCTCTACCTCACTGGTCATAGGGCAGAGCTATTCTGTAGTCATATCGAAACAGGATGGAGAATGAGGTTTCCAAAAAACAGGTAATTCATTATCACTGAAGATGTTTTTTCTGAGCAAACGCTTTTTCTCAAAAGATAAAAATAAGGAAATATTATGGTTTATGTTTCTCCAAAGTTAAGGTCCAGATTTAGCTCTCCAGTGTCTCAGGTGGCTACTAATAAATAATAATTTTAATGCATTCATACCTGTCCTAGGCTAGGTGTGCTTAGTTGCAATTATTTCCTTTCAGAAATCTGTTCAAATTGTAGTTTCACCCTGCTTCGGAGGTTTTGGAGGTTTCCAATCGCCTTCCTATGTGAAAGCCTTTTCTCCAAAAACCCTATTCTGATTGTGTTGTCTTTCAGTGCCTTTTTTGCTCATCTGTAACAGCAGTTACAGAATTTAGACAGTTCTAGGATTTTCCAGAAATTATCCTTATTTGCTTTAGTACACTTGATTGTAACATACTGCTTTATAACTCTAGCAAATAACGGAAATTACTTCTGTTCTTTACATTCTCTATAACATGCAAGTAAAAAAAATAAAATAGCCTTTTGTTCTGATTCTGTTACAACCTATTCCTGGAATGTGAAAATAATCAAACACCTCTTCATTTTTGAACATGGATGATTAAGAAACCTTCTTGCCTCCATATGAAGGTCTTCTAACTGTAGGTCAAATAGCTTACAGATTATCAACTTTCCTAAATGCTCCTAAGAGCTGCCAGAGGTCAGGAGCTGCGTATGGGTAGCAATACTTTGGTCAAACATTTGTGAAGTACTGGAGAGAAAAAAAAAAAGAAAAAGAAAAAGGAAAAAAGGCTTCTCAGATTATTCCAGTTATTTCTAGCATGTTTTCATGCGACAATGCACAGCAGGTTCTACAGTAGCTGGTGTCTCAGATTCTTTCTTCCAGAAAAAAAATACCTTCCCAGTTTAGCCTGCCCTACCCAGTTCAGCATGCATTGCTGAATAGACACTAAAAGTGAACTATTTAAAACGTAATTTTAGAGAATGATACATATACTGGTCTTACACAAACCTTATTGTTACATTCCTTTCTTTTAAGAATGGTCTCTTCTGTAGCTTTGCCATGACCCCTGCTCTCTTTCTTTTATTCAGCTCTGGGATTTAAGGAACTGGAAAAAAATATTTGCATTTGGTACTGTCCTTGTACATTTGTAGCAGGAATATGTGTATATGCAAGTATATATATATATATATATATATATGCATATATATATATATCTATATCTAAAACTATATATACACATACACAGGGTTTCAATATTGAATACTGCATAAATGCTGCCAAAATGGTTTCACACTTGTGGCTCTAAAATAAATATACATCTTATCACTTGTTCCTTACTTAAGTGTCTCCTTAACACTCACATGAACATTATAAAGAGAAGTAATAGATCTTCTATTTCTTCTGATCAGTTATATGTTGGACACTATTAAGAACCTCAAGGAATCAAGCCAGCAAAACAAAACAAAACAGCTGCTGCTATATTCATAGCCTCTCCAGCCAGGCAAGATCAAGAGCAATCAAAGCTATTAGTCACTGCATCCTGTGAAAATAAGCCTTTCTCAAAGTCAAGCTTAAATGTACCATATTAACCCTCAGACATCAAACATATTCACTGACTGGATGTTTCACCATGCAGGAATTTCCACTAGTTAGTGTCAGGCACCCATTTTCATATGTTAGCAGCCATAGCTTTTGCTAAACAACGACTTTGCAAATACCTCATAAAAAAACATAGTCCAGAATTAGCAGTCTTTTCTGATCATAGAATCATAGCTTCATTTGGGTTGGAAAAGAGTTTTAAGAACTTCGAGTCCAACTGTTAATCTAGCACACAATCATGCCCACCACTAAACCATGTCTTTTTTATACTGTCTCGATGGTCACTCAACCATGACACTGGGCTGCCTGATTCAATGCTTAGCAACCTTTTCAGTGAAGAAGTTTTTCCTAATACCCAATTTAAACCTTCCCTGGCATAACTTGAGGACATTTCCTTCTGTTCAGTCCCTTGTTACCTGAGAGAACCATATCTGCCTCTCTACAACCTCTTTTCTGGTAGTTGGAAAGAATGATAACGTCTTGTCCCGACCCTCCTTTTGTCCAGGCTAAACAACCTCAGTTTCCTCAGACACTCCTCATAATACTTGTTCTCTGGACACTTCATCAACTTTGCTGCCCTTCTTTGGACACTCTTCAGCACTCTAATGTCCTTCTTGTTGTGAGGGGCCCAGAACTGAACACAGTATTGGATGTGCAGCCTCACTAGAGCCAAATACAGGGGGATAGTCACTTCTCTCCTCCTTCTGGCTACATTATTTCTGATACAAGAAATGTATGCTGCTGGTCTTCTTAGCCACCTTGTCACACTAGTGGCTGATATTCACCCAGGTGCTAACCAACACGCCCAAGCCCTTTTCCTCTGGCCAGCTTTTCAGCTATTCCTCCCCAAGCTTGTAGTGTTTCATGGGGTTGCTGTGATCCAGTTCCAGGACCCAAAACTTGGCCTTGTTGAAGGCAAAACTGGTGTCAGCCCACCAATCCCCCATTAGATTAACACTTCCAGTCAACTTGATGTCATCTGTAAACTTACTGAGGCTGCACTTGATCCCCCCACCCAAATCACTGACAAGGATGTTAGACAGAACTGGCCACAACACTGAGCCCTGGGAACACCACTGATGACTGTCCATCAGTTGGATTTAATTCCACTCACCACAACTCTCTGGGCCTGGCCATCCAGACAGGTTTTTACCCAGTGGAGTGTACAGCCATCCAAGCCATGACAATTCAGTTTCTCCAGGCGAATGCTGTGGGAAACAGAGTTAAAGGCTGTACTGGAGTCCAGGTAAACAATATACCCAGCCTTCTCCTCATCCAGTCATCCATGATGCTGTAAATATCCTTCTCATTTGGTTTATAAACATGTAAAACTAATGTATGAATACACTGCAAAGACTTATTCCTTCATTAAGACAGGATATGTATCTTAATTTAAGATAAATCATTTTACTCTTATAACCATGAGAGCCAGTTCTATTGTAACACACTCTTTTATGCAGGTTGTGAAAACTAACAGAGTATCAGCTTGGTCACTCAGAAACCTAATTTTTTACCTTTTTTTATCTCTGTGACTTTTACTTCTAAAAGCCACAAAACAGTGTCTGAGAACAGTTGCTTTTGAGTGAAACAGTTCCAGGCTTGAGTGATGTCTTTGTAATTGTAAAGGTCCCATATTCTTTATCCTCATTTTGCAGACTGGAAACTGAGACACAATCTGTTGTGAAGTCACTCTTTTAGAAAATGGGTGAGAGTGGTGGCAGAAGCACTTGTTACTCTCTTGTTTATAATACAGTATCCGTCAGAGGACAAGAAAGAAGACTCAGGCCTCTACTTCCTCTTCTGACATGCCTGGAGCCCATCTGAAGGCTCTGCCACAGCAAAGGCTCATGTCCTAGCAGCTTGAAATGGGTATAGGCTCAAAACTTGCACCAGAGCAAACACCCAGTCTGTTACATCCTACATAACAGCCATCACAGAACCAGGTGTGTTTAAAACTCAAAGGTAGTCCAGCAATCACTTTGTTTCACCAGTCCCTCCGTGCCGATAGCTACTGACAGTTATTCATGTCTTAAATTAGAAGATGTGGCTTTAAAATCATTTCAGTACTGTGCATTTGTTGTACATGTTTTTAACCTTTAGATATAATGACAGATGAGATCTTTTCTCTAAGATGTCTTAGATAAGATATCTAATAGATGGTCTCTTGGATGAAAATAGACTAGAGAGAATGAGAAGGCCAAGGCTGCACTAAGTTCACAAAGTTTCAAACTGCATAAACATTTCTGGATCACTAACCCAAGCAACAGCCTTTACCAGTTTGATATATCTACCTCCTTATGTTCCTTTACCAATATTACAATATTGAAATGATTCTTCCTCCTTCCCATTAAAAACTCCTGAAAAACACAAAGCAACCGCGGAGACATAAAACTATGCCAGTTAGCAGGGTGAAGAGTTTACATGTCTGTAACTGTGAAATTCCACCACAAAGCAGGAGAGTGAACATCTCAACTTTACAAGATCTTTTCCCCCAGACTATGTTTATTCACAGAGGTGTAGAAAAATGAGGCTTTTCAACATCTTTCTCTGAGCTTTCCACACACATACGCCACAACTTTTATTAAGAACCTAACCTTGTAAGGTCTCATTAGAAGCCGCTAATAACATCTAAACTAGAAAGTATTTATCAGCATGCCTAAAATAGTAAAATATGATGCACATGTTCAAAACATAGCAAAGTACACAAAGTGACTTGCAAATCTCTATGTAAAAGAAAGTTTGCAATTAAAAGTTTCTAAGTGTGCAACAATCTCAAAGTCAATTAATGCCCAACTGGAATCCATAAGAAATTCTGCTTCATGAAGAAATAAGTGACACATAATATAACACACTCATCTTCTGTTGTACCCCAGCATGGTCACATTTCTTCTGATAATCAATAGCAAAGCAGAAAGTGACATTTCTTCTGCTTCACAATACAGATTTATTTTTAAAGCTTCCAGTATCAGGAATTTTTATTCCATTAGTGCGTCTGCTGTTAGAAGGAGAAGGCTAATATTTCTGTTTGATACTTTACCCAATGCAAGACAGGAGGACACTTGCATATTATTTAATATATCATTCACATTTTAACTTTGAAACAAGAATTCACTGTAGATTGAATTGATCTTGTTAGGGAATGAGGAGGTTATCCCCATTACACCTACACACACAGTAGAGCACCTGATCTGATGTTGACCTAACTCTGTTACTACCTTCACTGTAAATTAGTCACAAGGATGTCCAAGACTGAGTTGCTTCCTTATTTATAGTTAGCTTGGAAAGTATTTGCCTTGTATTTCCATTAGCCTTTCACTATCAATGCCAGTTCACAGGCAAAGATGTGTAGATATTCAGGGAACAGATATGCAAACGGTTAGGCTTGTCAATATTGACACAGTTTCATATGATCCACCCTGCTGAGTACCACCATCTAGGCATTGCCTTTGAGAGGGACCATGTTTTCAGTCTCTTGCAGAAAAGCTTCTATAAGACTGAATTATGAAGGTTACAACCCCACACACATATCAGAATTTTTAAAAAATACTGGCCTAAGAGGGTAGCCATTCAGCATCTGTGAAAGAACTTGAATGAAGAAGGCTCTCCGAGGCAGCCTGCACCTCCCCATACAGTTGTTGGACATCTTTACACTACACTCACTGAAGTCTGACTTTAATCCATAGAGAGCAAACCAGGCTGCAAGAACAAATACTGAAGCACTTTATTAAAGAGACCTTCATTAACAAAGGAAAAACACTTTCCCTGAAGGAAGAAACTAGTGTTAAAGTTGACATCTTTTTCCATCCTTATCATGTACTTTTCTGAGTCATACTGTATTCTTAGATAATATTTGATAGACAAAGATATTTTTAAGATATTTTAAGATATTCTATGATCTTGATGATACCTTGAGGTTCATGTGCATAAATGCATGAAGAGAAGAGACAAACATCTCCTATGGTAGTTTTTCAGAAATACTGTGAGCTATTTGGAGTACTCACCCCATGAATTGCTAGCCATTAGTACACAGTGGTAACTGTAAGCGTGATGCTGTATGTGTGGGTAGAGAAAGAAAAGAGAAGGAGAAAAAAATATCAAGACAGAGGAATTCAACACTTGCAAAACACAGAACTCCTGTTAATGACATTATTTAGATGTTTTATAAGGTAAATCAATCTATAGTAAATATTTAAAATAGTGGGAAATTGATACAAGCAACTAACTTTATCTAGAAAAAATCAAACCAAAGAATGTATAAAACCAGTTGCAATGATTGCAGTCAGGCCACTTGAAGAAAAAGGACACATGCTATATAGTGAAAAGTAATTGAGGATTGAGGTGATTGAGAGGAGTCTGGAGGGAACAGTGCCTGTGGGAATAACTAATCTGACAGGAATCTTTGCTCAGAGTGAAGTCAGATGTATTCAGTGAGTTTTCTCTCAAAAAATATTCAACATTTGCTAATTTAAGATTTAGTAAGCTGGAGTGATCCCTAAATTCATGAAAAGGGTGTACTCTGATCTACATTAAGGTCTGTAAACTACCTGACTACATTAAGCAAACCCTTTATTCACAACAAATGGTGACTAATTGCTTTAGTAGCCATATCATGTCTATGCTGCTGAGATCCTCCTCCACAGTCCTTTGTGGCCATAAAAAAATGCTTAATTTATTAGTATTACTGGGTTTATTGCACAGACCAGAGCTCTGACCAGTGGTATTGGAGTTTGTTGTAAAAAATCAGAGACATTCACTTGTGTCTTATTCATCACAAATGCAAAACTAATAAGCTCTTATTTACCTCATCCCTGGAAAACACGCCAGTTTTAGATTGTTCAGGAGATTTTTGTTTTAAGTGCCCCTACAGGAATTTTATCATAATACCCAAGACAGCAACCAATTAATTGCAGATCATGGGAATCATCTTCTGAAATCATCCATGGTCTTGAATTCCTAACAACTGAGAAGAGCTCAGCACTGACAGAATAACTGTTCCATGCCTGCAGCATGTGACTGGAGATATCACTCAAGCAAATATTTTGAAAGCAAAAAGCTGGGATTTCAATTATGTTATGCAACTCTAAATATTTTGATAAATCATTGACATAGCTTCAGCCTGAACACAAAACTGTTTTCAGGCAGCCTAGGCAAAGCAAATAGCTTTCTGCAGCCTCATCATGTCTGCACCTGGCTTTGCTCACTACCCCAGCTGTTCATTACCTAACACAGAGTACATTTACATATTGCCTGTTCGTAACATAAGTGAGGCACTGTTTGGGTTCTGAAGTGGCTCACTTCTGCAGTTTTCTCTTCACTATACATCTATCTGACAAAAGAATAACAACCCTGATCAAAGGGAGATGAGTCTCCTACTGATCTTTCAAGTCTATTGTTGTCCTGGTTTGGGCCAGGATAGAGCTAATTTTCTGCCTTGTAATATTGCTTTCAGCTGACTCTCTTGTAAGTAGCTGCACTTGCTGAAATTAACAGCAAGTTTCTCAGTCAGTGTCTGCTTCTGGGACTGATAACACTCAATGTTTACAGCTATGGGTTGAGAATGTTATACAGAACCAAGGCCACTGCTCATTTCTGAGAAACATCTTGTGCTCCAGAAAGAGAAAAGGAGTAAAGGGTCCACACTTGTGACCCTCCTGTAGGGAGGAGAGGACAAGACAGGTGACCAAAATGACCAAATGAATTATTCCATCCTATACACGTCATACACAGTATAAATTTGAGGGATCAAAAGGGTCACACCTCTTTTTCTTCACTGTTCACCCTTCTCTTTGGCTCTTCTTCTCCTGTTCCTCTTTGTTCCAACATCCTGGGATGATTCCATTCATTTGTCTGCCTCCATCTTCTGACTGCTGCTGACTCCAGGAGTCCAGACTGGACTTTTCCAGGGCTACCCTGCATCCTTCGTGGTGATGGGGCGTTACTGGCGGAAAGGGGAAAAGAACTCGGTATTGTTTTTGTGTATATTTGTATATACGTAATAATTTTCCCTTTTCTATCATTACTGTTTCACTAAAGCTGTGTAGTTTAGTTTATAGCCTGTAAGTCTCCCTTATTTTCTCTCCTTTTTTTAATCAGGGAAGGGAGGAAAATTAATAGAGAGCATCTGTCATTCAGTTAGTTGCCAGCCCAGAGTTAAACCATGACAATTGCAAAATATTCTATGTGCTTGTCTGGTTCAGCAGGTACTTCAGTGTAGAAGATGAGGGGACCAGTATGAGATCTGTAAACAGTTCTGTTCCTCTTCACTCTCCAGAAACAGTAATTTCTTAAGGTTAAATGTCAAGATAATTAATAGGCGTTATTAATAGGCGTTGACATAAAATTTGTCTTTACAGACCAGAGAATGAATGAACTTTTTAAAAGTAACACAACTATTTCATCTTGTACAATAGCTATGTATTTGCATCTGTACCTAAAAACTATATTCCCATGTCACTCCACTGAGAATAATAACCTCTAAATATGTTTTGAGCACATCTGAAATCATATGACCCTGCAGCTGAATAGCAGTCCATTGGTTTTCATGGAATTCCACCTGGATTCAACTTGTCTCATGTCTATTTTCCTGTCACCTCCAAGAAGAATCTGAGCTTGTCTTTTCTAGCATCAGATGTGCAATGAAATTAGCTCTGGTCTTCTAGTGTTCTTGTGTTAAGGCAGAATAAACCTGATTGTTTTAGTTTCTCCCAATGCTTTGTGCTCCAGCCTCCTAAACATCTCAGAAGCCCTCCACTGAACTTGTGGTATGTCTATAATCTTCTTGTAGTGGGGAGTGCGCAACCAGACCCCAGTCGAGATGCAGTCTCACAAGTGTGAAATAGGGAAATAAACAAACAAACAAAAAAATTAATTTCCTTTCACTTCTTGAGTAGACTTTTGCTGATACAGTGCAGGATGTAGATGGTCTTCCAACCCACCAAGACTCCTTCACCTCTACTATTCCTCTCTACCAGGACATCATAAGTCCTTTTTAGCAAAGCTGCTTTCTAGCTAGTTGGTAACCTGTGCTGCAGCATGGGATTATTTCAACCCAGACTCAAGACTTTGGCATTTTTCTTTAAAGAGTTTCAAGAAGTTCATGTCAACCCAGTTGATTAGAATGCTACAGTCTGTCTGGGTATCAGTCCTGCTCTCCACTATAATACCTCCTCCCTCCAGATTGGCATCATCTGCAAGCATGCCAAGAGTGTACTCTGTCCCATTGCCCAGGTTAATAGCAAAGAGGTTATATAGCACCATAGCACCACCATCTGAGAAACACTGCTGGTAGCTAGATTGTAACTTGATTTTGCAACCTCAAGTTCATGAGCTTCCATAAGGTCCAAAACAAGAACAGTGTGAGAAACCCAGAATGGTGACTGTGCAGCATCCTCTGGCCATCTGACCTTGGACCAGTTGGGATCTACAGCATCTTCTGATGTATTCTATCTTTGCATCCTAGATTTAGAGGATGCTAATTATGATAAAATAGTCTGGAATAATTTATTTCCTCATACACCAGTGAGGGACGAATAGGAAAACAATCCATGACAGGAGGTCTATAATTTCTGATAGTTTTTTCCTGGGGTAGGTTGGTGGTTCAGCTATTTTTATTTTCCTACTGTTAAAGACAGAATTGTTGTGAGGAAGGTCCCACAACCAGTTTCAGACAAGTAAGACTAAATGAACTGCTGTGAGGTGCAATTAATTTCCTGCTATATTAGGTCCACCCGTTTCACTGGAGCAAGCAAACAAATCAAAATAACTTATCACTATGATTTCTGATGTGATTAAAACCCATTAAAGACATAACATCTCTAAGTGGGCATGAAAAAAAAAAAAAAAGGAATCTATTTGAATAGTTAAAGAAAACAAAGCATTTCAGAGAGTTAAATATTTCTGAAACACTTCTGAGAGTTCAAAGCTAGCAACTAATTCATGGGAACAGTAAGATATCTTAAAAGCAAAAAAGACTGTAAAAAATAAATGGAGAGAAGCAGGAAGTTAGCATATATATACCAGCTGTTACGGCCTACTGACTCACACTTACTGTTATCCAGATGGTCTTTTTGGAGCTTTAGTGGGTGATAATTCATTATATCTAATATCTTGACAATTAAACCTGAAATCATAACTCGGGCCATAATGAAAAAAAAATGAAGAGAAAGGGGAAGGCAGGAAAATATAGGGTGCAAACAGCCTAAATTAAGCGATTTAATTTTTGTTCTGTAAATGGAATTTTAAAAGGAAAATAAAAATTAAACAAAAAAAGAATAAAACCCAAACAATTTACACTAGCTACAACAGACTCCAGCATGGATTTTTAGTAATTTCTTGTCTTTCACAGACACAGCAGACTCTCTGGTTTTCATCAGCTTGGACAATGAGAACTTGAAGTCTAAATAAAACTTAAATGATCACTTCAATGGCTCATTGTACACTGTACTATTGCATATGATACTGATATTTAGTGCTTTATTTTATGGCATGTATTTCATTGATTTGTCTTGGAAGTCAGAGACAAGAAAAAAAATAGAGTCAAAGAATCAAATCTAGAGATGATACTAGGAGAATTATTCTTAAGTCAAAAAATTTATTAATTTAAAACATAAAACCCACAAGAAACTTCTTGAATTGAGAAAGACAACCAGAGCATTTGATTACAAATAATCAAATAAGAATTAGAATAAAGAAAATTATATCTGATTTTTTTAGATTTGCAACACAAATTCTCAGAAAAAAGAAAACCATTGCATTAGTACTCTGGCGTTAATTTCTATGAAACCTTCTGAATGGAAGAGGAGGCACAACTAGCATCCAATGTACGTACATTTACATAAGCTGAAACATTTTCCTTTATCCTTCAGCACACTCTTTAATGTCATATGACAGTGAGACCATTACTTTTTAAGTTTAAAAACGTTTAAAATAATTTATTCAGGTGCTTATTAAATATTATATAGTCTGTCCCTCCTCAGAACCAGTAAGTATTGCCACAGATTTTGGAGAAGACAGAGAAAAAGATGCCTGGGCGATTGCAAAAAACAACCTAATGAGCTTTGTCCACTATTTACCATCTGAACTGAACGGATCTGTTGTGAAAAATCAAAAAAAGCATAAGATGCTCTCTTCTTGCATAGGATTTTGGATCATACTGGCTTCACTGAGGAATGATAAGTGTCAGAGAAGATATGACTAGCTGAAGCAGAGCCTAATTTTATTGTGCTGGGAAAGGCAATGGGGAACACTGAAAGCTGAGGCACAGCTGTGGGTGAAGTTGAAGACAGGGAGCTTAGAACAGGGAAGAACTCAGAGAGATAGTGTAGTGTTGGGTTTGTTTATGGCTATTTGGGAAAGGTGGGAAGATAAAAAAATAAAAGAAAAAAAAATAAAAAAACAAAAAGCAATCCTTTCTACAGGAAAGGACCACCCTCCACAAGGAGGTGCCACTCTCTATCCCAGTTCTTTCTTACTTCCACCCCTCCCTCCCTTCCAGTTTTTCCAGGGAGCAGCAGATCATCTTCTTCATTTTCAGGAATCTGGCAATAATTTCAGAGCAACTGCAGCCTGAGAGCCATCACTGCCTTTACCACCTATCTGATAAAAAGCTCAGCAAACAAAGCATTTCCATGGAAACATAGGATCCTGTGGACTCCCCTACAGTCCAAAACTTCTGGAGTAATTTCACATGAGGAAAAAAAGAAACTAAGTAAACCAAAGTCCAGATATTTCTCCCATTTTTTTACTTTCTTGTATATGACTTTTCCTTTCTTTTTTTTTTTTTTTTTTCTTTTCCCAATAATAATTGTAACATTAGAAAAGGACTCCATGGTGTTTGACAAGATAGCAGATGAGATGTATATATATATATATATATATATATAAAACAGAATTTATTGTAAATAACAAAGGATCTCAACAGCAAGACTAAAGAAGCATAAATTGGATTATATGAGCATTAGGATATTAGAGTCACAGAACAAGGTGTTAGGTTAAAATAAGGTATCTTAACAATAAAATATATAGATAATAAAATATCTGGATTAACTTGCAAATTGCTTCTCACTTGGTCTTATACTGGCTCCAGAAGAACAATTAAAGTAATACCTATAGGCAATATGAAAATAAAATGACTGCAGTTTTGTAAGGATTCTGAAGACTTAAAACTAAATGCATACATGGGGATTTGATACTTCTTACCCTTCCATGGATGCAACTGGGTATCCCTTTTCCTCCTCATCAGGAGCAATAACTTCAGCAGGCATCCCTGCTGTAGGGAGAAGGTCCAGCACCAACGCTAGGGAAAATGTACAGGATTCTCACCAGTCAGTCTTTTATAGAATAAAGTGATTGGCAGCATTTTTTGTAGTTAAAGTCATTTAACTACTTAGCCATACCTCTAATACCTTCTGTTGGAGAACAAAAGGGAAACAAAGGAAAAGCTAAGGAAACCTTTTCCCTCATTATACAAATTCTTACATTTATCTGTCCATCCTTGCTTGGTCTTTGTTCAGCCTACTGGAGCCAAACTGAACTCTGTTTTTCAACACAGAAGAGCAACTGGCATCAGAGAACACACCTCAGGCTTCAGTTAGTACTGTCAAAATTGTTACCAGTTCAGAGTCTTCTATGAAATTAAATAGTAATTAAGTCATATAGCGAAATTGAGATAGGCCCACTGAGGCAGAGATTCCTACTACAGTATCAGCAGGACCAAAGAGACAGGATTGCATTGCAGGTGTCGCTAGTGATTCAAAATACTAAGGGTAATTGTGCATTTAATTTTGGACAAATGAAAGGTAGTACTTGTAGTAGATCAAATCCTGTAGGAAAATCTCTCATCTCCTGCACACAGATTTGCCCTTCTGAAGGCTTTCATAGTGTGGAGTTACGTTGCTGAAAACAACAGTTCACTATGAAAAAGGCTGGTCACGTTGTATTAAATGAATGTCTTGTTTCCTGACATCTTAAGAGTGTTAAGAAAGACTTAGGATGCCACTGTACCTGATTAACCTTCCATTGCTAACCCAAATAGCTTTTCAGCTTCTGTTCCACAAAGATAATTTTAATTTAAGGGGAGTGTTAGCATAATTTATGGAATAATACTGATGACCAATCAACTGGTGATCACTTGAAGATAAATAAGCATCTTCCTACCTTCCTCTCCCCCTCAAGAAATTGCATTAAGTAATTTCATGTGTTGATGGGCATCACAGAAGGTGAAGGATAAGGGGCTGGAGTTAAAAGTCTATGAGAATTTCAGAAGATAACAATTATCAGTTTAATTTTCTGATATATTTTTCACTTTTGCTGTAGGGAATCCATCTGTGTTCAGTTACAGAAACATAAACTTGCAGAGCAAGAGACACCTGAGACTTTCTATTGTTTCCTGGATAATTACTTTTTAAGTAAGCTGCAGTTGTGAAGGAGTGCAATTACTACACCACCACATTGTAAGTGACTTCAGCCTTAAATTTTCACCCTGAGAGCTTTTCTGCAGCTGGTACCTCATTATCTGGAAAGATTACATCCTGAAGGGGGATATGAGGTGGACAAAGGGCAATACACATTTCCTACTTATTTTCTCTTTCTTTCCTAAATAAACACACTAATTTGGAAGTCAGATAAAGTTGAAAACCTCTGACAGAGACAAAAAAATGAAACAAAAGTAGAAAAAAATGTAGAAGTAGACTCTAATACACTTAGAGATAGAACATGATGAGGCATTTAATGAATAAACAATTCTTAAAAGTAAATTACTTAGAAAATGTGTTTTATGAACACCGTCAGTAGCCTTTTTGTAGACAACATACAAGGCAGTAGGGAAGCTTTATTATAAACCCGTCTTCTTCTAGCAAAATGCAGGCTTGTGAAAAGACTGTCAAGGCTTATGTAAAAAGAGGCTGTTAAGACCTCCAGGAAGCATTTATTTAAATTGAAATCTTACTTATTAACCCTGAGTCCCACGTTCTTACACCAGAAGACACACCCTGAATTTAAAAAGCTTCCATCTTTCACCAGTATAAAAATATATTGCTTCAAACAGGGGAAAAATATCTGCAATTGGCTCCAGAGAGGTGACTGTATTAACCATAGAAACAGAAATCCCACAGAAAGCTGAGCAGCAATCCTTTGCCAGCCTGCCCATCGCTGAAGATATGCTGAATCTTGTGATAAAGAGCATTCTGTAGAGATGGTTGAACACCAGAAAAATGTCATGATATTCACCTCCACATTAGCCCACATTTCTGATATATTGCATTTTCTAGTGTTGTTATCAAGCACATCTTCCAGAGAGAGAGATTTTGAAAATTTAATCCTTAGGTTAATTCTTAGTTTGCAAGTATTTCCTTTATCTAATCTTATTTCTTTCTCTGAGAGTTAACTTTGCCATTACAACAATAGTGTGGCTTCCAGCAAGGAGCAGACAGCTGAAAATGCTGATGTTTCCTAAATCAGTTATGAGCAAAGATCCACCACTGATGGTATTTCATTACCTGCAAGCAGGTAATGAAATAATTGAAAAATGGATTAGCTGTGATTCTCCACCATAAACATTAATATTGGAACAATGTGCATACAAATGCTGTTAAGCCTGATAGCACAAAAGAAGAAAAAAAAAAAAAAAAAAAAAGAAAAAAGAAAAAAAAAGAAGATAAAAAAGAAAGTTTTTCCCCAGAGTTCAAGACTATTTAATATATGATTCTTCAAGAGGAAAAATCAGTGATCCACAATATTTCTGTCTTCCCCACTCATTTCTGTCAACTAAGCACAACTGTGAAATCATCCAAAAGTTCCACACACAGTATCTGTACCTGCTGGGACACGTCAGTGCCATGCCAGTCAAATGCCAACTTCTTACCTATGCTGGGACTGATTTGCCTTATCAAAAGAGTGAGAAACATTAATTGCAAATGAACGTTTTGTCCTTTAGCTGCAGTGTGGTTGTTCATATTGCCACAAACAAAATCTGACCTGTGTAGATTTACCACCATGTTAAACAAGCATAGATCTTTCTATACAGCGAGTGGAAGCAATACATCTCATGACCATTGCAAAAGAGGTGCAGTCATTGGGCCCAGTGGACGAAGACACAACTATTTGTGGTTCTGTGAGCCATTAGCCAGCTAGTGGCCAAATCAGTCAATAATCACAATGTGATTAAGTGTTACACATCACAATGTATAATAGTGCTCCCCTTTTTAGGGAGCAGTTAGCAGGCCAGCCCTTCTCCTCTACCAGCTCTGCTGGACATGTGGTGTCCAGGCCCTAATAAAAGGAAAACTGATAGCTTTGCCATGCATGTGAATCCTGACTGAAGGAAAGGAACATGCTAGAAGAGAATGCTTTCACAGGCAAATGTGAGAGTCTTGCATAGTCAATGAACAGCAGAAGTGAAGGGTAGAATACTTTTCTTACACTTTCTGAAGCTTCTCCCTCTGTGGTTGTACACCTTGATTGTTTCTCACAGTTGTTCTCGTACACAGATCTGTTACAGAACTGCAGAATCATCTGGGTGGGAAAGGGCCTCTGAGATCATCAAGTCCAACCCTTAATCCACTCCCACTGTGGTTAACAGACCATGGCACTGAATGCCACATACTATCTATTTTTAAAAACCTCCAGGGACAGAGAATCCACCACCTCCCTCCATTCCAGGGTCTGATCACCCTCTCTGTAAAGAATTTCTTCCAAATATCCAACCTAAACCTCCCCTGGCAGAGCTTAAGCCCATGCCCTCTTGTCTTACTGATAGTTGTCTGGGAGAAGAGACCGACCCCCCCCTGGCTCCCACCTCCTTTCAGGGAGTTGTAGAGAGTGATGAGGTCTCCCCTGAGCCTCCTCTTCTCCAGACTGAACACCCTCAGCTCCCTCAGCCCTTCCTCACAGGACTTGTGCTGGATCCCTTCACAGCCTCCTTGCTCTTCTCTGGACCTGCTCCAGCACCTCAATCTCCTTCCTGAACTGAGGGGCCCAGAACTGGACACAGTACTCGAGGTGTGGCCTCACCAGGGCTGAGTACAGGGGCAGAATCCCTTCCCTGGACCTGCTGGCCACGCTGTTCCTGATACAGGCCAGGACGCCATTGGCCTTCTTGGCCACCTGGGCACACTGCTGGCTCATGTTCAGCTTCCTGTCAATCCAGACTCCCAGGTCCCTTTCTGCCTGGCTGCTCTCAGCCACTCTGTGCCCAGCCTGGAGCTCCCCATGGGGTTGTTGTGGCCAAAGTGCAGGACCCGGCACTTGGCCGTGTTGAACCTCATCCCATTGGAATCAGCCCAACTCTCCAGTCTGTCCAGGTCCCTCTGCAGAGCCCTCCTGCCTTCCAGCTGATCCACACTCCCCCCAGCTTAGTGTCATCTGTGAATTTGCTGATGATGGACTCAATCCCCTCATCTAAATCATCAGTAAAGATATTAAACAGAACTGGGCCCAACACTGATCCCTGGGGACACCACTGGTGAGTGGCCGCCAATTGGATCAGCACCGTTCAGCACCACTCTCTGGGGGCCTCCAGCAGTTCCTAACCCAGCGCAGAGTGCTCCTGTCTGAGCCTGGGTCTGACAGTTTTTCCAGGAGAATGCTGTGGGAGATGGTGTCAAAGGCCTTGCTGAAGTCCAGGCAGACTCCATCCACAGCCTTCCCCTCATCCACCAGGTGGGTCACCTGATCATAAAAGGAGATCAGGTTGGTCAGACAGGACCTGCCCTTCCTAAACCTGTGCTGGCTGTTGTTGGTGAAAAGCTAGGCTGATAGGATTTGATTCAATTTTCTCTCTTAAGCATCATCTCTGTCTTCATGCCTCAGGTATATCTTATTTTGAAAAAATAAAAGGATGAAAAATTGGTTGGTCTTCTTAACTGTCTGTCCTATGATTAGTCATCCTCACATTACTATGAACCTAAGGATTAGACGTTGCTCATATGGTTTCAGTCTTTACTTATCAGAGTACTATGACTTATCTTGGTCCATAATCTCTGGATGATATAGAAGAAACTGGCATAAATAGGAAAAATTCTGTATGTTACAGGAAAAAAATGGGATTCTGAGGTACAAATGTGAGTGCATTAGTTTTGCATACACATGTCAATTGCAGTTGTTTGAACAAGTGATGCCTTCATTTTTTTTGTCAATTTCTATGTGATTTTCAGTTTACAGTAAATAACTAATTGCTCTTACCCTCCTACATGCTATTTTTTCTCACTGACCTTGCATGGGCTTTTATATAGGGTGTACAATTTATGCCAGATATCCCTCTAATGATCTCCTAAAGAATGCCTCTATCTCACATGCATTATGCCATTTTAATTTGTCCTTCAAGTCAACTTCACTCAATTTCTCTCAGCTTTGGCAAATTATGTACACCTGATACTTTTCTGTGTTTGAGATTGTCCTTCACTCGACTATAGAAGATGTGATAGGTTACCATAGCTGTACTAAAAACAATGATTAATTAATCACTGGACTGGAACCATTAATCTTTATCTTCTAAAATTGGACTGAAACTTTAGATACCTCCTGTCAGCTGCCATGTCACTTCACCAAGAAGTTTTATAAACGATAATGCCATCTTCTCATTTATGCTCAGAATCCTGAAAGGATGTACAAGAAAATTTACAATACCAAGTGCAAAGATCTGCCTCCAAAAGGTTTCCCACACAAAAATGAACCTCTGACCAAATGAACAAAGATTGGAGAAGGAGACAGACTGAAGTAAAAAATCCACTTTTCCCAAATCTTCTTTATGCCACTGAGATGGCTAGAGGATGATAAAAGGAGCTCCTCTTTTGTTCATTCTGAATGTAACTGAAATATGTGGGGGAAAACTGCAGGAGAAGAATGGCACAGATATTCCAGTGACAAAACAGAATCTAAGCCTAAATCATTCTGTGATTGAATGAAGTAGAAATTATTGTCCAGCATTTTCCTCAGTCAATTTGTACTGGTATCAGCAGGAAATTCAGACTTGATTGAAAATTCACATTGTCCAACTCTCTGCTATTGACTTGCTAGTCCAAAAATCAGTATAATTTCTCCCAGTTTCATAGTATTTGTTGGAAATCATCTTCTTTTTCTAATTCATTAAAAATCCTATTTATAGACATTTGGTTTTATTTTCATTATCTACATTGAAGAAATAACCTCTCTTTAGGAAAGGAATGAATGTATAATCTCTGTCCAATGGTTTTGCTTTTAAGTGGCAAATTCTTTGTAGAGATTTGCATTAAAGATAGTAGAGTATAAAACTTCTCTTGAATTTCACAGGTCTTTATGACAGAGATGAAAATATCATACATCCAACTAAAGTGGATTCAATGGTTCAGTGCTCAGAGTGTTCTTCTCATCAGTAAACAGGTTAAAAATTCCAGCATGTGAAAAATGAAATACTGATATAGTCTAAAATTCAAACCTCTTAAACACCCTTCTGCTTGGAACCATTTAGCTTTGAGCTAAAGCCAAAGGCATTACCAAGTTTTCCCTCTGGAAATATGCTATGTCATCATTAACATAAAATACCACATTTCTAACAGTAACAGAGAAGAGAAGGAAACATCAATAATCCTAAAATAAAGGAAACTGAAGCCCAGTCTGCTTCAGATGAGGACACCCAAATTCTGCTTGTACAGTTTGTGCCAGCAATTCACTGAGGGAACGCAGGATGCATATATATTACTTGTAATATGGATGCATCACCCCTGAAACCTATCCCCCTGTCTTTCAGGAATTACATCAATCTACTTTAATGCTCATTTTGTGACTACACAAGTAGCACTGCAAAAAGTTCAAGTAGTCATAGTCTACTGGGTGGGGGTGGGGAGGGATGTTGTCCATTTGTCTGTGTCGTTAAGAGTAAGAGTATAAAAATTGCCTTCTTCTTATATTAGCATTTATAAAACGTATCCACATGCATAACTTTACCCACATATATGCACATTCATAAATTCATGAATCAGTGACTTGTCTTACTAAGCCAATTTTTTCATGGTAACATCTGCTTTTAAAATATGCCCATATTATTCTGGAGAAGTATATACAAAAGGCAAGGTAACAGAACTGGCCTCATTATTGTTCTTTTTATTTGATTATCTTTTAGACAAAAGTGTTTGCAAGGGACTGTGAAGATTTATTTTTACTCTACTCAATCTCACAAGCTTTGCTTCTCCATAAAGGCATATGCAGAAGTGCAAAACCCATAGTTTAAGCCAGCTTATAAAATACTTATAGCAAAGCAGAAATTTTTGCATTCATTTCCCACTTCGAAGGGGAAGGAGAACTTTCCTCTACCACCTTTTATCCCTCCCATTACTGGTCATTCTACACTTGTTAAAAGGTATCATAAAAATCAATATACTGATTCCCCTGTTTGCCTCAGTCCAGAAAAAGACATTATATTTCCATCAACTCTGAAATCTCACTTCATCTAAGAAAACTATGGCAGCATCTTCTTGACAGCACTCGTTGTCTAGCAATCTATCTGCTGGCTAGTGTCACTAAAAAACTTTAAAGACAAGACTAACTCACTTAGGTTAGTGAAGATCCTTAACTATAATGTGTTTCAAAGTTATGAATTCAAAATCTTTTTTTAAATAACTTTGCCACAATTTCCCATTGACTTTATTTTTGCAATTATTTAAAAAGACCCAAATATTGGGGTTTTATTATCTTTTTTAATGATCTGGACAAGGGGACTGAGTACTCCTTCAGTAAGTTTGCAGATGACACCAAGTTGCATAGGAGTGTTGGTCTACTTGAGGGTAAGAAGGCTCTGCAGAGGTACCTGAACAGACTGGACTGATGGACCAAGGTCAATTGTATACAGTTCAACAAGACCCAGTGTCAGGTCCTGCACTTGGTTCACAACAACCTCATGTAATTTTACAGGCCAGAGGAAGTGTGGCTGGAAAACTGCCCTGTGGAAAAGAACCTGGGGTTGTTAGTCAACAGCTGGCTGTATATGAGCTAGCAGTGTGTGCAGGTGATCAAGAAGACCAATGGCATCTTGGCCTGTCCCAGAAACAGTGTGGCCAGCAAGAGAAGGGAATTGGTTACCCTACTGTACAAGTCACTGGTGAGACTGCACTTTGGATGCTTTGTTAATTTTTGGGCTAAAAAAAGTTGCCAAGGTGCTGGAGCATGTCCAAAGAAGGGCTATGAAGCTGCTGAAGGCTCTGGAGAACAAGTCTTGTGAGGAGTGTCTGAGGGAAATGGGTTGTTTAGCCTGGAGAAAAGGTAACTGAGGACAGACCTTATTGCTGTCTCCAGCTACCTGGCAGGAGGCTGTAGTGAGGTGTCAGTCTCTGAGTAACCAGTGATAGCAGAAGAGGAGATAACCTCAAAGGGTTACAGGGAGATTTATACTGGGTACTGGGAAAAGTTTCTTCACTGAAAAGGTTGTCAAACACTGGAAGAGGCTGCCCAGGGAAGTGGTTGAACATCCCTGGAGATGTTCAAAAGACATGTAGATGTGGTAATTAGGGACGTGGTTTAGCGATGGACCTGGGTGTGTGCTAGATCAACAGTTGGACTCAATCTTCTTTTCTCTGGGGTCTTTCCCACCCTAAATGATTCTATGAATATGAAATGCAGTGGACAATACTGTGTGGCCAATTACAGTTTATGGTAAGGTTTATGACACATCTTCCACTGTTTTCTACAGTCCGGGTGTCACGTCAGGACGTGTGCTGGTTTTGCTGGGGATAAGAGTCAGTTTTCTTCATAGCAGCCAGTATAAGGCTCCGTTTTGGATTAGTGCTGAGAGCAGTGTTGATAATAAAGGAACGTTTTCACTCTTGGCTGAGCAGTACTTACACAGAATAAAGGTCTTTTCTGCTTCTCACACCACCCACCAGTAAGGAACCTGGAGGTACAGAGTTGGTCCAGCTGACTCCTGCTGACCAAAGAGATATTCCACACCATATGATGTCATGGTCTGCATATAAAGCTGAGGGGAGGCAGGGTGTCTGGGCTTGTGGCAGTGGCCTTCCCAAGTAGCAGTTCAGTGTGACAGAGCTGGGCTTCCCTGGAAATGGCTGGGCAGCAGCCATTGGAAGTTGTGAATGAATTTGTTCTTTCTTGTGCATGCAGCTTTTGCTCTACCTATTGAATTATCTATCTATCTATATGCTATCTATCAGTCATAGCCAGCAGGTACTGACTAAGTTACTATTGCATGAGATTCCATGATACATTTGAAATTAGATAGAAATTAATCTGACCCACTTGTATCTGACCCATTTGTGTACAGGACAGGGCCTAAGACTGAGAAAATGCTTTCTTTATCTTCTCTTAGAGGAACTATCAGCCTTGATGAGATTCAGGGTTGACCTAGATTTTCTTCTGTGTTGTACTAAGTGGTTTTTTAAAATGCACTCTGCCTATCCCAATAGGTAAGAATCACTAAGATTCACCATTGCTGTTTCTTGTTTTCTACATTGGACTAGTAGAAAAAGCTAGGAAAGAGATACAATGAGTTATTGAAAGGTTCCCTCAGGAGCTGAAGAAACTATGAAAGAAATCCAAAGCCTGGATAAACCCTGAAGCACAGGATCCAGACCAGCCTTTATTCTAATCTATTTTACCCTGATGATAGTACATTAACTTAGGAGGAAAGATATAATTTTCCATGGTTTTAAATACATACTACAAAAAAAGACAGTTTGCTTGACAGTCAAATCTGTGTGTTTGTGTTCCAAAATAAATATGGCTAGAAAACCTGATCCAAATCCTGCTTTGGTTTTGATATACATTCCAAAGTATAGATCTGGTTGAAGGAAAGAGAGCATATTCCACATTTCAGACATTTTTGGGTACTTTTCAATTGTTCAGTCTCACATTAGGATTAGTCCTGCTGCTAGTTTAAGGATTTTGTTCCATTTTCTAGGCAGAATAAGTAACACATACAACATTTAAACTGATTTCACACTTGAGTATTTCACTAAGTGAAACAAATTTCTGAAACTTCTTGGTGCCTGCCTAAGGATTGAGACCTGCAGGGTTTGACACCGCTGCAGGGACTGTTCTCTGAAGAATTTTCCTTTGCTGCAGATTGAGACCAGCCAGTCCAATATCAGCCAGAACAATATCAGCTTTTGCTGCATGTATCCTAACCAGGCAGTCTCAGGGGGTAGTCAGTTACTAATGAGCAGAATGTTTTAAGTAGAGACTGCAGAGTGAGAAAGCAATGATGGCAATCCCTCAAGGAATGTTTTGAGGTTTACATGTGATTATTTGTACCCTTACACTTCTACAGAAACCCAGGCTGTTGTCATTAATTCTGTGCCCACCAGATCACCTGGCAGAGCAGAATGAATGTATGTAACTGCCTTTCCAATGAAAAATTTAGTGCAAGATTGCATTGCCTAGGTAACATGAGCCCTGGGTGTGCAATCTTCTACAAAAAAATTGTTTTGTATGCAGCACACTGCACACTTGCAGATTGTTCTGTAGGGGGTGCTGGGGTGGGAAGAGGTCTATGCCTCATTTTTCCTCATGGGGTCAGCCACCAGCATGAGAAAGAGCCTTCTGAAAATTATCATATTGCTGTGTTTTTACCCTAACATGCAGAGGAAACACACCACTTTCACCTTTCCCTGAGCAGCAAGAACAGCTGTATGAATCCAAGTTTGGATGTAGTTATATGGGAGCCACCTCTCTTTTGTGTTGACAAAACTCCTTGTCCAGAGCTCTCAGATTTGCAAGAAGAAAGTAAACATGGAGAAAGTGCTATATCAGATGAAAAATTACTATATTCTTAGACATTCCCAACACTGATGAAGATGAATGGCTGTTGTACACAGCATCTGAGATTGTAAATAGACCACTGAATGGTGGTGGAGATTTCATGCTGTAAGCATGGCATGATTGCAAATGCAGGAGGAACTTCACAACAGTTCTGATGCTGTCACAACAGTCAACCTCTGATGATAAACTAAAAAAAGCAAAAATCCAAGTCTTTTAGAAAGTAATGGGCTATGAGTTGTTGATTAAAGAAACAGGTTGGGTACTAATTGCTACATTTGCTGGAAAATGTTTTTATAACTATGCCCATTATCAATATAGTTCCTGGAATACCCCTGTACACTTTAAGTGGAGAGGTTTTTTAAATATATATGTATTCCATGTTATGCAAGATGAAGGAAAAGAGATAGGAAAGACACAGAAATAATGAAATCTGATACATTCTAAGTAGAACAACAGTGTTTGAGCCTGCCTTATCTCCTTGGAACTGCTCAGAAAAATCATAGTAGATTCCACACTGACCAAATTTACATCTTGCTCTTAGAATAATAAATAGACAACAGAATAAATATTTAAGCAAATGGAGGGATGACATTAAGCAAAAAGATACTTTGTACCACATGCTTTAGAACTCTCTGTGGCAATAATCAGCTATTCTGATTACTTTATAGCTATTTCAACTAGCTCTTTAACTGTTCCACCTAACCCATGACGGTGTTGTGTAGGTGTGAAGAGAATTAACACTGGTAACAAGCAGTACAGGCAGGCAGTATAGCAGTCTAAACCTGCTGGAAAACAGGCACATTACTCCACAAACACTTTCAAAGAATAGCTATAAAAATACTGTTAGCTGAGTTAGATACTTCAGAGATTGCTAGGAAATCTGTACAAACCTGAGGATTAAAGTAGACTGAAAAAAGTGTGGGCACTCTCACTGCCACAAGGAAAACACTATATTGGTATATACCAACCAGAGAAAAAGAAGTCTGCTTTGCTTTTTGCAGCCAGTGAGGTTCTGACCTCTTCCATTAAGTTAAATCCCAATTATTAACTGTGTTTGTTTCACCAGCACCAGAAATCTGCTAATGACTGGTTTAACCAACAAAAGCATACTAACACCATGATATCTTGGCAGCAGACCAATTACCCCAGGACTTTCTAGTTCCACACTGTTGGTTGTAGTTTGAAAGCGACAGTCAAAACCTTCTCAAACAAAATGCTAGCCATCACAAATCTAACTCTGTGTGTGCTGACTTTACCAGAACATTCTTATTTCATAATGATGCTAATTACAGAAGTAGACATGCAGAGCAGAAAGACCAAAAGTACTCCCACTGTATTTGTTGCAGAATAAAACTCACAAATACAGCTGTGGTAAATATTCACTTTAGCTCTGCTTCCCGTGCTGGTTATAAGCTTACAGTGGGAGCAATGACAGTGTATTCTCATGTCACACAAGTGAGGAATCATGTCAGTTCTGCACAGATAGACAGATAGAAAAAGATAGCCAAAGTTTTCATCTGCAAGTACAGTTGGCTTCCCAGGCCTCCCTTCAGCTGCATTTCTGTCTCCCCTGTCCTGTATATCACAGGGGGAAAGGGTTTAGCTATAACTCTACTTGCCTTCACAGAGTAGCTAATATTTATGTCCTTTTTGCATGATGTCTGCAGGTTGGTTTTGCCTTATGATGCAGAATGTTCACAATAGTACAATCAACCTCTTCCTTATTAATTTTGTAGTCTTGCTCAAGTCATAATTTTTCATTTACTAAGATGACTTAAGCCACATTTACTGAGATGAGTGGGTCTCTTAGGTACTCAACACTTCAGTAAACTTAGTTCCAGCTTGCAAAGAGTTAAAGGGGGCTATTGAAGACACTTACTTTTATCTAGCTGATGTTGTCCCTCCCATAAGAAATCAATGAAAAGAGCTGCAAATTATACAGTAACAAATCTGAGGCTTCATTTTAAGGAAGACCACACCAGACTGTATGTAGAACAGGACGGGGGCAAAACTTCCCACAGAGCTGGATGCAACAGAATATAGGAAAAGTGCTTGTGAGACATACTCTACCAGTATGAGTTCAAGGCCAGAAGGTATAATTAAAATGTATAGGAGTCTAAAACCATTTTGAAACATAGATTCCTGACAATACATCATACATATTCAGATACAGATCAATCAATAGTCTGGAAGGTTGAGTTTGTAGTCCTGTTCTAGAATCAATAGACGTTCTGTCTGTGCATGATTTGCAGGATATTGCTGGACATTATTGACACAGCTGCTCATATCTGTAAAGATATTTTTAAAATGAGGAGGGAATAGAATGATATCCTGGCCCTTTTGTCGCTGAATAGTGTCTAAATGTTAAAAAGTACCTAAGTTTCCTAATCACATCAAAGTCAGATGTTAAATAAGAGGAAAAGTTTATTCACCATTTATCAATTTTTTCTAGAAACACCTAACAAGGGCTTTTATCTTCAATAAGCTACTGCTGTTATATCTAACCTTATCCTTTTGTAATCTTCAGCAGTATTTGTTGTCAGAAGGCATTGCTTGGAAACACATGTCTTTTCTAACTGATTCTTACACAGAGAAATACAGTAGTATAGTACCGAGAATTCAAAATTATTTCTTCCTTAGTGTGGAAAAACAAGCTAGAGATGAACAAAATTACATTTTCACTATAAGCTGTCATCTTATGAGTATGCTATGAAGTGTACTAAACATGAGATTCACATAAGTGCAGCTCCGTTTAATACAAGGAAATACATGCATTTGGAAAACATTTTTTGAAAACTGTTACTTACAGAGCTTTTGGGGTGTATTTTTCACAGAATGCAAACAAAAACAAACAAACAAACAAACAAACAAACAAACCTAAACAAAACAATACAAAAAAGTGTGGAGGAAAAGCTTCAGAAAATAAGTTGTCACATCAGGGCTGGGCCAGTTGGTTTATCTAAACATTGCCCAATGTTTTTAACAATCAGCTTAAAATGGAAGGCAAGTGACTGAGCATCAATATAAGCTTGATGTTTCTGTGATCACTTTAAATTATGGTGTGAATTCCTTTGTAGCTAACAAGCAGATGCAACAGTTTCCATGCCACAAAGTTCAAAATATTGGTATCCTCTCCAGATAAGGAGCAAATGGGTAATTTGAAATGTGAAATAAAAGTACAACAAAACCCAACAAACCAAACCAAACAGTAAGCTTTCAAGAGGTCAGTGTTTCAAATGAAGTTGAAAGATTCGTATAAAATTAAAGCAGATATCCTCATAAGGTTATTGCTTCATGTGGCACACAGTTCATTGAGAACTGCAGTTCAGAAGCCTTTGTCCTTTCTTCATGGGCTTGGTACACCAGAACAGAGCCCACTTTCTTTAAAGTACCCAAGGCCATGAGACTAGATAATAGAGTGAGGGGGAACTCCCACTGCATTTGTAGTATTTCAGGTAGCACAGTCTGTATTAAAAAAGATGGAGGTCTCAGACACAGCTGCAGCACAGTTGCCACAAAGGAGTGCACAAAAATGAAATCTCACCTGTTTTGAGACCCTGTGTAGCAAATCACCTGTAATAATTATTAAAAATACTACAAATACTTAAATATGCACATATCTAAGTATATTTGTATAAGCAGAGCTATATGCTTCTATATGCATATAGAAGTGTTTAGAAGCATATGTATACATATGTGTATAGGTGCGTATACAGATGTGTACATACAGATTTAAAAATATGCATTAATCTCCTTCAGATGAAACGGTGGTAAATCACTACTTATTGAGAACTCTGACTTATTGATATAAAGCACATAACGATTTTCAATAGCTGAACATCTATTAAGATGTCTATTCATGGAGACTGGACATACCAGGACAATTACTACATAAAGCATATATAATTGCACCCCTGTCCTCGTCCCCCCTCAGAAAGTTACAAGTGGAGAAGGACTTAGAAACTTTCAAAGCTAACCCCTGATATGAGGTCTTTAAAAATACGTTGCGCCTATGATTGCAAAATACTACACATGTGTTAAAAGACATCATAGCATCATTCTCTCAAATAAATTTGCAATTTCTTTTCTAGTTTTTAAATTCATGAGCCATTGCTGCATTCACACACAAAAAAAAAAAAAAAAACAAAAAAATGGCTGGGAAGAGCAGCAGTCACCGTTGACAAATCTATGAAACACCCTGCAACAGACAGCCCCAAGTTGTAAGGATGTTTAACATGTGCCCATGCAAAGACCAGATGGGTTCAGGGGGGTTAAATACACATCTAAGGAATGTTTGGACGACTGGGGAGGCGATCACCATGATGTGAAGATGATGAAAGAAAGCAGCTTGCAACTCTGCCTGATCTCTGTGATCTGTGGAGATATCCAGATAGCTTCTGATGGAAAGACAACAGGGGAAGGCAGAAGTTAGGCAGAGACCATACGTGGTGTTGTAGAACATTGTTTTTCATACCATCATCTCCAGGGGCCTCAGGAAATCACCAAACAAAAAGAAACACTGGAGGCATGATACCTAGCTGGTTGAACTTGGTGTCTGATGTTCTTGATGCGTAGATAAGCATGGAAGAGGTTGGCTGCTGGCTGATCCATGTGAAGGATAAATAGCCAGGACTTTCCTGAACTAAGTAAGGACAACTGTCTCGAGGTTGCCAGTTTATATAATATTGCTGCAATCCAGATTAGCTGGAAATCTACCTTACTAGCCCACAGGATGCAATATGTGCTAATGCGAATCCTCCTGAGCCTTTAATAAGTCTTGTATGTTCTAGAGGACTTTTTTTGCAGGATTTCTGTACAGGCTGTAGGAACTCTTTCTTTCTGTATGAACTGAGAGGGCAGTTGACCTGCAAATTGGGAAGCTGCAGAGTGATATCGCAGGGAATTTCTCCTAATCCTTTCCAGAACCTCCTTAGCTGGATGTAGATAACAGGACAAATAAACTTCAACAGAAATTAGAGAAGCAGAACCTGTAAAAGATGGGTTAACAGCTACCAGCATGTTTGCTAAGCTCTGAGAATGTTGATAATGAGATTATAATTGGAGTATCTCAGTGGACAAACTGTGGGTTAGAAGTGAAACCCTGAGTGTCATTTTATGATAATGGAAAAATTTAGCAGATTTTTGAGTGAAGAATTACAAGCACTTCAGAATTTCAAGTCTGACTCTTGTTTAATAGAGCTGAAAAGTGGGTTTTGGTGTCCAGATTGCCTACATATGATATCTTGTCCTATACTTAACTGAGCTTCCAGCAAACTCCCCAGATCATGACTGTATCTGGAATTAAGGAGCTGTATAAGCTGTGTCTTAGGGAAGTGAACATAGGCTAATTATTTCAGGCAGATACTAGGTAGTACAGAGGCTGAGGTTCTTTTTCAGATTCAATTTCTGTACTATTATTTAATAAGATAGTGGAATATAATTTTTTCTTAACTTTATACTTTCATTGTCCATTCTCACAAACTAAGAATAATAAAGAATATAAACCTCCACTAATTTTTATACTTCAGTATCAACTTCAGTCTGTTACTGATTGTGACACAAGGCAGCATGAAGTAATAATCCTCTGGAAATCAGACAGAAATTATATATACTCACATTGTTGCTCTCACTCTGGGACAATGACTTGAAGCAAAGTGGCAGAAGAAGAGGAAGACCCTAGGCTATGAGGACAAAAAAAGATTCCTTTTTCCCTACTTATATTTTCCTGGCTAATGAGACCCAGTTAGTCAGTGTTATAACCCATTTGCTTTTGAGAACTTAATTTCAAATGCACAGACACCTTTCAGGGCAAACCAGAAGCTTTAAGTAAGATTAATAATTAATGCATCCAACAGGAAAGAGTCCAGGTTGTCAGAGGTCATACCTTCACAGGTTGCAGCACTTTGTCTTCAGGTTCACCGTCCAGTTCATTTGAGCTGGAACAGCAGGGTGATCTGAAGCATACACACACAGTCAGATATATGAGTGCAGCACGATGATAAAGCAGTGCCCTTGGTGTGTGTAGGGGGGTAGGAGGTGTGTTACATGCCTGTGGATGCAGAGCAAAACAGCAGCATGAGAAAAACAGCCTCAGGCAATAGAAAAAAGCCTGCTGTACCTTGAAAGGTGATGGCGGTACACCAGCATCCCCACTAACTGCTCAGCTGCCTCCAAAAGATATATCCATCCCTAATCAAAGGTAAGAGGAGGAAACACTAGCCACACTTCCCACAAACTTGTTTTATGTTTTTAGGAAAGTAAGAGATGAAACAAAATGAAAACAAGAACATTATTAAAAACTCTGGCCTCTGGAAAAGAGTTGGAAGGAAGACTTTGGAGCCAGCCACCAAGCAGAGAGAGAGGAGGCAAAACATGTACCAAGGTGTAGTCAACAAGAAACATGGCAGTCTTACTGTAGATATGGGAGAAGATTGAAAACCACAGTGTGGAGATTTTACACTGGCAATAAGCAGACCCTTTAGCACTGCTATCTTTAATTATTTTTAATTACAGAATAGTAATGCAATTAAATATTACCACTCTTACATCATCCTTTAAGTATAGATAAATGATTCTCAGATACTGCCTTCATACTGTATGCACTGAGCTTTCTGGAAAACTTATTTTTATGTGGGAATTGCAGTAACTGCCTATAATTAATTGAACCAATGCAATTCAACAAGAGAAAGGCAATACAGAGGGGAAGATTTACAGTGTGTCTGCCTCATGGAAACCTGATTTAGGCCTACAGGGTTGGTAGTTACGACTCCTTTGGATATGATACTTTCTCTGGGTGGAAAGCTTTCAAGAATACCATCAGTTTTGGTCATGGAGTTTTCCTGCCTGGAAACATAGTTCAGTGCATTTACTTTTAACGTTCTGCACTAGGTAGCATAATGTTTTCTAGCCAAACTGAGGGAACTGGCAGATGTAGCTGCTAAACCTCTGTCTATTATATTCCAAAAGTCATGGCAGTCTGGTGAACTGACTGGAAAGGGGGAAACATAACCCCCATTTCCAGAAAGGGAAAGAAGGAAGACCCAGGGAACTATACTCCGCTCAGTCTTACCTTTCTGTCTGGTAATATCATGGAGCAGATCCTCCTGGAGGCACTGCTGGAGCAGAAGATAAATTAAGAGGTGACTCAGTATAATAAACACGGCTTGATTATAGGGCAAATCATGCCTGAAAAATGTTGTGGCATTCTATGAAAGAGTCACAACATCAATAGAAAAGGGAAGAGCAACTGACATAATTTGCCTGGACTTGAGCAAAGGCTTTGACACAGTCCTGCATGACATCCTCATCTCCAATCTGATAAAACATGGGTTTGATTGATGGACCACTTGGTAGATTAAAAAGTGGTTTGATGGCTGCACCAAAACAGTGGCTTTCAATGTTCGAGTGGAGGCCAGTGACAAGTGGAGTCCCTCAAGGATCAGTGTTGGGACTGGTCCTGTTTAACACCTTTGTTGTTGACAGGGACAGTGGCATTGAGTGCACCCTCAGCAAGTTTGCTGATGACACCAAATTTTGTGGTGCTGCTGACACATGAGAGGGAAGGGATGACATCCAGACAGGCTGGAAAGGTGTGCCCGTGCCAACCTCATGAAGTTCTACAAGATCAAGTGCAAGGTTCTGCATCTGGTTCAAGGCAATCCCAGGCACAAATACAGGCAGGGCAGTGAGTGGCTTGAGAGCAGCCCTGAGGAACAGAACTTGGGAGTGCTGGTGGGTAAGTTCAACATGAGCCAACAGTGCACACTTGCAGCCCAGAAAGCCAATTGTATCCTGGGCTACATCAAGAGCAGCATGGCCAGCAGGTCAAGGGAAGGGATTATCTCCCTCTGCTCTTGTGGGACCCCGCCTGGAGTACTATGCTGAGTTCTGGAGCCCCCATTACAAGAAAGACATGGATGTGCTGGAGTGTGTCCAGAGAAGAGCCATGAGGATGATCAGAGGGCTGGAGCACCTCTCCTGTGAAGGCAGACTGAGAGAGTTGGGGTTATTCAGTCTGGAGAGGAGAAGGTTCCAACGAGACCTCATTGTAGCTTTCCAGTATCTGAAGGGGCCTGCAAGAAAGCTGGTGAGGGACTTCTTAGGATGTCAGGTAGTGATAGGAGTAGGGGAATGGTTTCAAACTACAGAAGAATAGATTTACATTGGAAATTAGGAAGAAGTTTTTCACCATGACGGTGGTGAGGCACTGGATCAGGTTGCCCAGAGAGGTGGTGGAAGCCCCATCCCTGGAAGTTTTTAAGGCCAGGCTGGACGGGGCTCTGAGCAACCTGATCTAGTGGGAGGTGTCCCTGCTCATGGCAGGGGTGTTGGAGCTAGAGGATCTTAAAGGGCCCTTCCAACCCTGAAAATTCTATGATTCTAACATGAAAGTGATTTCTGAAATGTGCATAACACAAAAATCAGTTCTACTTTACTTATAAACAGAGGACTCCAGTTCAAACCTTGCTTATCTGCTCTTTAACCTCTAGGATGGCCTCATTTCCTCTTTTCACCTCCTAGCAAAAACTGAACCTGAAACTGCAGGACATTGTCTGTCACTAAGGAATCATCAGTGTTACAGAACATGTTCCAGCATACTCTAACACCATAGATATCAACCATCAAAAACACATAATTTAGGGGATTTTTAGTAATTTAGGGGACAAAAGAGACCTTCAGACATGTTTAATTTATCACTCACTGTGTTTACGTATTCAGTAATTGGAAAAAAATTACACTGTAAATTTTGCCCTGTCTTTATTGCAAATTTGTTTTCAAACTTGCTGTTTGCATTCCAATAGGTATTTTTCTACACAATAAATATTCATGTTATAAGAAAACTGTACAGTCATCTTTTATACACAATATTGATGAAACTATTCAGCTATCCAAACAGTGTAAACTGTAATCAAAGGGAACACAACGTGTCTAAATTTGAATTGGTGGTGTGCAGACTTTCCCATGCGTCTCATGCTGTTATGCTTTTCTTCTTTACAGATGGGTCACCAGCAATGATTTGTGAATCTCCCTTGCCAGCCTGCTTACTTCACATTAGTCAGTGAGGGAGGAATTTGGCCCCTGATATTTAATAGCTCAGAATTTGAAATCAACCCTTTGTCAGTAACTACAAAACTAATTCAACTTTGGACCTCAGGAGTCACTTTATCAGAAAGATGTTCTGTAAGAAAGGATTTCAATTGAAGCTGTCTTCTTTTCATGGATCAAACAGAATGCAAGATATATATTGTGTCATCTTGACCACCAATTCTATAAATTGATTTGAAAGTACCAACTGCAGGATGTTCTTTTCTTGTGCACATCTGGGCTTATGTTCAGAGACAGCAATAAAATAAGGTGGGTTTGGGTTGTGCTTTTTTTGCAATAGTTTGTCCGTACATTGGTGGTATCTTTCAACATCAAGTGTTAAGCCTTTTGAGGGAGGAAGGGAAAAAGAGAAGCCATGGGCACAGAGTGTACTTGGTAGTTCAAAAATAATTCAGTACAAGAAAAGTACTTGAAAAGCTGTCTCCAGTATATCCTTCTGTTATGATCTGAGTTATTATTTATATTTTGTTTGCGAGGAAAATTCAGCCACTACTCATAGACGACGCGTGAATTTACAAAAATAACAAGGCTTTATGATTTAAACAAGTTAAAAGGATTTATTTAGGATTTATACAATTAGTTACTTTGGAGAGAAGAGTTGTTAAGAAGAGAAAAGAAGGAGGGACTCCTTAAGATGTTATCACCGTCCGCCGGCCTTTGCCTCTGGCTGTAATCGGGTGCGTAGGGTCTGTCGCTCCTGCCGCTTCTCTGTCCCGTAGCTGAAGCCGAAGTGCCGAGAGAGGGGGGGTCTAGAAGAAAGCTGCCACTTCTCCTTTTCTCCTGGGCTTTTAATACAGGAAAAGAAGAGGGGTCCCTTTTTTGCATAAGTTCCTGATACACACAGACTTCCAGACTTCCCGGAGATGAGTTATCCTTATCTTTTTGTCTTTTTGGTGTCCCGCTACTTTCATTGTCTCCACCATGCACCAGGAGGCGACCTGATAAGCATTCTTATCTTTTAGGTGTCTGTCAGGCATATGGTGAGGTCAACATACGTTAATTAACAAAATTTTGCAACATAGCAGGGAGAAAGGAAAAAAAAAAGATTGATTCAAGAGACATATTTTAGTATTTTTAAAGTGTTTACATCACCTTCCCAAATGTACTAAAGGAATCCTTACAGGCAGTTTCAGTGCCAAGGAGACAGTGCTTTAGGAATTTATTCTGCTGGTTTTGCTCACATCGACCCGTACTAGGATCCACAGACTTCACTGAGACTTGCATGACTAAACTTAGGGCTGAATTTGTCACAAATGAATGTATAACTTTCATATTTGCACAAAAAAGATGGTGGTTGTCAGAACATTTCTATGTATGGATATACTGCTTAGGACAATTAAAAGAAGTCTGATTTTTAAATAACAGTCAAATGCTCGCATCATAAAAATCAAGGCCATATAAGCTATCCTCAGGTAGTCATTTCACGAAAGTAGCTTCTGCAAGAGCCATTTTCAAGAGTCTTTGCACTGATAATAGGTTTTAAAAAAAGATATATCTGTTTTCTTATTCCTAAATAGGAAGAAGCCTCATCTGAAGGATTATCAAGCATTTCTTCACAAAGCAAAGGGAAACCCCCATGCACACACCAATCTTGGAAACAAGAGTCATCCACCAAAGTGTCTAAAAAATTTTAAAAAGAAGGAATCTCACCAGTTTACATTTCTCCAAACTTAATATTTTTTTCTGTGTTGTGCAGTTCTAGGAGAGGGGAAGAAAGGCAATCTGTCCTTTAAGACATTCAAGAGTAAAAAACTGACTCTACATGAAAGCACCCCTCTTTTCTTTCTTGTACAGGCTTGAGTTGAACATTTCTAAAAGGAGACATCATAAGCACTAGAAATTTTATTTTACTGCAGAGTAAAGTTATGCTTTATTTTATCAGCCCTTCTATAGTGAAAAAAATATATAGATTTTTTTTACCTTTTTCAGAAATTCTTCCTGTAGATTATTCTTGATAACTAAATAACTTCAGATGATGAGCTTGGGAATCAGCTAGTGTCTAGAAAGTAAACTAAAGAAAGAGAAAATGTAACTTTGGATCTGATTCACCCTGTATCCTGGTTTGAACCAAGACAGAACCAATTTTCTTTCCAGTAATTATACTTTTCAGCTTAGTCTCTTCTAAAGAGCTGCACTTGCTGAAATTAACAGCATGTTTCTCAGTCAGTGTCTGCTTTTAGGACTGATAACACTCAGTGTTTATAGTTACTGCTGGAGAATGGTGTGCAGAACCAAGGACACTGCTCAGTTCCGGAAACAAGAGAGGAAAGAAGTCACACCTGCAACCCTCCTGTGGAGAGGAGCAGAGCAGACAGGTGGCCAAAACTGACCAAATGGAGTAGTCAATCCCATACACATCATACTCTGTATAAATTTAAGGACCATGAGGGTCGAGCTCTCTTCACCCATGGCTGATGTTCATCTATTTGTTTACCTTTGATCGTGACTGATGTGTTCCTGAATCCATGTGTTACTGTATCCAGCTCCCGACTGCTCCAGGAGCCTTGTTCAAAACTTTCCCAGGCCCTGCACTGCAGCCCTGGTGGTCATGTGAGCATTACTGGGGGAAGAGCAACAGTGGGTTTGTACATATTTGTATAAATTTGTATGTATTTGCACATATTTCATTATTCTCTTTTTCATCTTTGCTGTTGCATGAAAGCTGTGTAGTTTAGTTTCCAACCCATAAGTCTTACCGCCTCTCTCCCCTACGGGGAAGGGAAAAAGGGTAGTAAGGAGCTCTGCCATCCATCTGATTGATGGCTCAGCATTAAACCTTGACACCATGAAAATTTTGCATCAAGACCCATTCTTGAATTGTCCTTTCTTTAGCCCCATGGCCTGATGAGAAATCCTGCTATTTATTCTCTAATGCAAGATGGTATAGCCTGAAGAAATAAAAAACAAAACAAAACCCAACCAACCAGAAAAAAAACCACAAAAACACCCCAAAACGAAAACAACAAAAACAAACAAACAAAAAAAAAAAAACAAACAAAAAAACCCCACAACATGCCATGAAGAAATAAACAATGTGAATAACTGTGGTTTTGAATTATGAGGGTTTCATATATTTGCAGATGAACTGTACATAGATGGGGGAAAAAAATAGAATCTATTAATAATTGCTTGCTTCCCAGTATAAATAAGGAAAGAAAAAGTATTTTTATTTTCGTTAAATTCAGCATGCATCAAAGCTGAAAAATAGAACATCTTTCTTCATAGCTGGAAGTGGAGAAAAATTGATGATTTTAGACTCCCGCTGTGTACAGCAAGGAAACCAGTTAGGTAGCATATTTTTCTAACAGACAGAAATGCACATGAAGACAACAGGACTGGAGTGAGATCTCTTTGATACATTATCATTCCAAGAAAGAAGGTTAAGGTTTAAATTCCCTTTCACTGCAAAAGAGACATTTTCAGTGTTTCCTGGCATTGTAAGCCTCACTTCTCTTCAACTGATTGGATTTTTGTCTGCATCTACATTTTGATAATGTTGCTGAACTGGATGATACCCAAACGTTTAAAAAAAATATTAAAAACACTTGGAAGACAAGGACCAAGTCCTCTTGGAGCGTTCAAAGAAACATCCTAACTTATTCAAATCATGTTTCCATGACTGTAGATGGAAAAAAAATAGTATTCAAGTTTTTGTCATCATATATTATATATCTTCTACAGATTTTAGTTAAAGGTGAGAACATACATGTATCTGCATCTGTTATCAGGACATTTTTACCTAAAATAACAATTCTTTAGATTACATCATATGAAGATTTGGATAATTGCTGATAGGTACTATGCAATGGCCACAGTGGTTAAATTCAGCCGCATAATTCTGCACTGCAAAAAAAAATATATAATCTTGTATGATTACCTTGCCTTAAATATCTCTTCTGTTATTTTTTTCTCACCAGACCAAAATCATTATTCCAGTAGTGTAAGCAACACCAGAGTATGTTTTTAGGGTAACACAAAAATCCACAGAAGTCAATGGTTGATGCTATAGTTGCAGTAACTTAAACTAAAGCAGTTCCACTCCAGACTCAACTTCTGTTTTTTTTTTTTAACAGTTGCACTATATTAGCAAGGACTTGATGGAGATGAGAAGGGAATCTAAGTGCTCAATAAAATAAACAGGACACACAATACATAAAAATATCTTTATAGGCATTTTAAATTAATGAAAGAAGATAGCAGCTTCGATATATAAAAAAAATTATTCCTAGCTAATAAATTTCTAGTTCCCCTGAATTCAGTACATATTGTGTATTTGCTGTCTGTGAACCTGGATTCTAGTTTAATCTTCTGGCCACTGTCTCATCTTGGTTTATGAGAGGCATCAGTTTTCATAATTGTATTTTGTGAAGAAGCTGTTCTCTCCTGCAATGCCAGAGTTCTCCAGCCTGCATGTCCACAACGGTATTGAATTTTTCCCTGTAATAGCCACTGAGAAAAAATAATTTTCCTCCCTTTCAGAGGTGCCTCTTACAGAGAAGCTGTGTTTGATTAAAGACAGGACTGCACTGATAAGCATACCGGTAACTAAAAAGGAAGCATTTTAATTTCCCATTTAATGCATAGAATCTGCAGTTAAAACTGTTGGTCTCCACACAAAGCTGGTGTGAGATACCCACCAGGTTTTGCTACTCTGAGACATTACATATAAGGAATCTTAGGTGCACTTTCTGCACACACACCCTTCCTCTCATATTCCCTTCCCAATGCACTGAAATAAGACATACTAGACTTCCTAGAGGCTGAAAACAGTTCTCCCTGATAAATAAAGCTTTTGTTTTGTTTTAAACATTACTTCAGGTGTTAAGATCATGATAAATCTTTATTTGACTAAGGGAAAGACTGTCACGCTGTGCAAATAATGCATTTGTTTGTATTACTAATTTAAGACTGACTTTGAATTCACCCCATGCTGTATCCCTCAATGGAAACCTATGAAGGGATATTTGTAATGCCTGTAGACATCTTGCATTACACGAGTGGGATTTTTCATCATCAGTAGATGACTAGCAGAAACATGGACAGAATAGAACGTGGCAGATATATGCAAAAGACAGACTGAACTGGATTTATTTAGGAGTCTATTATTTACGATAGCCCTCCTTGGTCTCTTTCTTGGGTATTTGAAATAGCAGTGTTCCCTGCAACAATAAAATTAAACCCGAAAAAAGGAGCATACATAATAAAATACCACTTGAATAAGAGAAACTTTAATCACAAATGTTATTTCCTGACTGCTAAATACAGCATATTTTCATAGGAGCCTTCAACAATTTCTATTGTTGTTAATTTGTATGTGAAAGAAAGTAACAAGATTCTTTTTCTTATTTGCTGTTACTGTTTTAGAGCACTCACGTGAGCACTTGGCACTTTATGAGAGTACAGATGGAAAAAGGGAGTACTCAGCCTTGACAAGTATATAGACTCCACAGTGAACTCTTGCTGGCATAAGAAACCCAAAGAGAAAAAGCAAAGCAGTTACCTGGCCTACAGGTATGATTACATGAGCGTTCAAGCAAGCGGGACCCCAATACTTGAATTCTATCCTAAACATACAAAATGTCTTTTCTACTCTCAATCTTCCCCAGAATATTTATGATGGACTTTTGCCCTCCACAGACATGCATGCCAGATTTTCAACTACCTGGTGGTGACTGGACAAAGAGTAATGGTTCTAAGCTGAAAGAGGGCAGATTTAGATTAGATATTAATAAGAAATTCTTTAGTGTGAGGGTAGTGAGACAGTGGAACAGGTTGTCCAGGGAAGTTGTGGAAGTTCCATCCCTGGAAGCATTCAAGGCAAGGTTGTGTGGGGCTCTGAGCAACCTGATCCAGTGCAAATGTCTCTGCCTATGCCAGGGGACTTGGAAGTAGATGATCTTTAAGGTCCCTTCCAACACAAAGAAAGTCACCAAGTGAGTCTTTCAAGCTCCATCTACTTGGGAATCACAGGACAACTCTGATGAATGTCTAAGGAGAATTAAAATCTCTGTGGCTTTAGGAGGAAAGCAAGGTCTCTGCCTCATATTCATAAAGAACAGATACAACCTCAAGTTGACCTTGCATATTAGTATGAATCACTGACTGTGAGGCACAGAATCAGGAACTGCAGCCAAAAATCTCAGGAGTTATTGGCAAGAAGCAATGAGTGGATAAAAGCAATAGTAATGATAATAATAACAAAAAACATTAACAATAATAATAATAACAACAACAACAATAATAATAGCAGCAGTAGTAGAGTAATAATAATCTCTGTTTGCTGCAAACCCTACTATTTTCATGCAATAGGCTCTTTTGAAGAAGCATAATTTTAAAGAAAAGTGCATGTGGAAGGTATAGACACATTTTCCTGTATATTATTAACAGATTGGACGAAGCAGCTCTCTTGAGATGTATATAGCCAAATAGTCCCTCACATCTCATTGATGTTTAATTCTTAAGCACTTCCAGTACACTGTTCAATAAAACTTTTGTGACCTAATCATGTTAATAACTGGCATATTTTTCCTGTGTTACGGAATACAGTCCCCTAAGGAGCAGACTGAGGAGTATGGGCTCATTTCTCAGTTGATTAAAAAATTCTCCTGGAAGTTGTATTTCAAAAATAGTTTCAACTAATGATAAGGGAATTAAAAATGGAATCTTTCATTCATGATCTTTTGCTTTGGTGATGCAGCAGAAATGCTGTGTTGTCCTTACTGTTAGGAGATCCAGGAATAGTTGCTTAAAACAAGTAGAAACCCCAGACTCATTAATATATGATTTCTCTATCCCTCATTAAAAATTAAAAGAAAAAAATAAAAGTATTCATGAGTAATACAGACTAGAAAAATACAAGTAATTTTTTCAATACATAGCACAAGTACAATATGCTCATGTTTACCACCAATCGTATCATTGAGGAAAATAATTCTCTTGCAGTGACAAATAATATGCCAAGAGTGTCAAATAGAGAATAGAAGATCTTTTAGTTCCAGAAGGAAACAAACAAACAAACAATTACCCAGCCAAACATTAGATTGTGAGAAACAGTAATAAGTTATGTATATAGCAAACAGCTTGGAAACACTTCCATTTACTTCTCTCCTTAGCCTTCCTCCCACAGTGCTTTTTGCCTCTGGTTCACCCCACAGTATCTTCCCCGATTTGAATGAGGGACAACACTTCCACCCCTCTCTGTGCAGCTAAACAAAAGACTTCTTGGGCAAAGCCCAGATACACTATTTTAGACTTCATTTGTTTGTCTGCTATCTAACTTTTAACTTGCAAATGGCCAAAAGTTTGAGTTAAATAGGGTTCATATCTGCAATACTATTCACCAATTCACAACATAAAAACAGATGCTTTCTGAAAAGCTTTTTCAAAAGAAAACCAAGAGAGAAAATACTCCCTTCCGATAACTGTTTGTGTTTTAACACAGAAAAGAGAAAATTAAAATTTAGAAATCCATGTAGCCATGGTATATAAATGATACATATAGCCATGTACCTTCTGGTATGAAAACTCCTTTTAGGAAACACTCAAAGGAATGTATATTAAGCCAATATTAATAACAAAAAGCACAAAAAGCCCCAAAAATATTCTGAAATGTAGTTCACAAGTGCATGTTCCAAGTCAAACTTGTTCTTACTGACATAATATGGTTTTTATTTAAATTGTAAGTGGTACAGTGAAGACTCTGTTAGACTTCTAACCAGGGAGTGATGGTAAATGTTGTTCTAATTTATGCACAGATATGGCTGCTAATTAAGTAATAACAGAGGTTGTCTGCTATTACTGTTGTTTATGGAGTTATAATCAGCTCCCTTGTGTTCAATAAATGCCACAGCTACCGTGTGCAATGTTAATTTCACACTACAGTGGGAAATGGCAAATGTTGCCAAATATAATCATAAGTCACAGGAAATTTGGATTATTACACTCAGGCATGGTGCATGGAGAAATTATTTAGTCTATAATGTATTTTTGAAGTCACTACTATACATTTTAAAAATTATGACTTTTCTACAATATACTGAATTTCCTGTTCCTAACCTGTAAGTGATCCAGAGATAATCTTAAATACTTAGATTTACTATTCCAAAACAAATTTAATACCACTTATTTTTTCTTGCATAGGAAATCTCATTAAGATACATTACTGTTAGTCACAAACACATGGGAATTTCCCCTTTGTGACAATGGCTCATATTGAGTCAGTTTTGTCTAGGTTTTCCAAAACCAGAACACTCTTAAAGGAGCAGTACACTTACATTCTCCTCCCCCTCTTCAGTCATTGCTGATGCCAGACAGACTGCTGGCACAGCTAGGCTTAATGTAGATGTTGAATCAATGGAAGTATTAGAGAAACAAAGACTGTTATGGGACTAAGTCTTTCAAACTCAGCCCAAACAGAAGCTTTTATCTAATCTTGGAAGGCTAGTTTTGCTATTTCAATAAAAATGAAACAGTAATTTAGAAGATTCCCCCTAATCATCTCAGAGTAACCATTGCAGCAAAATCTGTCAGCATAAGCAGGAAGGTTCTCTTATCCAGAACAGCTTAATTCATGTTTTTCTTTCCTTCTCTCTAACACAAGAAAAAAGAAGTAGCTATGTTGTGACAATACTGATGGCCCCTCTTGTTTTGGGAACTTCTCTCCTCTAATTCTAGAAAGTGCTTCAGAAGCCAGAAATTTGGTTAGGGATGTCATTAGGGATGTCAGTTGATTCTCCCGTGGGGTTAGCACATGGAAGATTCCTAAAAAGTGTGAAGCGCTAACAGAGGACAGTGTACCTCTCACAGGCAGGCCAGCAGAACGCTTCTTGCTCTTGCAGGTTTGAATCTCAAAAATTTCTGTAAGCCTTGCCCTGGAAATGGCAGGTGGGAAGCTCTGAACATTCCGGCAGACTGACTTTAGTGGGGGACATCCTCACAGAAGTATCCTGCTTGGGCTTCAGTATCAACTGAAGTAACCTTTATCTGGTTACTGGTGTGACCAAAGCACACCAAACTAAGGGTGCAAAACTTGTTGTAGGTAAGTAGCTGCTACCTACATAACCTTGGAACTCCCTGTCTCTGGCTCAGAGATAAGTACCCTGGCTCAGAGATAAGTACCCTAATTCCTTCTACACAACCTGTTTCAATAACTAATGACCCCCTTGGAGACACGATGGAAGATGGGCTCCTTGCAGTTTCAACACAGCCCCAAGTATTGCTATTGGGAGGAATCTGGAAAGGCAAATCACAAGGAAATCCACCAAAATCTCTCTATGTTTGTGTCTATCTGAGCTGCTTGACATTATGTCCTGGTTTGAACCAGGATAGAAACAATTTTCTTTCTTATAATTTTGCTTTCAGCTAAGTCTCTTCTAATTAGCTTCACTTGGCCTAGTAGATATTTTTCATTTTTAGAATGCATTTTATATTTGTAGGAAAACACATTCTCATGCGAAATCCCATTAAAAACCCCCATACTCCACTGCATCTTCATAAAGTCATCTGCTTTAATTCAGAATGAACTCAGAATCATACATTTTAGATTCTGTCTGGATCATAAATGTAAACAGCTTTACTTATTAATAAGTTCATATCATAACAACTTCAGAAACTATCCTCAGTGCTAAGGAATTAATCCCACACTGTCTCCTGTTTCTTGCAATTCTATCTGCACTTTACTAAAGATGAAATAGTGCTCTCTCTAGATAAAACAGAGAGAGCTTCTCTTGCTTAATCACCTTCAGATCCCTTTGCAAAACATCTGTTCTTCCCTTCACAAACCCCCAGGTGTTTTTTTTTTTGTCCCTGCAGTCACGATTTATTGCTTGATCATCACCTTCTCATCTACTTCACAAGAAACTGACCTATCACAACTCTCCTGACCCCTTTGATACTGTTTCTGTAGTGCTGTACCCTCTTGTTTAGCAGATAGGTGACATGTTGCTTCCACAATGTGAAAACCATGGATTACTAAAAAATTGTAGTGCAAGTGAATGGATAAATCTTGGCTAAATCAGTCCTGGAGTCATGTTTTTTTCCAAATATTAGGCTTTAAAAGAAAACAATAAAATCTCAAGGACACTCATAATGTTAACTAAGTGCTGAGTAAGTTTTATTACTGTTATAAAGTATTAACATGACAACCTTTCTTATATTCAGCTATGGAAATACTATCATGATCATTGTCAGGAAAGTACCTAGAAGCTTCAGAACTAGAGTAGATGTCCTAGGGCTTCAGAACTACATTAGATGTTCTAGGGCCCTAAAAACCAAGAGAGACAGCTCCCTATTTACATACATGCATGACATTAATCTGGCCCCACAACCCCTGAATCATTAGAGTAGCCACCCACTCCACGAGGTTCTCTGCAGCCACATTCTGTGTATATTTTTATCTTCATAGTCATAGCTACTCAGCAGTCCTGCAGCATTACTTCTATGGTTCATCATGTGGTTTTAATTCCATTTGCCAGTACTTTCATTTTTCACGTTAGCAAGCATTTAAAATTCCTTGTCTTTTCCACTTGTATAACTAACCACAGGACAGGCTTTTTACTCTCTCAGGGTCTTCCCAAGTAAATTTAGCTCTCCAGATGTCATGGACAGCATTTAGCCTGGAATATCATAACATGGCATGGTTGCCTACCACATGGAGAGATTTTCTTCCTCAACACGGAATTAACAGATATATTTAACAAAGCATACCTGCACACACAGAAGGTAAGCCATAATTCAACTGGTGGGTCTGCAAGATGCCATAACTCATGCCAGAAATTGAGAGACTGAAAAATCAATTGCTATGAAAATTTATTGCTTCTAGCATTATTATTGATTTTCTGAAATGTTTTAAAAATATTTTATTTAGCCTTTCTGAGTGCATATTTTAATTTACAGGGCAGAATACTAAGCTCCCTAAAGATATTTAATACTTCCATGTACTAAGAAACTATTTGTTTTAGAGAAACCACTGAGAGATACTTGTCAAGTACAGTTCAACATTCTATGGCATGTAGTTTTTAAAGGAATGTATCACAGAATCACAGAAAGTTAGGAGTTGGAAGGGACCTTGAAAGATTGTCCAGTCCAACCCCCCCTGCCAGAGCAGGAGGTGACACAGGCTTTGAATGTCTCCAGGGAAGGAGACTCCACAACCTCCCTGGGCAGTCTGTTCCAGTGCTCTGTCACCCTCATAGTGAAAAAGTTTTTCCTTATATTTACATGGAACCTCCTGTGCTCCAAATGCAACAGCCCTGCTGATGAAATTGTCCTTTGAACTTTAATTTTTTTTGTTTTAAACCTTTAAGTTTGCTTATTAACTAATGTCTCCACAGAAGTGGAAATATGTCCCCAAGGAACCATCTGGGACACCCCTGAGCATCACCTTTTGTAGAAGTCTACCATTTATTGAATAGTAGGGAAAGGTTCCTAAATACTGTTTAGAAAGATTGTTTTTGAAGTGAAGGACTCATGTTGGAAGCCAAAAGAGATGCCAATTTTAAGTCAAACAAACAGAGAATGAAACATTGAAAATTATGTAGACTGAAATTACTTAAGTAACTAAATAGACTTTGCTCTGAAAGGAACAATCCATGGGATTCACTTTGTCATTTTTTTATATTTATATTTACTTAAATATTTTGATGTAAGTGGAATAACAGTGTAAGAATATTCCAGAAAGCCTTCAGGACTGAAGTGACCTTGTTTACGTCCATTCATGTGATATAAAATCCATGTAATCCACGCATGTAATGTGACAGATATATCACACCAGATATTTGCAGATCAAGCCACTTTACTACTTACCTTGATTTTCATATCTAAATGACCAGTTTTGTAAAACTAGCACAAGAAGCTTATTATGTGGGAAGAGGGACTACAGCTAAAAATGTATTCACAAGAACTATAAACTGATGCTGTTTGTAGAAGTAGCAGATTATTCTTAATACTGCTTGTTATAGCACGTGGTAGACATGAGCCATCAGTGCACACTTGCAGCCCAGAGAGCCAATTGTATCCTGGGGTATATCAAGAGCAGCATGGCCAGCAGGTCAAGGGAAGGGATTATCTCCCTCTACTCTGCTCTCATGAGACCCCACCTGGAGTACTGTGCCCAGCTCTGGAGCCCCCATTACAAGAAAGACATGGATGTGCTGGAGTGTGTCCAGAGAAGGGCCATGAGGATGATCAGAGGGCTGGAGTACCTCTCCTGTGAAGAGAGACTGAGTGAGTTGGGGTTATTCAGTCTGGAGAGGAGAAGGTTCCAAGGAGACCTCATTGTAGCCTCCCAGCATCTGAAAGGGCCTGCAAGAAAGCTCGTGAGGGACTTTTTAGGATACCAGGTAGTGATAGGAGTAGGGGAATGGTTTCAAACTACAGAAGAATAGATTTACATTGGAAATTAGGAAGAAGTTTTTCACCATGACGGTGGTGAGGCACCGGATCAGGTTGCCCAGAGAGGTGGTGGAAGCCCCATCCCTGGAAGTTTTTAAGGCCAGGCTGGATGGGGCTCTGAGCAACCTGACCTAGTGGGAGGTGTCCCTGCCCATGGCAGGGGTGTTGGAACTAGAGGATCTTAAAGGGCCCTTCCAACCCTGAAAATTCTTTGATTGTAAATTCTATTATTCTATGATTATGCTGGAACAGTGAGCAACTTCTCAGCAAAATGAGGCACAAAGTATTATGTGCTCTACCATGTTGCATGAGATTTGGGTAATTTCTATCTTCGTTCTGAATGGGACCTTGCTTTGAACTGATATTTAAATTGCTTAATAACCATAGTCACCAAAATATCTGTTCTGGTATCTTATGAGAAAAAAAGAATATTGTTGCACAGGGGGAAATATGTAACTTTATGAGCCAGAAACTTTGTGATAACAGGAAGGAGATAATAGTGAGAATGGACCAAAAGCATGGAAATGGCCATTCTCCTTAGAAGCTTCTGTCAGTACAAGGAAATATGATTGAGCAAGAGTTAGTGCTTTGTGCTTCGATATCATGACTTCTGTCAGTAAAACCAACTCCTGTGCACAAGTGTTTAAAGGGATTACATCACTACAAGTCAACTAGGGATCTTTCCAATTCAGGAACCATGACCAAATCCTGGAAAACACAACAATGAAAGAAGGTTGCAAGTCTGGAGACCGCACAGGCAATACTTAGAGCTGCAGAAATGCCTGTACACTGAAAATGGCCATGTCATCTGACCAGGTGCACTTGTGCTGTGGATAGAGGGAAACAGTGCCAGCTTACCTCTGTCAAGGAAAAGCTCAGCAGAACCCCCTGTTTACTTTATTCCAGTGGAAAACTGAGTTTCAGCTTTCAGTGACTGTGTAGAGAGGGCATTTTACACATTCCTGCATCCGTGGTGTAGATTTACTTTGGTTTTGTGATGGAGGAATGAGTTCATGGAGAAATATATATACAGGACTCTAGACTGGTCCCAGAGCTCCTACCCTGCCTTAACTTGCACACAAAGTCTTATTACATCAGTGGGGATGTACATAATTGAACATCAAAGCAGAGTTCAGCTGTGGGTTTCTGTGTTTCATAATAAGGTGATTGCGTTGAGGTACTGCAAGAAGGGGACAATGCTGAAGTCTTTGCAAAACAAGCTTCAGCACAAAACCACACGTTTCTGCCCTAATCTGGAGAAGCAGAGCTGGGAGTGGAAGGGTATCTTGTCTGGAGCTCTTCTGTATTCAGATGCTGTCCATTTGCCATTGCAGCCTTGTTTGGCAATGCAAACAAGCCCTTGGTGGGAAAGGAAGTAAGAGTGAAGAAGAAAATCTGTCTCTAAAAATAAGATCAGCTTTACAATAGCCTTTTGCTCTTACACTTGTTTACATAGGCAAATTACTTAGCAGACTCTGCTCTGACAGCACAAAAAGAAAGCTTTAGCCTGCTATTTTTGAGCCACTTACTCATCACAGGAGCCTTATTAAAAATGTGTTTCCATTCTTCTGCAAACAAATACAAAAATCTGGTCTCTGAAGATATCAGACCTGTTCGTGTTTGAAACTGGCAATACTGACTTGGAGAGAAGAAGTTATACATTTTTATTTTCTTCAGAGCAAACTTTTTATCCACTGGAAATATTGCATTATAAATTGTGTAAAAAAAAATAAATTAAAATGTTTTGAAGGGAAGGAAAAGCAAATATTTCTGACTCAAGTTCACCACAGGGGATCTTGCTGATGCTGTCGAGAAGCACGAGAATGATGTCAATTCACATCCACAGCCCATTCATTCTGTGCAGCCTCAATACTAAAGAAGTTGGAGTTTCTAGGGAAATAATTCCTATGCCCTAAGAGCAATGTAACATACTAGCAGCACAAGAGTTCCCATCTGTTGGTTCAGTCATGTTATACATTCAGAAGAGATCAACCTCACATTTCCCTTGAAACCATCAGCCCTTAATTTCAGATGGCTTTGTCTGGTAAAGCTCTGAGGCAGGACAGCCAAAAAGTCACCCTTTGATGCAGACACTCTTGTTTGTTTGTTGAACACCACCATCTCTGGTACAACATTGTTATCTACAGACAAGGCCAGAGTTTGCTGAAATTATCAGATTCTGAGGGTAAGGTTTCGGTCATTTTTATGCTTAGAAATAAAATTGTCTCTTATGAATAGATAAACACCAATGAGTAGGGTAATGATAAAAGGTAACAGCTGTCTGAACAGCTAGTTGCTTTACACATTTCATTACTGCTGTGTGTACTAACACAACAGCACTACCAACACCTCAGAGACAGGACATAGAGCACAGAAAACACCAATTTCCTCTTCCTCTCCCGGGGAGTCAGTTACAGTAACACCTTGTTCAAATGCAGTATAAACTGAAAAAAAAACCAAAACCAAACAAAACAGAATTTATTAGCCCTTGAAAGGCCTTCCTTCGTATCTATTAGGAATAAAGGCTTGATTCTACTGTGAGCTCAGAGACTTTCTAACCTGAGGTACAAAAAAAAATAATTTAAGATTTATTAAGATACTTAAGCTATTTTAACTGCAAATTACCTATAGATCAATTTGAGAGGAAGAAAGAGGAGTCTTCACAGATGTCTGTTTTAAGGGACCAACAATTCTATATAGCCTCGTGCTGACATCCAGGCAGAAGGCAGAGAAATATCAAGATTGTGGGTACTGACATCTCCCCTCCTACCTGCAAGAGACTGGGGTGTCACTGCCATCTCCAAAGAGGAAACACAGAGGCAGACAGCACACAGTCAGCCCGAGACTGCAGTTCTGCCTCTGCAGGGATGCACGAGGGCAGGGACCCCTCCATGCCACAGCTGATTTGCAGAGCCAGATCTCCTGGGTCCTCCCTCTGGCATCCATGTACAACACTGGTATGAAAAAAGGCTCAGATATATGCCTGTCAAAATATCTGTAGGGGGAAGACCAGAAGAAACGCACAGCTACCGAGAAAAATTGGGGGCGGGGGGGGAAATTAAGAAAATTGTTATGCACGTAGAGCTCAAACACTGCCCTTGGTCTCTAGAAAGCTGTGCTATTGATTTGTAAATATGACCAGGGAGAGAGATGACAGATCTGGCTTATTTAAGACTGGAAAAATAGTTAGATTTTTCCTTATAACTGTAAGGATGTAAATGCACAAACCATTGAAACATCATCGAAAGCACCATCAGAAAATGGAAGGCATATTGTTAATGACCTTCATCCCACCACCTTTTCCATAGTCTTATTATTTCTACTATTGGAGATCTGTGTTATCTTTTCAGGCTTAATTGTAAGTGGAATTCAATGCGTCTATCCTACAAAAATAACCTATAAGTTATGCAATATTTCAAGGTTCCTCTTTAGACAGACTTTTCATGTGTGCATATTTGGCTGCAGAAAAATTATTTTCAAGGTTTGAAATATGTGCAATCTGATATGAATTTTAAATACTTGATTTGATTTAATTTAATTTAAATGTTCTGTTGCTATTAAGTTCCAGTTGGTCATATAAAAAATGGGGTTTTTTTGTTCAACTGGATGAGCCTCCTCAGTCACTAGGTTTATGATTCATAGACTTAGAGGATCTGAGTCAAAATCTTCCTAGTTATTGGTAAGATAGAAACTGGATAATCAATTTATTGGCTTTTGTGTTTTCCCGAGAGCACTCTGGCTACTGAAAATCCGTGGTCTGAGTCTCTGCAGAAAGCAGTCATTTTTATTTGAGTTTGTATTTTATATAATATCAAAAGCAAAACAAACCCATTCAGTTCTTGTCTGGCTTTGGTTTTAACCCCTTTGTTTAATCTTGGCTGCTCCTTTCCTAGGCCTACCCAGAAGCTTAGATGGCTGAGTTAATGTGTACCTGTTAATACAAGTACAATTTTAATGCTAAAATTATACATTTTAAGAAAAAGTTGCATTGGTTAACCTGTCTACAACCTAACCCCTATTCCCCTGTTTGAAGAAGAACTTCTCATAATCCTGTAGATTAAACTGTAGTAATATGGTGAATGTACAGATTCACAGAAAAAAAATTATATGTGTGGTAATGCTGAAAAGCTCGTTTTATTTGTTAATTCATCTCATTTACTTGGTAGAGAAGAGTAGCAATTGGGAACCTGGTTGCTTATCACTGTAGTCACTCATTGTAAGGACACAGTAAATAAGGAAAACATTCCTAAATACAGCACTAGCCTGCCATTTGGCCTTCTCAGGAGATACTTGTCTATCTGCATACTGAGTAGCTGGATTAAAGGTCAGCAGTGATCGATGTGGCACTGAGTCACCATTATGAGAAACCTATAAGCACAGATATTATGGAGGCAAAGTAGGACCAATTCCTTACCATTCCTAAATTTTGGGACTTTGTACAGGTAGTAAAGCAAAAGAGACACCTCCAGACAAGTGCTGGGTGTGTTTAATCATTGTTTAATCTTTATGATTTTCTTTTAGTATTCCTGCTATGAAGGAAGCATCAAACATCCAACCACTAGGTAGGCATGAAGCTGAGAACTACTACATTTCATGGTACCTGCAAGCAAATAGTCACTAGAGAGAAGGCAGAAGTGTAGTCAAAATCAATAGCAAACCATGAATCAACAACTTATTTATCAAATATTGGTGATTTGTGAGAGAAACTGCAGAAACAAAAATTAGTTTGCAAATGATCTAAAAGCTTAAGCTTGTATGATGCTTTACCCAGAACTATTCAGATCTATTCTGCTAAAGATATAGCTCTGATTTTATATATTTAATTCCATGGTTTTTACAGGGTCCTTTTTTATTAAAACAAACAACAGTGCAGCAGCCTTCATGACAGCCTACTTTGACTGCCAGTACAACTGACGGTGAATAAAACCTGAAAGGTTTCAAGATAGTTCAGAAAATTCAGGACTGAATGTCTTCTACTTAGCCTCAGTCTGGAAGCTGTGTGTGTGTGTCTTTCATGTTCAGGCTGCTGTAAACACTACTGCTCTTTTACTAACATCTTTCCAATATGTTAACCAGTAGTTACCAGTGCAGGAAATACATGGCATGCTGATGTCTGAGATAATGTTTTCAATAATAAACACAGAGATTTCAAAGATTAATGTTTAATTAGGATTTTTTTCTCTGTTTTGAACCCTCTGTAACCTAAAATGTCCTCCTCAAGCTCCATGACATTATATATTCTATAGCACATATTTTCTGCCCATATTTCACACTCTTCTCTCTTTGTCTACTTTGTTGGATTTCTCATATTATGAATAAATATATTCTTTCTTGATTCATCACATGGAACCAAGTATAATGAAAATGAGTCACAGAAGTCATCTTCCAGTCATTATCCAAAAGACAATAGCAGAGACAGGTATTATTAATGAAAATTTTATCAAAAAGAAGAGACAAGATATAACAGTTATAATTGTGATAGATGTTTGCAGGTAAGATACAGTTAAATGTGTTTATACTCCATTAAACTAGTAAGGGACACAGGCGGGTAGACAAGACACCTTTAATAGAGATAGTGGATCTCTCCTTTTTAAAATTTTGACTTGCTTTAGCTATTTTGTTCTTTTATACTTAGTAAAAACCTTTTCTGACAATTTCTGTCTCTCTTCCACTGTAATAAACTGAAATATATTCAAGTTTATGTGACAGATTAAAGGATGACAAATACAAGGGAATCTTAGTTTATGGTACTGGGATATAAAAACACAACTAACTTTTAATGAAACAATTCACAGATTATTTGAAATAAAATTTAGCTTATTCTTTTCCTTTCAAATTATGAAAGGAACACAATCATGCCAAAATCTAATTTTCTGAGAGCAATACTGCAAAATTTGCATGTTTCACAAGCCGCTTCTTTTGCCAGCAATCAATTATTTAGTTATTGCTTTTTTTCTATCCTCATACTTTGGTTCAGGTTCTTATTGCAAGCTGTATCTTTTGAATTGCAATGTCCCTGCTCTGCCACACCACAACTGCCATCATGTGCTTCAGCTTACCTACTCTGCCTACTTTAGCACAAAAATCCATCATACTGCAGCTCATGTGGCATGGCCCAACAAGAGGAAGGCAGGATTTGCAGCTGCATCTACACGAAACCTAGTGGTGGATTTCTAGTACAGGCTAATACCTTTATTGAACAAAACCAGTTCTTCTCTGCTGTATGAGATGGCACTACAGGAGCTGGCCCCACTCTTCTGAAGGTTCAGTTTGTTTCCAGTGCCCTATCCAGGGAAATTGGTACATTTTGTTGGCATCTTTTTTTCATAGTTGAACCATAGAGCATTGCTCCCTGAACTATGCATCAGTTGCCAGGCCACTGATGGCCACACCAGCAACACATGTATTCACATGCTGAGAAAAGAGAGTAGGCAAACCAAAGACCTTAAAAAAAAAAACCTGAGTGGTATACCTGTGGGGATCTGGGGCTCTTTTAACTCGCTCAGATACTACCTAAGCCCTGACCTCCTCTCGTTCTGCACATCCCTGCAGACTTCAGCAGTGGCACCTCAGTAGGTGGCACTCTGTCCTTGGAATCCGCCTGGAGCCCAGTATAGACTCCAAGCAGATCTGGAACTCAACTCTGCCTCAATCCCTTATCTATTGTGTGTGGCAGTGTCTCTGCCCAGCTAGTTCAGCCCTTCTCTTTTCCCACTTTGGCAGTTCTGCCCTCGAGGAAGGCTGCAATTCAGGGATCAGTGGAGCAATCTATCTGAAACCTTCATTAGTTTCACAGAGGCAACGGATGTGGTCATTTTCAGTAAGCCAAAAGTTAACCTCTCAATGAACTGCAAATCAGCTATAGAATTATGCAGGGTTTTGTTAAACACTAGTCAGTTAGTCAACACATAGGAAGGAAGAAGATGCAGTCCAGGTTTTATTATACAGCTTGAGTGACTATCTGGAAACCAAATTGTATTCATTTGGCTTTCCAGAAAGTACACCACAGAGGCAGTTGATGACAGTAACAGCTGGTGCCCAGGGCAGAGAATTTCCCCCTGAAATATAAATCAAGAGACAGAGCAGTTTGATCAGTAGGTGAGTGAACATCTGTTTCTCAGTGGAGGTCAGTACAGAAGGATCATTAACTTCTCCTTGAAGTGACCTTTTTATACTCAGGAAACCTGGTCAAGGCATGATTATTTTTGGTACCACCCACTATGTTTTCTTTTTCTCTTTATCCCTAGAATTCATTTACACTGGATGTAAACAGCAGGCAAGCTGTTGCCCGAGCTCATAGGGACTCCAGACTAGGTTACTGTTTTTCATTGATTTTCCAGCTACATTCAAATACAGTATTGAAAACTCTCTGATGAAGGGATACATCTGTATCAGCTGACCTGTATAGCAACAGAAAGTCTTCAGGGATGGCTAATAAAACCAGGCAAAATCTGCAAAACAAATACCTTGTCAAAAGTTTTTGGAAAAAGACTGAACATTCATTGTCGTGGTAAAATGTCATTCTAGAGACAGCATAGTAAAAAGGCAATCTAGGTAAGGGCAGATCACTGTTTCCCATTTTCTTAGAACTGCCCATTTCTAGTCTTGTCAAATATCTCTTAACATAGCTTAATGAAATGAAACAATATTTGATGTTGTAATAAGGTCACATGGTAACTACAACCAAATTTAAGAATTAAGAATCATACTTTCATATACCCTTGTACTTCTTTCAGCACCATAAGACATAATTTCTTCAACACCCATTTTTAATAAAATTTACAATTATTCAACCTTATTTTTTTTCCTGCCCCTGAAAACTTCGCCACAATTGAATATGACTGTTTATATTTATAGAATCCTTTTGGTCAGAAAAGACCTTTAAGACCTTTAAGTCCAACTGTTAACACTGCCAAGCCCACCACTATACCATGTCCCTAAGTAAGTGTCCCATCTACACCTCTTTTACATACCTGCAGGGGTGGTGACTTAACCATTTCCCTGGACAGCCTGTTCCAATGCTTAACAACCTTTTCAGTAAAGAAATCTTTCTTAATATCCAGTCTAAAGCTTCCCTGGCACAATGTGAGACCATTTCCATCTCATCCTCTCACCCTAACACTTGTTACTTGGGAAAAGAGGCCAGCCTTCACCTCGCTAAAAACTCGTCTGGTTTTGCCCTTAGCCCCATTTTCTCCAGGCAAAACAACCCCAGTCTTCTCCATCACTCCTCATGAGATTTGATGAGATTCCTCATCCAGACTCTTCACCAACCTCATTGCTCTCTTCTGAACTCACTCCAGCACCTCAGTATCTTTCTTGTAGTGAGGGGCCCAGAACTGAGCACAGCACTTGAGGTGTGGTCTCACCAGTGCCGAGTACAGGGGCATCACTTCCCTTCTCGTGCTGGCCACACTATTGCTGATACAAGCCAGGATGGTGTTGGCCTTCTTGGCCACCTGAGAACAGTGCTACTCATATTCATCAGGCTGTCAACCAGCACCCCCAAGCCCCTCTCCTCTGTGCAGCTTTCAAGGCACTGTTCCTCAAGCCTCTAGTGTTGGATGGGGTAGTTGTGACCCAAGTGCTGGACCTGACACTGAGCCTTGTTGAATCTCACAGAACTGGCCTCAGAATCCAGACTGTCCAGTTCCCTCTGCAGAATCATCCTACCCAGAAGCAGATCAACAGTCCCTCACAACTTGGTGTCACCTGCAAGCTCACTGAAGCTGCACTCTATCACCTCATCCAGATCACTGATAAAGACATTGTTAAAATAATTGATAAAGAGAGCTGTCCCCAGCACTGAGCCCTGAGGAACACCACTTGTGACCAGCCATCAGCTAGATTTAATTCCATGTATCTCAACTGCTTGGGCCTGGCCATTATAAAAGCAGCCGATTTCTCCAGGAGAACATTGTGAGAAATGGTGTCAAGGGCTTTACCAAAGTCCAGGTAAAAGATATCCACAGGCTTTCCCTCATGCACTAAACAGGTCACTTCGTCATAGGAGATCTGGTTAGCCAAGCAGGACCTCCTCAGAATATCAGTCTGGTTGAAGCAGATTGGTAAATAATAATAAGTTATCCAGAGAGATATAGTCATAACTTTTCATTAAGGGGCAACTGGATAGATAAGGTGTGAACAGGAAAATTCACATCCACTTCATCCACTTCAGTCCTGCTCCTTCAAATATCAATGCAGAAGTGCATGGGTCTATCATTTTAATGACCAGTTATTATTTAGGAAATAACCAAGAAAGAAACAGTATTTTCTTGGTCATTTTTGAAAGCATGAGGGACCATCATGATCTCAGATTCCTCACAACCTTTTCTGTGTTTTCCTGCCACCATCATGACTCCTACATACTGTTTAAATGTTTGGAGAAATTGTGCTCCTCGGAGCTGAATGTGGACATTCCAACATCCTGAGGAGGGCCTTTCCTTCTCTCCAGCTGCTGCATTAGAGCTGAGTTACAGCTCACACATTTGCAATTATACTCATAAGGTAAGAAACCACAGATGTCTTAGACTAGATTCCTTGATGAAAGGTGAAGAACACACATTTTGTAAATAACAAATGGGAAAGCAAAAAAGACCACAAAGTCACGCAGGTAACCAGACCCACAAAAACATCATTACCAATACTAGATGTCTGAAGTTACTTCAGTTGCCAAAAAATGCTTTTTAAAATCACTTTTTAAAGGAAAAAAAATTATGATAACATGAGTAAATTGTTAAAGTGGCATGGCCAGGTGGTGCAATGCCTTTTATAGAAGGACAGAAACCCATTCTCCAAGTAGGTCTCTGAAAGGATGTCTAACAGGAACCTGTGTTGAACGTGCAGCCAATAAAATAGATTCCACGGATATATGTAGGTTTCTGTCACCTCAGGACACCACTCCAAAAACTACAGGAGATACTGAACCTGATCACAGTTTAAGGCCTGGGATCTTTTTTCCTAGTAGTTTAACTTAGACCTAGCAAGGCTGACTTCCCATTGAATTTGCTCTCATCTATGCTTTCCCTTTTACCATCTTAATCTTATTCCTGGGTTTTCCTTACTTCTTCTGTTTTGAATTCTCCTTATAATCCATCTAATCTAGTTTCACTCTACTGATAAGGAGCACCTCTGTATTCCTAATTCTGATTAATACTATACAGTTCTTAATTATAGCAGTATCTAAAGGGTGTGGCTAAAGGGCTTGCTGCTGTTGTGAGTTAGATTTTCACTAACCCAAAACACATTTTAGCAATAATGTGGGTGGGAGTCCTGCCTTCCCTCTGCTTCTTTGGTGTGGAACTGAGACCAGTGAAATAGAGAAAAAAATGGAGTCCACCATAAACATATTGGCAGAGCAGAAACTGCTGCAGAGGGCCACTGATAAAAATCATAATAAAGCCCAGCTTTTAAAGCTTCCAAAAGCAAATGTTATCTTTCTCCTTTTCATTACTATTGTAACACCTGATTGCCATTTGTTACAAAAAGTTTCAAATCAACTATCTTATTACTTAAATTCTTGTAATTTTTCCTGCGCTGCGTACAGGACACGAAAGAGATCAAGTGAGGTGTTTGAAAATGTCACTTGAAACCTCACTTGGTGGACTGCTGGAATGGAACCTGATGATCTGGCAGACATCAAATGTCCCCTCAATGAGCAGCACTTGGTGCCTTCCTGGCCCAGTGCTCCTAACAAGGAAGGAACAAGTAAGAAGAGAGATGATGGAAACTTCATCATTCACAGTACATCAGAAATTCATGTCAGAACTTCCTGGGCCCCTCTTTTAATTTTGATGAAGCTGCTCCATTTTTAGTAGCTTGCTGCTGTAATTTTGCAATTATTTTTATATTCACGTAATGTTAGCAGATTTTTTAAAAAATGTCTTTTTGAATCTCTGTATCTAGAATTAATACATGTTTCATACCAATGATATGTATTGATATAAGACACTAAACAGAAGGTTTTTTTAATCTGGGAACTTTGCCTGTTTTGTTAGTCTGACAGTGGAGAGTACTGTACCTCATACAAAACTTGCTTGTATTTATCAAAAGAGCTGAAACAAAAAACATCTCCAGTAGTTGGCTATATCTCAGCTTTTTTTTTTTTTTTTTTTTTTTTTTTTTGAGCATTCTGATCTTTTAATATTATTTGGAAATAAGAAAAAAAAATTAAAAACGTAAATGTAAAAACTATATTTACAAAAAAAAGTCTCAAATAATTTAAAGAGCTTTACTTAAGCCTGCAAAAAGATCAAGATCAAGATCTTTCATTTGTCCTCAATACACCCCATTGTGCAAGCACTTCCAGAAAATGAGGACTCTTGCAAACTATATATGCCACAGTACCCACCCTAAATCCTACATTTCCCCCCTGCTTCTCCCTCCTTTCCAATTTAATTTGGGCTTTCAAAGCTGTTTTTGAATAGGCAGGGGGGGAGGGGGGTGCGTAGGGAGGGAGGAGTGATTCACTTGCTAGTTTTAGAATGGTCTTTGTTCCCATTCATATTGTTCTGTAATTACGCATACCATGAACTCTCAGAAATTCTGGAACCAGCCTTACAGCCCAGACTACACCCTTCCACAGGTCAGAAAACAGTATCATCATGTTAAAAAACATTTGTGTAAAACAAATGGTGAACAAAAGAAAATGACAAACAAGCAAAGGAAAGAATGAACTAGAGAGTGATTTCAATGAATGGCATTAAGTATGAAAGACAAATTTTCCTCCTGGCATAATTATTTAATATTAATCTGTGTTGATTTATGACCACATCACAACGGTTATTTTTGTATATTTGGATTGAGAAGAGAGCAGCATGCCTATAGAGAGGGGCACTAACATTCACACACACCACCTCCTGCTGTGCTGTTTCCTTCTTTAACTCCTGAATACAGCAGGTCAGGGATGCAGATGCCACACAGCTCATCCCAGGTCTTTAACACCACCTTGAAAAACACATTCCTCTGGAGGAAAGGTAGTTAGGGGAAGTGGTCTACACTATGGAGGCTACTGCTGCCACTGCTCCTAGGCAAGCCATTGATATCCGTGGAACTCAATTTTTTCTTCTCTAAAAGCAAGAGCATCCTTTAGGAATTTGACAATCAAATGGGGATTTAAGAAGTTAGGATTAAATATATATATACATAATATGTTACAAATGTTTATCCTCAGCGTATTCCAAAAGACATTTCCATCGGTCTGATTATCTCACCACACACCCATTTTACAGCCAGGGTACCCACACAGAAGCACTTCACACCTGCAGGAATCTAGTAGGGGCACAGCATGCCTGTTGCCTTCCAGCCAGGTTGGAGTGCATGACTCGAATTCCCATTTGTTTTGATTTATCTTTTGGGTTTATACACATATTTAGCGTATACCTATCCCTGCAAAGTCAACTAAGGCCAGCCACAGAAGTAATTTGGACTGTCATCAGCATCAGGTCAACCATGGAGATGCAATCCAGGTTGCTGTATCCTTCTAGACACTATGGATGAGCTTCTTTGACAATTACTCTGTTTCCCTTTGCAGCTCCCCTTTTCCAGTGTTATTTGCTCTCCTTCTTGGGCACAGACATATCCCATTTCAATATGTATTAGCCTCACAGGGAGTAGAAAGAGATACAAAAGGAGAACCATTTGGTGCAGAAGCAGTCACCTGCTTCTTAATTAGAAGACCAACTGTCCAAACAAAAGAATGAATTGCATGCCTGGTTTACTGTGATAGAGTGAAAGGAAGCCTCAAATTACAAGATTTACAAAGAAGATAACACCTCTGTTACAGCCCACTTATTTGCAGCTTGCAGTCAGGAGATGATAAGGTCAGATTTTTACACGATGAAAATTTAAATTTTTTTTTCTCTCTCTTCTCTTTTTGCATCTTTAGAGATTACTAATAGCCTAGACACCTATGTATTTAAAACAAAACAAACAAACAAATCAAAGTAAAACAAAAAAGAAACAAAGAGAAAGAGACAATTAGCATGCCTCAGAAAACCAGAGAATCATGTCCTCAGCATGAACTTCTCTGTTGATTACTTCAAGACTTTCCATTTCTCATTTTTCTCAGATAGTTTTAAACTTCATAATTACAACAGGATTATTAAAAGACTATAACTTGATTGAGCCAAAACATGAGGGTAGGTAGTTCACACTGACTACAGTGATAATGATGGGAGAGGAGCATTGTAATAATTTAAATTTATGTGTAAGCTCCCTCCAGTAAAAATGAGGATTTTTAGCTAACCAGATTGGATTTATATGTATAATTTCACTATTAACAGGAGACTGTCCAAGTATAAGACAGCATGCAACTGTCTTAGAAAAAAATAACAGAATTTTGTGCATAGCCCCCTCCCCCAGACCCCTATTCCCTCTTATTTTAAACTAAGGCATTTCTGTGTGGTTCAGGATGTGCAGAGCTAGCATTCTGTCTTCAATGATTTTCTCCAATCCAGAGGTACATACATCATATGAGAGCTGTCAGCACAAGATGTTGCTGCCTGGGGCTATATACTGAATATAACAATTTAACAGAATTCAGTGTATATATATATATATATATAAAATTGTGTGTGTATATATATATGTGTGTGTGTGAGATATATATATATGCCTATATATGTGTATATGTATATATATACATACCAGAATGCACCTTTTTTTTTTTTTTTCCCCAGTATTATCTGAAAGCAATGCAAGTCTGAGCATGCTGGGCTCACCACTGGAGTCTCTGTCCAGACAAAACTACTGATCAGTTCAGAGAAAGCTTTGCCCAGGTAAGCTGTAAGCACCAAAGGGCATTACTTTTCCAGTTACCAGTCCTGATTCAGGAAGGTATTTAGGCTCACCTCTTCTGCCAGGTCAGCCCCAGGTAAAATCAGAATCTTTTGAGACAGAGGCCTTTATTCTGGGTTTATGTAAACAGGAATGGTAGGGCTGAGAGACAAACTTTCAAGATCTCAGTCATCCTTTGGTAAGAGTCAGGGTCTTGCTGCAGCAAAATGTGTGTAGGCTACATGCACATACTACGTGTCTTAAGGGAAGAATAATAATGAACTGCAAGTTTGAGAACAGGCAGAAGGAGGCCAATTGGGGAAATCTATACCAGACAATCCTATTTGCAAAGAGAAAATGGTCTGTTGAGCAGCTGCTTTCAGACTGCACCAGGGCACGGATCAAGCATTTCATCCCTCTGGACTGAAAAATTTTTCTCAGGCTTTGCCATGAGCGGACTTTGGATCTTACTCCAAATCCCTACCACATGAGCAAGAAGATATCTCACTCACCCTGGATGCTCACTTAATACCCTGCTGCACTGACAGAGAAAGCAAGAGGCAAACGATGCTCAGAAAGCAAGAAACAGAATGACTCCGAGGTAATTTGGAATGTTGCAGCAAAAGAACATGGTGTTTGCTTATGCTTTGTAGCATACTACATCATTGCAAGGAAATTCACCTGGCTGTCTGGAATAAGCATTAATTTTTGATAGAAAAACTTGATGTCTCCTGATAATTCTACTTAATCTTTGCTTGTTATGAGTAACAATAACATGGGATGTATTTTGACGCAATGAATATTTTAAGCTGATTTGAATTAAGAGATAGATTAAGCTTTCTAAAATACTAAATGTGAATTTTCCCTTCTCTGGCAGCTTTTTCAAGTTGAGTGTGAGCTAATTCAGCTTGCAAAAGCCTTGTTTTACTTCACTCTGAACCTAAAGCAATCAAGACACAAAATACCTGTGCTGTGCAGTCCCAAGAGAGGCAGTCAGACCGATACACAAAGTGGTTGTTAATTAAGCAAATACACCCTAAGCATTTGACATGTGTAGCTAAAATCAACAGTCTGAATTAACAAAAACTTGTTTGCTTTCATTGAAATACAGCTGCTATTGATGCAGTTTAGGTGTAAAAGTTAACATCACAGCTGGTGTTTTTTCTTGAGCTCTTCTAGGTCCTTAAACTGAAAAGTTTCATATCATAGACAGTTATAAGATAAGACAACTGTATTGACTTCAAAAGTACAATAATGCCTGGTACCTGAGATTTGTCTGTGATCACAAGACAATTTCCCAGCCATGGCTTTAATTCTCTTTTAACATAAAAGAACATCTCCTGAAACTCCCTGCTGTTGATTCATAAAATAGCCAGGCATGCATTCTGACTGATGAGATCTTTTGTAAGTTTTAATACCTATCTAAAGCTATACATTTTCAGAAATATTACTTTGTCGTTATTGCAAAGCATCTGACAAAGGACAAAGAGAACAATATGGTACTGCTTCTTTCTGAGTATTTACAACAAGCTTATTAGAAACAGAATTGGATAGCTGACATTGAAAACATAAGAACCTCTCCTCATATATAAAGTAAGTTGGTGCCAAGTCACTGAAGGCCTTTTGGAAATATCATTAATTTGTTGATAGTTACATCAGTCTATCACTCTCTTGTTGCTTAAAGACAAGAGAAAAAGAGCAAATAATAAGTTAGAAGAGAAGGCCAGCTGCATGAAATAGAGAGGGTTTTCACTTCTCATCTGTAGTGCACAAATGTTTTCCAGCAATTAGAGAAATTACAATCCTACTACTTTAACTTTCTGAAATATTAAGTATAGGGTTCTCTATTAATCTTTTTCCATTAGGAAAAGATAGTGATCCCAAAATAGCAAGAGCCAGGCATGCTGAAAGCATTTAATAATTTATTTAAATGCCTTGACTACAATACAACAACCACCTCACTGCAACATCCACACAGCTCAGACAAAGATTTTGTTTATCCTTCATACTTGTTCTTTTGTATGGAACATGAGCCAAAATAAGAAATATGCAACATTACAGACTTCGTCACAACAGGGTCTTGCACTTCCATCTATGTCAAGCATCAGTCTCTGGAAAAATAAAGCAGTCACTACCTTCTCTCTTCAAGTGATCCTTTAATACATGTTCCTTATTCAAAGACATCTTACAGTCTTTCTGCATGGACTGTTACGCACTGCCATGTAAGCGGCCAAGTGCACAAACATGTTAAAATAATTGGTAGCCACAGTATTAGGAAGGAAGCTTATGGAATGTCCAGTGAGGCAGGGTGTATTGAAGTTCTGAAGATGAGAAATTCACTGACACTGTTAAAATACTTCAGCATGTATGACTGGAGGCAACTGTACCAGCTCATTTGCAAAAGAGAATAAGAAATAGAATAAAAAGACATTTAAGACAGAAGTTATGAAAAGAAGCTGAAACAGGCAAGACCAATCACCAAGCATGGGAAATGTGAAAGTGTTGAAAGTATTGCAGATGGCAGCCTCCTGTTGATCATTTCAGACCAGGGGTGCAAGGGAGCACTCACTCACAGTTCTGTTGAAAATGAAACCTTCATCCCAGCAGACATACGCTATATTGCATTTTTTGGTTATTAGTGATAACACTTTACGTTTCTCTTGCATGCTGCATCCTCTGCTCAGATTTACTGGTATCACTGGCTCTAAACAGTAAAAAAAATGTCATCACAAAAAAAGATTTGTTTAAGGGTAAATTAATTTGGTTCCTTGGTTTAAGCTTTCTCCCAGCTTCCCATTACCAGTGCCTTCCTTACTTCAGGGAAGGATAAGATCCCAGACACTTGAGACATTGTGAAGAAGACAAAGTATCACAAAACTCAAACAAAAGCTGCAAGAAATTGAAATTCTGAGTTCTTACCTCAGCAGCATGGTTTTCAGATAAAGGAGTATGATCATCGGTAGTGCTAGATAACTGTATTATTAACTATGGGGGAACTTTTATATCTGTCCAATGCTCACACATTCATATTTTGCAATAGAAAAGCCCTCACATTCACTCTTTTGATGTTCTGATGTTTTCACAGACCCAATTCAACTTGCTAAAACAACTGGCAGAAAACATTTTTTGTTGATTAGACTTTCTGTTGTTTTTCTGCTATGAGGAACGGAGACTCTTCTGTTTAGCAGTATTGGTAAAACAAGACTATTAAAATAAGCTCAAGCCAAAGCATGTAACTGTATTTAAAATAATGCATTATTAGCCACAGTACAATGCAAGAGGTTACAAAGCGAAACAGTACTGTTTTTTTTTCCATTAAAACACCTCAAATAAAAAACTTACACACATTTTTAAAAAAATAACGTATTTAAAAAATTAAAATGTGGGTCTGCTTCCATATTTTACCTCTTTTGCTTTTTTTCTGAAAGGTATTAAAGTTAGATCCTAAGAATCAGTCTCTTGCCTTTGTTGTTTCAGTGACATCTTGCTAATAACAAATCCCTTATACTACCAGGGATCATGATGAAGAGGTACATTAAAGAACACTGCTGGGGTAATTTTAGCAAGTGGTTTCAGTTTTCTTTGTAAAAGTAACACACTTGAAGAAGGAAAGAAATTACTTAATTTTTAAAACAGTAAATTACTTCTACTTCTTTCATACCAGAGAGCAGAGGAACCATAATCAAGGGGTAAGTGTTAATTTAAAATGAAGCACTTGGTACAGAAGGGGAAAAAAAAATCACAGTTCTCCTAGGAAACGAGAGTCCCTGCTTGGACTGTCCTAGGAGCAAAAGATCGAGGGCTGTAGCTCCAGGCAGGATTTTTCTGTCCTACCTACAGGATAGGCTCATCCATGCAGGACTTTTTTACTGTCACATATGTTGCATTTTCATGGAGCTGAAAGGTTTTAACAAGCTTACCAGCCTGGTCTGGACTAGAGCAGATAAGGCTCTGCTACCTAGTCCAGCCCCACCGTTTGTGATTTGGAAGGCAAAAGAGCCTTTGATTTCCACACATGCTGCAGTAGCAATAAACTTTCTTCCCAGACAAGGATGATATGTTGATAAAAGTTTGCAGGTTGAGTTCACTTGAGTCAAGCCTATAGCCTAGAAATGTCTTCTATATTAAGAAATAATCAGCTTAATAATTCCAGCAGCTAGAGAAAGCTGTGAAATACACTGCACAGAGCTCAAACACGCTAGTTATTTGCAAAAGAAAGAGGAATGGAGAGGCTCACAGTTTCCAAGGTTACTCATGAGGCCCTGCTAGACTGTTTCTCCTTTCACCTTCCCACATCCCTGCAGCCCTCCTAATGGAGAAGCTCTGCTGGGGATATAGTAAGCCCCAGACCTCACTCCTCACTTTAATGGGCAAAAGCATCACTGTCTGGAAAAAACTGACTTGAAAAACTGACTGAAAAGTCAAGACGGACAACACACATTCTCCATAACACATCTAGTTCTTGATTTTTTTCCACCTCTCTTCTAAATCTATTTTTTCCAAAACTTAAAGGGTCTTCTTCCTTTCTTTTCACTCTTATGCTCTCTAGCCAACAAATGTATTTTTCTCAGCAGTAGAAAACAGCTTATCAGTCCTAACAGATAAGGCTTAAAATGCCAGTTTGGAGCAACACAGCCTTTCTTCCCACATTCTGTAGTACTTTCAATTGGAGCCCCAATTAAATTTGGAGCAATTCCAGGAGCCAAAAGGGAAAATAGCTTTTAACTAGCCCTTGGTACACAGAATAAAGAGGCTATTGAATGGGCACTGATAGAGGCAGATATGACTCCTACTTCTAAGATCAGAGAGGTACTTGTATTTGGAGAGCTTTTTTCCCTATAGTTTATTCCTTATATGATTTAACAGCAACACCCCCCCCCCCCCCCCCCCCCCCCTTTGAATAGTATCTGTGTGCATGCCACTTTTATCAACTAAAAACATTCCCTCCTTAAAAGTTTCCCCTTATTCCATGTACTGGTAGTTCTGTAGATTACCCTTGTAAGTACCAAAGTGAGTACTTATCGTTGCCTCAAAGAAAAAGAGATCAAAGAAACGAATTTAAAAAAAAGTTCAGTCTACGCATTCACTGTATCTCCACAATAAAATGGGACAAAATATTGGATTGTAACTCAGTTTTGGCAAATATACTGTATGCCCTTGTGAGAAAAGTCATTCCAGTTGGAGCATAAGACATCTATTATTTCTGAGGAAAGCTTAAAGTTTCAGAAGTAAAAACAAAGCAATACTCTGGTTAAAACACACCCTACATTCAAAGACAGCTGCAACATTTCAGGAATTAAAATTCTACTCATGCTTCTCTATGTGTTTTAAAGGTCACCAAGGTGCTTGCTGAATGAAAACTTTTCAGCACCATTCATTTTTCCTGAAGGATTTGATTGAACAAAAAAGAAAAAAGGTGCTTGCAGAGGACTTGGTCAGAGAACACTTTCTACTGGATGGGAAAAATCTTTGGCTATTACACCATTACAACCTTATCTGATGAAGTGCAAATGTTCTGATGAAACAGAAAATTAAAAGATCAACAAAGTCCACTCTTCTCTATACTTTGTTAGACCATAATTTCTTACATGGACATCTTATCATACTATATTGCTGATATTTTCAGGATGGTCTTTTATAATTTTTAAGTTTTTGGGCAGACCAGGCATCTACCAAGACAATGTATATGTAGATAGGTCCTTGATAAGTCAAGATCAATTTGTTATGCTGTTTATTGCAAAATCTACTTCCAGTATCAGTGCTACCTTAAAATATGTACAAGGGTGCTATAACTTTAGTGTAACAAGCAAAAAACCTGAAGCTTTAATTAAGCCTTATTTTCCCCACAATGTAGTGAAGACACTGAAATGAAGCAAGCATGAACAAAATGGGAACTCAAATTAATTTTAAATGATCTGATGAGAAACCCTTTCTAGCTTCACCCACTCAATAGCTACACTCTAGTCATCTTGTTCCACCATTTAATCTTCACAAAGAACCCATCATCCTCTACAAAATCATAATCTGAACTTTCTGAACACAGAGCCCAACAGAAAACTTTATCTCTTAAAAAAGAGAAACAAACACCCCCATGCTACCCCACATACTACAGCCACAACCATTCAGAGCTTTCCAGGTGCTGCAAGATCCATGAACTCCACACCACTTCTCTTAACTCCTCACTCTTTATGTGTCACTAAATTAGTAAGATTAGTTTAGATAAGAGATGTCATCTTTCCAGGATTGTATATTTCCTGATACAAGCTTTATTTGATTTAGCAAATTATAAAATTAGGAAAAGTGGGGTTATAACAGACATATAGTCAACTGCATAGTGGTCAGGCTGTCACAGATGCTATGGGAACGTGTGTTAATTCACACCACAGTAGACTGAAGAGAAACACACAGGGAAAACTGCAGCTTTTGAAGACCACAAAGTAGATAGGTTTTGTTTGTTTATTGTTTCCTTTATGAAGAGTCATAAAGTTCAGGAGTGAGTGAAAGTCCTGCAATGAACTGTCTCATGACTGGCAACCAAACAAATGTAGTGCTTATTACATTACTCACCCTTCAGTCTTGTCAGTGATCTTCAACATGGTTGAAGTAATGCTAATGATCAAAGAAGAGGAGGTGATGCAATCAAATAAACTAAATAGGTTCATAGTAAGGAATAAACCCCGCTGGAAAAAAAATTGGATGAGGCAAGACACTTATGGAGATAGGTGCAATTGGTTAGAGTCAATAATATTTGAAAAGTTGAGAAAACGTTCAAAAATATACACATACTCATGTCAGCAACCATATGGAGAATATCTGTGAAGCCCTATTTAAATTAAAGTACACACACATTTCTTTCATGCAAGGAGGAAACAATATGTAGTAGTTGGCAACATACACTGTTTTTATTTACTTGGGTGGGCTCAGGTCTTACGTGGCCACTGTATTCACTAATAGTCTCAGGAGAGAAATATTAAGGCAGAATTAACAACTTTCCCAGGCTATGCACAAGATCCAAGCCAGAGCTGCCTGGTAGTTGGCAGCTAGGTTTTCTAAGAATAAATCAATTGTACCAAGAGAGCAAGCAAGAGGCATGGCAGCAGTTTCTTATGCTGACTCTATTTTCAGCTTTCTATGGCAGAAATTTTTTTGTTAAGTAACTCAGCTATGAAAAGGATTTAAATGAAATATATTCAAAGCCTTGGGCTTAGTCCAACAAGGAAACCTCTGAGAATGAGTAGATATTATTGCACTTGGTGAGTATGTTGAGTCCTGTATAGCACCTTCTTGCACACTTCTTGCATAGTCACACTCCAGAGCAGAAAAGGCTGACACCTGCCTGGAGCATCCCCCCTGTATGGGTGCAGGCACTCAAGTCACTAAGATCTGGGAGGCAAGTGGTGCCATCTGTAGCAGAAATATGCCCGTTTCACTTAGGCAAGAAAAGGCAGAAATTAAAGTTTTATTTATCACAGTAAAAAAACCCAAACCAAACCAAAACCAAAAACCAAACCAGAACTTTTATAACAGACTAGAAAAGCCTTTGTCAACCTCATCACAAAAGACTGACTCTGATGAAGTAATTCCTGACTGTCCTTTCCTTGAAAGGAAAATTACATTCTGTTGAAGGCTAGATCTTATGTCTGTCTCTCTAAATTAGAGATATGAAGTACATACTTACTTGAAAGGTCGAAAAGATGTATATTGGCCTCACAAAGAAGGTGTCTATGTGTTTGATTAGTTTAATCTTGTTCCTCCTTGACATCTGTAGTAATCTGATTGAAAGTTTATAAGTTCTCCTGGATTTATATAACATATTTCTTAAATGCTAGTGATCTGACCACAGAAATGTAAGAGTTGTTTCTTGTACAGTTCTAGAAAAATTATTTCATTTTTTGCACATAGTATATATCAGGCATTAATGTACAAGAGAACTTATAATAAATTTTATTAATAACTGATGCTTTTAGGTAATCTGGTGCTGGGTGTTTCTTTCTAATTTAGGTTGGTATTTTGAATTCTCAAAAATATTTGCAATACTTCTTGGGACAGAGTTGAACACACCCAAAAGGACAGGGAAACATTTTCTCATTGAAATGGGAATAGCCTCCGGATGGAAACCATTCAACAGAATTTATCAGCCAGGAAAAGGACAATCTGAAGCAGCATTATTCTACTTACTGAAAGAGACAGTTTATTTTCAAGGCAGGTGTAGACCAATTCGGCCCAAACTAACATTTTACTTAGCAGTGATTCACCTTACCCCATTTTACTTAGCAAGGCCACATAATACTGTGTGATGTTTACAGAGCAGAATACTCTGCTCTGGCAGAGTTCATCAGGCACAAACCTGGAAGCAGGGAATATGGCTCAGCATCTGCCTCTTCCTTGCTTTCAAACGGGTTTTTGCTTGCCCTTGAGCCAAGGCCACATCCTACACCTCTCCAAGAAGGCCACTGTACTTCATCTCTGAAAGACAACCTGGGCCAAGGAGCTCCCTTGGTTCTTGATCTTTCCAACCACCCTTCCAGGGGGCAGGCATCACCTAGCGAAAAAACAGAATGTTAGAGCAAATAGTTTCTTTTTCTACCCAAAATCTACCCACATTTTCATGGGTTAATTAAGGTCACAAAGCAACACGACCTGATCATTACACAGACATTCGTGCAAAAAGATAGGACAGCTGGGCTTAGTCCCAGATGGAGAAAATGCAGCTAGAGAGAAGCAAGGAACCCCTTTTGTGGTTAGTGATTACAGCACTGGAGGCAAAAGCAGGGCAATGAACTCCTGCTTGTCTTGAGCACATTTATAAGTAGAGCTGAGTCTCATCACTATATAACAGTGTCAGATTAATAGCCTTGTTATTATGCAGTAAGATGCATGGCACAGTTTTCTGGTGATTCAATATGTGAAGAGGTTTTGTGAGCTCTTCTGCTCTTGATAACTGCTCTCATCTTTTCACCTTCAGTGTCAGCCTTAAGATACAAATATCTGCCAGTTTTCAGTGTGTCAAAACCTGAAGAAATTTCTCTGATCCACCAGAAATCATCTAAATGCCATTTTTCACTCTCTCCCAGAAATGCAAACAAACTGTTTTTATTTTTTGTCCTGGCAATTAATTCCTGCTTTGTAAGGGGAAGTGTTTATAACAGTAGTTTATCGCTATTATTTTTAGTTTGTGAGAGGTGTTTTCACCACACAAAAGAAGCAAGGTCTTTGGAGGGCTTTCATCTCAGATGAACAACTTCCTCTTCTCGACAGGCGCAGAAATACACCTATTTTCTCTACATGCAATCTATAAACAGAGGATGCAATTTGTTAAGGGCCCCTATTGAGGTGTTACACGGCTTATACACACCTGTAGTAGGGAAAATTAGTTCCTTCATTAAGACTACTGGACTAGCTCCAAAAGCCATTTAACTTACTCAAAGATTTATTTGCTTACCAAGCTTAGGATAAATTTTAGCACATAAAGAGGCAGAGATTTTAGTTGTTTTTTTGTTTTTTGTTTTGTTTTGTTTTGTTTTTTTAATTGTGTTAAATCTTCCATATTTGCTAGCAGGGGGGGTAAACTGTTGAGGCTAAGCTCACCTATGCACACGTAATGTTCAATTTTGCCTTGAGGCTGCTGGAACTCCACTTTCTAAACACTAATGAAGTTTTCTCTCTTAAATAAAATTCAGTTTTGGGGTTGCAGGCTTTTAACTGTGTTCACACTTAGCTGTCATTTTCTGAATATTACTCTTTGAAGCAATAGGGTTTCAAAGCTTCTATGTGCTTCCAGATATTAAGTGCACATAAAGCCTTTGAGGGAAAAGCACACTGAAAGCTACAGGGAAAATAAAAATATTTTTTTACTGTTTAGCATTAAAGTCTTAGTTGTGGTCATTTTACTGTCAGATTCACTCAGCAATCTCAAAGTGTAACTGAAAATGTTAAAAAGGTACTTGGGGTTATGTTCATTTTTAAAACAAAAGCTTTAACACTTTTGGCAAGATTTGATGCTCTTGATAGAAAGAGTATTTGTCCCACAGAAGCTCAGAGCTGATAAAATAGTCAAAGTTTATGACTCTTACTACTCTTTTACTCCCTTAGCAAGGGTTCTTCATCCCTGAAAAAACATGTCTGAGACTATGCTGGAGCAATATAAGGGCTGGATGGTGCAGCAACACAGAAAACCAAAATAATTTGTCATGTAACAGGGACATGGCATAGCTTCAAGTTACTCAATATTACATGCACACTTCAGAATATAAGGCAAAAAAACCCCATAAATAATATTTATACCAAGAGAGAAAATATTTTTGCATATAGCAGGTTTTTTTTACACATCTATTAATGACAGAATGAGAAAGAAAGTGACAACACTTTTACCTGTAGTCCAACTTGCCTTAGGAATGATAATGTGTGGCAAAATTGAGCTGCAAACTAGCAAAGAGTTGCAGATATACAAGGTGCTGACAGGAGATTTTGCACATCCAGGTAGCTGGAACTGTGGAAGAGGTTGAGCTGCAGATGCTCCCCAGATATCTCTGTGCTCAGGGCAATTGCTCCAGCTACTTCTTAGCTCACAGGTAATTTTCATAGCTTGTATTTGAGCCCTAAATTGCAACCCAAGTCTTTCTAGTCCCATAAAATCCTTTTTTAAAAAAAGACTACATCCACCTGTGGACAAATTTGACTTTGATAGTCAAGGCACTTCTCCCTTCAGCTGATTGGGAGCCATGTTTCTTCAGAGTGCCACAGCAATCACTGCAGTCTGCTACTCAGCATGTAAACACTGGGGTGGAAGAGTGGGTTTCCGTGTCTGTTTCCTCTATAGTGCAATAAAAAGCTGAGAACTGCCATTATCCTGACACTTTGGAGCTATAGTGGTGTGAAATTGTGACAGTGGGACAGAAGGATGAGGGTCCTCCTACTTCAAAAATAGGCTTTTCATAGTAACACATACAACAGGACAGCAGCCTCTTGAGAGAGGGTCTTTTATATAGAGCAAATACATGATGTGGACAACATTTCCTCACTGTGATTTCCCATGGCAGATGCTGACCTAATAATTTGTTAGTAACATATTATACCAGCCTCCTGCATACCTTCTCATGCATCTCTATGAGCTCACCACCCCAATGTGAAGGGTCTTGTACAAAGACTTCATCTTTCCAATATACCCAACAATATAAAACCACATAATACAATCAGATTTAAAGGTTTCATTGCTGTCACAACAGTGCTGTCAGACCAAATGGTTTGTACAAAAACATAACAAAATTTTCCATTGAAGGCAAAGAACTGAAGTTCCTTCAGTCTGTACAGTTGAGGGTTCACATGCATTTTTTTCCCTTGACAAGGTCAGGGATGTCTTTAAGATTATTGCCCCATTATGACAACAATAATCTGAACCCTTGGATACTATCCTAGCCAAACAAATTAAGACTAAATAGGTATGTGAGCTCCTGTTAAATTTTGTCAATGACATTACATTCAGGTACTCAGAAAATCATCTTTCATAGATTCATAGAATGGTTTGAGTTGGAAGGGACTTTCAAAAGTCATCCAATCCCTTGCCATGAACAAGGACACCTTCGACTGGATCAAGTTGCTCAGGGCTCTGTCCAACATGAAGCTAAATGTGTATGAAGATGAGACAGGTACCATCTCTCTGGGCAAGAAAAGACACCAAAAAAGCATCAGGGAAGGCAGAGCTGCATAAATGTCTCTCCAAGTTGTGTGTTTCAATATTGCATCCATCTAGCAATGGGCATTTTAAAGTCACTTCCTAGGTGATTTCAGACAAAGTTAGCTTTGCAATGGAGATTCCCTGTAGAATCTTTCACTGAATAGCTAGGGAAGGTGTGGTCTACAGCAGAGAATAAAAATGACACTGGTTTCCAAATATGTCCTATCTCCCCAGCTACAGCCAGTTCATCTATCCTTTGCTTAAAAGACATGACACCTTTCAGAAAAACAAAAAGTTACCAAAGTTACCCTGTACAAAATTTTTTTCTATATCTCAAATATAGAAAAAAAAAATTCAATTTTTTATAGTGCTCTTATGGCACTATATCATATGCTGGTGCTGTATTAGGACACATATTTATGGAGCATATTGACCAGGACAGGAAATGTAAAGGACAAGTTCTGTATTTTTAGAGCCAGCCAGGTAAGCTAAAAATCTCTGGGCAAGTTACTGGCCATCAAAGACAGGAGAAGGTACCAAATTTATTTTAATTAATTGCTTTACTCTTTATAGTTAAGTAGAATCTTCATCACTATGATGTTGACCACTGATTATTGTAAATGAAATATTTACTTAATATATCTATTTAACATGCTTAGCTTTTTGTCCTGACACTGAGGGTCAAGCTCTGCTGTCAGACTCACTGGTACAATCCCATGAATTTTGGTAGCGTTCTATTAGTTCAGTTAATGAAAACAGTGATTAGCTTACAGTTGGTGCACCTGAAAAAAATGTTTCCCCTTCAAATTCTGATTATTTTTCTGGCCATTTTGTGCACCTTCCTTAGTTAAGCTTCTTGGCTTCAGTGAGCTTAATTCTGAATTTAAATAACAAATTATATTTCCAGACTCTTTTCCAGTGTTAGTTACTTCTTGTCAGATCATTCATGAGACTAATCCTAGTAAAACAAATTCATTCCCTGCAAGACCACTGAAGTGAATGCATTCACTTCCATTCTGACTTTAAATTAATTGCATTCTTTGGTCTTCTAAATAGAGATTGATTTTTACTATACATCGATAAAAATAAAAACGTCCTACACACTCTGTTATTCATAAAGGTAACTGGGGTTGCTCCTGGTGGATAACATGAGCTTAAGGGCAGCCTTGAATTCAGTGACCTTGAAATGATGGCATTCAAGGTCCTTAGGTAACAAGGAGGGTGCACAGCAAGCTTACTCCCCTGGTCTTTGGGAGAGCAGACTTTGATCTCTTCAGAGATCTGCTTGGAAGGTTAACGTGGGATAGAGTCCTGGAGGGAGATGGTACCCCAGAAAGCTGGTCATTATTTAAGGATCATGTCCTCCATGCCCAAGAACAACTCATCCCAGCACAGAGGAAGGCAATGGAGCTCTGGGACCATTTCCAGAGGAGGGCCATGAAGATGATCAGCAGGCTGGAGCACTATTCTATGAAGAGAGTTGGGGTTGTTCAGCCTGGAGAAGAGAAGGCTCCTGGAAAACCTTACAGTGGCCTTCTGGTACCTGCAGGCAGCCTACAAGAGGTATGGGGAGGGAGTTTTTGACAAGGGCACATAGCAATAAGACAAGGGATAATGGCTTTAACCTTGAAGAGGGTAGATATAGGTTAGACATTAGAAAGAGATTCTTCACTTTTGGGGTGGTTAGACACAGGAACAGGTTGCCCAGAGAAGCTGTGGATGCCCTCTGCCTCAGAGTATTCAAGGCCAGGCTGGATGGGGCTTTGAGCAATCCAATCTAGTGGGAGTTGTCCTTGCCTATGGCCACTGCCTTTGAGGTTCCTTCCAACCCAAATTATTTTATGATTCTGTGATGATTCTATGTAAAGTTAGCAAAACTAAGCCCCTAGACATTACGATTGAGTTATGTTTATCTATTTTTCCTTACAATTGTTCCATGTTGCTTTCTTTCTATTTTTTCTTTTTTTTTTTTCCCCAAAAAAGTATTTTTTCCCTTATTACTTGCCAGAGGAAGAAGAATTTTCCCAAGGTTATTAATTCAAAATTGAAATTTGAGTGATAACTCGGAGTTAGTCAACTCAATGGCCCAAGCTATGAGCTTTCACCTCTGACAGTGGGAAAAATACAAGGACTGCGTTTATTCATATTGTAGGTACAGGGTAGGCAGCTATGAACAGTGGTTAATAAAACTAATGTCCTAGTTACTCAAATACATGACTTGGAAAAGCTTTTGTTAGTTTGCATGTTGTGTAGATGTGTATACAATATGAATAAGAAAAAGATTTTTTGTGTTGGCACATCATCCAGCATTTTCCAGAGTTAAAACACTATCCTAGCTATCTAGGACTTCTGCCAAATATCAAGGTGTTGTGTAGTACTTAATGCTCATTTTGCTAATTAATGAAAGATAAAACAGTAGAATGTATTGTAGGGAAGAAAAAAAAGAAAGTTTGATCCCGAGGTTAAAGAAATCACAACATCCCTAAAGTGTAATCTTAATTCAGTGCTCAAGGGTTTTCCAGAGAGAAATATAATTACTGAATGCCTTAACACACTAAAAAAGGTTCAACTTAAATTATATTTAGAAATAGCTTTTCTTTGCATATGGAACCTATGCCACGAGCAGCCAAGCTCTCAATTGTTCAGCAGTACTAATGACCTTCTCCGCGTATCTCCTACATTCCCTCCACTTTTTTGTATGCCCCCAATGTAACCACACCCTTTCTGACAACTAACAAGGAAGGTAACTTTTCCACACCAGCAAGATCACACTCTCTGGTGCTATCAGCTTACCTCCTGTATTCCATTAACAGGAAAGTTCCATTAGCTTTCAGGAATGATTTGCAAATTAATTATCTTTTGAATCCTCTAACACAGAACAATGTTCTTCAGTTTATCTGTCAAATTAATCCCTCTGACTGCACCTAGGAGAGACAATAATTTTGGGAAATAGCCAGGAAATTGAACCTAGCCTCAATTTCAATTGCTTGTATCAATGCTGTTATTAGTTTCTGTTGTAACACTTGAAAATAATCCAATTAAATTGCTTCAGGAAATGTCTCTGTATGATAACAAACTTTATGTGGCTTCCCGCACATGTGGAGAGTGTATGTGTACAAACTAGAAAGGCAAAGCAAACATTTCATAGGAGCAGAAGACTGTGTAATGAAAAGCAGTGTGTTTCTTGTGAGAAGTATACAGATTAGGCACATTAAAATCAAATAATATTTTTTATAGCCTGGGACATTGCAAGAACAATGGATTGATCATTGCTGCCAAACACTTTGTTTCCTATAACCATCCCTATGGTGTTAAGGGAATGCCAGGAAAGGTGAGAAGGATGAAATATCTATCTTGAATTTATATCCATTGTTTTGTACTGAAATAAGTAATTTTTTTTCTATCTTTTAAGATCCTTAAATATTTTCAAAGAATCTGTGCAAATTTACATATTGCTCACAAGAACAGCAGTCTCAAAAAGTGATTCATCAATGTGAAGACTTAAGCTGTGAACTTAGATTCCTTTCAACTCAGACTTTGACATCATCCTTGGCCTGTAAACTTATCAAATACCCTTTTTTTTCCCCACAATGTGACAACATAAAACAAGACATCAGACTGGAATTGTCCAGACCCAAATCTCTTTTGAGGGTCTGTAGGATTATCTGTACTATCAGAGAACTTGTTTTACAGCCTCTGATCAAACATGTGCACATAAATACCTAAGAGGAAAATAATAACCAAGCACACTCCCCAGCTCAGCATTTTTGGTTAAGTACTAGCCGATTACACATGCACACAAGAGCTTTTTACTATTATTTTTTTTCTATTTACTTTCAACTGATGAGACCTGTGGTTGCTCTGCTGTAACATAAACCACAGTCACATTTAACTGACCAAATATGGAAATATTTTAATGGCCAGAAACTGTGGTGGGACAGTCCATCTTGTCCAGCTGGGGAAAAAGGAAGCACTGTCAGGCTTTTCTATAAGTCTATTGGCATTTACTGGTACTGAGAGAGGAGACTTTATTTTAAAAAAAGTCTTATCCTGGGCAGTCATATCCTAAGAGGCTTCGCACCACTCCTTTACTCAGGTGCCACCAGTATCACTGCTTCCAGGAACTTCCCTGCTCTGCTGGGGAATGTTGTTATATTTTATATATATCTATATTTCAGAGTACTATTGCTAACTAGAAAATCTCTCCTTGAATGCAGTGTTGGATTTGAATTTTAACTGGGGGAGGGGTGATGCTTTCAAGAATACTCTATGGAATTAGCTCACATCCGGAAGGACATAGCCTTCATATAGCCATCATATTGGCTATCTAGATTTTCCCAGAGATGTGTTCAGGAGGTACTGCAGAGAGTGCACATAGGACTGAAGTACTGACCAGTTTAATCTTTACTTGCCAGTACCTTCCACTCATTACTGGGATGTGTGAAATCCTTTGGATATAGAGCACCACTGTTCCAGCAGTGAAGCTGCCAATGGGTGACATGTCTGCAAGGATTAACCCATCTCAGTCAGAGATCATACTAACCCATCAGGACATTTTCATTTTAGAGGCATCTGTAAGAACAATCTACCCACTTGACAAAGTATCTTCCAAAAGGGCATAGAGAGGCTAATGCTCTCTCTACTGACCTCACTAAGGTCAATTCACATTTTCAGTCAATGCAGTGGAGAGCAGACTCTGTGGGATGTTATGCCTGATCTGCATCCACACATCTAAGTTTTCTTCTGCCAGGGCTCTATGAAGCTCACACATGGAGCCTGCCAGTAGAAAATTCAGTTACAGATTTATGAAAAGAACATGCTTGACTCCTCTATGCACTAAGCTACAGCTTCACTACAATATTTACCTACTTCAGAGTCTGATCTTTTTGTCATATTCCCATGATGGAATACCAGTGAGCAAAATACCTTTACACAATGTCCATCTTGCAAAGGATACGCACTTTGAACAGAGCCAAACTGGAGCGATGATGGTAGAACACAACAGAGAACAGTCCTGGTTGGTCACCCTTATTAGTTTTCCTCTTGTTTCTCTTTTTTTTTTTTTTTTTTTTTTCTTTTTGTCTGTATGTTTGTCTTTTCTTAGCCTTCCAGATGAGCATTTAATCTCCACTTCCTTCATTTCTGCCTGAACAGACCTTTTTCTTCTCCTTTCAAGTGTGGGTAGGAGGGACAAATATGGGTTAGCTTCATTCAGGATGAGCACAGAGATGATCTAACTCTGAAATGAGGAAGATGGCAACACAATCACTTCTCTGATGTCCAAGGAGCTTCTACAGGGAAAACTCAAACATCCTCATTTTTCATTCCTGCAGTCAAAAAGAACAAGGTCAGTCTGGGGCCTGTTGGGGTTTCATTTGGCCTTATTGGGGGTTTTATAACTCCAGTTTGTTTGCTCAAGCCATATGGTTTTGCCAAGAAGAATTTGCTTGTGTTTACCAGGAACAAACAGTCAGTGGAGCAAGCATTCATTGTGATAAATAGTGTTTGGCGTGAAGGGACAAATAGGAGAAGCACAGCCATTAAAAATGCTGTTCTTTTGCTCAAAATTAATGTTAATGACACTCATTCAGTGATAAACTAATTCAAAACACTACGTTACTGGAAAGAAATCCTTGACTTCAAGAAATACGCTTGTGTTACTGTTGAGTCAGAATCTGGCAGGAGAAACACTGACATAAATATTTTCTTAAATATGTACTTTTTGCCTTTTCTGTGCATATTTTATGACCCTAAGAGAGGTCACTAGAGTGTGTTCTAGGGTTTGTTTTTGTTTGTTTGGGTTTGTTCTTTTTTTTTTTATTCCAAAATGGAGCAATACTCTTGCTATAGTCTACCAAGCTCCTTTAGAACCAAACAACAAAAAGCAATCAGCAATTCACCATATCCTCTGTGATTTATTTCCATTTCTGAGCTTAGTATTCTAGCCTGTCAGGTCAGTAATCCATGTTTTACAAGTTTCCTAAGGATGTATTTAAAAATTCAGTGGTTTGGGTCTATATATTTAAAAGGCTACCTTTTTCCTCGTGCTATACTACTGCAGTTGTACTCAGCAAAGGTTATTGGGCTGAAGCCTGCTTTTCTCAATGATTTTTCAGCAGGGCATTTTGGTGTGAAGAGTCTACAGAGACAGGAACCACCTCCTCTCTTTCCAGACATCAACAAGGCAGCTGCATTCAAAACATAGTGCACAGCTTCAGGAGGTGAAAAAACCAGCCAAACAAAAACCGAAATCAAACAACCAAATAAAACAAACTCCTCCTTCAAAACAAACAAACAAACAGACAAAAGCAAAACATAACAAAACAAAAAAACTCATACAAGAAAAAAAAAACCAAAACAACAAAACAAAACTCAAAAAAACTACAACAGCTCTTTCTGGTTTTATATATCTAGATTTTATCCTTGCCTAGTTATTTGCTGTTGCAGGATGGAAAGAAACTGCTGCTTCATTATACTTTTCATTTGTACCATCTGAAAACTCCAGCTAGTAAGGGAGTGAAGTCAAGCCTCTAAAGTTAGCACTACATCAAAGCTTCAGAGCTTTAATTATGCCCCCTTGTGCTCAAGTATAATGGTACAAGGTTTAATTAATACATGCTGTTCTCATATAGGACTCCAGCTTCCCTTGGTGCAGCGGATGAGCTGCCCTCAGTGAAGGACAGCTATTCAGTACTGCAGTACCAACACTCTTCATTAACTGTGGTGCATGTCTTATTTACTCTAACATTGCTGTGAAGACAGAATTATTAGTTTACTTTTCATACAACTCAACCGTTCCACAGGTTTTGTGAGACCAGGGGCTCAGAACTAGAAGTTGCAGGATTCACCCTCGGTGCTGCGTGCCTTACTGCTCCCCTTCTGCCCCTTTCACTTTGTGCCATGCCTATGTCACTTTTCTCTCTCCCATCCTCCAACTTTTGAACACTGTTTCCAACCTCTTTAGTCAACAAACCCTTCTCTCCTCCTTCTTGTTCTCCCAGGTGGCACCAACATCGTGACCTGGTGCTTGTGGGAGCAGTGACTGGGGGGTAAGGCCCTGCTCAGTCAGTCCAGCAGTGTGCACGTTCAGCACAGATGGAGTTTTTGGAGAACTGGCTGCTAAATTTTAACAAGTCTCTATTGAGCATGTGAATAAGATTTTTCAAAGGCTTATAACTTGGCCAAATTTAGGCAGTTTTTCATACAGATGAAAAAGCACATTCCTGTCGCCAAGGCAACCCACTTTCCTAACTTCAAGTTCCTCTGCCAAAACATTGCAGAGCTAGCTCATCTCAACGAACACTTTGTAAGAATTTTTTTTTATTATTATTTTTTTAGCGTATCTGAAACAATACAATTTGCTCTAATCCTCTTCTCAGAAGCAGCTGAACCGTTTTTACTCAATTTTTCCAGAGACAGGCTGAGTCAGAAAAACAGCATGGAAAACTTAAACCCAAATCATTAAAGTCTGGCAAAGTTATAAGAAACTAGAAATGGGAAATAGGATCTTTACTCTGAGAGGTGTCAGGCTACCAGAGAGATAGATGGAGATAGCAAATACACCTAGAAGGAAAAGTATCTTGAATTTTGGAAATGTTTGTACTTCCTTCTTCATTTCTTTTACCTAGATAACAAATAAAATGTCATGGTTCTCTCCATCTCACCTCTTGGCTGGGTTTTTTCACCCTCTATTTTTGTTTAATTCTGTGGTACAAGAATATTTTTCCTAATTTTTGTGGTAAGAACACAGATAACTGCCACAAGATAAATCACACCAAAAATCACAGAATAGTCCTGGTTGGAAATGACCTCTGAGATCACTGAGTCCAACCATACACACACACACAAGCAAAAAACCTAAACCTACAATCTGAGCCACTAGAGCATGCCCTGAAGTGCCACAGCTACATGACTCAACCACCTACCTGGGCAGGCTGTTCCAGAGCCTGACCATTCCTTCAGTAAAGAAATTCTTCCTAATAACCAATCTAAATTTTCCCTGCCACAACTTCTGACCACTTCCTCCTGAAGTAGCTAAGCAGAAGGCCTGTGAACAAATAAAACACAAATCTGAAGCTGGTTGTCTGTGTATGAAGGCATGAGTAGGGGTTGCCAGTGTTGGCTATATAGGTTTATATAGATGCAGTATGCATGCAGACGTGGCAATCATATAGCAAGGCTCTGGTGTGTGAGCTCAGTCCAAATATGAAGTTAATAACTTACTTTACTCTCTACAGTTTCCTAGACACAAAAGAAAGATGGCAGTGGTAGAATAACACAAGAGCTGCACAATAAACCAGTTTCTTCTTCCTTCCCACCAGTACAGATTGAGAGCTATTTTGTGCCACTCAAGGCACAAAGCAACAAAAAACAGACAGTACTTTCTGTTGGGAAGCTGGTGAGGAAGAAAAGGGATGCATGGTTAGTGAAAGCTGGAGCCCATAGTTAGTGAAAGCTGGAGCACAGTTTGCAACTCCTGCCCTGCATCTGCTCAGCTTAAAACAAATGTGACTGAATTACTGAAGGAGTTCACAGCCCAGAAATAGGGTCATCTGTGCAGAGTGGTGGTGGACTGTCACTCACTGGATCTTTTTTCTTTCACTTAGCAGGTAAAGAAGAGCTCATAGGCTATTTCTATCATGGGAGTCAACTCTATATGAGGGGATTAGCATAAGCCGATGAATGAGTCATTGAATTTTTAAATGCTTGGAGCACCTATACCTCTTGCCTAGAGGCTGTGAACATAAAATATTACTAAAATTTACTGGGTGGACTGGGAAGGCTGAATCCTAGCTTGCATATACTACAGTACGGTTATATGGTATGTAATATACACATGGGGGATGGAAGGAAACAGGGAAAACATGTTCTCTGTCCCACGAGGTGAGGAAATTGAAGACAAGAACATTAGCTCTCTTCTTTCAGATCCACAGCAAAGATGAGGATGGACCACTTATTTGGACTGCACAGTTGAGCTCTCTGAGTTCATTTGGAAGGGATATATCTGCATGCCAGTTTCAGGAGAATACTTGGAAAAAAAAAGGGTGTGAAAACAATTATGACAGAGAAAAGGTATAGTATGACCATGAAAAAACCTCAACCAAACAAAAAAACAAAAAAAAAACCAAACCCCAACAACAACAAAACCAAACAAAAATAACCTAAACAAACCATAAATTGACTATTAGAAATCTGAAGGCAATGAAGAGATAAAACTCAGAGTGCAGTTGTTTGACTGTAGTTGGAGAAGAAAGATGAGGATGAGGAGACAATGGAAATCTTCCTCATGCACTGACTTGTTCTTTAGATGACTAAGTTGCATAAAATTAGATACGATTAATATCTTCCTTGACGTAGCCTGCCACCCTTCTTCCTATATGGCAAAAGTAAGCAGTCAGAATCAGAATCAGTACGGTGGTCAGCAGCAGTAGATATTTCTGTCTCCAACCCCTGGTTACAATTACTTATTGTAACAATTCCACGTATGGTATTTAATTTTTCCAAAACTCATGTGCCTCAAATATGTCAGTGATAGAAGGACCATTCCTAAGAGTTCCCTTTCTGCCAGGGAAGACAACCATTGCACACAGAAGGCAATACATTATGTCCCTATTGTACTTGGAAAAGTACAACATGGAAAAGGCATCTTTATAGTAAAAATAGCAATGATGCAGTGAGACAAAGAGAAAATTAACAAACACGTATCAGTTTGCCCAGTAGATGTGTAACTTCTCTCTTAAGGACTGAATTATCTGTTACATAAAGTTGCTTTGAAAAAAAATGTATGATTTACTACTAAGTGTGAAAAAAACCACAACCTTTTTATCTAGTCATGAGGTGACAAAAATGTTTCAACAGTTTTGAAATGTGATAGGTCTCTGAATTTCAGAAGTCTCACAACTCTAAAAATAGCGTGTCCTTAAAATTCCCAGCACTGAGGTTATTATCCCTTCTACATGGAGACAGGCTGTAAATGTTAGGTAGAAACAAGTTTCTAGAAACATGTATATAGAAAGAAGAGTCAAAACCGTTTTCTTATTTAATTATAGAGCCACTACATCATCATATAAGGTCAGAGAAAAGGTTCTGGATTTAAATTTTAGATCTCTGGAGCTGCTCAAATGGAGGTGTAATTTTTTGCTAAATTTTAGTCTGTAAGCATGCTTGTCTCACTGCTTAACTTACTGCACGTCCCATTTGCCACACTGTAGATCCCACAAGGGATGTAAGAAAAATTCTGCAGGTCTGTGTCTTCTTGCTTCAGACAGCAAGATAGTTGGTAGGTCCACTTGGACACTCTACAGCAACTGCCTTGAAGAGGTAATGTGGAGAGCCACAACATGCCATGACATACAGTCTTTCTGTTCTTCCTTTGAGATCAGTTCCCACACACCAGTGCAGATCTGTTTTTTCATGATATTTTGCGTTTCCCCCAGATTTGTATGCTGTACCATGCAAGCCAACATCTATAATCTGTTTATGTCTTTCATTTTCCTTTATGGAACTTGAGAAAAAGAAAAAGACTCTGTAATCAAGGCCTTGCGGAAACTTATTCATGGCCACAAGAATCTGAACAATTCTCTTCTCTAATCTGCTGTCCACAGGGCAACTAACTTCCAAGGGACTGAAAACACCACCCAAATTTCAAAGCAGCTAACTAGAGTTAGAAGCAGGAGCTGAAGCTCAAAGAGCAGGACTGATGAAGTAGTGCCTGTTACTAGTAAAGCAAACACTTTACCAGTAAAAAACCACTGACAGACATCTACTGTGGAGAGCAGTAACCATCCAGGGAATGCATAGGATGAACTATGGATTATTTCTTCACATTCTTTTTTACCTTCCTGACATTCTGCTCTTTCCTTGCTCCACTATTTTTGTTGATTAGAATATTAGTAAACATTAATTATTACCTGAACACTACTTCAATTAATATGTTAATAAAATGTCATTAAAGGAATGTATATTTTTTTATGAAAAAATGAGCACTGTGTATTTTGGTCTCTGGCAGTAAAGGAGCTGTGTGGTTACTATGAGGTAGTTTCTGCTTCTGGTTTTCTGGAAAGTCAAATAAAGGCAACTAGCAGAAATTTATTTATAAAAAGAAGCTTTCAAAATTATGACTGGTTTTGACAATTTGTGAATTCAGTATCACTCTACATTAAGTCCCCAAGAAGAAATTAATACCATCTGAACTAGCATTTAGCAGAGGACTGTCCTACACAACAAGAAATGTCTTTCAGTTCCCTAGAATGTATGTTGAGAATGAGTTTTTATCATATACTGTAAGCCAGTTTTTGTATTGCCAAAGCCCTGCAGCTAAATAAATATACTTTCCAAAACTATCTGTATTTATTGTCATTGAATTTCACCCAGCAGAGATATTAGCAGAAGATGGGATCTTTGCAATATTTACTAGTAAACTGCAGAAATAACTTATTTCAAGATGTAAAATTTTTCATTTCATCTTCCACTGAAGACCATGGGAGCTGTCATTACTCATGAAAGACAAGGGTCTGATTAGTCAGCATTTATTTGGAACAAACTGGATGAGCAGCTGTCAGTCCACTTTGTTCTGCAAAACTGCTGAACTCTGCAGGTAACAATAGAAACACAATATGCTCTTCTGAAGTCCCTAGTGTTGCTTTCAGGTCATCTGACACTCGTTAGATTCATGCCTCAGCCAAACAATAAGAACAAACTGATTTATAATAGCCCCCACTGCCTTTGCTTTAAAATACTGCACATTGACTCCCTCAACATACAGAGACTGGCCAGGTATCTGGCTTGAAGTTCCATTATGGTTGTGATTCAGTCATGGCACCAGTGCAGACCCAGAGACATCAGGACTCAGAAAAGCTTCAGGGTTAACTAGTTTTTGTTCCCTGTCAGCCTTGGAAGAAAATAGCTGAAAGGTGGCTGAGAACTATTAGTGTCAGTCGCTGAAAGAGCCTGGAGGTCTGGAGTGTCTCTTCCACCATCTTTGGCACCAGAATCATATTCTACATATCAGTAGATTTACACCACTGATACACCATTTACTATAGCTGTAAACAGAGTCTTCCCATATTTTTACCAGCACAAACAAGATTAGAAGAACAATCAAATCTGTACCTCAAGGGAGCCCTGGGGAACTGAATTTGCAATGCTGCAAAGAAGTCTGATGTTTGTTAAAGATCAAGCAAAGATCTGGCTGCTCTATTACTACAAATCACATTCAGCTTTATTTCCTAGAATGATACATTTTAAAAGAAATGATAAGGCTTAAACTTTAGCTTGGAGATACCAAAAATCAATGTAGATTAAGGCATTAATGAAATGCTTTCACATAAATCCTTAAGTAGACCCTTTTCTATCCATTTCTTATTTTGTTCTCAGCTGGTAAACTCATTATCATCCTTGGGAAATTTGCTCTGCAGTTATGCATTCGTCTGTTCTAGCGATCATGGTCTCGAATGTAAAAAGCTGGGTGTCAATAGGTTTTATGGCTCCAAAAACTGTTGGGAATACTGAGAACTGCTTACTGCTGCAAGTAAAATCATTTTCCTTTCCTGCAAGTAAAATCATACTGAATGTATGTAAATGATAAAAGTAACCACTGCACTTCATTCTACATAGTCATGCAGATTTTCTTGAACATCTGCCCCTCGAAAGTTAAACAGGAAGTCTTGAATCAGCTCCATCCCCAACTGATACCTGACTGAAATAAATTCTTCATGCTAGTAACCTAATTAAGGGAATTGCACTGTCTTAAAACTTGGACATACATTACTAACATTAAGCATCAATTTCAATGTCCTGCAGACAACTCTGTCTAAAATGTCTGGCTTAAGAGAGTTCCCATGTTTTGGAAAGCTGTATTTAAGTTTTCATTGAGTACTACTGTCCATTAAGCATTCTCTTATCTTTTGATGGCCCTGTATGACAAGCTAACATCTACACTTTCTGATTCTCAGAACAGGTGTTCTATTGACAGCAGAATTATGCAGAATAAACAATGCCACTACACACTGACTGTGGTTTAAGACAAATATTTCAACCACTATCAATAAAACATTTTCCTAGTATTTGTCAGCTTCTGTGCATTTCACTCTTCTGCACTATTATCAATCAGCCAGTCACAGCGTCCTTGAGGTAGTTTTAACCATCACAGAAAAGCAGAGATTTGTTAGAAGGATGCCTATGGAGCCAAGTAAACATGTTCTCTCTTATTGTATTTATTTATAGTTATGTATTTTTTTCTTGATAGCATGCACACATGGTGATGAAAAGTAAATTTCTCCTCTTTTATTATTTACAAAGGAAACTAACTCAGAATGCCACAGCGATTTCCATTTTATCTTTTATGTGTCCTGTTGGGCAGAAAGTGCAGTGCTTTTCTGTATAATATTGAGCTTGCTCCTTTCAAAAGCAGTCTGGAATGGCAGTGCTGTCAGCCATTCAAGAGCTGGCTTTGCTTATTTTACCACATCAGGTGTTACCTAACATATTTTACTGCTATTTTTTGTGAGTATGGCCAGAAAAGCCAGAACCTATTTTCTGAACAAAGATTTATAGTGCTCCACACTGCACAACTTCATTCTCTTGTTCTATGAGTCTTATTCTACATGTCACACAAATGCAAACACTCAGTAGTTTCTGATATATCCTGGCTGCAAAATAATCATTCTTATTGCTGTAATAATTCAATAGCTGGTCACCCAGTATGTCAATAGGCAAGGCTCTGCAGGAACATTTGAAGTGCTGCATTCAAGCAGAAAGTACTGCAAAATTTAAAGTAGTGAACATATACAATAAAAAATTACATGCCAGACATCAAAATACTTTTACTTGTTCTAATCTTTACAAAATGGCAATATGTCAATTTAACTAGTAAACAAAAACACAGTAATTTGCTGCATGTCCTGCAGAAAGTTTGAGAACCAAGCTGAAGAAACTGGGACTACAGGAGCCATGCTAAGTGAAGTAGTAAATTTCCACACTCCGTAAATTTGCATCTCTGTAGTGTATCTGTCTCACTCTGCTACATCTTTCCTTCCCACATCCCTGAATGCCTGACTAAGCAAATAATCTGAAACCATTCCTGTTATCTGACCTATCGTACCTCCCTGTCTCCTACTTGCCATCAAAAGACAGTACAAGTTTTTTCACAAGTGGCATTACTAGCTTAAACAAACTCTTCCTAGGAGAACTGGATATTTCATCTGGACACTGGCAAACCAATCCAGGTGTGGCAAAAATATCCATGTAGTGTGCATACACACAGAAAAAGATCACATGGAAAATACATGGAGACGGATCAGAGCTCCCATAACCATCTTTTTCCCATTAGAAGCATTGATAATCAGAATGGGAAGAAACTGGAGAACAAAACAGGAAAACCAGCATAGGCTGTAACATTACTGTCAGGTTAGCATTAATTTTTACAGTTGTAGTACATGCTGCATGCTTTCTTCAGCTTTTCATAGAATGGATTACATTGGAAGGGACCTTAGATCACCTACTCCAACTTCTCTGCCATGGACAGGGATGCCTCTCAACTAGACTAGTGCTGCTCAAAGCCTCATCCAGCCTGGCCTTGAACACCTCCAGGGAGGGGCCATCTACAGCTTCTATGAGCAATCTATTCCAGAGTCTCGCCACCTTCATACTGAAGAACAACTTCTTAAGATCTAGTTTAAAGCTATCCTCCTACAGTTTAAAACCATCCTGTCACTAAACACTTGTGAAAAGTCCCTCTCCAGCCTTCCTCTATGTTCCTTTCAGGTATTGGAAGGCAGCTATAAGATCTCCCTGGAGTCTTCTACAGGCTGAACAATCCCAGCTCCCTCAGCCTGTCTTCATAGCAGAAGCACTCCAGCCCTTGGCTCATCTTTATGGGCCTCCTTTGGGCTTGTTCCAATAGATCTCTGTCCTTCTTGTGGTGGGGGCACCAGAACTGGATGCAGTATTCAAGGTGGGGTCTCACAAGAGCAGACTAGAGGGGGAGAATCACCTCTCTTGATCTGCTGGCCATGCTCCTCTTGATGCATCCTAGGATTCAATTGGCTTTCAGAGCTGCATGAGTTGTACTGCCAGCTCATGCTGAGCTTCTCCATCAACCAACACCCCCAAGCCCTTTTCTGCAGGGTTATTCTCAACCCACCCTGTACCCAGCTTGTAATTGTGCCTGGGACTGGCCCAACCCAGGTGCAGGACTTTGCACTTTGTCTTGAACCTTTATGACAACTTCCACCACCAGTGGCCCTTTCTACTTTCAGTCAACTACCTCCACAAGACTGATCCTAGAAGGGTGGTGAAGCTTTTTAAAACTTAAGAAGATCTCGGTATTATGCAAAAGATTAATACAGACCAGGCTTGCCAGTCTCCTGCCTCCTATAGCAGAGAGAGGCACAGTAATAGGACCAACATCCACTTAATTTAGCCTCTGCTGCTGTGTTAGCTAGCCCCATATTTCCTGCTTAGGGGATCACAGAAAATCTGAAGCTCTGCCTTTTCAGCAAACCCCTCCAGATCTCTCTCCTGGAATGTCCATCCAGTCTCTTCTGGAGTGAAGGTAAATTTCTTGTGCTTGTACTAGCCTCAGACAGTAGCTCTAGTCTCCCATACGACAGGTGGAGGAAGAGGTGCTGATTTCTTCTGATTGATACTCAGTCTTGTACAGGAAGAATCCTGCTGGACTTCCTCATGCCACTTAATAGGTTCCAGAGAATCCATGAATTATTGTATATTAACCAAACCTGGGATTAAACAGTAGGTACACAAAATTTCACAAATTTTCACAGATTTTACACCAGTAAGGATAAATCCACTGCTCTGTTAATCCCAGTATTACAACTTGACATTTTATAAGCCAGCAGAAAGGGAGATTTGCTATTGAGCTAACTCTGCTGGAAGGACACTGTGGTTTGTACAAATCACAATAGTAGGACTTCTGCTGCTACATTGTAATTAGAGCATGCCATTTTAAAAGTCTCAAGTTTAGCCCATAGTGGATGTTGGAAAATTTATTATACAACAGAAAATTCATATGATCTGTCAGGTCCCCTCGCAGACTTCTCCTTGCTGATTTTCTTGGTTCGCTTACCTAGTCTGACCACCACTGAGCTGATCAAAGAACTCCGCGCACCAGGTGAGCAGTTTCAGGCAGAATTAGACTCAGCTAACTCCTCCCCTGCCCTCTCAGTCTAAGTTTTCATGTGGTTTCCAATCTTCCAACATTAGGACTATCACTGATACTGTTGTACTATCACAGCTACATTGATTAGACAGCTGGTGCATTAAACTGCTTTAAAAAGATGCTTATATATACTTTGAAAACAACTTCTTTTTAAAGGTACATCGTGAGCAAAGAAGAGACAGAGAAGAATAAATATCAAGGAGACAAGCTGCCACTTGGATCTACAGTTCAGATGCTGAAACCATACCAGACAAACCAGATCAATTTTCCAGAAACTCTTCCATGGGTGCACATCTCTTCACCTGTCTCTCAACCTTTGCATATCCGCTCAACAAAAGATTACAGCCAGTGCCTCCACACTAGGCCAATATGTTCTCTTGGCTTATGCTGAGGAAAAAACCCATGATATATCCTTCTCACACAAAGACTATAACACAGTGTCCAAAGTCAGCAAACATCTCCTAAAACAAATGTTGCCACAATCATCTTCTCAATATCCCTGTCAACTGTTTTGACATTCTCAACTGAAATATCTAAGTCTGAACAAACTCCAGTTGAAGCAAGTCCCTCATCTCCCAGACACCCAAGTTTCACTGGACCAGTGGATTTCAGACCCACAAGAAGTGAATTGTAAGGCTGTGTTGCTGTGCCATAACCAGCATTTGGACATTGATGCTAACAAAAAGAGGTTTTTCAGAGAGCCAGTGGTTGCTTTATGCTGGTATAGCACCCTTTTCTCTATGAAGCCTTCCAGAAAGGGCTGCAAAAACAGATCTACAGGCACATCTGCATCCCATCACCGGTTCCCTGCAAAGGGTGGATGCCCAAAGAAACCCAAAGCTGCAAAAGAACTCAGGGAGCCTTAGCCCATAGCACCTGCCCTGCCACAACCAAAAGGCAGTGCAATAACACAGTAGCCCTTTGCAACTAAACAGCTTCTTTTCTGCAAACGGGAGGTCACAAAGTGCAGAGGAGCTAGAGTTTCAAATTTGGCTTACGATATCAAACCAACATTTAAGAACTAGGTTGGCATTTTTTTTCTGCAGTAGGCACTTCCAGTCTTTACCGAAAATTCACTTGAGATACCTACTGCAGAAAGAGCTCATGCTAACAAACAGGAGAAGTTCAGAGCTGGTCAGTAGCTCCCACTCTAAGTGACAGTTTTCTATTGAAAAACACTTCATGTATTTCATATTATCACAAAGATATATAGTTTAATATTTTGTGTTAATTTTATTGTGACTTTTAAAATTCACTTCCTCATTTCCTTACCTTTTCCACATGGATATTTACGTCATTGTTGTCTACACTTCCATTTCACCTTACAAAGGTGTCAGAATTCACACTGCTGACACTGTTGCAAATTAATCTTTCTATTCACAGCAACTGGATGCCATCACTGAATACATGAGAGCTTTATTCCTTCCTTGAGCTTCACATCAAAAAAACCCCCAGCCCTAGGCAACTTATCCTTAGAAAGACCTGTGTAGTGCAAAGCAACCAGGTTCTATGTTTTCCACTGTGATTTTAATGGGCAATTAATTTCAGATGCTATTTAACTGTGATTTAAGAAGATACAAAGAATTTAATGTCTAGGAATGCAATTTCTGTTGAGTACACCAGTAAAACCCCAGGAGCTGATCTGCTGCTATTTAAAAAGAGAGTCAAGGTATGCAAACCAACTATCTGCTGTGATCAGAAACAATATCAGATAATTAAAATATATTCCTTGACCTATCATTATTGAACTAATGGAGGTTTTCCTGGAACTGACTTGCAATGGCTATGGAGTGATGATCTAAATCAGGTCTGTAAAATATCTTTTTACTTATACCCTCTACTCCATTTATTGCTTGTACATCCTCTAAAAGAATGCATGTTCCCAGTAGCAGCCACAGTCCAGAAGATGACAGAAACATCCTCAGCAATTACTTCCCTTTGTATCTCAGTAATTCACACTGTAAGAGGAAGAGAGCCTAGATGTTTTGGTGCTATAATTCCTTATGTCTAGATTGCAATATTCCGAAATACAGGTGGAGATGTTAGAAAGTCTCCAACAGTGATAAAGAAAAATCATGTAACTTGTAAAGAGTATTTTGATGTAGCCATGCACTGTAGAAAAAAATATTTAAAAACAGGGAATCAGCTTCCACGAATGTACAAGTTTTACTGTGAGTGAACACTAGAGGGTACCAGTATTTAAAACAGCTGATAGTTACAATGGGAACTTGCCAATGGGGGGAAGCAATGGAGGAGAGAGGCATGTTCTTCCACCCTTCAATTTGAAAGAACATAATGTGTAGCTTGTGCCTGCTATTCTGTATGAGGCAAAGTCTCCAAGTTCCAAATTAGTTTATGCAGATGTTGTATGACTGCACTTATCTTACAGTGCCCTGACTTACAGACACTTGCTAAACTGCATGTCCTGTAAGGCTGCTTAAAAAATAAATCAACTACATTTTTTTATTTTCAGAGAATTATCATTTTGCTTGGGAATGAAGCCCTAACATTATCACTAAAATATGTTTCAGGCAGCAAATTTAGTTTTAGTTTGTTTAACTCCAATATAAATGTTGTTTCTTTTTATCCAGAAACATCTTCATTAATGAGTTTTGGCATATGTTGTGCTCAAATTGTAATCTAATTAAAATACACAAACTAAAAAAAAATTCTTGTAGATATTAAGCGTAATTTAAGATTGTTATGTCCAGAGAATAATTCTTTTTAAGGACCTATGCAACTGATGGAGCACCAGTGGAAACATTCTGTAGGTGAATACAGCCTAATCCAGGTGCCAAATTGTCATTCACATGAAAGTGATTTAGATATCTAACTAGCTTAACAGATTTTATTCTTCCTCAGTTAAAAGCATTTCACGTGAGATGAAACTATTTTTTGCTGCTCACCTGGAAAGTACTTCTGCAGTGGGACTGAAAAATCTTGACACCTGAACTACCATTCACAGGAGAACAATTACAAACACACTAAAATTTTGGATTCAGGAACCATCTCTGATTACTGCGTATTTGGCTATCTATGTCCCTTGAGACTTAAATTCCTTCTTTTCCTTGTCAAGGAAACTCTTCTTACAGACATCCAGTCTTGTACTTCTAGTACATGAGGCATGAACTTCTCTGAGGTTTATCAGTAAAATGACATACAGAAGTAATGCAAAGTGCCTGCCTGCTTCATCACGCCTGCCTACAGCAAGTGCTATTGGTCTTTTGCTTTTGTGAGCAATTTAGCAAAACATTCAAAATGCAAGGGAAGTGGAAAAGATAATAAAATAAGATTGTAAGATAAATATGGGACAAGTTTTACACCTTTCAAGTAAAATCATGAAAGAAAAGTCTTATATTGACATTCTGCAGAGACGCTATGTGATAATCCCAAGAAATTGTTTAGTGCTGAGCATATAGGATATAGCTGCCACTGTACAATAAAGGAGTTTGCTGGCAGAAATGCTGAAAGACTGACATCGATCAAAGTTAACTGCAGCATCCTTGCTGATGTTGCACACCCTGGAGGGCTGCCAAACTATGTTTCAGGTGCAACTGATGATGAGGCCATAGATGACTGTGATGATGACTGATGTGATACTTGTGCCATTGTTTGGCTTTTGAAGGCATCTGATTTTCTCTCTGTTTTTTTTCATCTTAAATATAGACAATTTATTTATTAATTGGAGCTTAGCAAAGACACATACTTCATCAAATTAAGAAAGTCTAAATCTTACAGCTGAAGCTAATGCTGACAGTGTTCCCTTTTTCCCTGTACTGGCTTATTAGGTCCCTATTCTCTTTTTAAGTGCCCCATGCCTTCTCTGGGAAGGTTAAGGAGCCAAACTAATTTTGCATGTTGCCATGAAACAGAACAACCCATACTTAACTGTTGCAGAGGGAAAAGGAAATAAGAAGCCCTTTCCTGACCACTAAAATCTTTAGTTTAGTTCAACTTATTGTTGTACAAAAGAAATAAACAACTTACTCCATTCACATGGCTGTCACAAACTTCACATAATGCCCACAGAGTACTTACAGCTACTAGTTACAGCTTACTAGTTTGCTCTTAGCTGACAAGTTCATGCTGAATATAAAAGAAAGTCCCTAACACTGAGGTTTGTAGCCAAATGGATCAGAAGGGAAGACTTATGATATCTTGTACAACCTAAGCTTCACTCTGTGTCAGACACACTTTATTGATAGGTCCCCAGTGCAGACACAGCACGTGCAGTCTCAGTCTACAGCAAGATCTCTCCATGCTGGGACACTATATAGCAGCAAAGGTCTGTTGAAAATACAGAAATATTAGTTTCTTTTTTCTATGTTGTACAGAACTGTAATATAACTCTTCCAGTTCACTGTCTGCTCTTTAATATAACATACTAATGTCACAGAAACCTGCCCCTAGGGTTTTAGTTGTCAAGTTGTTGTTGAATTGGATCTCATGAGAGAAAGAAAATGCATTTCTTTAACCCTAGGTTTCTTCCCTTGACACATTCCAAACATCTGCTGCAAACAATGGAGTCAATATAACTTTTTTTAAGTCCCAGAGATCTTTTGCCCTCAGCAGTGCTAGGGATCACTAGCAGCTTTTCTGTAATTGTTATAATTACCTACCTGTTAAACTACTTACAGAAGAGAAAGTAACTGTTAGCACAGGAACTGGCATGCTTTGATTCCTTTTACACAAATGGTGCAATTAACACTTCTGAGAAGTGTCATCCAATGCATATCAGAATTCAGAATTAGTCTTACATTTACATTGCTTTGAATTTTGCTTGTCTTCTCCATTAGACTTGGACATAACTTTTTTTAGACTCAGATCTTCACTTTTTTTTTTTTTTTTTTTTTTTTTTTTTTGAGGCAGAAGGTGATGTCTGCAACCAACAGCACGTAAGGCACTGTGTATTTGGTATGGCCCCACATATCAAGTGGTTGATCAGGGGTATCTTCTGTCTTTTGCACTATACAAAACAAGTTCAGCCTACATGCTGGGAAACACTGCTTCTTAGTCTTATTTAGTTTCTATGTATTCAATCCCTGGATGTGTTGAATGACATTTAAACATGAGCCAGCAATGTGCCCAGGTGGCCAAGAAGGCTAAGAGCATCCTAGCCTGTACAAGGAATAGTGTGGTCAGCAGGACCAGGGATGTGTTCTTACCTCTCTACTCAGCACTGGGGAGGCCTCAGCCTCAAATAGAATTCAACTCTGGACTGACACATGAGAGTGTGTCCAGAGAAGGGCAACAAAGATGATGAAATGTTTGGAGCATATGTCTTATGAGGTGCAGGTAAAGGACCTGATGTTGTTTAGCCCAGAGAAAAGGAGGCTGAGATGAGACATTTTTGCATTTTACAACTACCTTAATGAAGGTTGTAAAGAGGGGGGAAATGGTCTGTTCAGTGGGGTTAAAAGTGATAGGACAAGAGGTAATTCACTCAGGTTGTACCAGGGGAGGTTTAGGTTGGATGCTAGGAAGAATTTCTTCACCCAAATGGCTATCAGACATTGGAACAGGTGGCCACGGGCAGTAGTGGGGTAGTTTAAGAGTTATATAGATATAGTTCTTAGAGATATGGTTAGGGTTACATTTAGTTAAGGACTTGTCAGTGTTAGGTTAACAGTTGGACTGAGTGATCTTTTGGACTGAGTGGTATTTTCCAGCCAAGGTAATCCTAGATTTTGTGAATCTGTGTTTACATGTGGTGGTAAATTGACAGAGACTTGCTTTTTCTTGAAACAAACATGGGACTAATATAGACCAAGCCTGTGCTTATTAATGGAATTCAGTGGAGGAATTATTCAGCACACACAGGGAGAGATACTTGGTGTCTTTCAGCTTCAGTAATAATTCTACAGGAACCTCAAAAAGCTTACTAGAGGACAAACTGGGCAATACGCAGATCTGCTCCTTAGGAAAGCAGAACCATGAAATTAGCAATGTGAAAATGGTGAGGTAATGGAAATCATTATTATACATAGGATCACAGGCTGGAAGAGACCCCAAGGATCATCTCCTCCAGCCTTATTGGCAAAAGCATAGTTTAGACAAGACAGCTCAGCACCCTGTCCAGCTGAATCTTAAGTGTTCAATAGTAGGGAATTCATCACTTCTCTGGAGAGATTATTCCAATGGTGGGTGGTTCTCACTATGAAAAATTTTTCCCGTCTCCAATCAGAACCTCCCCAGGAGTAACTTGCACCCATTATATTCCATCTTTTCCATGTGACTCCTTGTAAAAAAGAAGTCTCCATTTTCTTGGTAGCCACTCTTTAAACACTGGAACACCGGCATGAGTGCTCACCTCAGCCTTCTTTTGTCCAGGCCAAAGACAACCAGCCCTCTCAGCCTTTCCTCGAATGGCAGGCTTCTCAGTCCTTTGGTCATTTTTGCAGCCCTTCTCTCAGACCTCTCCAGCCTGTTCACACCTTTTTTAAATGTTGGGGACCAGAATCACAGACTGTTTTTTGTTGTAAGAGACCTCCAAGATCATCCAGTCCAACCTCTGACCAACACCATAACTACTAAACCATATCCTTAAGGACCAGGTCCAAATGCCTTTTAAATGCCTCCAGGGATGGTGACTCCAACACTGTCCTGGGCAGGACATTCCAGTGCCTGACAAGCCTCTCAGTGAAAAAATATTACCTAACATCCAGCCTAAACCTCCCTGGTACAGCTTATATCCATTTCCTTGGTCTTATCACAGATCTCTACAGGGAAGAGGCTGCTTTCCTCCTTGCTCCAACCTCCCTTGAGGTGGCTGAAGAGAGCTCTGAGGTGTCCTCTCAGCCTCCTCTTCTCCAGACAAAACACCCCCAGCTCCCTCAGCTGCTCCTCACAGGGCTTGTGCTCCAGGCCCCTCATGACCTTTGTTGCCCTTCTCTGGACACTCTCCAGCACTTCTGTGTCCCTCCTATAGTGAGGGGCCCAGAACTGAACACAGGACTCAAGATGTGGCCTCACCAGAGCTGAGCACAGAGGGATGATCACCTCCCTATTCCTGCTGGCCACAGTGTTCCTATTACAAGCCAGGATGCCATTGGCCTTCTTGGCCACCTGCACACACTGCTGACTCCTATTAAGTCAAATATCGACCAATACCCCCAGGTCCCTTTCCAACTTACAGCTCTCTAACCACACTTCCTCAAGTCTGTAGCTTACCATGGGGTTGTTATGACCCAGGTGCAAGACCTGGCATATGGCTTTGTTAAACCTCATGCAATTAACCTTGGCCCATTGGTCCAACCTGACTAAATCTCATTGTAAGGCTTCCCTACTCTCCAGCAGATCAACACAGCCACCTAATTTGGTGTCATTTGCAGATTTACTGAGGGTAGACTCAATCCCCTCATCCAAATCATTAGTGAAGGTATTAAAGAGAAGAGGTCCTAGCACTGAACCCTGGGTAACACCACTTGTGACCAATCTCCAGGCAGATTTAGTTCCATTCACTACCACTCTTTCAGCCCTACCATCCAGCCAATTTTTTATCCAGTGCAGGGTACATTTATCCAAGCTGAACACAGTGTTCCAGGGATGGCCTCCAAAGTGCTGAGAGTGAAGATGACTTCTTTATCTCTACCTGAGATGACTCCATTGACTTTCTTTGCCACTGCAGCACACTGCTACTCATATTGATCTTTTTTCCACCAGGACCCCCAGGTCCCTTTCCATAGAGCTGCTCCCCAGCCACATAGATCCCAGCATGTACTGCACTCGTGGTGCAAGACCTTGCACTGGATAGCCCTGCAGTGTAGGTCTCCCTTTCAAAATGTCCACTTTGCCATTCAGTTTGGGAAATATTCATTAGAGTTAAGGACCCCAGCCTTAACTGCAGTCCAAGTTGCAGTGCCATATAATCAGAGAGACTGAAGCTATACAAGACACTTGTATTTATTGAGCTCTTTCTTGCTTCTTCCTTCTTCCACACCTTACCTACCCCTTGCTGTGCTTCACTAGCACTTGTCTTGTTCTACAAGCTGCTTTACAAATGCTGCAAAACACCTATTCATAAAACCAAACTGTAACATTGAAAAGAATCAGACCTAAGAGTTGAAAAGAGTTTAATGGATGCAACCCCTAGCATAAGTCGAGACAAGAGGAACTCAGTGACTGACACAAATCTCAGTCTAAAGAGATCCAGAGAGACTGGAAAATATGCCATGATTCAGAGGGCTGTGACTCTTCCTTTCATTTAAAAGGAGTCTTTAACCCCAATTATATTTGGAAATGTTACTGCTTGAAATGATGCAGCTCCATGTTAATTTTAATAAAACACCTTTGACAAGAATACACTTATCACTTGGGACAAACAAGTTTTTCAGCTCTGAAAGGAAGGTCTTAACTAAACAGGAAAATCAAACAACAGATTACCTGGTGGGATAATTTGGGTCAGGATGAAAACATATGACATGGAACAGGGCCACTTGATGAATGGGTATGGATGCTAAAAAATAAATGGTCTTTAAACACCAAGTTATGTAGTAAGAAAACAAAGTATCTCTTCTCTTTGTATAGATATCCACTGGAGGATGAAAAACAGCAGAAGAAGAAGGAAAAGTGTAAAAAAATTCCTAGAATTAAAGGTGTGCTCTGATCTGCTGAAAAGCTGCATGAAACCCAGCCAAATCTGGTTCATTCTCACACAAGCTTAAGGAATGGTCCATAGCAGTGGATAAAATGAGATCTGAATGAGCAAGCTGGTACTGCTGGTACTTCCTACTTTCTCTACTGTTTCTTATTTTTACAAGCAATTCCTTTTGTGTGTAAACCCAAAAGGCTTCTCATTATATAAATTATAGAGTCCATGTGGGTCTTCAGAGTTGAATGTAATCCAAAATTCGCTTCTTTGCAGAAAGCGCAGTGCTTCTAGAAAGCATGTCAGAAAGTCTAAGGCAAATAAGACTGCTGCAGCTTACAGCCAAAATAGCATTCAGTGCCAATGTAAGTGGGAAACTATATCATTTCATATCAAAAACAACATTACAAAGTTCTCCTGGAAGGCTTAATAAGTCAGGCTCAGTCAGAAAGTCCAGCCTGTATCTTAAAATGTTTTTTATGTTTTTTACAAATGAAAGTAGGATCAAACAAAATAAATGTGGATTACACTAAAAGCAGCCACAAACAGGAGAAAAGAAAAAAGAAAAAAAGGAAAAAAGAAAAAAAAAAGAAAAGGAAAAGAAAAGAAAAGGAAAAGAAAAGAAAAGAAAAGAAAAGAAAGAAAAGAAAAGAAAAGAAAAGAAAAGAAAAGAAAAGAAAAGAAAAGAAAAGAAAAGAAAAGAAAAGAAAAGAAAAGAAAAGAAAAGAAAAGAAAAGAAAAGAAAAGAAAAGAAAAGAAAAGAAAAGAAAAGAAAAGAAAAGAAAAGAAAAGAAAAGAAAAGAAAAGAAAAGAAAAGAAAAGAAAAGAAAAGAAAAGAAAAGAAAAGAAAAGAAAAGAAAAGAAAAGAAAAGAAAAGAAAAGAAAAGAAAAGAAAAGAAAAGAAAAGAAAGTAAAAGGAGTGACTGAAGAAAACCAGGAAAAGATGAAAAGATCAAAGGACATAGGGCAGTCTGAGGGATCAAAAAAAAGAAGGTTTGGGACAAACAGTGAAAGACTGAGAGAAGTATGGGGGAAGCAACAAGTAAAGAAGAAAAGTATCCATGACCAAACAAACCAGATGTCTGATGGCATCAGCATCCCCTGAAACTCCCAGAGGCTTAGCTTGACCCTGTCATTTGTATGTCAGCCTGCTCTGTGTCACTAGGCAGAAAGGAGATGCCATTCCCCTGTGACATGTTCTAGTTAGCAATGAACTCTCCCAGATTCTCTATTTATGTTTAACCCAGAGGACATGACCTGAATGTAGGTTGTGAACCATCTAATTGAGTACAGGTTGTTCTTTTGTTTGCTTTTCTGCTTACATTTTGTGCTATAGTTTGTAATTGAGCATCACTACAGTTTGCTTCTGAATGAAACTAGTATTACTTCTGCTGAAGTAACACAGAATAGCACTATGCCCATGCTTGCTGCTTTTGCTAGGTCAAACTATTCCTGTCCACTCTTTTCACTGAGTACTAATTCTAAATATAACTTAATTTTCAGTTCTTATATTTGACTGCACTCCCTACAAGTTCCTAGACCCTTAGTCTATACAGTGTTCTTCATGTTCTCAAAACAGCTATTGAGCAAAAGAGAGGTCAGAAATAGCTAAAAAGATTATTTCCATACTGACTTTAGTTTGGATGTCTATCCTTTCTTAAGCCAGCAATTTCCTTGAAATATTTAGCAGCACCACTGTCTTTGATGAGAACTGGACAATGCATGAAAAAGATTTTTTTCAGTGGATGGGAAGTATTTAACAAGCATTATTTTGTTAGAGAGCCACATAAAAATCCATATTAAATTGCTCCCCTGATTTTAACAGTGCTCAGAAATAGTTGCCAACTGTGTGAAACAAGAAAATGGACTGATGCAAAATACTTCAATACCAATGCTATAACCATTGATTGTTCATGACTTGTACAGTGATGACAGAGTACTTTCATCCATGCACACACAAGATTCACACTCTGTTTTGTAACATAACATTTTTCATTTAATTCCTGACACCACTGAGTTGCAGATGACCTCAAGATAAATGATATGGAGCACATTTCAAACACTGAAAAGAAACATTAGTATCCAAATTTCTGCATCGACTCTTTATACAGCTGGCCACTGGAAGAATTTACATTCCCCCACCTCTAGAAAACATGCTTCTTTATAACTGAGACCTTGGCTCAAGTTCATCTCTGTATCTGCCATCTAATACAGACAGTAAACGGAGTCCATGCTGTATATTTTTACTTTCAAAACATCCCTTCTAGGTAAAAATAATATCTCACACATGCCTTTTCTCTCAGTTATAAAAGCAGTGTTTTTCCTTGATTGTAAGATTTTATAACTGACTTGGAGGCAAATGATTACAGTTCACTCCTTTTTATTGCTCCAAAGCAAAAGAGAAAAGCAATGTAAAATGAGAGTTAAATGCTAGAATGTTAACTAGATTATCTAGAATGCTAAATCAGGTTGGAATGTAAGTCGAACAGGAAGCTATTCTTTCTATAATGAAAGGCCTTCTTGCCTTTCCTTTCGTAAGTAGGATGCCATATTAAATCTCATAGTGGAATAAACAGTGCAAACCATCCTTTTCCTACTTTACACTCCAGTTAAGATACACTGGAGAGAATGCAAGGCTTCTGCCAACAATTTAATCAGAGAATCACTTTACTATCACCATGAACACCATGACTGTGACATTTGTCTTGTTCAAGAATACCCAAACACCTCCACTTTCCCCAAGTAAATGGCACATCAACAGGCCAACAGCAGCTGGGGATGGCCCCAGGTTAGTATGGCTGCAGGAAATTTTTATCCTGGTACTCTCAAACTGGGACACATTACACTGGAGTGAGTTTATAGCACCATATTAATCAACACCAAAGTTCCAATTACAGTTTTAATACAAAACAGTGTAAGTGCAGAGTGTTGTTATTATCCTTCCATCTGCTGATCTTCAAGTGCATTGCATGCATTAGCAAGCCAAGTTCCATAATTCACAATGACACAATGTTTCAGAAAGTCAAAGAAAATTGCAATACATACTGATTTTCTGGGTGAGACACAGCTTATAGAGTCCTTTACATCCTGGTATAATTCAGCGCTACTTGTTCAGGAGTTCACTGCACCGGCTGTGTGGTTTAGTGAGATACTTAGATCAGGATTCAAAGAGGTTCTTTAAGAGGAAATGAACCTTTTCTCTTAATTGCAAAATCTCCATCTGTCTTGGAAGTTACTTATTTATATCATCCTCAAATCTACACTACCTGAGCAATAGAGGGCAAAGACTGGAGAAGTCTGCCTTTGAACATTTTTTTTGGAAGAGGGAAACAGAGATGGAAACGGATAGTAACTTGAATAATTTGAAAAACAAAGAAAGACTGCTGCTTCTGGAGATGAGAAGTGAGATCTCCTCCTGCTTTTGGCACTGGGACTCAATGTTTTCCTTTCCTCAGATTTTTAATATGTTCTCCTCAGGTCTAGTGCCTGAAGAACTCTCATAATTCCTGGACTGTGCTCGAAAAAATTCTTAAGGAAAACAACATACTTCAGCTTCCAATACAAACTACAGATACAGAGGAGCTCAGTTAGAGACCTCGTGTATAACAAGCCTGTCAACAGAAAAAGGAAAAAAACCAAAACAAAAAAATCAAACCAAATATAAAACAAAAAAATCAAACCAAATATAAAACAAAAACAAACAAAACAAACAAAAAGTAATGGGTGAAAAAAAAAAAAAAAAAAAAAAAAAGGAAATCCTCCTTCCTTTTAAAGCCTGAGCATTGCAACAAAGAGTGGCATGTTTTGGAGTGTAGAAATCTTGTTCAGAAGATCACAGGAGATACTATCCTTAAGTTCTCTCACTAGAACAAATTAAAAGTCAAACAGAAGGTAAATATCATCCTCAAACATTTTATTCCTTTCCTCACTGTCATCGATTCCGTCTATAAAACTTACCTCTGCCTAGATGTTCTTTGTCCTGAACGTGTACAATGTTTTAAAAGAAGCATTCAAAACAAACAGCACGGCTTCATAGTCTCTCTCTATCCCACAGAGGATGTTATGCCAATTAGAGATTGGATTCATTAAGATACCAATAAGATTTTATTACATAAAATTCGGTCTCTGAAAGAGCCCTCTAACACTTGGGTTTAAGTTTTAGAAGGCAGGCATTCTTTATTGCATCAACAAGAGATAGTTCTCAAAGTCAAGCATGAAATGAGTGGCAACAGACATGACTTATATTGTACTATTAGATACATATGCATGAAACTCATTGTAATAAACATCAGGTTTTCTGGAATTAATTGTAATATTTATCTGATTTCCTGGAACTAATTTTAATATTTCTGTTCTGTTGGAGGGGGGAGGTGTCTTTGGTGGTCTCCCAGGAAGTCGTCCTGTGTTGTCCTTTTGTTAATCCCTTCTCAGACACATGCACAATGTTAGGCCACAAGTCTAGCTGATTTTAGCCAATTCCCATTTACAAAGCTCGTAGCTCCTTGAGATTGCCATCTATTTATATGAGAAAAGTGTAGACACAGCTTACATGAGCTCAAATCAACATCCTATTGTTTAGTGTCAGAAAAGTGTCTTCAGGAGTTATCTCAGTCTCCAGGATGCTGGCTGATAATCTTGTGGTTATTTACCCAAGAACACGGATTTCATACAGCACACTGTTTCACAACATATAATTTCATTTCAGTATACATTATATAAAGTAGTTTCACAGTTACAACAAAAATATGTAAGTTTAATTCTATAGATATCAATTACTTAACAAAAATGCACTGGCCCTGTTGACAAGTAATATAGGATAAAGCTAGAAGATACAAAGTTTGGAAAGGCCTAGACTGCATTTTGGGTCTCAGCTAGCTGGAGTAATTTCTATCTGCTATTTGTATTTTATTATTCATAGACTGCTGCATCAGGATCATTCCATTGAAAATGTTCTGTGAGGTCTTTTTCTGTTACACAAATTAAACAAGCACTTTTGCTGCTCCACGAACCTGTGGATATTAATCCTGCTCCTTAGAAAACATTGTGACAAGATCTGCAGACAAACCAAGCTGTAGATCTACAACAGTTCACACATACTTTTGAACAGACCAATTGCAACAACCACTTCACAACCTTGGCACAAATCTTTCTTTTAATACATGAACTTTGAAATTAAAAAAAAAATAGTGCAGATGCTGGATTAGAAATATTTTTTTATCTATTTCTTCTTACAAGCCTGAGAGGAACAGAATAAAAGATGAATTTTCTAAAGTGCATGAATTTGCACACAACACTCAAAATGTTTTCTTTCCTGCACTACAATACCGATGTATTACCCCAGCATACCTAGAGCAAGAGGAACAAGTTTGCAAATTACTCTCATAATCTGATCCTTCTGGATGACCTTTTCATTTATCCTTTAGATGTAATAAAAAAAGACATGATTCATTGCTAATGTTCTCTGTATTCAGTGATTTGGAGATGCTCAGTAGAGGAATTCCAAAGATTCATGCAAGTAGAAACTAACTACAGAAGAAAACAGCAAGAAGTTAGCAACTAAAAGAAGAGTAAATTTTGCTGTGACCTTGACAGGGAAACACTGTTATTCTCAAAATCTCTTATTCATGAGGGTTCATATTCTCACTTGTAGTTCTATTGCCTGTTTACTCATTTCTGTTCGGCCCTCAGTGTATGCTTTACTTCCTTCTTCATTTAGATGTCTATATTTCTGTGTAGCCTTTCTTTCTAAATAACATATCTCTTGCCATAACTTCCTTTGAAATTCTTAGAATAATTCCCACTGTGACTTCTATCACCTCGCTTAATGCTTTTTTGTGGCAGCAACCTGCAATACTTTCTCAGTATGTAAATGCTACCATCCAAGCAGGGATTCATCACATTAAGTTCAAGTAACAGCACTGAATCCTGCAAAACCTTCACATGCTTAGTCCTTGCTTAGAGGTTTTCCCTATGTGTAAAGTTTGAGAGATCAGGTTTCCAGTCTGAATGTATATGCTTTTCCATTGAAAGTAGTTGGATCTACATTTCTATCTTGGCCCTGCCTTGTTGACATTTCCAGCTCCATTTCTTTGTATGAAAAGGATAGATTTATTGACAAGGGTGCTTTACTTTCCTATGAAAAGGTATTTGCCGGTTCTATACAGAGATGTATTCTGATTTCTCTGATTTGAAATTTCAATACAATTTTTATTTGCATGAGACCAAGACATAATGAATCTTTTGGGGTATTGTTCTGAATTTACATCTTCTGCAGCCACTCTGGGGAAAAGTTTGAATCGGTGTCATACACTTCATTAAACAAATGTTCGCTTTCACACAAAATGGTGAAGAGTGTTCATTTCATATATCAGCAACAACAAAGACACCATACAGTTTTGAAACAGAGGTAGTATTTTTGTATTTTCATTAAAGGAAATTTGTCATTGATTTGTCAAAATCAATGTGATATAATCAAATTAAGAAAAATAATTATGATCAATTAACATATTAACTGTCAGAGAACTGTTTATTAAAATCATACAATGGTATGGTGAGAGCTGTATTATAAGCAGTGGAAGTACAGAACACACAAGACACGACGTGTCTTAGTTTCACCACTCTTCCATCTATTTAGCCAATTCCAGAAGTGTGTATCAAACAACTTCCAGAAACCATTCTTTCCCATGCTGGAAAGATTTTGAAATGCTGGACCCAAACACGTCAACCTTATGATTTATAGAAAAGCTTGTACCAACTGATTGTACCAATCAAAATTGTGTAACCTTCTAAATAGTGTCCAAAAATAAATTCTTTGATTTCCACAAATAAAGAAAGAGAGGAAAGTGAAAAGAACTCCTCCTCTGCTGATAGCTGACCAACTGCCCCATGGAAAAAATTAATATGCAGGCAAAAGATGAGTTCAGCTATACAGAAGGGCAGCAAGTTTGGGAACAATTTCTGAGTTTCAGAAGAGGACAATGTAGAAGCTCAGTGATAGATAAAAAGAAAAATGGAAGCTCCACTGAGTCAAAACCAAAACAAAAAAAAAACCTCCAAAGTGAAGAGGAAAAAAATAATAGGAAAGAAAAGTGAGCATATTTTTTCAAGATAAGAAGCTATTATCAAAATTAAATGCAGAGAAAAAGGAGGAATACAGGTGAAAGAGAACAGAGAGGGAATGTTTTAAGGTTAGCAAGGAGAAGGACAAAATCAGAAAAAAGAGAAGACATAGCCAGGTGGAGCAAAGGGAAAGGTTTCTGAGTGAGATCAATGACTTTTTTTGTCCATCCTTTAAAAAGTGTGACAATTTCTTTGGCAGAAAATGCTTGGCAGAGGAGAGAGGAACAGAGCAGAAGGTTTTAGAGGAAACTCAGAAATAGCAAAGAATTGAAGGGAGAAAGGTTATGCTAGTTTAAGAAAAGAAAAATAAAGATAGTGGTCAAGGGACAGAGAAATAGGTTAAAAAAAAAAAAAAATAAAATCTTTTATGGAACTGAAAACTCCATGCTGATTACAGTATCTTTCTTCAGCAAGGCATGATGAGCATGATGACACTAAAGTAGGGCAAAAATCAATGAAAGATAGCATAGTAAAAAAATGCAAAGAAGGATACCTTTTAAAAGCACCCTGAGAAAGCAACAGGAAAATGCAACAGTGAAGGAGAGAAGATCAAGAAGGAGAGCTAGGAACAGCTAAGGAAATAAATAAAGACAAGTTTAGAGATTCAGAAGAAAGTAATTCAGTGAAAGATTGCAGCAGACAGAAATCAGGGTGTCTGGCTAAGAGCATGGGTCTGTACGGGAGAGGACCCACGGGACTGCAGGGGATGATAAGTGAGACACCATCGAGTGACAAGGACCTTCAGTGTTGAAACCATGGTTTTCCCAGCCTGACTAGAGAATTGAGGAGAGATGGAGAGCTATGATTACTGAAGGAATAGGAAGGAGAATCAAAAGAGGGGCAGATGAGAACAAGAGGGGCAGATGAGAGAACAATCAAATATGACAGATCCCATCTGCATTGATATGTCGTATTACTGATTGGGCAGCTTGCAGCAATACTGTGAAATGTCAGAAAAAATGATCTAAGTTTGATTTTAACCATTTCTCCTAAAGAGACCCCATAACTGTGCAAAAGGTTCCAGTAATCAAAGTCTACCTAGGCTATAAACCAAATTCACATTTCAGATTTGAATGAAAACCCAAGGTTAACTGGAATGATATTTTGTGTATGGCTTTGAACATTTACAGATTAAATAAAGTAGCTCTTTAAAAATTAGCATACAGTCACATATATACACTATAAGGATGATTCATTTTGAAATATTGCTTCTGGGATGATATGAAAACATCTGATGAAACCTGTAAGACAATTATCACTCTTGTTTGTTGATCTGTATACATATATATCAAGCACATCTTAAAAAGGAATTGTATGGTAACCAAAAGTGATCATTGTTGCAAGAGATTTGACAGTACACATCACACCTGAGTATAGGAGTTTCTGATGCAGAGTTTTCAAGTCTGGGCTAAAAGAAAGATCTTGCAGCTCATAAAGGAACTACCAGTGTTCATTACAATGTAAGAAGGATATGGAGCTGTGGAAACAAGTCCAGAGGAGGGCCATGAAAATGATCAGAGGGGCTGGAGTGCCTCTCCTGGGAAGACAGGCTGAGAGAGTTGGGGTTGGTCAGCCTGTAGAAGAAAAAGTTCTGGGGAGACCTTATTGTGGCTTTCTAGTATTCCTTTTGTAGATCAGAAAGCAACTACAGTACAATCGGTACACAACTCCTTCATTAAATGGAAATTTTTGGCATATTAAGAATTCAGCTGTGGTATGTCCCACATTCTGCATAAAGGAATGCATTGTGTCCTATGAAAAGCCCACTTTCTGCCTTCCTTTACTCTGGGTCAGAAATAAAGACAGAAACTACAATTTGATGTCATGTCATAAGAAACCAGTGGTAAATCTTTCTGTACCACAGCTCCAGCACCAGATGACTTACACCTGCATGGAGGCACATCCAGAGTAGGGAATCACTATTTCTGCATGGAGGATATGGTTTTACTAACCATTAGCCACTTGTTTCTTTCAGAATGTTTGAAAGGAAAAAAGTCTAGCGCTTGACCAGAACTTGAAAAAATTTAAATAAAATATTTCTGTGTTATTTATCTGTTCCTTAGAAGATTTGAGTCCTATTCTGCAAAGTACTGAATGTCTACACTCCTCACAGAAGTCTGAGGCAACTGTTGGCATTGAGCACCATGCAACCATATCTGTAACTTAAAGATCTTCCTGGGTCTTTCATACAGGCTAAAAGTAGCTTTTGGAGGAAGGGAAAGTGTTCTTCCTCCTTTCTCAGATCTATAGTAGTTATGGAAAAGGTAAACTGAAATACGTCAGTAAGATTTTTCCCACAGTAAAGAATGAAGACTTAGTTCTTTACAGGCAATAGCTATCCCATTAAAAAATCCAGTCCATGGACACGGTTTACATTTCAAGAGCTTTCAAAATGTGATGGCCTTTGGCAGACAGCTGTGCTATTATTACTCTCAGAGATAAGCTGATCTGTATCCTGTGATTTATGTTTCCTGGGACAAATATCCTGAAAAAAGTAAATCCTTATCTAGAGCCAGAGTACCATAGTTTTGGGAATGTTCAGTCCTCGGCTATTGTCTTAGTCTTTCCTCAATCTCAGATAAATCCAAAGTTACAGAAATGCTCAGTGATTATATTCTGTCAGTCTCTGTAAGAGACTGTTTTGGAAAAGCCACCTATCAGATCATCTGGATAGTACTTACAAACTCCCCCTTTTTAATTTTGTCATTAACCTTTTTTTTCTTGCATTTGAATAAGGAAGGAATTAACAGACAAAACTTCTGTAAATTTAACAGACAAATTTCTGTAAAAGTATTTAAGGTAGAGAGACAGAAAGAAAGTGACCAATAAAACACCTCTTCTTAAGATAAAGGATTTTAATTAGACATCAGTAACCCACTTGAAAAAAAAAAAAAAGCCCAAAAAAAAGTCTTCATGACAGGAAACCTGACATGACTGCCAAAGCATTCCTAGGTTGACATACGAAACAACAGCTGAAACATTAGCATGTCCAATCTGATACAGCATGGCAAGCACAGACTTTTAACTTGCAGCATCCTGGTTTGCAGATTCAACATGTGAATTTCTATTATTTTTTTCCTGTGACTTATGTTATTCTCTTCAATCCACAGTTACATTGAGACAAGTTTTTTCTGTACAATAGAAAAAAATTGGTAGTCTCCACTATCATGAGTTTTTAATTTTTCTTAATGACAAAAAAAGCAAGAAAAAGAAATCTCTTTGTCAGCCTCTAAATTTATACAGAGTTTCTAGAGGAGAATTAGAGAACAAGCAGTAAATCCAAGAATTCACTCTCTATTTCTTAAGCACTTAAGTTCTTAAAGATGATTTGGAACAGGAGAGAGTAGGGCCATTTAGGGACAAGCAATAGCTCTTATTAGAGATGTTTGTCTACTGTTTATATTAGAGGCTCTGAGAATGGGCATTTTGGATGATTAACTGTACCAGTTGTTGGTACCTCAATACAACTACAAGAAGTGGAGTACATAGGTGTGGTACAAACAGCAGCAGCTCATGGAAGAGCAAAGCCTGTAGCATGCTGATGGGGAAAGGACTGGTGTCACAGAGCCCTTTCCCTCCCAGCTGTGCACAGATGAGGTACTAGAACCAGCTCTATCAGGCCTCTGTCCCTTCAGGAGCTACACTAGCTCATCAAGACACAAATTAGTTATTCAGGGTTCTTTCTCCAAAATCCCACATCTCCCAGGCACAGAGAACATCAAATCTGCCATATCAAGCTGGACCAAATTTTTTGGACTCTACCCATCCTGTCTTCACTGGTAGCCATACATGGACTCCCAGGGAAAAAAATATCTGAAATCAGATTAAGGGTATAATCAGTCCACTGATTTCTCATCTGCTTTTAAGGAGACAGTAAGGCAATATTTATCATCCATAATTTCAGCCAAGGTAATGGGTTTGCTCTTAATTCTCCTATTTCTCCTACCTGGAATGTGCATAAATAAACTTTTCTTCTACAAAATACAATCAAATAAAACAAAAACAATCAAAAAACCTCAACAGCTCACACTAATATATTATTTTTATGAGGCCATAAGTAGTTACTCATGTCCACTGAGAAATTTTTTAATCACTCAGTATAACTGCACACATGCATTATCTGCCTCCTCAAAGAAAAAATGAGAACCAAAACAGAAGTGGTCTATCAAGCAAAGCAATGGACCAAGCAGCCATAGGGGATAAAATCAACTCCAGACAGGAATGCTGAGGCTACGAAAGTTTCTGCAGCAAATTCAGTCTACATAGGGAAGAGTAGAGCTCAAGCAATTTAAAAAACATTTCTGCTCTTTATAGTATGCCTTATATCTCAGCCTGGTCTTATTTTTGTAAACTATTAAACTGCTTATCCTCTGTCCCCTCCCAGTGCCTCCTGCCTTCTCTTAAGACTAGGAGTTCTTTAGAAAATGATGGGTGACACCTGCGGTGATCATTCAAGGGCTTAAAGTTCTTGCAAAGGATCTGCTTTATTTTCTATTTGGTTTTAATTGGCTGTGCATAATAACAGAAAGGGCTTCACAGCCCCCTGCCCACAATCTCTGGCTGGGAGCCTCAGCCCTTAAAGGCACAGTCCACACTGCCACAGCATTCTCTTGAAGCTAAGGGAATAGTATTTAAAAATGTACACCATAAACAGGCAGATTAACATCAGCCTCCTAAACATACAAACTGTTCTCTACATGTAGACACACAAATAGTTTGTAGTTGCAAACTGAAGTCAGTTTTGTTTATGGTATGGCTCAGGAACTTAACACCATCTGTGCATTGCTTTATCTGAGAGAAATCTATCAGTGAGAAACAGAGGCCAATTTAAGACAAGCATGTTAATTACTGACAACTGAAAGGTGGCAGTTAAGTCTCTTTGAGCTTCTTTTCTGTCTGTGTCCCTAGCACAGATAGGTACTTTAATTCAGTTACATCGTTTAAATCAGCACAGCCAATTCTAATGCCCCAGAAATTAGTCCCAACAAGCTTTTATGTCTCCACTCAGTGAAATGGTTTTGGAAATTGCTCATTAAAATGAGCTCAGTAAAGTAGGAAAAAAAAAACCCAAAAACCAAACAAAACCATCAGAGGAAAAAAAGTACATCTCTAACACCTTTATTAGGAGGAATGGTGGAAAACCCAAGTAGTCTTGGCGGTAAGAGAGCACACAATTTTTTTTTGCAAAAGGGCCAGTTCATGTTTTCCTACCTTATTTATGGAATCAAGATATCAAAGGATGATGTTTCGTGTCATATTAAAACCAGTCTGTGAAATGCCACCAAATAGTGTAGCCCTGTATTCTTTGTGTCTGTCTCTCCTTTGATGCTTGCTGGCGCTCAAAGGTGTGGGGCCATGGCACTTACCAGATCCTCCTTAGCAGTACCATTTGGTGCCCAGCTTGCACCCTGTGGAAATGCAGTGCTGATTGTGGGAAGGTGAAGGTGGTGTAGAGTGGGAGGCAGAGCATTTGTTGTCAGCCTCCACATAAATCTGATTAAGGATACAGTGAAATTACACCCAAAGGCCACAGAGGCAACAGGAGTGTGTCTTAGTTTTGTCTTTTCTCCTACTTACTCATACTTATTTGGCAAACTTTGAGGGGAGATTTTGTCACAAGTACACTGGCTATCAGAGGCTGGGACTCCTATCTCATTCAGCTTTTCCAGGAAAGGTTCTTCTGGTTAAATCATTAAAAGACACCGTTATTATCTATTTTGCTTTGCATTGTTTTGTTTTCTGGAGTACAAGTCACAGAGAAAAAGAATAAAGCATGAAAACAACTCTTCATTTAATAACTGAACTTAAAAAAAAGCCCACTTTTTCATTGACTTCGCTTCTGTCTAAAGTAGACAGGAAACAAGGAGCTTACCTAAAAAGCTAGCAATGCTTCTGAGAGCACACATCTGGCTGTGCAAAACCTTCAGGTCCTCACCCTGTGATATGTACTGCCTGTCTGGACAAACTCATGAAAATGGTGTGTCTCCTCTTCAAAAAGGAAAGAAACAGGCACCACCTAGCTATTGGCAATACATTACACTCTCTTTCCTCATTTTGCATTCCTTGATAAATGAGATATATACACAAGTGAGGGAGATCCACTGCTTTTCCCACTCTCTCCTGTTGTGCTGAACATATGCTGGATCCAACATACTATAGATCCATAAGAAAAAACAGCCCAGCTAGTAAAAACAGATTCATTGGATAAAAATGTGTTTTGGAAAAACAAAATTAAATAAAAAATATTTTTAAAGAATAATTCTTTCCTGGCAGGTTTTCTGTTAGATCACATATCAGCTGTCCTCCTGCAGTGAACATAAAGCTAGGATAAATGGTGTACTATGTGTTCTAGCTAATGTGACATACATGCAACATACACCCTCTGTCCTGATCTATAATAGGAAGTGAACTGGTGGTGTACAGCTCTGGTATTTCTGAACACAGAACCATAGCCCCAGCACAATAAAACTAACTAAATCCTCCTCTAATCCTCCACCTAAAGTTGCAGGAGATTTCTAGCAGCATGAAGCTCACAAGATGGATTTTTTTTCTTTTTTTTTTTTTTTTCTCAGTTCTGAGGAGAGTGTTTTGTAAGAGGTCCTCAACTCCTTCCTCAGTTTTTCTGGGGTCTTGAATGTACTGATGAGCTCCAGGTTTCAGCACAGAGCAATAAAGCAAATTCCTGCCTATCCAAACATTTTATTCTCCTGTGCCTGCAGTGAGAAGAAGCTTAGCAGTGGGAACCTGCAGTTTAATTGTTTACTTCCAGAGGTACTGGCTTTCCTTCAGTGTAAACAAAACTGCTTTTTGTGTAATTTGTTGCCAGAGACAGTGTCCAAACTAATTTAATAGATGCTCTAATTGCTTTCAAATTAATAATCCAGTCATTTCCCCTATTGCTCAGCATTCCCAGAGAAAATCCTGTGAATTAATGCTGCTGGTGTTTGTGTCTGTGGTGTGTTCCATATCCATACACTACAGTGCCAAGTCACAGCTCATACAGCTCCACGCTGCTTCACTGGACTCAAAACCTGCAGTACATGCAGGTCTCTGTTTTTCTTTAAGTAATTTTGTTTGATTATTTGCTAGTTGCTGTAATTTTTTAAAAGTTCTCCATTCTACTGCAATATTTACTACCTTGCATAAATTTTCAACAGGATAAGGGGAAATATCTTGTTTGACAAATTTCAGGTATCTTCTTAAAGCCTTTCCAGCAGTCTGGAGTGTTTAAAATCTGACCTCCTCAGGGGGCTCAGAACCCAAAATTTCAAAAGCAATTATTTTTGAGTCTGCTTCTCCTGTTAGTTTATCTCTTGTTTGATGATCTTTTTAAAAACCATGTAATGTGTATATTTTTTCAGCTTTCCATGGAGTGTATCATTCTTGAGATAGAATTAATTTTTCTCAGTATTCTGCTTTGCAAGAAATTATTAAATTCAAAATTATTACACCCATCTGTTGTGAGAGATAATGGAAACTTTTGTCTTTTCTGATTCCTTATTTGCAATGTAATAAAAATGAAATAATGTACATCTTAAATCTTCTTTGCTTATCCTGTTTATTCACAGAGAACTTAAGGTGTGAGGAGCTTCAGCATTTTTTTCCCAGGATGTTTTTCTTCATGGGACATCCAGGTTTTGTTTTCCCCCAGAGGGAGAAGTTTTTGCAGAACACCTGTTTTATTTTAGTTCTTTAATTCAGCAATTCAGTGTCTAGATTCATTTTAAAGTGCCAGATTAAGAGGAGTCCTCTATCATCAGGGACCAGACAGAGGCAGCCACACCCTGGAGAAGAGAAGGATGGCAAATGCCATCAGCAGGATCTAGAAGTTGAAGGCTGCAATCTGGACTTTCTGTCTGTCTTCAACAGTTGCTCATTCATTCTGGAGAACTGAGGAAAGATTCCATAAGTAAGGAGAGAGTGGCCAACACCAACAGAAAGCTCTCAGCCTCAGAAATCAGATTTCCATTAGAGCACTGCTTAGTACAAAGAGTGTGGAAGGAAGACTAACACAGATTACACAGTATAAAATACTAACAGAGGGAAACCTGATAACAGCCAGTCTGTTCCACATTTGGTCTTAGAACAACATGACTCTATATTAGTATCCACTATCAAAATCTCAATAATTCTTAGGACTTATGCTACCCTTACAATAAAAAAAAAAAAAAAATCCTTTCCAAAGAATACTGTTTCTACAAGAAGGTACTATACAGGGACCAAGATATTTCCTATAGATAGACACTGAGTAGCAGGTAAAGGATGCAAAAAGGGACATGATGGCAGGTATGGAACACAGAAAAATCAGTTGACATTTTGAATATGATTGCATTCCAACATGCTGACAGCAAAACTGGACAGGAAATGTCATAACTACAAGATTTCTTATGCCATATACAGTACTTCCTAGTCCCAGATAGGCCAAATATTTTACCATTTTACCAGAAGAGGATCTGTAGTTTTCTACCATGTAAAGAACAAGGAGTACAAAACTGCAAAAAATAAAGAGATTGAAAAAAATTAGCAGACTGTTTTCAACCTTTTAAAGGGTGCTGCTCTTTTTAAAGAGTGCTCTCATACCCACTGCATCTTGGGGTATGACTTGTTTTGCATCTTGTTTACCATTACTTTATCCGTCTTCACTTTTAAAGAAGCCAAGGTACAAAGCTCACATGAAAATCTTAACTTTCCTACTGTTGTAGGAAATCTGTAGGATGTCTGAATCTAAGGATTTGTTTCAGGCTTGGTAGAAATAACCTCTAATTCGAATCTCGTATTTCAAAGTTTGAGGTGCCTGTAACTAGGCTGAGAGGCATCTCAGTCTAATGTACACGTAATGAGGAGAAGACTTTAGAACAAGCCCAAATCCCAGGAAGAAAAAAAAACCCAACACTTCAGCTGGTGCAGCATTGTACCATTGGTCTGGCTGGGATGGAGTTAAATTCCTTCAAAGCAGCCAGTATGATGGTGTGTTTTGAGTTTGTGACCAAAACACTTCTTACAATTCACCCATGCTTCAGCTGCTGATGAAAAGTATTTGCACAGTATCAAGGCCTTCCCTGTTTCTCACTCTGCCCCCTGAGAGCAAGGAGGCCTCGGATGGGCAAGAGGCTGGGTGGAGACACAGGAGGGACAGCTGACCCCAGCTGACCAAAGGGATGTTCCATGCCATAAAACTTCAGCAGTAAAGACCTGGAAGGGAGTCTTTCCAAAGCAGCCATTGCTCAGAGACTGGCTGGGCATCAGCCCGTTTGTGGCAGGTTGTGAGCGATTGCCTTAGAATCTTTTTTTTTTTTTTTTTTTTTTTTTCCCTTCACTTATTAAACTATCTTTATGTTGACCTGTGAAGTTTTGCTCACATTTGGTCTTCCAGTCCCACCCCCCATCCTGATGAAGAGGGAGTGAACAAGAAGGTGGTGGGTGCTTAATTACTGTCCAAGGTCAAGCCACCACAAAGAAGAAAGAATGTAATGTTCCAAAGGGAAGAAAGGAAAAGAAAATTATTTCTCTGATAATTGTATCAGATTGAAGTAGAAATTAAGTAGAAAAACCACTCATTTTTCAAGCCAGATTATTTTCAAGGGCCATATCCCATGGCCATTCCTAAGAGACGTAAATTTTTCTGAGGTGCCACTTCTGTATCACTAGACATCAGATCTGGACAGCCTGATTAGATTTTCACTCTGTAAAACTGGGCTTCTGAAATATGAAGAGAATAACTCCTCATGTCTTGAGAACAAATTTTAGAAGAGGCTTATAAATCTTTTGCTCTATAGCAAATATGCTATCCAGACAGTAAGTAAGCTTTTCTACACAGGAATGAGACAGGTAAGTTTTATTGTCACATTTTATCAATAAGGAAATCAAGAAAGAGACATGGAACAATCTGTGCAAGGTTACAGAGAGGTTAAGTGTGAGAGTCAGGGCTGGCTGGCTTTCCTTCCTCTAAACTCTGCCCTCAGGTCTGTGGATTCTGCTTCTGACAGGAGTCCATGCAATTTTACTTCTTTGTTTCTTTTGGAATCGTGAGACAGAAGAACATTTGGAGACAGAAGAACATTTGGAGCAGGTGGTGTTTGATATATTTGCTACAAATGTGTTAAAAATCCCTATTGATGACGAACCACTGCCTCTGTCATGTTGTCTTGTATGACTGGATTTGTGCAATTCAAAAAGGCCAGAAAGGTGCATTGTTTAATTTTAATTATGCTTGCCAATTTAATCCTTTCTTTAATAATTCAACAATGGCACTGTTGCTCCTCCCTCTTACACAATCACTGGCTCTTTAAACTCAATGGCAATGATCATAAGGGTTTCTTCTTCATGTCTTTCATGCTATAGAAAAGGACTCGGAGATATTGTTTCCCCCTAAGTTGCTGAATTCGAGAACAGGACCATTCATTGCAGAACTAGCTGCAATTAGAGCAGTTATGCAGATCACATATCTTTCCAGCTTAATTTTTTTTTCCTTACTGCAGCTTCTCTAAGCCAAAGACTAGGATAAGGGAAGACAGACAGACAAGTGGACCACCTACTGACTAGGTCCCACCATGGAACTGGAGAATTTGTTAAATATCTTTTCACCAGAGGAAATTCCTGCAGGGTGCTTTGCATCTCATCTTGACAAAGGTCACCATCACAACAGTGACCCATGCTCTGTTCCTGCTTCCCAAGTAAGAAGGGGATGGCACGCTCTGCAAATGCTGATACACCTCTGCTCTCTGCAAAGTGGCTGACAGTGGATAGTTGCACCAAACTCTGAATCAGGGAGGACACTGCAAAGAATAGCAAAAATAGAGTAGCCTGCATTGTAAAAGTTGCAAAAGGAAAAAGATCTTAGTCCCAAGCACCTGTTCATGGAGCCTCTGCCTCACAAAGAAAAAACAGGTCACTAATTAAGACATACAGCACACTATGATGTTTTCCTTACTGAAAAAGCATTCTGTCTTCAGTCAGAACTGTAGGCCTACAAAGCCTCTTCCAAAAATCTATTCTCATTCATACTGGATATTTCTATGAGAGTGAAATCTTAACCTACAGAAAACCATGTGAACAAAGCAAGAAACTGATGGCCTGCAAGGCTTAGTTATGAGAGCGATTCTGGTCTTCCAGACTCAGAAGCACTCTGAAGCCTAAGAATCTGTGTATTGTCCTTAAATACATAACTGAAAGGAAAATTAAAGAGACTGACAGTCTTCTGTAACATGATTTATTGCCTTGTCAGAAATACCTTCTAGTCTTTCTTTTTCAGATTTGCTATCAAGAAAATATACAAAATTACCTGTGAAGCAAACAGAAGCATCATGTCCAGTCTTCAAAATTATAACGTTACAAACTAATTAGTTACTCTGTGACAGTTTCTCAACACACAAACAAAATGGAGTCAGACAACTGACCAACCCTGAAAAGGATCATGACAAAGAGTTGTGGGTATATCAATTGCATTTTTTAAATCCAGCCAAACTTTTGAAACAAACAAAACATATCCCTAGAGCAAACCTGATGGCACAGATATTTTCTCTTCCATGTGGGCTTCTTGGCTTCATGTGAGAGCTCCATTAGCAGCAAACATTACATGCATTTTAGAGAACATTTCAATTTAATAAGAGCGAAACTTTGAAAAATTTGCCTTTTGGGCATGTGGATTTTTGCCTGTAGACATCAGGAGAAGGTGAAGATATTTATGAGGTCAAACAAAAATGGCTTTATTATTTGTTAGTTCTAGGAGTACAAAAGTGTATTTCTTACATGTGTGTACATGTTAAGGAGTCTTCTATCCCTCCCTCCCAATTCCATCCCTCTCTCCACATAGCTCACAGACAGGGGATACATCCATGTCCAAATGTGAAAAAAATATTCTAATTATGAAGGTCTGACAATGAGCTGATGCACTTCCATTGTCAAACCTCCAGAACATGGTACAGCCCTTTTGTGTTGTCTTCCTGGAAGAAACAGATCCAAGAAGGTTCAAATTTCACTGCTCATTCTCCCTGTGAAACTGTACTAAGAAATGTGTAATACACTTCTACACTGTAACAACTTGGAGACCTAAATCTGTCTTTTGAGAGAATTTGCAACTAATGTAAGATAAACGGGGAAAAAAATAAGTAGAATCAGCGGAGTTTAAAGGTGAGCTGTAAGCTATTTTCTTTATGTCTCCTTATATTCCCCCTCTGTGAGCAAGACAGACCAGCTGCATGAGTAGCACTGGATTCATAGGCAAATGCATTACAAACATATATAGATTTTTTTTTTTTAACTTGGCTTGGCTATATGACACTGATTTTAAAAGTCTTTAACAAAATTACTCTCATTAATGTCAAACAGGTTCTAGGCAGGTCCCTAATCAAGCAGTTAGACACTAATGAGACTAATTTTATTAAGGACTTCCTAGAAGTTTTGAGTTCTAACCTTGACTTTATTTGTGGGCAAAAGACCACATGAAATGCATAGAACAACAACTTGACCTTTAATTGGGCTTTATTTCAGGCTTCAAATGATTCAAACATTTGTGCTACTTTGACAGCCAATTAAGGACATCTGTTTACTGTAAATATTTGGAAAGGGTAGTGTAAGCTTTTAACTTGTGTCTAAAGCACAGGAAGCTCTTAATCTACTTGTAGCTTCAACCTGCTCAGATAAACAAAATGAATAATGCTACCTTCCAAAGCATATTAATAGCTAGTCTGCAGCAGCAGGGAAATCTTAATTATATTTGCAATATACAGCTTCAGAGTGGCAACCATGAGTGGCTGCTTCTCTAATAAATACAGGGTTATGAGATCACCTTAAGCTGCCCCTTGTCTTTGCCATGGTCTTCTCCTAAGGCACCCAGGAAGGAAGAGGCAAAGAGCAATGTCACAGCACTCATCAAAGTTGTCTTGTATTTAGCTGCATTGTTGCATTGAGGTACTATAAACCCAGTGTTAGTAAACTCGTTCTGTAAGTCACCATTTCGTCAAATCAGTTTCCATGGCTGCTCCAGGGGAAGCATAGCAGCCTGATTTTACTAATAATGAGTTCATGGTAAAGCGAGAATTCTGCTTGAGTAATTTTAGGAGTTTTCATAGTATGTCCAGATACATTTCTGAGTGTACTGGTTTTCTGGTTTTATCTTAATTCATTTTACATACACTTACGGGTGGCTTTCCAACATATTAGGCAACATGCAATCTTTTAAAAATCTTCCTTGGACATCTGGAGATAAAACTTTTAAATTAACAGTCACATTTTCATAATTTTTAGTCTGCCAGGCTCTGAGCTCCACTTTCTTGTCTTTCCAAGAATAAATCTGGTAATCTCTTCTGAGTTTTATCAGGTCACTCCAACTTTCTGTGGTACTCCTTGTGAATGGATTTCATTATCTAAGAACAAGTTTCTTTGAGACATTTAGTTGCTACAGCTGGCTTCCACGTGTTAAATTCTCATCCTGACAGTGCCTCCCTATGACACTAGAGATGAAAAGCTTGCCAGTTGTGTTATATTGTTTTCTCTGTTTACGTTGAAATGTTTTCCGTTTGGTCCTCACCTGTGGTACTGCTGCTGCTGAACAAAGTGTGTTCTGTTGGAGAAGGAATTCTTGTCCTAATGCATGCAGTTGCATTCAAGCACAATTTCTTGTAGCTGAAGCAACAGTAAGAATATCATTCAGAAATGGTTGCATCCTCTTTGTCATCTTGAGGCTACCTCACAGCAAAGCTAACAAAATTTATCTGTGCATTTATAGAATAAGAATCAGCAATGAATATACATTTGGACCCACTCCATAGTCAGCCAGCGCCGTATAATAACATGACCCAAATCAGTGCCCTTCCTTCTGCATATATGCTGGAAACATGTCACCCTGGTTCAGTAAGCCAGAACCTGTCTGACATTACACTAACATAAAGCTGGAGTATTTCTTATTATGACAAGAGATTGATATTCTGTTGTGGGGTTGATCAGAAAACTGGCTGGAATCAGAGCTGACCAAGCAACTTGGAACACAATTGCCTAAGTGAGCACAGGACGCTGTTCCTGGGAGTCTGTTACATACTGTTGGACACTTCCGTCACACTGGAAGTAGCATTCAGTTTCTTTTTTTTTTTCTTTCACTTTTTATTTCATGTCTATTAAAAATGTAATTTCTTATTCATTATTTTAGTGCTGGCAGTGATTATCTTTTTTCTGGGTTTTTTTCTTTACTTAATGGATGCATACATCAAGTAAAAAACTGGAGTGACACAGGACATAAAAAATAAAAAATACATCTGTGTTGGCAAGCTCTACCTGATCATGCAAATCAGTGAGCATTGCTTCTCTCATGGTAGAAGTGTGACTCTTCTGATCAGAAGGAGGTCAGAATGCCCAGACTTCTTTATGAGTCAGGGAGCGCTAAGATTTATTTTCTGGGTAGAATCTCAAAATGTGTATTTTTCACATCACATTTACATGACATGTGTGCCTGTGAGAATGAGGTTTTTTTAATTCATGAGACTTTCATGTAAGGTTCAGGGAACTTAATGAGCTGGCATTAACAATGGCGGTGATAATCTATATACTATAGAAATACTTCTTACACTGTGGATATTCAAGTTCAGCACTATGACCCACAGAATGACAAAAACAAATCCTTTTTTGCATTTCAGAAAATAGTTACATGACAGTGTGCATACCTCTCACTCAGGAAACCATTCCTCAGAATGCAAGATGGTTAAAGCTTTCCAATGTGCAAACCCCACCACTTTCAGAGTGTGTCCCCACAGATGTTCTTTTCTTTTTAATGATAATTTTGGCAGCAGTTTTTTGTACCTGCTAGCTCTCACAAATACAAATTCTCTGTATTGAACAGGACCCTGTATTGTGTCTTTTTAATGGAACAATCTATATTTTACAGAATGAAGAAAAACAGTATAAATACAGAGGGACACAGAAAAGTGTCAGACTCCTTACAGGTATCTTGGCAAATATTCTCACTTGCTTTGTTTGCTTTGTAGTTGCTCAGTTGCTCAATCAAGAATTTTAAATTATAAATATTTGGCTATGAATTATCCAGCTGAGGAATGAACACAAAAGAGACAAAACAGAGGGAAGAAAGGGAAGAAAGAGTGGAGTGTTTATGGGTACAGATGAACTTGATGTAACTTAGAACCAGAACTCATTCTTCCAGAATGAGTGAAACTTTCCTGAGGGCAATCTAATTTCCTCATGAACTGTAGGAGTTTCATTTCCTAGTGGCAGAGAAAGGTGGCAAAAACTGTCTTTTGTATCACTCACAACATAAATCCAAACCAAAATCACATTAATTTTACAAAACAGTTAAGCCCCCAGGAAAATGTACTTTATTGTCTGTATCCCATAATTTACAAAGATGAGGCATGTAACAGCAAGGAAATTAATATTTAGGGAGATCTTAAATCATATGTTACCCACATAGTAAAGTCACACAGTATTCTTATCAGTTCTAAAAAACAAGTCTGTTTCAGACCTATCTCTGCACAGGAGCTTAACTATTGTAGCCTCGTTTTGGTAATTAATTATTTACCTTTATTGTTTCTTCCTTTCATTCCTTACCTTGCTTCTCTCCTGCTTCCTTGTCTCTTGTTATGTAACTCAATATAACAGAACAAAAAGTGCATCTAAAAATTATCTGTAGATAAACAACTAAGAACTTAGCTAAATTTTAGACTCAGATGATACCTTGTGTGTGTAGATGTATTAATTTCACTAGTTAGTTATCATCATTCTCTACATGCTAAATTACAGGCAATAAAGACACAAGCAGGAGTCTTATGTAAAATGCATCATCCCCAGAACTTTCTGGGAGAAATTAATTGTCTGAATTAGTGAGCAGCTTAACACATACAGATCTTTCTTCTTCCCTCACAGTGCTGGTTTACACATAACTGTGCTGAAGACTCACCAGTGCTATAACTTCTGATGCAGTTACCATTAATCACCACAGTGGGATTCTTTACTTTGAACATGGGCTGCCAGTTACAGAGCACTGAGATATTACCCATCATGAAGATATGATACCTTAGAGACGATCTCTCAGCAATGTTGTACTGCATACACATCATCATGCTCAATATAATTCATGAAAACTTTCAGCCCTGATGTCCCTTCTTTTTCATGTCAAACACACGTGTACAGAGAGTAATATCCTGTAAGCTGGACACAGAGAATAGATGTTGTGGTGGCAATGAAAGGGAGACATAGAATAGACAAAGAGCAAAGAGCAAAATCTTCCCAGCAGCAGAAAGATGAGCAGAGAAGAAAAGCAAGACAGACCGAAAAAAAAAAAAAAAAAAAAAAAAAATAGGGGAAAAAAAAAAGTTGAAGGATAGAAAAGAGAAAATTAAGAGAAGGATACAAAAGAGAGAATGAAGAGCGAATTTGCGAAAGAGCTCTCATCAATGGATTACTTTGTCCTTTATGCCAAATCAAAGAACACCATGGAAGCCCTGACAGAAACTGTCAGCACACCTCTGTTGTTCAGCAGACAAAGCACAGAGGCATCTGCAGAGATGTGCATTTTCTCTGTCCATTGTAACAGAGTTGTCTACTTGATGAATCAACACAGCAAAAAGAGTTTCTGAGGTAAAAGATCAGTGTCATCTCCTTGGAAAAATACCTTTGCACTCACAGCATCTTTCTTTGTAGCTGATCCAGAGTGTCTCTCTTTCCACCCTCCATCTCCTCTCAGACTTAAAGTCTGCCAGGATGCATCAGATTTAGCTGAGTCTTTTTTTTCCATTTTTGCTTAAAACTAATAAACAAATGGGAACTTCCAATTTTTCACTCTTGGTATTTGTTTAATTACTACTGCAATAGGGAAAAGCACACACTACCCTTCTCTTTGACTTACTCACTATTCAGGAGTAAGAAAATTTGTGAATGGTAGGTTAGGAAAATAAGATGGTCCCCAGCTGTGGCCCTGAACTTTCTGAGGAGATAATTGTTAAAGAATCATAAAAGAATTATTTCTTATGCAATTACAAACAAATAGAGGTTATATGTCTTAAAACATCCCATCGCAACTTTCTTGTCTGGAACACAAATGTGTTCCAAAATTTGCCATATTACCTAAATAATAGGTTGGTGTTCTTTCAGCCTCCTTCCCCATTAGTAAACTCACAAGCTGCAGGCCACCTTTTGGTAAACACTGGCTCTAGTAAAGAAGTCCTCTTTCATTTCAAGGCCAACAAACTGCACAGAACGCATTCCAAGCAAAGAAAAGTCAGGCATATAATTCACAAGAGTTGCAGCGGGAGGAGCAAAGGGCCCCAAGTTAAAAGTGATGCTCCAAAACAATTGTTTTTCCATGTTACTTGGTGGAAAAGGTGCTCAGGTTCTCTTACAAATTAAAGACGTGACCTCTGCTTCCTCACCCAAAAAGAAGAGGGCAAAAAAGTTTAAGCATAATCACCCTGCCATCATGAACATAGTCTCTTAGGCAGGTACACAAATACCATGACAAGGCAAGTCTCAAGGAAGGCCTTGTTATTTGTCAAAAAAAACCCCCCAAATTAATAAAAAAAGAACAAAAACTGAGAAGAAAATACCATGTTAAAAGTAGGTCCCAAACCCAAACACAGCTGTGAAGCTGCTGAATACCAGCTCTCCTATGAAGGGTCTGCAATAGTCTGTGATAGGGGTTTGGGTACAAATGTAAGTAACTCAGCTAGAGCTTGTGAAATGATGGAGGGCTGTGCTGGAAAACGCAGAATTACGTTTTCTCATTTCAGGTAAAGACATTCAGCTATTAATTTTAAGTATTATGTTCCAAGTTTGAAAATTGGGTTTGATTCTCACTTGTCACTGGACCACTCTTTTTAGCAATAACATTACCTCAGCCCTGTTCTAACAACAACATATTGGCCTAGGAGAAGAACTGTGAAATAAAGAGTAGTTTTGTATTCCATAATTTATATACTATTATAGGAAAAGAAAATCCTGTAGTAACTTACATTATAACTGAGTTAGTTTTATAGAGAAGGGTAGCTATAACAGTTCTCATTCAGGGGATGACAGAGAAGGAATGTTAACTCTAGAACTGGTGTGAAAAAAAACAACTTCTACCATGAGGATGAATTCAGTCTGTGAGTCATTTCAGATAAACGATCTTTTCACCAGCATGCCAAAGGTGCCCAAGATAATTTCCTTATCTAAAATTCATAGCCAAACACTAGAAAGGTAATTTTGATGCTTACTTTCTGTGTGTATTTCAGATCCTATAATTGAAACTTACAATCCAATAAGAAATTGGAGAGGGAAAATGTGCAATTGTTCCTCTGAAAAGAACTTGACATTTAGTGTCACAGGATGCTGGGTCAGGCATTGAAGTTAAAAAGATTCCTGCTACCACCAGCTTTCTTCTCTCTTGTCTCTCCACGACTTAGCCATTTATCCTACCTGCGCACTGTGCGTTTCCAGTAAAATTAGTGCAGCTATTTGCACTGTTAACTAGATCTCTGATATAAATAAATAAATAAATAAATAAAAAGAAGAAGAAAAAAGTTATCATTATTTTAATGTGACAGTTTAGATTTCAGCCCAGTCAAAGAGATGCATCTGTATAAATGGGAAGATAGCAAACAAGCATGCTGGCACAGGCATCAGTACAAGTGATGAGTCTCTTCTGATAGTTTTGCAGCTGATGCTAGGCTACTTTCAAATCATGCCTGCCAGTGCACTCAGAACTATAATGAGGTGGGAGCCAATCCATCAAAGAGACAAGAAACACAATCAGCAAAAAAAAGAAAAGCAGAAGGTGAAGAGAATGGAAATATATGCAATGAAGTTTTATTAAAAAAACCACAAAAAAACAACTGAAATTGACACGGTGACTCAATGAGGCAGTATCAGGCCTAGACTCAAGCCTATTCTGAGGTCCAGACACATTTCTTCACTACCAACATACAGAAGATAAAGGATCCTGTCCTATATTTCCTCATGTGAATCACTGAATTTCCATTAAATTGCTCCAGAGAAAGGCAAGGCTTGGGCTGGAAGATGCCCTGTGCAGAGGTCTGCTTTGCCAAAGCCCAGTTGCAATTTCTTTCTGTTCCTGTCACCTACTCAGACTCTTTGTCCCAGCTGAACACTTTAACCTGCCCAGTTTCTCCTATTTCCTACATTTGGGGCAGAAGACTTTCCTCCTGTGCATTGGTAGAAGCCTCACAAAAGACAGCTCTTAGTTACCATGCTCATTCCCACAGTGACCTACCAGAAGGGTCAGCAATTGCTTTGGTGAGGACTGCACACAGGATTAGGATATGGACCCTATAATCTGCATACTACAAACAGTGAGAGGCATGTCCAGTGAGGATGAGCAAACTTGAGGTATTGGCTGCTGAAGGCAAAAAAAGATCTAATGTGCAGCTGAAGCCTGTTACTCAAAAATTTTACATACATAGGTGGCTTTTAGTGACAACAGTGATATAATCAAAAAAGAGATCACATCCTGTTGCAAAGCATAAGGAGGCAGGATTTTTATTATTTTTAAAAACAGTTGAACTTAACAGTAGATAAAATCAGAGGAAAGCCTGTAGCATCGAAAACTGAGTATCAAACAATTGTGTAGCAGCAAATTGGATCATACAGTAGCTGGTGACCTAACTGTGCTGTTTATAAAAAAGCTATGTCTGAAACTAAGGAAATACGAATACTAATTGGATTGCAAAGCTATCCATCTTTCTAAGGCAACATCTAAATTACTCCCTGACACAACACCCATTCTTTGAAGATTTTTCTTCACTTCCCTTTCATCTACTATGCTCCAGACTCTCACACTCCATCAGCTCATGAACACATAACCCTAGTTCCTTCTGAAAATGTTCTCTGTGCCAGAAGGTATTCAGGGGCCATCGCATCTGCTTCCAGGACTTCTTCCTGGAGAAGGGTGAGCTGCCACTTCCTTTGAATAGATAGGCCCTCTGTGGTTTCATCCTTTATTGTGACCCCAGGGTGCCTAACACATCCCTGGAGCACTGAGCTGCCAAACTCACACAGAAAAGTGTTGCAAAGTTAAAATGGAGCAGAGCACAGCAGAGAGGCTGCCAGAGCCAGTGAGCCAGAGTGGTTTTCAGGCTGGCAAAAGACTAGAAAGGAAAAAACAATTTCAGGACTAGGTAGGCAAAACAGCAGTAAGAGAGACGATTATATCAGATATGAGAAAAATGAGAACAGAGACTGAGGTCAGATCCTGGATCACAATCATTTGGAAATAACAATAGAGGATAGATTCCGGGATTACTATTAGTAAGTGATGGAGAGGACAGAGACACATGGAAACTTGCATTTTGAGCACAGGCAGATATTGATTTTGATCATAGCAGAGCGGTAAGAATTTGTGAGGGGAAAAAAAAAAAAAAAAAAAAAAAAAAGATAAAAGGCACAGATCATGAAACAGTGATGAAATGGAACAATTTAGTGCTATCTTTCAGAGGAGAAAAAGCTTTCCCTGAACTGTGGTGTGTACAGACAGCTACTTGGCCTCCAACAGAGTACAGAAGAGGGCTCAGCTGCCAGCTACAAGCAGTCCACAAGCAACAAGCATGCTGAATAAAGCTATATCATTGCTGAGAGCATTCTCAATGATTTCTTCACCCACATTGTGCCCACTGTGCTTAATTCTTAGCTGTGTCAGAAAGAACAATCTGAAATTAGAATGTGGCATGGGCTAGGAACACAGAAGTTCTGACTTTTTTTTTTTTTTTTTTTTTTTTTTTTTTTTGGTGGGGGAGGTGAGAGCACTGCAGTAGGGGCAGGGGTGGAAGGAGGAGAATCCACCATAAGGATATGATTGTGATGAGGTACACAACAAAACTTTGCAGTTTGGGGTTCACACTGAAATGTGCTCCACATTATGACCAATGTCCAAACAATCCCACACTGGCCTCAGGAGAGGACTCTACAATAACAGAAAAAAATGCCTCTGAGAACTAGGTCTCTCCTTTTTCAAAGGCTGTTTTTAGATACAGCACAACTTTCACAACATTTTTTTAGGTTATGTGATGCCATGCAGCATTAGGAAAAGATACTTGAGGCCAATGAGGTATTTATCAAGTCTACTGATTCCTAGTGGCTTTGATGCCCTTGTATAGAACACTCTGTCATATAAGCCAAGTTGGAACTAGATACTTGACAACGAGACTATTTTTTGCTCATAGTTTGTGCATTTTGTGCCAGAAAAAATCCTCCATCATTTTACAATACGAAATAAGGCAGTTAATGCAACACTAAAATTCACTGATAAAAGGAGCTGAAAATAGATTTTTAATTTATCGTCTTCAGAAGAACAAACTAAGACTGCACAAGGTTCAGGCTTTGTGACCCATTGATTGCTATGTACTTCAGCAAGGTGGCCACTCATGATTAAACATACTCCAGATACAGGAAGATACAGAGCTCACTTGTGTAATTATCATTGAACCAATCAATAAGGAGGGATAATTGGTAGAAGAGATTTAATGTCATACTCAATGACTGTATATTTATGAACATCAGCTGTCAGAGGCAACCTTCTGGGCCTAAAACTGCTCCTGCAAGAGTGTTGACTGTGGTTTCAGTAGAAGAATGATTCGCTGAGCAGTGGGCCATCATCTGTGAAATCCGAGGGGAAAATGAAACATGTTAGAGGTCTTGAATCTACAACCAGAAGTAAACAGAATGTTCTAATATGCTGAGAGAATCCTAATGCAAATAACAGAAAAAAAATATTAACAGGGAAATGCTAATTACTGGCAAACTTTTTCACCAACAGGGAGGTGAAAAATCGGTTTCTCCCCTTTCTCCCTTTAAAAACAGAGGAATGTGGAAAGGCATTAGTCATTAATATAATACTGATGTTTGGGGGGAAAATGGGTGAACTTAAAAAATGGCTTAAAGTGGAACATGATTTTGGCTGCCCGCATTTTACTATTTCTACATTTTAGGAAAATAGTGGTTTAAAGGTAGGAACACAGGTCTCAGGGGAGGCAAAAAGGAACTCCATGTGACTTTCTGTAAACCATTTAACTTCTAATACTTCACGTCCCTGGGAAACCTAGAATGAATGCCTGCCTGACTTTACAGGACACCTTGGGTTCCCCAAATAAAAAAACCCTGCAACATTTACATTAGTACACTACAACAGCACTTGTGTTCAGCTTCCTTCACAAGCTGTAATGGGTACTCACAATCGGCTGTTCGACTGCATTTTATAGATGCTTATTCTATCTTTCAAACAGAAGGGAATATATCTGCTCAAAGCTTGCTCAAAGTCACTGCGGTGGCTCTTCGGTTCAGCCCCGTATGTGACTTTCGGGGCTTGTCTGGACCTGAGTCTCCTTCCACTCAGGCACCTCCTGTTGCTGACGGCCCTGGGCTGCCACACGACCGTCAGAGCAGAATCTTCTCCAGATACCTTGTGCTTCTCAGCACGGTGTGAGGAGCTCTGGCCACCCGAGACGGGAGGAAGGGAGCACCAGGGAAGCTTGGCTGCTCCTCCAGACCACCCCTCCTCGGGACAGCAGCAGCCGCTTGCTTCCCTTTCCGAACGTGACATCCAGGAACGGACCCTGGAGGGCAGTTCAACATCGAATGCCGCCAACCAACGTTTGTACAGTAACGACCACCATTATTCTTCCTAAGTCACAGCCCTTGACTGCCGGCGAGGCAGCTTTGGAGCTGTTCGGATCACGCCTGGTACCCCCGCCGACTTCCCCCGGGGTCGACGGATCGGCCCCGGCCGTGCGCGGCAGCCGGGGCTCTCCCGCGGCCGCTCCTCGCTTCCCGCTCTCCGCGAGGGTAGGACCCGGGGGGGCCGCAGCCGGTGCAGGGTACGAGGCCTTGCCGCAGGCCTCGCAGCTCGCCTCAGCTCCAGCAGCCCCGTCGGCGGGGCGCCAGCCCCCCAGATCCACGGGGGCGAGAGGGCAGCCCTTGGGGGCGGGCTCAGGGCCGTAGCCGCGGGGCTGGGAGCGCGGAGAGCAGCGGAGCTCGGGGACAGCGCGGCTGCCATTTCCCCTGGCCTTCGGCTGCCGGGCGGGCGGGACGAAGGGCGGGCAGGCAGAGGGGGAGGAGGAGAAGGAGGAGGAGGAGGAGGAGAAGAAGAAGGAGGAGGAGGAGGGAGAGGGAGGGAAGGAGGGGAGAGGGAGGTGGCCGAGCCGGAGTGAACTGAGGCGCTCAGCTGCCAACACACACACCGCCTGCCGCCGCAGCCGCGCTGCTTCTGGACTCCAGGCAAGCGGGAGAGAGGGAAAGCGGGGGAAAGGCAGTGTTGGGAGAGGAGGCAGAACATCGCTGGCAGGGGGCAGGAAGTCAGAGAGGAGAGCGCGGAGAGAGGGAGAAGGAGCCCTCCTTCCCGCGGAGAGGCGACTTCCCATGTAGCTGGGAGCAAGAGGGAGAATCTGGCGCTCAGAAACTGTGCGAGAAGCTTTCCAAGCAAGTTACTTAATCCCCGAAGAACGGCGGGAGGAGGGGACAGCAGTAATCACCGATCATAACCATTATTCCCAGCCCCTCATCATTTAACCCCCGGGCGGTTCAATGCACTACTCCAAGCTCTTCCTAGTTTCCTCCTCGGGGTAACTTGGGAGGACGCGCCGCCGGTGCCGCCCGGAGGTGAGGAGAAGAGCCTCGGAAGAAGGAAAGAGAAGTTTAGTGGGGGTTGGAGAAGAAGGAGAAGATGGGCTGGAAGCGCCGCTGCTGCTGGGGAGGCGGAGGCGGCGGGGACCTTCTCTGCCGGCTCACCCTGCTGCTGGGGTTCCTGTTGCCCGCCTGCAGGACGCGGCTCTACACCAACCACTGGGCTGTGCGGATAACTGGGGGGCTCTCGGAGGCCAACCGGATAGCGAGCAAATACGGATACGTCAATATAGGACAGGTAACCCCACTTACAACTACTACTGAGCGGGCGCCGTCTGCGCGGCCGGCCGGCGGGCGGGCAGGGTCCACTGCCGCCGCCCTGCGCCTCCGGGGCAGGGGACGGACAGCTCCGCGACCGCCGCACGACCCCAGCCCCGCCGCGGGCCCCGCCGCCGCCGCCGTCTTTGCGGGGCGGTCCTCGAAGCCCCCCGGTTCCCGGGCCTCCCGCCGCCGTCTGGCGGAGGTGATGCGCGGGGGCAGGTACGGCGAAGCCGCGCCGGAGGGGCCGGGGCCGAGGCCGTAGCGTCCATTCCGCGGCCAAGTGCGGAGCGGGACGCCCGCCGCGGAGTCGCCCGCGGGCCGGAGGGGGGAGGGGGGCGCGGGGGGCCCCGGCGAGGTCTGTCCGCCGCCCGGTTGCTGCCGCCGCCGGGGAGCCTGAACTTTGCGCTGGGCGACCGGCACCCTCCTGCCTGCCCCCTTTGCAAAGAAAAAAAACCAGAAGTAAAAGAGGAGGTCGTCCTGCAGCGAGCGCCCGTCTGCCTGGCAGCCAGGACGTGGCAGCTGCGGCCGCCGGCCCGCCGCGGGGGGCGTCCCGACCCTCCTTCTGGCGGGGCGTGCGGAAGGAAAAGGTGACAGGGGTGGCCCCGGTGCCCCGCGGCGGCTGCCAAGCGTGCGGCAGCAGTCGGCGTCCCGTGGGGAAGGGGAGTGCGCCTCAGGGGTCCGGGGCTGCCCCGGGGTGGGAACCAGCCCGCCCGCCGCCAGCGGTACCGTCCCGGAGCCCGTTCGCTTTCCGCCGGGTTTGTTGTGAAGTGAGGGGCGAGAAGTCTGCTCTCGGACGCCGGCGCTGTAGAAAGAGCTTTTCCTTCCCCGCATCAGAGCGGTTTGGTTGCATCTGAGCTCATCTAAGCCCTCAGATGTTTCGGTAGAAAAAAACCTGGACAGCCAGCCTGGTTCCGGAGATCACCTCGTGAGAAAATTCATGCACCCGACCAGGGCCAGGAACTGCACGTGATAAGGACCTGGTTCTCACACTGGATCCCATCACACTGAAACATCCCCTGCCGCTACAGCTAGGTACAAATCGCAGTTTAAAATGTCCAGGCATCACCTTTTCTGACATAGTTTGTGCCCAGAATCCTAGGATTTCCTGACAACTATCCTCAAAATATGGGTTGTGTATGTCGGGTTTAGCAAGGTGAGTGCCTAAAAAATAATTCTGTTGCATGCAGGCTCCAAGACACTAGTTTTATAGTACATGAATTGAAAGTTTAGGAATTAAAGTTTAGCGGTACAGAAGGCTTCATCTTGCATGAGGTTCAAAAAAACACAGCTGCATTTACACAACAGGCTTTTTACAGCAACTGGAACAAAGAGAGACCCATTTTTTATTTGTATTGTAGAATGAATTCACATTGCATCATCGACTTAAAAGTTTGAAGTGTGCATCTCAGCCATCCCCAATCATTGCAAGCCTGAATAAGACAGCTGTGCCCTCTGTTAGGATAAGTACTTTACATAAGAAAAGCTGAAAAATTACACTGTGGTGGCAGAAAAACTTGGTGCAGTTACTTAGAAAAATTAAGTACCAGCTTCCTTTTTGCAGCACTTGGGCAGGTAGACAGTGTTACTCTCGGTTGCCAGCACAAAAATTTGCAAGGAAGTTTTCATGTCAAAATTAAACCGCCACATTGAAACTAACATTTAGGAATTGAAACACAAGAATTTTTTGTCTTACACATTCCTTGGCCTTTCTAGTGCCAGAAAAAGCATTAGTTAGAGGATGCATGTCTTCCTCTTTTGTCAGGCAAGCTGGCTACCTCCGAGCCTGCTTATTTATACCTTGCACATCCAAACCTTCTGCCGAACTGAAGAAAAGAGTGTGGTAAGCCAATATGGCTTCTGATGTGTAAATTAAAGTGCCATGTATACACCTATGAGGTATTAATAATATATACATTAGTGATCAGGTGTACAGATGGGAATGAGAGAAAATAGAGAGTCTAAATAATGAAAAACTGGAAAATGTGTTATTAGATATGCAGATGAAAACAAAGAATATATGATGGGAGCCAATACAATAACTTAGGCAGTTAGGGAAAGTGCAAATAGAAGACAAATATAAGAATGTTGTATACCTGAGAGTGGAAACATCAGTAACAATGTAAACAAGACTAATGGGTGATTCCTGATTTTCTGGCTCTAACCAGCTTTTCAGAAAAAAATACGGGTGGTGGGCACATGTGAAGAAATTCCATAGAGCTTCCTTTATGTATTCTGAATTCAGGTAACTGGGTGCTACATGCCATTGTGCTGTGCAAATGTAGAGCACAGTGCTCGACCACTACACTTACATTCTGTAAGAAGTGTTGTGTGTTTGCTCAAAGTTTTATGCAGAGCTTCCATTCATGGATATCTTTTTACAATGGCCGGTGTTAGATTTCTGATAATTTCTTGTAAAATAATCTTGAAATGGCATTTCTGTGATAGCATATTGGTTACTGTGTTGGTGGACAGTCTAATATCTGTTCTCTTATTCCCAGCTGTTGCTAATACAACTTCCATCACACTGTCCTGATTTCTAATTTGAGAATTCTGAGTTCATAAAATAATCCAAATGACTGTGGTTTGGCCATTCATAGTTTAGCACATAAATATGTGATTCTAAGTGTATGTAAATAATTATATAACTATTTATTAAAAAAAAAAAAAGTTGCTTCATTTTCTGTGGAGCTTATCAACCACCCCTTGTAAACTGCATCACTTGATAAAGATGGGTCAAGGAAGTACAAAAAAGAAGTCAGCAATAGTCTGGACTGATGTGTTAGGTTTGCCTGTTACAGGTTTTTTGCATGGATTTGGAAAAGCAGGAGTATACTTGACAAAGAAGGGGAAGTGCAAAAGCATATGAGAATGGGGAAAGAATCTAATGTTTCTTATTGGGAGGCAACTGCAAGCAATTTAAAAATCTGTATTTGGTGTGAGATGCTGATAGATATCCTTTTAGCTGAATACACTATCAAAAGTATGAAAAAGATAACCAGTAATCAGAATTCTCTGGTGGCAGCAGAACTTCACAGACTGAATGTCTATATATTGTAGCAGTTCTGGCTAGGCAATTAAAAACTGGTTTTGCAGATAATATCTCTTCTAGGTAAGCTTAAATAAAAAAAGGTGCAAGTGTTGGGATGAGCTAAGCTGTTTACTTCTACTTGAAGAAGGTAATTACAAATCTTAAAAAAAAGCCACATCCAAAAATAATCTGAAATAGATTAAAGGAAACAGTGTAATGCATTAAGCGTAATATATTTGATTAAATTAAGTTTAAAGAAGGATGTGCAAAAAGCAAAATTGAGATCCCACTGTGGCTGGCCCAAAGAACTGACTCAGTACAAATGACCCAGAAAAATAATGGAATTTAAATATTCAAGACAAGAGGGGGTGAAACTGTCTAAAACGTGAAAGTCAAATAGGTGTACTTGAAAAGTTGCAGACCAGGAGTATTCTAGCAACAGTCAATTGTATGATTAGAGCTGAAAGGAAGAGTGGAAACAGACAGGTTCTGAAGGTCTTACTGTTACCAGCCATGTGGAGAGAGCCATTAGGGTAGCTGAGGACTGAAACAAGATGGTGGATCCAGGAAGGCTGTCAATCGTGAACACTGGACAACAGCCCTTATGACAGTTTTGTTATTTGATGCATTTCTGGTAACAGACAGAATTTAGTTTTCTTTTTTTGTTGTTCTTGTGTGATTTGTAGAATTTTCTCTTGAGCATAGAATTCCTCTTAAGACCATTTTCATTGCCATGGTGATGAGAGGAAAGCTACATAGCCTATCTGAATGACTGTATGAATTAGAAATAAATGGCTGGAAGGATGTCTTTCAAAAGTCTCCCTGAGATCACCTGGTGGTGAGCAATTGAGAACTCAACCTACTTCTGGTAAACTTCTATTGCTTTCAAACTTCTTCTGTAGCTTCCATTTCACACTAAAGTAATTTGAAGCATTAGCTTCTCTGCCTATTGAAGAGTTTTCAATTAATTTTGAGGAGGCACAAGACAGCAGAGAAAGAATCCTGTTGTACATTGTGTTTTTCCAGGCTACACAGGCTTTCTGGTTCTCATATCCTACAAACAGCTCCAACGTACTCATCATTCATCCTCTATTATCATTACCACTTTGAAACTGACAGTAGACACAGGATCTTATTTTTCAGAGATACTTGATTTTTTTCAGTGAATCTAGTGAGAGTGCCATTACTTTTCCTCACCTATCCCTTGGACAAGGACCTTTCTGTCTGGTTGCACTCAAAGAGCTGTGGTTAATGGCTCAGTGTCCAAATGGAGACCTGTGATGGGTGGCATTCCTCAAGGGTCAGTACTGGGATCAGTGCTTTTTAACATTTTTGTTGGCAGCATGGATAATAGAATTGAGTGCATGCTCAGCAAGTTTTCTGGCAATTCAAAGCTGTGTGGTCTATGTGCTGGAGGGAAGGCAGGCCATCCAGAGGGACCTTGAGAGGTGGGGCCATGCCGACCTCATGAAGTTCAACCAGGCCAAGTGCAAGGTCCTGTACCTGGGTCAGGGCAGCCTCAAAAACAAATACAAGCTGGGCAGAAAATGGATTGAGAGCAACCCTGAGGATTTGGGGTGCTGGTTGATAAAAAGTTCAACATGAACCATCAACGCATGCTTGCAGCCTAGAAAGCCGTCTGTATCCTGGGCTGTATCAGAAGGAGTGTGGCCAGCCAGACAAGGGAGGGAATTCTCCACCTCTTCTCCACTCTCATGAGACCCCACCTGGAGTGCTGTGTCCAGCTCTGGAGTCAGCAACGTAAGAAGGGCATGGAGCTTTTGGGCAAGTCTAGAGGATAGAGGAAGGCCATGAAGATGATCAGAGAGCTGGAGCGTAAGCTCCATAAGCTCTGAGCATAAGCTCAGAGAGTTGGGATTGTTCAGCCTGGAGAAGAGAAGGCTCTGAGGAGAGCTTAAAGTGGCCTTCCAACACCTGAAGGGGGCCTACAGGAGAAATGGGGAAGCACTCTTTATTACTGGGGCATTTAGTGATAGGAGAAGGGCTAGTGGTTTTAAACTGAAAGAGGATAGATCTATCCTAGACATTAGGAAGAAATTCTTTGTGTGAGAGTGGTGAGACAGTGGCACATGCTGTGCTAGGAAGTTGTGGCTGCCTCCTCCTTGGAAGTGTTCAAGGCCAGGCTGGTTGGGGCTTTGAGCCAGCTGGTCTAGTGGAAGGTGCAGGGGAATTAGTATTAAATGATCTTTGAGATCCCTTCCAACCTAGACCATTCTGTGATCCTCATTTATGCAGCCTGGAAAATCATATAGAAACAACTTAGACCTATCATTGCATTGTTACTCAGTGTCTGTTGTAAAATTCTTTTCCCCGCAGGACTCAACAAAGGTTACATATCATAAAAACAGGCATTAGATGTCCTTAATGTCTGACACAAATGTAATCCTTCAGAGAGCCAGCTACTTTGGTTGCTGCAGCTAGTGCCACCAGTTTGGAATTTCTGATTTGGACAGTAGGGCCCACTTTAGCAAACACTGAAATTAACAGGCCTTCATTTAGTGCCTGATGAAGGTCCCATCACTGTAGGCTTGAGTGCTTGGTTACTGGTAACGTCATTTCTGTCACATAACCACAGCCTCCTCAAAGACAATGGAGCAAACACGGTGAAGCATCAGTACAAGCTACAAAAGAATGAGCCCAAGGTCTCCTGTGTTTCATTGATCTTTAAAGTAGCACAAACATGTAATATCAGGATGAAAATCCATATAGTTTTTTTCCCCTCCCTTCCCATATGTACTGCAGGCATTTCTAACCTATCCTTGAAGTGTGATTAGTAGTTTCTCTAGTGAGCAAATCCTTGTCATAAAAAATGGACTTAAAAGGTATTTCAAGACTAAATTGATATCCTCTAAATGTGAAAAAAAAAAAAAAGAAAAAGAAAAAAAAAAAGAAAAAAAAGGAAAATAAAAGGTTTTATTCTTTTTTGCATGAGTCTTTCAAGAAAGTGGAGCCCTGTGGGACTGTGATAAGGTAATATAATGCAAAGCAGCCAAGGAGTTATTCTAAGTTACATGCTGGATGCAACAATTTGGGGCATACCACATCCTCTAGCAACTCCTTGCTGACATAGTTTACCCTCCTATCTTGCAGTGGTTACACTAAGCAGACCTTTCTTTTAGAGCAAATTATCTGCCACTGACTTCTTGGAAAGTTTCTTTCACTGTTGGCAGTGGTTGAGAGTGAAAAATATAGTCTGTGGCATTTTGTACAATTGGCACAAATATTATGGCTGTGTTGATAGCATGGAGATTCCTTACTGTACAGTGGAAGAAGAAAGCTTTCTTTTGTTACAGCTATGAAAATAAAGGTACACTGATATGTCATCTTGTTCCACTGTTTCTTGTAAACACAGCTTCTCACTGGGTTTAAATTTGTGGCTTAGTGCTAAAATATTCTTAAAAGACTGGAGAAAGGAACACCAGCTTATCAAAGGATGAGTTGTGAAACATCTGAAGAGCTGGGAATGCTACTCTGGGCTCTGATGTTAAAGGCTTTTGGGCTGTTGAGCTTAAGTTTCTTACCCTGACTTCTTTGTTTATGCAGCTAAATGAGGAGGAGCTCCAGTAACTGGCTCTGTGCACGTGAGTTTATTTTATTTTGAAATGTGTGGGCTTCAAGATAAAGAAGGTTTCTAGGTTTGTTCCCTTACAGAAAGTGGTACACAATCAATTTCAGGTTGCTGATATTAGGTGCCATTTCTTATTCAGGCCTTCAGCTTTCCTTGAAGGTGTAGGAGAGCAGGAGAAACAAACAGCTGATACCCCAAATGGTGATGGAAGAATGGAAGAGATGAAGATATCTTATCTGTGACTCCAAGAAGGGAGAGATGCTGCAATAATTAGCATGGGTGTAAACTTTAGATCTTTCTTTTTCTTTCTTAGTTCTCAGCAGGAGCTGAGGGTGCATTACGACTTTTCTGGATCACATCTTTCCTCTCCTAATTCTGTTTTTTCAGTAATTTGTCTTTTCTGATCTCTTCCAGGGTCTAGTGGCCTACTCCCCACCCTTTGGAACAAAACAGACTACCCTTTCCTTCCAATTTTCTTCCTGAAAGGAGTACACACTGTTTGCCAAAAGGCACCTAAGCATGCTAAGTCTGAAGAGTGGTACAGGATCACTATTATGTATACTAATGTGATTCACCAAAATACTGTTTTGTTGTTGTGGGGTTTGTTATTTTTTGTTTGTTTGTTTGCTTTCTTTTTCCTTTTTTTTTTTTTAAGTTATTTTTTATTTTTAGGTTGTGAGTTTATAGACTGAAATCCAGAAAACCACATGTAGGGTTAATAAATATTATTTCATTTCAAACCTGAAGTCCTGGTGATGCCAGAGAGAAGATGCTGTGTCAGTTGACACAACAAGGTCAATTGATCAGAAATAATAGGATGAATGGCTGTTTTCCATTCTCCAAGTTTATTCCTGTTGGGAGGCAAAAGGAGATTTTGCAAACTCAGTAGAAAAAAATGGTTTAGTTTAGAGAAAAGGGAGCTTACTTTAAGATGAAGAGGCTGAAGTAAGATTCTTGTCTTTAGCAAAGGAAGGAGTTTGCTTCCATAATCTCCACCACCTTACACCTATGACTCAAAAAAGGAGGATAGTAGGTCTCTCTGTGCAATGAAATTCAGCTACCTCAAAATAATAATATAGGCAGTTATTAGAAGAGACATGCCCCTTAAGAGCCTGTGTGATCACAGCACTGAAACAGAGTATAGTCTTGCTAAAATTTAATATCTGGGATAAATATAACAGAGTCCTGAGCATTAGAGGTGCAAGTAGCAGCTCTGTAGTATTAAAAGAATCAAAGCTAGATATACACATGCTGATGGAGCATGGTTAAAGGAATATACCAAGGAAAATTGAATTTTCTCTCATTCATGGCAGAAAAAAAGTATATTTAGGGAGTGCTAGAGAATAGCCACCAGATAGAAAGACCTTTGGAAAATGGTAGCACTGAAACAGCATTCTTTCAAATGCTCACATGCCACAAAACCAGAAAACCAGCACATATTGAAGAATACAAAGGGTATGCCCTGGCTAATTACTTAGCAGTAATTCTCTTGTCTGTGTAGTTAAAAATGTGAGTGAGGAGAGAAAAGAGAGATTGAGAGACAGAGAGACAGAGTAGCTTTCTACTATTAAATTTTTAATTTGGAGTTGAATGAAGAAAAGGATATGCCAACTGGGTTCTAGTGATAGAGGCAAACTACTAGTCTTTGTATCTTGTTACAAAAAGAGGGAAGATTAGAATCTTGTTTAACTGCATAGAAAAGCTTCAAACTATGAGATGATTTTTTTTTTTATTTAAAGCCCTTGGGCAAACACACACTGACTTATACTTTTAAGAAGAAAAATCAGTTGCAAGCCCAACTTCTAATGGCAATGTTTGTGGAAGCAGTGGACTCAAACAGAATACAGGAAGCAGTGGACCAGGCTAGATTAAAATGGAAGAACCAGAAAAAATGTGTAAAACAAGTTGAGATAAATCAATAGTGCTTCATACCTCTGATACGACAGTGGTCATATCTGGTGTCACATCACCTCTGACTGACAATGGCTGACAGCTGTAGAAGTGAAAGGCAGGTAGGTCATATCTACTGATGAACTTGTCCATTGCAGTGCCCTTGAGGAGGATCAGCTAAGCTGAACTATCATTCCTGGCAGATATTTAACCAGTTTTCAGAAGTTTTCAGTTAAGGAAGCCCCACAGTGTTGGGGCATGCTCATTATCATCCTTGCCCTGGTCAAGCCTGAGAAGCTCTCTGTTCTTGAAGTTCAGAGCCCCTGTTTATTTCTCTTTGAACATAAAAACACAGCAACATCAGAAATGTTGTATCCTTCCTCTCTTCCTGTCAGCCACTTCTATCTTTCATCCAAGCCCAGTCCTTTCCCATTTTTCATTTCGGTCTGGCTTTCACTCATCAGTCTTGCTGTTTGACTTCAAACTTTTCAACAGATTCTCACCTTCTTGAGCAAGGAGCTGCTAAGAGTGGTACAGCTGAGTATAGGATAAGTGTACCTTAGGTTGCTTTGAGGACAGCACTCTTTAATATTTAAACCGTTATGGTGTTTGTTTATCTTCTAGCCATATGACATTATTTATTTAGTTCAATCTGCTATGTTTCACAGGTTGATTCAGCTGAATTCCTAGCCCAGTGTTCTCCAGCCTGAATTTGTCCAGTAAATTATTGTTGATGAGGTGTAGTACTTTGCATATGCCTTCGCTGAATATTTCTCTGTTTTTCCAGACCTCTACTTACAGTTCCATTTTTATTTTTATTTTTTAATTCTGATACTTACCCTCAGCACATCTGATTCTCTCTGTATGTATGTTATGTTTCATCGGTATCTTTCCTATGCTAATACTCAGGTCAGTATTTGAAATATTTATGGAAACAGTTTCTAGAGGAACACTGGCAGGTAGCTGTTTGCTGGCCTGCTGTAGTCAATAAATGTATCAGTGATACTTAAGTAGTTTTGACCTACTATTCCAGGGCTTCATTTTGTGCTCTACTTCGGGAATTTGAAGGGGACTGTTAGTCAAGTAGTCTTTGAAGATAGATATAGTTTTTAATTTTCAGAGTATCAGCTTAAAATAAATAGTAAAATCAAACGGATTATCAGCGATTGCTGTTATGTACCTTAGGGTGTTAATAAGTGGATTTTTAACCCCAATTTTAAACATGTCTAAAGCTAACTAGTTTTGAAAGTGGTTTTGTTACTTGCCCTCACTCTGGAAAGTTGAGTGTGTGTGTGGGGGGATTTGTTTTGTTTTGTTTTGTTTTGTTTTGTTTGGTCGGGCTCTTTGCGGTTTTCTTATTTATTATTATTTGTTTGGTTGGTTGTGGGTTTTATGGTTTTTTTTTTGTGGTTTTATTTTATTTTGGTTTTTGCACTGACTTTCCACTTACGGAGTTAATTTACTTTATTTAGTCACGGACAGCATATGTATGTTCTTGTGCTTAAGTAGTTCATCTGTTTCTTCAGCATGTTTATATCCAGCCTTTATTTTAATTTCATTCTGTAGTTTCTGGTTTTCTGTTAGAAGGTGGGCAGCTGTCTTGACCAGAAAATATGGCCAGCTTGTATACAAGCTCGACAGAGCTTTCTGTAGTGTCATAAATAGTTCTCTACTATTTGTCAAGTAGAGATCTCTTTGTCAAGCAAGTTATTTCCAGTACAGTGTCTGTATGTTTTGCAGCTATGTTCTGGTGTTCTGTGGCTGACCAGTATATTTGTCTGTTCCTCTCTAAATTCTTTACGAACTGTAAAATCACGAAGTGTGGAGGTCTATCACAGATGTGAATAAATCATATAGTACGTTGGTGAGGAACTGTGGTGCTCTTTGTCACCTGCTGAACACAGGAAAAAAATATGATCAAGCAGATATTTGGAAATGTGCTGGACCCAATTTGATTGATATTTGCAGAATGAAAAACTCTTTGGAATAAAACATTGGCAAGTCCAGAAGAGTATCAAAGCTACACCATGAAATCCTGCCAGAATAGCTTGTTGTGGAAATTCTTGTGGATTACATAATGGTGTATGATGGAGATGAGATTGTAAAAGGCACATTAGCCAGGCATGATCATGGATTATGTAGTTCTAAACAAATTAGGATAGAAAAAAAAATCCTAGCACAGACTCTTCCATATTGGAGGAATGTGTTTTCAGGGAGACAGCATGCTTCTAAATGCAGGACAGTCACCAACAAGGGGCCATTTTTGGTCATGTTATGAGTTTTCTCTTTCTTTTTTTTCTTTTTTTTTTTTTTTTTTCTTCTTCTTTTTAGACATGTTTTTGTGCCAGCGGGGAGTAGGACTCATTTCTGTTTGTTTTCCAGGATCAAACTGAAGTTACAGAGATGTTACAAATCACAGTTAAAACCTTTGTTACACTCTATTATTCATTCTTGTTCAAGCTGGAATAAAACCGCTTGGTCTTGTGCAAAAATACTTAGTGGGCAGTGAAGGTGTTACTGAGTAGTGCTGTGTGGCTGAAACTCAAGCCTAGAATTGGATGATGTTCACCTTTTTTAAATATTTAGCTTAATTAACAGTAGCATGTAACCTCCCCTGTGGATAAACCTAGAGAATATTTTTTGCTTTCATTGAGTTTTTCTTTGTAGGTTAACACAATAATGTCTCAAAAACAGAAAAGAAAATACATACTGTGTCGTACCTTTAAAGCCATTAGTATGGCATGTAGGGCAAAGAGAAGTAGCTTCTATAGTATTCTCGTTGACTTTAATAGCATTTATTCAAATAGACCGGAGGGAATGAAAGGCCATTCGGAGCCAGTTAAAAGATCCCTGTGCCCTGCGGGTCTATGGTGGTGTTAAGTTACTGACTGTGGGACAGAATGAACAAAACAAGCATCTGATGCTTCTCCCTGACACTCCCTTCAGCTGTTTTTAGCTCAGGAGACTGCCAGAGCTGGATATGGTTTCTGCATATTTAGAAGTTTTTGATTTTTTGTTTTGTTTTGTTTTTTGTCCAGATGCTTGCCTGGTTTTTCAAATAAAAGTGAATTTGCAGCATCCACAATATTAATTGGCAAGGGTTTTATAAGTTTGCTAAATCACTGCATGAAAAACCACTTCTCTTTTGCTTATTTACTAGCTTTGCTTGATGGCTACTGAAAGAGACAGTGGAAGTCAATCTCTGACCACTCTTTTTATGCCATAGATGATATCTTAGATTTCTGATATTTTCCCCTAAATTGTGTCATGTCTAGACTGAAGAGTCTTAGCTTATTTAGCCATTCCCCATAAAGAAAGTGTAGCATATCTTTGTCCATCCTTCTTCTCCCACTTGGAAGTTTTTCAGCTCTACTATGCCTTCTTTCAACAGAGGGGACTAGAACTGCACACAGTACTTGTGTGTGGCAAAACCTGGGGATATTCTCATAGTGCAACCTTCTCTGCTTTAGTCTCCGTACTTTTATTCGTCATGTTCAGTATGTCTTTTATTCTTGGGACTTTTACCATACTGAGTTTCCATGGATTAGCCTGCCGTTACCCTGTGATCATCACTCCTCAGTGGTACTGGGCAGCTCAAAATTAATTTTAGTGTGAAGTTAGGTTTGTACATCATTTTGTCTACATGTATCTATATTGGATTTATTTTGCTACTTTATTGTCATCAGTCAGTTTGGCAAGGTCTTTCTGCAACTCACATATAGTCAGCCACAGTCCTTACATGTATTTGTTAGCAATAGCTGACATCTATATCTTATTGCTCACTTCCTTTTCCATGTCATTATTTTCTATGAATTAGCATAGGTCCCTGTCACGGAATCCATCAGAACTCCAGCAGGGACCTCTGGTCATTATGAGAAGCTGCTTGCTTTTAAATAAATAACTGATTGTTCCTAGGCTTTTTTCCAAGTCTTTTAAATGATTGTTTGCTTCTGAAGAGACCTTACGCCATGCCTTCTTAAATTTCAAAAGCTGCTGATAAAGGGCATTGTAAAAAGCCTTTTGGTTTTCCAGCCAGAGTGTGCCTATCTACCCATCTTTATCTAAATGCCTGTCATCTTCAAAGAACACTAATAAACTTGTAAGGCAGAATTGTTCTCTGCTTAAATTTTTCCAGCGTTGTAATTTTTTAATTCAAGTGGCCATTAATTCACTTATTTCTTGGCTCCTACTTATTTGCCTAACAGTGACTTGTAAGTCCATAGTGCTTCAGATCTTCTTTTAAAAATTGATACCACATTCATCACCCAGGTGTTCTGAAATGTGAAAAATATTTTTTAATTGAGAAGTTTTATGCCACTGCTTCAAGTAACTTTCAGTTACTTTAACTTAATGAGTGCTTTTATGCAGCCATCTCATCCATATTCCTTCCACACTCTGTACTGTGGACTATTTGTACTTCAAGTATCACATCTTGAGTCACCCATCTGTGCTGAACTGAAGTGAAAAAATCAATTAAATGCTGAACTTTGAAAAAAAAAATTCGATGGTTTGCGAATATGCCGGCCTCCAGTGAGCAGAGCATGAGTGAACAGCCTTAGACTGAGAAAGTTTGCCTATCCCTCTTGGAAATGTGTAGAACCACTTCCCTGTATGAATGGACTGCAAAATAAGTTCTGTTCACTCTTGAGCAACCAAGCCCCAGCCTTTGGTAGTTCTACAAGCTGGGAGTTGAGTGGAGCCAATGCAGGTGTCTGAACAGTGATCTCTCAGCTCAGATTACATTTTTCTGCCTTTAAAGAAAAACTCTCTCTCACTGGACCTCAGTGTGAGTCTGAAATTCATCTCAGCAAAGTATTCAGTTGCAGTTTGTAAAGGCCTCAGTAACCTTTTAGTATTAATGTCAGAAAAGCATTTTCAGGTACCCTAATTGTATCAGGAAGTCTGACAGACCAGATGTGTACTGTCACTTCTTCACCCCTAACTAGCATGACAGTATTAACTGTGATACTGTTTTCAGTTTTTCTCCTGAAAGATTCCCTTTTGCTCCATTGTGAGCCAAATTGTTCCTGTTCCTTGGATCAAAAGCACATTAGTAGGATTTTATTAACACCTGTTTGAAGCACAGGTCATTTACAGAGAGGACGTTTATGACAATAGGTGGGATTTCTGTGACACTCTTGACACAGGCCCAATTTTGCATCACTGCCATTACTCCTTTCTGCCTGTGTGCTCAAGCAATACCTTTGCTTCAGCTTAGAGATGTTTAAATATCCATTATTAGTGAATGAACTCCTGATAACTCTCAGGGCCAGTGCATGATGATGGCCAACTGACAAATCACAAAGCCATTACCTAGGAAAACTGATAACTGCAATTAAACAGGATCACTGAGTCTTGCTTTCTGAAAGAGTTAGCCATCCCATGACCTAGAGGTGTCTGGAGCCTAGAGGCTCCAGACTGTGTTGCCATCACTGATCCTACCAATAAATGGTTCTACCTTTGCAACTGACTGCTCTTTTGGAAGCCTTTTTGTAGGTAAGAACAATTCTCATCTTGCAAAATTTGAGTAATTTCTATTTCTTGCAGCTACAAATACCAATCTCACATACTTAACTACACAATAAGAAATTCTAGTGGTGGCTGGGGTCTGTGTTGTTTTCTTAATATTTCTGATCTTCTTGGTGTCATTTGACCTGAAAAAACCCGAAGTTTCAAAATGGAAACGCAAATTCATTTTTAAAGAATACGTAGTTTTATCCAGTTCATTGCTACCATTCTAACTTTTCCATATTTCAGTATTTTACTTGTACTTATTTAAACTAACATGTTAAATAAATATACAGGACAAACGTCTTTCCTTTCTTCAAGAAGATCTCCTTTCAGTTACACAGCTAAGCATTCATTCTGCCCTCAGGTGTTAAGATTCTGCTTTCCAAACAAGGCAGCCACCAAGGAATAATTTTTAAGTGTGTAAAATGAATGGAATATGAGAGTTGGGACTTAAATGAATTCATCTATTTCTTCATGAATTTAGTATAAGTTCTCATTGACCTTCCTTTGTAGTCTGAAGTGATTTAGGAGCTAGTATATGAACCTGGACATAAGATGCTAATTTAATACAAAATATAGGCCTCACTGAGATCTGGATTGAAAAAAAAAAAGAATTCTTCATTAAGTGCTTACTGCAGCTCCCATTTAAGACATTGGAAGCTCCCACTGATTCCAGTGAAAGCTGAATTGAACCTTAATCTGTCTTCTGGCACTAAGAAGCTTTGCACACCAGGAGAGACCTGCAAAGATCTAGTTAATAGGTCACATTTTTTTGTTGCTGTTGTGATTGCAAATAGCTACTTTAAGTGGACTATTATGTTACTATGCTAGAGTTAACAGCCCCTTGGTGTGCTGTAATATTTTTTTAAAATCCTCACTAGGCATTACTTATGATGATGTTGATGTTTTCTTTCTTATTAGTTTTTAATGCTACATAGTGCAATCGTTTTGGGTATTATTTATTCCTCTCATTTGCTTGCTTATTTGCTTTTTCTTTACATGTATCTCTAGATGCTGCCAAGGAGATATTTTTAATGTTTTCATACTATTCAACTTAGTGAACTTAGTCATGTGAGTAGTTATTGCTCAAGTTGTTTTTTCAAAATCAATTACTTACATGTGGGTGTAGGGAATGCTTAATATGGTGAACCTTACTTTTACACAAAAAAAGTATAAACATTCATACAGTTGTAGCATTACCCAAATAAGTGAATGTGTCAGCATCAGGCCTGGTTCCAGACAATTTCTGTGCTTGTATTTGGTCAAGCATGTTCCACATGGTGGAAGATCATCAGACTAATACAGTACAAAGTTAAGGATGTATATGATATATGTTGATTGTGAAAAAGTGTTGGATTTAGTGCCTACACACACATAGATGAACTTAAGTCAAATGTTCCCATGAGTCACTTCTTTATTACTCCTCAGTAAATTATACTGGTGATAGAGGAGGAAATTGCTTAAATCAGGTCTCATGAGAAACTCAGTTAAATGAAAGCATTGTATTTACAATGGCAAATAAGAGCTGAATTCAGATTTGTAAGACAAAGTACAACATGAAAAGGTTTATTGCTCGCAATATAAATGTTCATGGGAAACAGCATGACTACTGTAGTGCATTTGTCATTTTCAGTGTTATAAACTCTCTTGCTATTAATGTGCTTATGAGTTTTATATTGATGTTAAAATAAGTGGCCAGAGATGCAACAGTATATCTAACTTGGTGCCCAGTTCTTAAATCTTTTACTCATACAAGTAACCCTGTTAGATTTGATCACCTTGATTTATGCTCCTTAAATTCCACTAGGTTCAACAGAGTTATTTCTGATTTATGGTTTTATAAATGAGAGGGGACTTGATCTCACAGGGTCTTGGTAGATGTTGACAAATTTCAGGACAAGGGCTATGGTTATTAAATATTTCATGACTGAGATTTAAAAGAAAGTGAATATGAACATACTTTGCTGTGAATTAATGTACTTTTCTTGCTGTAGCTTATTTAAAAAATAAAGTAAATTTCTCAACTATGCTTTATACTGTTTGTGTGTGACACAAATAGTGTCAAAACTTTGTCAAACCTAATTCTCATGCTTTATTATAATTACCTATTAGAGAGTACAGATTATGAAGAAGCAATAATGCTAAGAGTCTGGAGTAAGTAATAATGTACGGAAGTTGGGTTTGTTACTTAAATAAGCATTCGTGATAACTTCATTAAAGGGGCTTTTTAACTGAAACAGATGTTACTGTACTTCCTAACAGCTTCTTTGCAGATACTGACAACATTTGTTATGGCTTCAAGTTGCAGTGCATGATGACTGTGTTGAAGTAATTTGAAATATTGTAATAGTTAATTTTGTTCATGCAGTGGAAAATAAATACACTTTTGCATTCATTTGTACTTGTAGAAATAAGGTAGTGACTCACTGAGAATCACAAAAAAAAAAAAAAAAAAAAAAAAAAAAAGAGGTATGAACTACCAGTTTACATTGCACTACTTTGTATATTGAAAAGAAACAATAGGAAAGATTAATGGGAATGAAGGCAGTAATTGGTTTCCTCTTGAGAATTTTCATGAAATGGGTAATGTTGCTTTGGAACTGCAAACCCACTGTCACAGGTTGCTGAGCAACCTTGCATTGCTTTATTTGATAGGGACATGAACTTGCCAGTTGCTGTGATGCCTCCGTAGGCACACCTTGCAGTGACAGTGGGCTTGCAATTATTAATGCCCATCGTTGTACTTGAATTGTGACATTGTGTGTCGTGTGGAGATGGCTTGCTTTGCAATCTCCTACCAACTCTTTCAGGATAATGTATCTGTTGAAAGACCAAATCTACACATCATACAAAAACTTTCCCCCTCCACTCCCCAGTAAGTAATGTCTCTGTGTTCATTAAATTTATCTGGTTTTTTTGGACACTGTTGTAGTACTCAACCTGTTTATCAGTCCTAGAAAGAAGGTGGATGAAACTCTTCCTTGCTGACTTGGCAGAAAGATTTCAAGTACTATAGTGACATTTCTTTCAATGTAATCCTTTGTCTTTAGAGGAACTGTTCATCCAGTATGGTAGATTAAATGAATAAGTCTTTATGTGATTTGTCGTGTTTTAGAAGAAAGCTACTATACAGTCATATCTTTTTAATATCTAAATCCATATTACTTCCTGAGACCTGTGACTTCTTCCATGACTTAATGCTTTCCCATTATTCCTAAGATGATTGTACTAAAACTTAAATGTGTTACATAATAAATTTATTTTTTTTTTTTTTTTTTTTTTTTTTTTTTTTTTTGATGAAGCATAACAATTTATGGTACTCCTTGGTAGATTTTTTCTCTTTTCCCAAGTAATCCCACATGCTAAAGAGACCACTAAAGTACCAGAATGTCAAAATGCAATTGGCAATATTTGGCAATATTTGGTTTTAAATGCAACTGTACAAAGTAACCTGTATTCAGAAAGTGTGATCTCGGAAGCTTTTTCCAATTTACCTGAACTTTGGAAAAGTTAGAGGCCATTTTTCAGTCTCAGATGAATCTGAATTTGTCTTATATTTCTAAATATGTTTATGGTATACTTAGAACAGAACATTTAGAATTCTAAAAATATTTTAGAATAAATTAGAAATTTAGAATTCCACGCTGGCATATTTTATTTTGAATTAAATTTTAATTAAAATTTAGAATTGAGAAATAAGTAAATTTAGCTTACATTCTGGAATGCAGTGTAAAGCCTTGAAAAGAAAACCTGTTAGAAAAAGTATTTTGTAGAGGTAATCCAAAATTAAATATGCCCCCTTGCTTGAAGAATTCCCACTGCAATTTGAAGTCTTCTTTTTATGCTGATTTTAATTTGCATTTTTATTTAGTTTAGCTCCAGTACTACTTTCTGAGAACTTCAAAGCCTTCTAACAGATACATAAAAAAATCAAATTCACATTAAAATTTATTCATTGGCTTCATATAGTAGCATCATAGAATGGCTGTGGGTTGGAAGAGAACTTAAAGATCATCCTGGTCCAACCCTCCTGCATGGGCGGGGACATCTCCCACCTCCATCCCGTCCTTGAACACTTCCAGGGAGGGGGCAGCCACAACTTCCCTGGGCAACCTGTCCCAGTGTCTCACCACCCTCACAGGAAAGAATTTTTTCCTAATGTCTAACCTAAATCTCCCTTCTTCAAGTTTGAAACCATTTCCTCTTGTCCTCTGGCTACACACCTGTGTAAAAAGCCCTACCCCAGCTTTCCTGTGGGCCCCCTTCAGATACCAGAAAGTCACTATAAGGTCTCATCAAAGCCTCCTCTTCTCTAGGCTGAACAACCCCAACTTCCTCAGCCTGTCTTCACAGGAGAGGTGCTCCAGACCTCTGATCATTCTAGTGCTTCTCTCTCTAATTCATACTGAATTAGAGTGATGTCAAGAATTACAGCTGACCTCAGGATATCATTACCTTTTTATCCTCCTAACAAAGGCACATGAAAAGTTAAAATGCTAGAGAACTTATTTTTATTTTTCCAGTGAAAAAAAAGTTAATGTACTGCTTTATTTTTAAAGCAAAATACAGCAGCATGTAAGCAGCTATGAAAGAATATAGTGCAATGATCATTTAATGTCTCTATGACTAGTTTTTGACATTAACTTTTTAACATAAATCTGAACAGTAGTTATTCAGACAAAATTTCTCCATTCAAATTGCTGAAATGCTGAAATGCAAAGGAAAGATACAGAAGTCTGGAGCGGTGTATGTTAATTCAGTAAGGTGGTATGTTTTTCCCCCCTTTTAAACAGAAGGAGAGGTAATGTCAAGGATAAGGTGATAAAGTGTTGCTACCATGTCAAAAGATACAACCTGAGCTATTCCTAATGAAGTTGTGATGTTTCTGCTGTAATAGCTATGTGGTTTTATTTATCTGGTTGGTTTGGTGTTCTGTTTATTTTTCATATGCAGTTGGGTCAAAAGAGAATCTCCTTTTTCTGGCTGAACTAACCTGTCCTCTAGAGGAAAGATTTAACCAACTGAGCAAGAACTCTTAGTAGCAGAATAGGGTTTTTTCCATGTAGAAGAATGAAAAAATGTTTCAAGAAGGAGAGGTTCACTTAAGATCAAGCCCAGCTCGTTCAGAGTGTCACTATTCAGGAACAGCAACAATCTGCAAACATATCAGTTCCCTGTAAAACAAGCCTGCAGGGAATGGAACGTGACAGAAGCAAAGATACAAACTGGCAAGTTGGACTATTTCTACTTTGAGCACATACAGAGAGCTTTTCACAACTTATGCTGTCAATTTCTGTTAACTGATACAGCTTATAAAAGAGCTGAGAACTGGGTTGCTTGGGTGTTTGAGCGTAGCTATAATTCAAGCTTTTGGAGCACTCTGGGTTGCCTTGGAGGTGATGGTCTGTGTTCATACCCACATCACTTTGGTTATTAGAGTGCCTCTAAGACTTAGCATTTAAAAGTATAATAAAAAAAATTAACAAGAACATCCATAATTATAAGTTTTATTGTGCTATATTTCTGTGGTTTAATGGTTGTCCAAGTGGTTCAAGGATTTGGAAGGTCTAAGTAAATTCTCATTAAGGGAAAAGAGTTCGATAAAATTTTTAATAATGCTGGTATGTTTCTGTGAGAGGCACTAGCAGTTAGTGAATACAAATTAAATTACTTTAAAAAAATCTGAGAGGCTTTTATTTCATTGACAGTTATGAACTAAAAACACATCTCTCACTATTTTAATTAGTTATTATTAATAACAGCCTGGAAGACACTGCATTACAATCGCTACTCTTAATTCTAGGGGCTTAATTCCATCTCCTCAGTCCAAGTTCTTAAAGGGAGTACAGCTGTCAAGCATTCCGAAGCCTCAGCTGCCTTTGGCTGGCAGGTGGAGCATTCAAATCCTTGCAGAGTCTTCTGTGGGTGGCAAGTGCTGCTAAGCAATAGGACCTACAGGAGTAAAATAAGGTCACCTCCTAAATTTGCTGGTTTGGATGCCATCAGAGAGGTCAACAAGTGTTTATCTTAAATAAATAAATACATATATACATAAAATCTCGAATCTCATTCAAAAGACACATAGAACTGGATGATGTTGAGATCTGTGTAGCACAAAACAGGACAGATGTTAATTTTTCTCTAAAATATGACCTTTCTATTTATGCAGTTCTGTGCAGTTGTAAGACCTGCACGAACTGTGTGTTTTTTTCAGTAATGCATGTGTTTGTATAGGCAAACACAGAGTTGTAGGTTTCTAATTTAGTCTGAAGGCTGCATGGTCCTTACAAGTCTGTAACCTCTGTAGTGCACTCTGATATGGTTAAAATGTACTTTACTGGTCTCAGAGAACTTCAGGAGAAAGAGTAGCATAATTTTCCAGTAATTAGCACTTCAGCCTTGTTTAAGGCTGCTGATGAGTCCAGGAAACACCTGGTAGGAAACTGATAAATACACTTCTTTGGCTCAGGGAAGCATGCCACCACCTGCACTGGTGCTAAGCCTGGCACCAAATGCCAATGGTTGATGTATATAACAATATTTTTTAAAGGCCATAACAGTAACCTGATGATAAGGGATGTTCAATTTGCTATGGGCTGTTAAACTCAGAAGAAACTCTAGTTAAATGTAGACAAAAGTGAGGCAATAGAAATAATTAGAATGTAATAGAATAGTATAGAACAATTTAAGTTGGAAAGGACCTCCAATGATCATCTCATTCAACTGCCTGACCACTGTAGAGGTGACTAAAAGCATGTTATTAAGCACACTGTCCAGATGCCTCTTAAACACTCACTGGCTGTAGGATACACATCTCTAGGAAGCCTGTTTGAGTGTTTGATGACCCTTTCTGTTAAGAGGTGCTTTTTAATGCCAAATATGAAGCTCCTCTGGCACATCTTTGAACCATTCTAATGTGTCCTGTCACTGGATCCCAGGGAGAAATGCTCAGCACATCCCCCACCACTTCCCCTCCTCAGGAAGCTGCAGACAGCAACGGGGTCACCACTCACCCTCCTTTTCTCCAAGCTAGACAAAACCAAAGCCCTCAGCCACTCCTCATAGGACATGCCCTCCAGCCCTTCCACCAGCTTTGTTGCCCTCCTCTGGAAACATTCAACCACCTCAACATCCTCCTTAAATGCTAGGGCCCCGTGCTGCACACAGGGCTCAAAGAGAGGCCACACCAAAGCTGAATACAGTGGGATAATCCCTCTCTTGGCCATCTGGTCATGCTGTGGCTGATGTTCCCCAGGATGCGGGTCACCCTCTTCGCTGCCAGGGCACACAGCTGACTCACACTGACCCTGCCACCCACCAGCACCCCCAGCTCCCTTTCTGCAGGGCTGCTCTCCAGGCATGCATCACCTTGTTTACACTAGTGCCTGGCACTAGTCCATCCCAGCTGCAGAATCCATCATTTTGTCTTATTAGATTTCATCCAACTAATCATAGCCTTGTGCTCCAGTCTATCTAGATGTCTCTGAAAGGCTTCTTGTTGCTCAAGAGAGTCGACAGCATCTCCCAGTTTGGTGTCATCAAGAAACTTGCTAATGATACGTTCAACTCGAGCATCCAGATCATTGATAAATATGTTGACCATATGTTTTTCTCCAATCCTTTGAGCCCAGCCATTCATCCAGTTTTTCATCCACTGCACCATGAACCTGCTCAGCTGGACAACTTGTGCAGAAGGATGCTGTTGTGAGTGACAGTATCAAAAGCCGTAATAAAACCCAGAAAAAAAATATATCCCCCAACCTCCACTAGCTGGATGAGCTTATGGAAGAAGGATATTAAATTAGACAAGATTTTTCCTATGTGAACCAATGTTGATGGTGCCCAGTTATCTCATTGTTCTTCAAATGCCTTTCAGTAGTACCCAGTATGATCTTCTCTGTAATTTTCCCAGCTACTAAGATTAGACTTAGTTAGCCTTTCAGTACTACTCAGTATGATCTCTGTAATTTTTCCAGGTACTTAGGCTAGAATGCAGACAGTTCTGTAGTTTCCTGGGTCTTCCCTCACACCTTTCTTGTAGACTGGAGTAACACTGAGTAGCTTCCAGTCTGCAGGGACATTCCAAGAAGGCCCAGGGTCCTGCAGCTTCCACAAGAACACTTCCCCAAATGTGACTTAAAGGGTTCATCCAAGGGCATGCCTGCAGAGATAGGAGAACGGGTTCATCCATGCTACAGAATTGCACCGCTTCAGCTGGAGTTGCCTTTCAAAGTGATTATTATCAAGTGCGGAAAATAGGATAAACCTATTATAAAAATTATTATTGCAGGGCAGCAGGGTGAATATACTTTAATTAGGCTCAGTCAAACCAATTCAAACCTGTTCAAACCAAGTCAAACCTATTTAGTTTATGATCAACGAACTCAGTTTAATGAATGTTTCAGTATTTGAGTTGAACTAAACATAAATCGTTCTTGCTGAAATGAAGATACTCTGGGGCCAGTTGCAAAGAACTGGCATTAATTTCTTAGACACTTAGTTGCAGTTCTCCCCATTAAGTGAATTCAATTAAATTATTTCTTAGTTTTGTTGTTTTGTTTGTTTGTTTGTTTTGGTTTTTGTTTGTTTTTTTGTGTGTGGCTTTGTTTTTTTCTTTAGGTTTAATACTCAAGTCCTACTTGAGACTAATGATTTCAATATTTCTTCTTAGTCTACTTTGATATTTTATCAAAATTCTTGCTTTCTAATATTCTAAAAAGCATATTCTTGGGGTTTTTCAGTGGCTTATTTCCAGTTCTCTTTGAATGTATGAACTCTCAAATATCCTATATGTGTATTGTCATAGTTGCAAGTTCAGAATAGTTGTGGTTTTGTTGAGATCAGTGTTTTTCTCCATTGTCCCTGGTGATTTCGTTCAGGTTTATTTGCAAAACCAAGACTGTTTTGTGAGGTAACTTTGAGTTTTAACTTGAAATTGCAGTAAACTCAATTGTCCCTTTTTTTCTCATCATGAAGGAGCTTTTAACTAAAATATTAACTGTGTAACAAGATTAGCAGTGCAATAGGAGATAAAATTCCAAATTAATTGGAGAGACATTCTTCCTTAAGACAAGGAGGCTGAATGCTTGCATACTTTAACATAGATGCATTAAACTGGTTTCAAGTCTTCGCCAGATTGTGCATGCTGCCTAAGTTTAATATTTACGTTGCTACTGTGTACTGGTGGCATGAATGAGAAGTACTTTTGTTGTACATTTGTATAAATTGCAGTTTTGCATAAATTGATGTTGTATACTAGTCATAATGAGCTAGTCATTATCCTATGAAGTTACTGTTTCTTCTACCTCTTTCTTGTCCGTGTTTGGCAGAAAGTGAAGCTGAGTCCTATTGTATAGTCCAATGCTGTGAGCATCCTTTTTATAATTTAATTATATAGATAACCAAATTCGGTGCATTTTACAGTACATTTCCTTAAGCAAACGAGATGGAATGCTTTTTAATAACTGCATAGCCATTTGATGATTTTTATACTTGACATTTGAAGACAGTTTGGGTATAGATTAATACAGAATTACTTAAAGTACTGCATATAAATTAAACATTAAAAAGGTAGATACAGTCAGATTAAGCAGCTCAATTATAATCTTTGGCTATGCAGTTACTGCCTCAAGGACAGTCCATCCATTTCATATCATATGTCCTTCTTTTGAAAGATGATCAGTGGGTTCAAGTGACATTTCATCACACAGGAAATTGCATAATTTATAGACTTTTAGAAATGAATAGCAGAAAACTGGTTTTCATAAATTAAATTTCCCTCTCTGTTTTTCTACTCCCCCCTTACAGATTGGAACACTGAAGGATTACTACCACTTCTACCATAGTAAAACAATTAAAAGGTCAGTTCTGTCAAGTAGAGGTACCCACAGCTTCATTTCAATGGAACCAAAGGTAAGAAAACCCATGCATGTGTCTGAAGCAGAAGCCTTTGCATTTTTTATATGAAATATCATACCAGAGTACATTCACCTTAATGGCATATAGCATTACAAGAACTGACATACTATCTGCTTGCTAAGGTTCTGCTTCTCATTAAAACAAAGTGAAGACAACACCATGCCATTACGTATGTGCTATTCTTGGAACACAAGATCCAACATTATTCATGGAGGAGTACAGGAATTCTGTTAATTCACTGATCACTGTGCTGTGTTTCTCTGCAAAACCATGTGTGTAACATTCATGTCTGCAGCCCTCCTTCTGTAAGTCAGCTGGCTTTCAGAATGAGGGTGAGCAATGTGGGATGTTATGATGTTCAGAGGACAGTTTCTCTTCCTTTTTTCTGGACCCAGTATATGAGGGATTAGAATAAAAGTGCTCTCTTTTCTGGTCCTTTTGGAATATCCTAGTGATTGGCAGTTCTGTTTAAAAAAGGTTGTCGTATCTTTGGAATTTATATGATAGTAGGTAGCTGTCAATATAATTTAATTACTGATTTACAATTGAGTATAATATTGTATATGTACTCAACATTTTTGTTTTAATATTTTAATTTTAGTAGTTAGTAGCTTCATTATTGACTGTAGAACTGGATTTCCTCTGGTTTCCTTTTAGAAAGGAAGTTTGGAAAACATCCCATTAGCTTTTTTTATGTTGTTCATGTAACCCACTCTCACAAAAAAACCCTGAAGTCCCTGGTGACTTTTAGGGATTGTGATAGAGTCAAATTTTCATTGGGTCTTTGTGTGATGACTGTTTTCTGTGCAGCATCTTTAAGGTTTTATTTGACAAATAATTTATGAGAAGTAAGATGGGGGTAAAGGACAGCTTGATTACTACGGATGTACAGTGTACAAGTTGAGCATTATACAGGAATACTTCTGCAGTCTGTAAAGCCATATTTGGGGCTGAAAATCTTCTTAAGAATGGGACAGGACTAGGAAAGTGCACACAAAGTATGTTTACTTCTGTGTTGATAGAGGTGAACGGCATAACTTTTTAAAAGCACCAGCAGCTTTGCTGAGCAGTGCATTTTGGGGATTGGCATGCTAATGTTAGGGCCCAAATCTGTGCTAATGTTAGGGCCCAAATCTCTGCTCTCACTAATTCTGAGACTCACCATTCAAACAACAAGCATTGTTCTTAAATAGGCAATACTGCAAAATGCAAGTGTTCACATCTGTGTCCTTTTTACACACAAAAGCACAAATTCACATCCACATACTACCATGAAGTTTGGTGTTACACCAGGTTCCAGAGTACTCTCACAACCAGTCCACACTACTGTGGCCAGAACCATGAGAGACTTCTAAGGCAGAGCACAGCAGAAAATCAGAACCATCACTTGCTCTCCAGTGCTTTTCTTGTTATGCTACTTAGGTCTTGTCCTCCATCTGTGCTGTTTCTGGAACAGAATTTCTGAATTTCTGAGTCACTGTTAAATATCACTTTAATCTTAGAGAAGCTCTAGGGAGGGTTGTGCAAAGTACTTAAGCTTGTTAATGATTCTGTGGTCAATGAGAAACCAATAGTCTAATACCTAGATCTTACAAAAGTGTTTGTGATTGTCTCTGTGACTACGCCACTGAACCTGGGCTTGGGAATTCCTGTGCAGCCACAGATATATCAATACACAGACATGTATTTGTGGAATAAAGGCCAGTTTGTCCTAAGTTTGTGTAACATCTCATGATTATTAAAGCAGACTTGAAATTTAGTTGTATCATACAAGCTAGACCTTTTAAAACAAAAAGATTTAAGTAACTCACATTGCGTGGCAGTAAGAATTTTAAAGGACCAATACTATATGCTATCATATTTATGAGTGTGACTGTATCTAATGCCAATATTTGCAGCAGATTAGATGGCATGTGTATCTGTGAACAAAGGAATACTAAGGTTTATTTGCTTTCTAAATCCTTTAATGGTAGCTTATTTCACATTTTAAATCCTCTCAGTGAGACATGTACACACAATTCACTTGATCTGTGATTGCTTTGGATGTGGATCACTAATTACTAAATTTTCAATGATGGGATTTTTATTGCAAGTTAATTCATTATGTAAGTATCCTTCATATAATGGAAAAACTGTTATGAAATCTGGTGTTTCTAAACTACTTATGTGAGTAGTGGTTGATTTTACTGTGTGAATGCACACGGAAATATATATAAATAATGTAAAGTCTTGCTGTTGTGGATTTTGATTAACAAGTTGCTTTGAAGAACTTTGGCTTGATTTTTTTCTTCTGAAAAAGTCTCTTGACACTTTTATAAATAATATAAATAGTTCCAATGGGGAACATAAACTAAAGGCATTGGGTTAAGTATTTTGGCAATTTTCTCAGCATTAACCAAACATTGCTTGGTATTTAGATATAATGGTAAAGGACATGCAGTATAACACAGTGTTGTCCATTATCATCCACATCCTTGCCTGGCAATTCAATGTTGTAATTTAGAGATTATATGGAATAAATGGTTCCAGGAAGAGATGTCCAAATGAGGCTCTAACATAGTCCCTAGCATAGATTGTCATGTGGAAAATTTGAAACGTAACTATTCACAGCATCTTTTCTAGGCCTGTGTATAGTTACCTGGCATTTCCTATCTGTTGATAAATGAACAAAGAAGTAAGAGAAGCTTGTGTATTCAAACCAGAGATTAATAGTATGCATCAAAGCTAATCATTGAATAAAATCTACTACAGAGATTTCTGGTCTCTCCAGATGATGTGCTGCTTGTGGTTGGCCTTTGGCAGGGGTCAATGAAAGCACCATACCATGAATTTAGAGCCTTTTGTAGCTCCACAGTTTTCTCTGAGAAGTTATTTTCATGATGCCACAATGCAGGAAACAAAGGGAGCAGGAGTGAGAACAAAGTGCTAGTCCATAGTTGAAGGGTAGCATGAAGCTCTAGTTCAACTACTAAATAGTTAATTTTATTGCTAGGCCCTCTATTGAAGCCAATATACTACAGCACTTCCAGGAGTGGGAATAAAGAGCTGTGATGCACTGCTAGATTTGCTGCAATGGTGAAACAAAGAGTCTTAAAGTGGAAAAAAAAATGCAAAGAATGATTGCAACCTCCGTCAGTAAGTCAGGTTTGACATAAATACAAAGCATTAGCAAAATCAGGTGGAGCTTTTTGCTCACTGAAGAGATTGCTGTTCCAATGACGTCAGAGTTGAAGCACTTACACATGCATGACAATAATGCATTGAAGTTAAATGGACACTATAGATGAGAAAACTGTCTTTATAGTGAACTGTAAGATGAAGAGTGAGATGGGATAATGAGACTTTTTACTCATAGTGAAAAGTATCCCACAGAATCAAGTAGCATAGGTGACAAAGCAATAATTCTAGAAGAACACAATTCTTAAGGTAATAAAAGGCATCTTTAAGACTGATAATACATTCAAGTTGGTGTCTTTACAAACAGAAGTTTATTACATTTGGCTTACAAGGTCCTCAGTGATTTGCATCAAAATGGAGATTTGAAAAAGACGTGGCCCACAATGTAAAATTAATAATTCATGTTCCTGTAAAGGAACTCATTTACTAATGAGGAAGACATTTTACAACATTAATGTTTGTTTATCAATCTCAACTAACATGACACTTAACTTTTCTTAAATTTTAACTAATTTCAGGTAGGTTTTTTTGGGATCTGAACTCCTAGTGAGTGCATCAGATTCACTCATCTAGAAATGGAAAGATTTCCAGTCTTACTTCCAGTGAAAGAAGAACTTTTGCTCAGTTTCAGCAAGATACGCTGCTTGAGCAGGACTGTGCAGAAGTGTCATGCCTTTGTCACCTCTGCTGCCGTATCGGATTACCTGGGGAAACATTATTCCAGACCTTTACATGTTTCCTAGTCTGATCTAGCCATACACAGAACAGATCTGTATGGCCTGGTGGTAAAAATAAAGCATCGTATGTGTATGTGATTCTTACCTTTGCTGTACCAAGTTAATTGGAACTGTTGGTAGCAGCAGGTAAAATGATGGCAAGCATATCTCTGGTAAGACAGCACCAAATGATCTGTGCTGTCTTCAGAGGAAAGAAAGCAATGCCAGAATCCTATGCCTACTAGTGGCAGGACAATGTAGGTGTTCATCAGACAGCAAGGGGAAGAGAATTGTAGCAGCCATGAGTATATATTTCATCATGTTGCTGAGAAACATGATGAAATGTTTCATCATGTTGAGGCTGAAAAAGCTGGGCTTGTTCAGCCTTGAGAAGAGAAGGCTTAGGGGAGACCTTGTTATGATGTTCCAGTACTAAAGGGGGGCTACAAAGAAGATGGAGACTCCCTGTTTACCAGGAGTCACATGGACAAGACAAGGGGGAATGGGCACAAGTTGCTCCTGGGGAGATTCCAATTGAACACCAAAGGAAAATCTTTCACTATGAGGACAGACAGACATTGGAATGGTCTCCCAGGGGAAGTGGTGGATTCCTCCACTCTGAAAAGTTTGAAGTGTCAGCTTGATGGGGTGCTGAGATATCTCATATAAACAATAATATTAGAAAGGTTGGAATAGATGATCCTTGAGGTCCTTTCCAAGCTGAAATTCTGATTCTGTGATTCGGCTTATATTCTTAAATAATATCCTGGATTGATATGGAAGATAACTGTCTAAAAAGTAGACAAAAGGATGTATTTCATCACAAGGTGATGGTTTTGTTTGGGCAAGGAGTATGCCTGTGCTTGAGGAGGTTGCCTTTTGGAAACCTACACCAGATCACTCTGGATCAGTCTGCTCATTGCAAATAGAGAGGTGGGTCAAAATTTCAAGCACTGAGATTATCATCAAATTGTGTTTTCCAGTTCTTCATTAATCTGAATATTCCACGATTGCAGTATGATGTTGAGTAAGGCAAAACTAAAACTTTGAACAGTTTAGATTTTTGGTGGGGGGATGGACAAAAAATTCAGCAGGATTGAAGAATGATGTTACTAAAATCCCGAGTTTTTAAAGCCAGCATCTTGTACTTAGAGCTTAGGGAAATTCAGATGAGAATGTTGTTATAGGTAAGGTTGTGTTACATATTGGCAATGTTAAGTACTCTTAAACCTCATTAGTGAACAAAAAGATTTTTTAGCCAAATACAATAACACAGCAGTTAAACATTGGAACCAGGTGAGTTACTGATGTCTGCCTGGGTAGCTGTAATCTGTAGAAGCAACCAGAGGTCAAAGAATCAGTACTACTCTACTTAATTGCAAAATAATAGGAACTGTTATGCTTAGTCAAAATTAAGTATTGGACTTACTATTTCCAAGGGGCCTGTTGCTGGGTGAGTTAGAACATGAACTGAATCGTAGTGTATGAGAGGACATAGCAAGATCTCCCTTTAGCACCTGCCTCTGCTGTTCTAAAAAATCTCATTCAAACGTGTAGCAAAGCTTTCAACTAGCTACTAGAAAGTGCAAATTTACCTGAAGAAATTGGAAAGGGCAAAAAGTGGATTGATGTCAAGGAAATATTTCTGACAATAAGGTCAATGTGGTCTGAGCTCCCAGGGGAAGATGTGGAAACTTGTTCATGTCCCTGGCTATACCAGGGAGGTGGGAATAGTTGATCTTTAAAGGTCCCTTCCAACCCAAACTGGTCTATTACTCTATGATTTTTTTATACACGGGCAAATAGTTGTACAACTTGTATATTTTTTCAGGGGGTTTTGAGATATTAAAGCTGAACCTCGGGTGATGGTGACCTTAAGATGAAAAACTTAAATCCATAGCATGTTCAGACTGGCCTTTCAAATCCAGTCCTTCTGTAACAGAAGGTAACTGTTCTTTAGTCAGCAGATTTTGCTATATGATGCTAATTTATCTTCATTTATCTGCAATAGGTAGAAATATTTAATGAGGAAAATTGTAGCATTAATGGGACTGAGGTTTATTTGTGAAAAATAAAAGCTTTGTTAATATCTAACTCTTACTGTATTAATGAAATAACTGAGTTTTCTATTAGTATTTAAAGAAATGCTCACAAAATAATCACAGAAGCTTCCTATTAGAATTACCTTTTGATGTCTCCTACTAAAAGGAAAAAAATGGTCAGTAGAAATTCAGTGCAATACAATTTTAGAAAAGAAAATGTGCACTCTCAGGGAATATGGAAGTGTTTCTTGAAATAAATTATTATGCTTGATTACCTACACCTACATTTCTGTTTCATTGTGATTTTACCAGTTGCTATCACCTGGCTCAAAGGGATTTTGTCCCCTTGATATCTCTAATTGCATGTGTATTAAAAATAAATATTAGACTTCAGGATATTCCAATTATCTGGTTGACATTTCTGATTGTCATTTTACAGAACTACTTGGCAATGACTATCTCACTCTAACTTTTGAGCAAGAACTAGTGATTAGTTGAGAAGTTTTGACTGGCTCTCTTCCTAATTAGTGTAGCAAATGGTTTGAGGAAAGAAAAAAACATTATACAGAAGGATTGCATTGCATTACTGTTTTCATATAATTATTTTCTTAAGCTGTTAATGAGATGGGCAGGGAAATTGAAAGACCACAGGATGGCATGGAGTTGGTTCCAAATTTTGACTTACAGTATATTGTGAAAAACATCAGTGCCCCACCCATTTTATAGAGTTATTGCAATGTCACAGAAGTCCAGTGCCAGACCAGCTGTCAGATGCCCCATTCCATCATCAAGTAGCTTATAGGGATTGCAGTAGAGCTGCTGTTTTGGTCTCTGGACTTCGTGGCTGATGAGAGAAGTGTTGGTTGCATCTTAGGAGTCAGGCAAGGACTCAGCCATCTCTCAGAGAAATAGCTTAAATCTTCTGAGACAAGAATATTCAAAATGAGGCAGATTGCATTGGTGAAAGTTATGAAACTGAATGTAATCCTACTGGCCATTTAGGATTCATGACCTGCTCTGCAAAGTGGCACAGCTGCAGGATGAAGTGATGGAGCTCAGAGGGGAGGTAAGCAGATTGAAGAGTGGCAGGGGGAGTGAGAGGGGATTAGATGACTGATTTCAAAGCCTGCTCTCCACAAAAACAATTTGACAGGCAAATCAACTGTACTGGAGTACAGGAGTCCTTGTCATCTCAGGTTTCCTTATTGTCCCACCAAGCTTCCCAGCCTTCCTGAGCTGGTTTACAGGAGCAGGAACAATGGGAACAGGTCCCAGCCTGGTGCCACAAACAGGGTAGACATGTTACCTAAGGAACTTCACCTCCTTCAGTGGTGTTGCAAAACAGGTATGGGGTCATGCAGAAGGAAATGGCAGACAGTGTTGTGGATACCTCACGTAGACCAAAAGTATCACTGAGGCCAACTCGCCCTAAACCAGCAATCATAACTCAATCCAGAAGGAAAAATATATGGGTCATTGTTGTGGGAGACTCCCTCCTGAGAGGTGCAGAGGGCCCAGTATGCAGACCAGACCTGCTTCACAGAGAAGCCTGCTGTCTCCCGGGGGCCAGGATGAAGGATGTAATGAGTAAACTTCCCACCTTGGTGGGGCCTTCAGGTTAGTACCCACTTCTGGGCTTCCAGGTGGGTAGTGATGTAGGGGCATCAAGAATGACAAAAGTGATCAAGGTTTCAGGGCTCTGGGGCAACTAGTTAAGGGATCAGGTGCGTAGGTTGTGTTCTCCTCCATCCCTCTAATGACAGCAATGGATGAGGGAACTAAAACTAAGACCCAACAGATTAGTTCATGGCTCAGACACTGGTGTCATTGGAAGGGCTTTGGATTCTTTGATCATGGGTTATTATGGAAGACACCAGGCCTAATGACAACCAATGTAATGCACCTATCCCAGAGGGGGAAAAGGATCCTGGGGCAGGAGTTAACAGGGCCCATTGACAAGAGTTTCAAACTGGATTTGAAGGGGAAAGGGGAAACTGAGCCTACTGCAAGTAAAGCTGGGGGATGCATGGTGGGGTCTGCAGGTCTGGATGTCATGGAGGTACAAGGAGAAAGGAGATAACATCCATGAAGCTCCTTAGGAGAATAAAGGAGAGAAAAGGTGAAATGGCCAGCCCAGCTGAAGTGCCTGTACACTAATGTACACAGCATGGCAACAAACAGGAGTTAGAAGCTACCGTGCTATGGGAAAGTAGCACTGTGACATAGTGGTGATTATATAAACTTGGTTGGATGAATCCTATGACTGGAGTGTGGCTATTGATGGCCACATTGCCATCTCTGTAAAGAAGTGGATAGAGTGTGAAGAGTTTTCCTTTAAGTACAGTAATCAGCAGGTTGAAAGCTTATGGGTGGGAGTTAGGGATTGGGACCGAAAAGGAAGCCTTGTGGTTGGAGTTTACTGCAGTCTGCCCGATCAAGTGTTGCCCATCAGTGAAGCCTTACTCCAGCTCAAGGAGGCATCATAGTTGCAGGCTTTCATCCTGCTGGGGGATTTTAACTAATCTGTCATCTGTTGAAAAAGTAGCACAGCAATCTGTAGACAGTCCAGGAGACTCCTGGAGTGCCTAGATGATGAGAAATTAACAGCCCTAGCAGTGGGGTTTTGTTATTGGACTTGATGGTCACAAATGCAAGTGAACTCATCAGGGATATCAAACTTGAAGGCAGCCTGGGCTGTAGTGATCATGCATGTACAGTTCACTGTCCTAAGGGGTATGAGACAGATGAGAAGCGTAGTCAGGATTCTAAATTTTAGGAAAACAAACTTCCAGCTCTTCAAGGAGTTAGTAAACAGGACTCCATGGGATACAGCCCACAGGGACAAAGGAGCAGAACAGAGATGCCAAATCTTTAAGGATCCTTTCTGTAAAGCACAAGAGATCTCAATCCCTAGATGTAAGAAATTGGGAAAGGAAGTCAAGAGACCAGCATGGTTGGGTCGAGACCTGCTGGTCAAATTAAAAGGCAAGATGGACCTACCCAGGGAGTGGAAGAAGGGACAGTTATCCTGGGAAGGGTAGAGGGACATTGCCTGGTTGTTTAGGGTCGAGGTCAGGAAGGCCAAGGTTCAGAGAGAGCTGAAATTGCCAAGAGATTTAAAGAAAAACAAGAAGGGCTTCTACAGGTTCACAAACTGAAAAAGCTAAAGAAAGGCTAAAGAAAGCTTAGCCCCCAGTAACACCAGATGAGGAGAAGGCTGAGATTCTCAACAACTTTTTTGCATCAGTTTTCACTGACAACTCCTCTCCTCGTGGCTCTCATGTTGATGGCCCACAAGATGGAGACCAGCAAGACAAAGTTCCCCCCACTGTAAGTGAAGACAAGGTTCGTGACCATCAGAGAAACCTGAAGATACACAAGTCCATGGGACCTGATGAGATTCATCCCAGAGTCCTGAGGAAACTGGTGGATGTAGTTGCCAAGCCACTCTTCATGATATTTGAAAAGTCATGGCAGTCAGGTGAAGTCCTGGTGACTGGAAGAAAGAAAAAATCACACCCATTTTAAAAAAGAATAGAAAGGAGGACCCTGAAACTACTGACCTGTCAGCCTCACCTCTGTGCCTGGGAACATCATGGAAGAGATCCTCCTAGAAGACATGCTAAGGCACACAGAGGACAGGGAGGTTTTTCAAAACAGCCAGCATGACTTTACTAAGGGTAAATTCTGCCTGACCAACCTAATGGCTTTCAGTGGAGTGACTACATCAGTCAACAAGGGAGAAGCAGTGGATGTCATCTCTCTGGACTTCTGCAAGGCTTTTGACACTGTCCCCCACAATATTCTGCTCTACAAGTTGGAGAGATATGGATTTGATGGGTTGACTTTTCAGTGGACAAGAAATTGATGGCATAGTTGCATCCAAAGGGTAGTGGTCAATAGCTTGAAATCCATATGAAAAACAGTGGCAAGTTGTGTATCTCAGGGATTCCATACTGGGAACAATTTTGTTTAATATCTTCATAAACAGTGTTGACAGTGGCACTGGGAGCACCATCAGCAAGTTTGCCAATGATACTAAACTGGGTGATGCAGTTGATATGCCAGAGGGATGGGATGCAATCCAGAGGGACCTGGACAAACTAAAGAAGTTGGCCCAGGTGGACCCTATGGGGTTCAACAAGAACAAGTGCAGTCCTGCACCTAGGCCAAGGCAACCTGTAACATGAATAGAGGCTGGGGGAGGACACACTGGAGAGCAGCAATGTGGAAGAAGACTGAAGATCAAAAGCTGGATATGAGTCACCAGTGTGCAATTGCAGCCCAGAGGGCCAACTGCACTCTGGGCTGCATCCAAATAAGTGTGGCCAGCAGACAGAGATGATTCTGCCCCTCTAGTCTGTCCAGGTGTAAATGTTTTCTAAAATCTCTCTATTATGGCATAAGATTTCCTAAGTATCTCTCTGTCAGATTCTAAACACATGGGTGTTGCTTTCTTGCTTAATGGCACATCTGTATGGTCAGCTCTCCCCATGCAAGCTGAGAGTGCTCATTATCATTCAAACTGAGACCATTAATGAGGGATGTGCAGTACACATGCAACAGATCACAGAGGTTTGTGCAGCTTTCTTTTCAAAGCGCAAATGCTACATTAAAAGACCCCAGAAAAATCCATCTGCAGCCCAGAAAGGAAAGGGATCCTGTCACAATTCAAGAATTGCTAAAGGATTTTGCTCTGTGTTAGCAATGACAAAAGCACTTTAGGTGAATCTATGTATGGGAAATGTAAACTTGTATGATGATCACAGCAGCTATAAACATGTGAGGATTGTGAAGGAAACTGTTTGGCAATCCTTAGTCCATTGGAGCTAGTAGGTGTTAATAATATTTGAGTTTCTTTACAGTTCCTGTAAAACAGTGCATGCTCCTTGTGTTTTTTAGCAGCAAAGCAGCTATATAGGTGAAAAATGATAAGGCTATTAAATGTTTTTACAAAGGCAAGGAGAATTATCCCTTTAATTTGTTATCTGTGTTATAAGAGCTTGCCAGGGAAGACATCAGGTCTGATAGCTGCGGTGGTCTTGTGTTATATTAAGTATGCTTTTGCTGTCATTGAAGTCAGTTTGCAATGTTAGTGGCAGACAGCAAATTGCTGTTTTGGCTGCTGGGCTATAAAATTGCTGGATATCAAAAAGATTCAGAGAGGAGGAAGCGGAGGGAATCTAGTCTAAGGAAAGATGCACCATTCCAGAAGAAGCCTATTGTGCATGGCCAAGTTCCTGAATATCAGGAGGGAGGTTGAGAGAAAACACATGTTTGAAATGAGCGTCTCAGAGCAGACTGTCTAGGAATGTGACAGAACAACTTCTACTCACCATTTCCTGAGGGGATCTAGCTTCATCTGGTACTGATGATACTGGTTATAGTGCAGGATATTAATAGAAAAATGGATTAAAGGTCTTTTTTCTTCCCCCCCTCCTCCCAACGTTTGGAAAACTTTTTGGCAGCAATGTATATTTCTGATGTCATGTGTCAACATTTTAATGCATCCTCCTTCCTGCTTTTGACAGGACAATCATGTTTAATTCTAGTGGTTGTTATCTCACCCAGCTATTCTAAATGGTGAATAGCAAGAAATCATGACACACATAAATAATTTGTCAAATCTAACATTATTAACAGGCAATTAAGGGCAGAAAAGACATCCCCCCTAAAATAAATCGAAAGGATCTCCCCTTGCCCAACATTTTGAGGCTAACATCCTCCTTTCTCTTAGGGTTATTTTAAAAGTCTATCACTGGGAATGCCACTCATTGTCCTTGGCTGGTGTTTTTCATTCTAGCAGATACTCACTATCCTGTGAGCTGCAAATTTTAATAGCTCCAATGAGATGCCAAGCAGCTTCTTCCTGTCCAGAGCTGTGCTGCTTGAGTGTGTGTGGCCTTCATCATGCAGCTTCACTCCTTCATGGTTCTGACTCCCTACCTGTGAAATGTGGACAGTGCTGACAGCTGAGTAAAATCTGCAAATTGCAAATGCACAGCAAGTACTAAGTATTTTGTTCAGTGCAATTGTATTTCTTTTGGTGTCACACAGAGCATTTTGTGAATACAAACAACATTTAAGTCAAATAAAACACTCATTCTAAATCCTTTCAATATAATCAACTTAAAAGCAGTCATATCTATGGGTGTGTTGGCTGTGGCTTATATAAGCTGTGTTTAACCTAGATTATTGTTTGACATTCTTTTTCCCCCTTTATTGAGGGAGTGTAAAGGCTGCCACTCCAAATGACAATGATGTACTGAATAAATATAGAGGCCAGAATATAATTTTATTTTTGCTTTTTTAAAGGATCTAAATTAAAAATTTCTTCCTTGAATATGTTTGTCAAACTGAGAATCAGTCCACTGTAGCTATAAAACAGCTTTGTGTGGTCATGTAATAAACCCAAAATTTCTGAAGTCTAAGCAGTTTTCAGTTTTCCAGAGTGTTCCTAAGAAACTATTTCTCAAAAATACTGTGGAAAATAGATTCATAGTTATATGACCAGAAGGAAATTTTGTGGTCATCCAGTTCAAACCATTTTTGACCGGATGTCGTGAAGCTCACAAGAATTAATTTGTATTTAAAGCAGGACACAGCTTTTAGAGAGCTTACAATTTTCATTAAAACTATGCTATCAGTGAAGAGTTTCTAGAAATTCTTAAGATGTAATATTTTTAATTTATTTGAGGTCATCTGGCTTCAGCTTCTAGCCATTTCACATTTCTAAAACTGTCTGGGAGTCTGGAGAATACTCATCTAAAGCATTTGTGTTTGGACACTGTAGCTTAAGTGCCCCCTTTCCTCATCTAGGAGCACTTCCTAGAACCACTTCCTTTGGATCTTTTCTCTTCTTTTAATCTTTTTTGTTGTTGTTGTTGCTTTCCTGAGCCTTGCTGTTCCAGCATGTTTCCCTTGCCTTGGATGCAGGAAACTAGCAGTGAGATTTTCAGCCCTGCTCAATGCATATGAATGGCCCACTTGCTTGTCATTTTATGAGTCCAAATACATTTTAATGAGGTGGTCTGAAGAAGGTAGTTAGGTAATTTAATACTATCACCTTTGTAAAACACTGAGAATTCTTCTCTTGTTTTTTCTGACTTTCACACTGTCCAGGAAAATAGTGGAAATATATTTCCACTAAGTTTTAAGCTGTTGTCTGATGAAGTTTTGTTGATTTCACAGGATTCCATCTCTGTTTTTCTTTCTTTCCCATCAGCAGGCAAAGGAACTAGATAGATGATTACAAATTTAATAATAGTACCTCAGACAGTATGTTTGTATACTTCAGAAGAATCGTGTTTGCACGGTGGAAGATTATCTTGCTGAAAAGTAAAAAGTTTTTCTTGGTACAGGGAGTATTCATAGCCACTAGTCATAGAAAGGATCACATTCATTTTGGGCCATTTAGAGGCCTTTTATTCCAACAGAAGACAAAGTAGAAATAGCTCATAATGATTGCTATTGAATGACATACACAGAGATGACAGAAATCTTGGCAAGACTCTAGAGACTATGCTGCAACTTCATACAAGTGGGCTGATTGGACACCAGAAAATCGTTAGTGTATGCAATTCAAAAATCTATCCCATAATTTATAGCCATTAAAATAAGGCTTCTTATTTTTATTTTTCTTAATTTATAGTATGACAAATGTTGTGAATTATGGGGGCAGAGAAATGATTCCATAATTAAATGACTGTTCTTGGCACATTTCTAATATCATAATGTGCCCATGGACCATCTGGGAGTTGCAAAGTTTCAGATTTTGCCCTTGTTTCAGCCAGAGCTTTAAAATAAAATAATTAAAAAAAAAAAATAAAAGAAAAGAAGTAAGCAGCAGGTTCATTAATCAAGCATCACTCCAGTTTTTATGTGTTATGACTTTCAAAAATTGAGAGATACATTCTCAGTGGAAGCACTGTCAGCAATTTGTGAGGTGTGACAATACTACTTAAGTTGAAAAAAACATTTGCTTTTCCTCAGCGTATCAAATGTAGGGAAGGAAATTTCATTCCTTTTTCATTTGCCTGGGGGGTGGTCTGCCTTGTTTCCTCAGGCTGGCTGTACATGTCTCATAGGTAGCAGATTATTTCAGATGGCGATAATGATAACATTTAAGAGCTGCAGCAATCAATATTTCACTAGCAACAAATTTCACTGACAGCTGCAAGACTGGAGTTCAGGATAGAAAGAGGCATGCTGGAACTTGGGTTGCAGGCTGAGGAAGAAAGAGATTAAGCCTGCAATGGCTTTAAGGGACACAGGATGTTTCCCTGCTTGGTTTTAGGTTTTGTTTTTTCTTTCAGTTGTGCCAGAGGAGACAATACTAATGATTCCTCTCTTTTGATTTGAAGTGGTACATGTTGGCCATTAAAAAAATTTAATATTTATAAAGGTGTGCTACAAAAAAACCCCCACAAAAAATACAAAAAAACCTAGTGAAATGGAATGGTGTAAAATATGCCAGTGATACTTGCATAAAGAATACCCAAACAAACACCACACTCACCAAATAGCACTCACAAAAAAAGAAACAAACTACAATCTTGGCCACTAGAGCATGCCCTGAAGTGCCACAGATACAGGTTTCTTAAATACCTCCTGGGGTGGTGACTCAGTCACCTCCTTGGGCAGGCTGTTCCAGTGCCTGACCACTCTTTCAGTAAAGAAATTCTTCCTAATATATAACCTAAACCTCCCCTGCCACAACTTCAGACCATTTCCTCTGGTCCTGTCATTATTCATTTGGGAGAAGAGGCCAACACCCATCTCCCTACAAGCTCCTTTCAGGGAGCTGTAGCGGGCAAGGTCTTCCTTCTGCCTTCTCCAAGCTAAACATGCCCATTCCCTCAGCTGCTTCTCATTCCTAATTCTGAGTTTTAAATACCTACTTCTAGTATGATATAAGTGGAAGTTTGGAAAAAAATAACTGACTTTTTTTTCAGTGATTAGGGATACACTAATCCATAACAACACAGGCACAATCAAAAAGAATCTAAATCAAATCAACTTTTCTTGTACTTTAAAGTACTCTGATCAGAAAAATGCTTGATTTGATACTTTGCATATGCTTTGTGACTAAATTTTTCCCTGGCAGATTTATGTAAAAATTTTCCTTGTTGGCAAAGCATCATTTAGCAGAAGTGCTGGAAATGCACTGTGTGAGTTTCTTCGTCTGTGGAGAGCAACCATGCTGTATAACTATGATTTCAGGGTGTATTTGATCTGTGCAGGAACTACTCAGGAGAAATATTTGCTTTGGCAAAACCATTATACCACTCTTGGATATTATGTAGCACTTAATTATGGAATACTTTTACTGTCTCCCTAATTCTTAGTGGCTTTGCTGAAGTATTGTGGATATCTATGGCTGCAGAAGATATGGAAAACACTTGACTGAGTAAACACCTCTGGAATGACACTGGTATTTTTGACATTTGATTTTGACCCTGTAAGAGAGATTTGTCTTGCTGAGAAGTAATTTAGTAAATTATTTAAGGCCATCTTAAATTAACACAGACAGGAGCTGTCTGAAGGACTTGAATGACTGATGACAAGAGTTGCAGAACTAGCCTAAGAAAAAAAATCCATCAGAAATTTCTACAGTTTTTTTTTTTAATATGTATCATCTTTGATACAGTAATATAAACATAAAGCCCAAGATATTTCACCTGCCAGATGTTAGACTCCTAAGCTAATTACATTTAGAGAGCTTAAAGTTTTATCCTCTAGTGGATACTGGATTTAGCACTGGCCTTCCCATTTATTACAAAGATACAATTTTAGGTCTAAATTAGATGGAGTTATGACATACCATATGACATGACAGTTTGTGTTCAGGGTGATTTTAATTCTAATGCTGATGGTGTGTTTAAGTTCAAGATGATTATACTCTTCCAAGCCTAGATATACTAACATTGTATATGATGGTATAAGCAGAGCTTCAAGTACTGTACCAAGCAGGTCTATCAGTTGGAGGTCTTTTTTTAAGTTGTGTTGCCTTGTAACCCTTGAGGTGTTATTAGGAGCATTGTATTACCTTTGGCTGTAAATGTTAAAGTACCTTGTATAACCATAATAGTTGCTTTTAAGCTGATGCAGTAAAGATTTTTCCTCACTTGTCTAAGCCTGAGTTATTTTAGAACTAGAGTGTTAGGGTATTTCAGACCTGAGGAAGGGAAAAAAAACCCAATTGCTTGAGACATGCTTTGCCTATGACAGCTGGGGCTGGTGCTGCTGGAAGCCACAAGGCAGGAGCCCAGGCTCCTTGGAACTTGTTCTTAGTTTTTTGCTACAATGCTGCTGTCTGATTTTAATCCTCAAATTTCACACTGTTCTGTGGTCTGCTGTCCTGTAGCCTGCAAGAGGAGAGGTTGGGCAGAAGCCATGACCTCATTGACTCAGTGGTTGCTACAGTTGCGTCTATGAATGGAAAACCTGTGAGACTTCCCCAAGGAAAAAAATGTGATTCTCCTTGCCTTTCATTGTTCCCTGCTTTTCCAGCAGGACCTGAGTGCTGGCCAGCAGCACACATACTGAACATATCCAGAATTTCAGTGTGATGCTTGGCGTTGAGTCTCAGCAGCTCTGGCTGCTAAGAAACTGCCGTGGGACAGAGACTGCACATCTCCACTGCTAGCCGGGCTCTGCTCTTTTCTCTCCCCAGTTTATTCCTCTACAATATTGTACCTAAAGCAGGAAGAAGACTTTGCTGCCACACACAGATGTTGCACCATATGTATTGATATTTGTTGCCAGAAATGGACGCTACCGAGAGCGTGAGCTCGAATCTGAAGCCCAGGACCGGAGCTATAGGCAGTTCAAGTCAGTAGCAGAGACCAACTATGACCAGCCTGGCACCACATCAGCTCTAGAGTGAGCTGCCTGGTTGCACCCAGCCTCACCTTTTATTGGCCCCAGGTCTTGGGCATGCTCAGTGGGGCCAGCCCTAACCGGGCACAGGTGAGACTGGGCACCAGCCTGGCTTGTCACCCGGTGATTCCTGGCACCTGTATCCTACAGATATTTGTGAATAGCTCTGGGCTGGCTTTTGCAGTGGGAAAAGGACAACGTGTGCCAGCTGCTGCATGAGGCCATTCCTCAGGGAAGGAGGATGCTCGCCTGGATTAATTTAGCTCTAGACAAACTAAGTAAAAACCCTGCAATGCTGTCCACTGCTAGCTTTCCACATGATAGTTGCCCTTTTGCTTATCCATGCTGACTCCATACATATTCACTGCTTGCTTGGCCATACTTTCAGTGTCCCCTATCTGAGTTTTGTCTCTCTTTTTCTCTTTAATCTATAGTATTCCTGTTGCACCAGCTTGACTGTTGTCTGAGGAGGATTTTCTAATTTCTTCTTCCAGGCATAGGACAGATTGAAGCACATGATGGCAGTTAAAGGGATAAAGCTACAATTTCATCTGGAAGTGGGACCTTCAGCAACTCTTCTTCACAGACTGAAGACCCACAACTTCATGTTAAATTCTGCAAGATAAAAATTGTAGATTCTAATATGAAATTTATAACCTCTTCAGTGTTAGGGTGGATTTTTTTTTGCCCAAGCTTATTTTCATTAAAGTGGAAAGGATTACACCTTCAGCTTTCCTCCAACTTCTGCTTTATAGTAGTGGCATTTTAACGTAGTGGACTTGACACATATTTTATTGATTTGAAAATATTTATTCAAGGAGGCCATCTCATGATATTTTAGGAAAAGCACTCTTTCACAAGACTGTTAGTGTGTATGCTAAAAATCATACTGCTTTGATAAACTGCTAGATTAATTTTCTCAGCATGTTATTTTTTTTTCCATTTTTCAAACTTTTTTCTGATAGTTTATTATACTGGAGGAGGTCTTACTGCAGTGTAGTTACACGAGGCTCCTTTCCCAAGAATTCTATTGAATCAATAGATAGAAATTAGTTTTGTTTCCCACAGGAAAAACGTCATTGCAATTTGTGGCATTTAAGAGAACAAGCAGTATGATTAAATTATCTCAGAGCAGCTATTATGCCATCACACTGTCCCATGCAGGTCTGTGAAGAAGAGTTGCTTCATGTGCAGGACAACCCTGGCTGGGAATGGTGATTTCTATGGAGGCTGGAAATGGTGATTTCTATAAAAATAGTTCGGTCTCCGATCTGGCTTGGCTTTGATTTCTAGACATTCAGGAAATGGAACTTTCAAAGCTGAAGTCAATGGGAAAATGTGCACTGTTCCCCCTCAGCAAGTGTGACTTTATGGAAATGTTAAAACGCACCTCATTGTTTGCATAGAGTCTCTTTTTGGCAAGAAATGGAATCTGTATAATCAATTACTCAAGAGACTTTCCTTCAAGGCCTTTGGGTTAGAAAGTGTGGATGCATTTTAAAAGAAAATATTTTTATACAAATGAGGTCATTTCACACTGAACCAAACAAATCCAAGATATATCAGTCATTTGACAGTGATGTGTTTGTGAATATGCATAAAATACTCAGAGGAAATATATGTCAAAATGCTAAAATAACTGCTGAGTCTGGACATTGTGTTCATTAATATAACCCAGTGATTGTACAGTGTAACTGGCAAGTTTTTCTGTACACTTACTAGAGAAAACCCCTGAACTGTATGGTTCAGTGGAAGAAACCATTCTATTTATATAGCAAGGATATATTCTATAAACCAGATTTCATGCGTGAGCTTCTCAGATGAGAAAATTGTTTTCCTGTGGTGTTGTAAATTCCAAATGACTGTATGCATACATCTTCAGAATAAAAACAATTAGTAAGCAGATGTCAACATAACGTGTTCGCTAAAAATCTTCCAGACAAGGCTATAACAAGGACTGTGTTCAGAATATGATGGTTTAGGTTACTCTGGCTAGCATACTGCACTGTCTCCCTCCCAGCAGTGCACTGCCATTAACTGGGAATGGAAATTTTGACTTCGCCCTTTCACTGATGTGGATATCTATAGTGCTCCATGTGGGTCTTAATGTTTTACACTAGGTTTGTTCAGTTTGGAGAAAAGGAGTCTGAAAGGTCAACTTATTGCTCTATGTGGCCTCCTGTAGAGGGGAAGTGGAGAGAGATGTGCTGGGCTCGTCTCCCTGAGATTCAGTGACAGGATGAATGGGACTGGTTTAAAACTGTACCCAGTGAGGACATTAGAACATGCACTTGGACATTAGGAAGTATTTCTTCACTGAGTGGGTCCTAAGAGACTGGACCAGGCTTCCTAGCGAGGTGGTCAATGCACGAAGCCTGTCAGTATTCCCTTAATAACATGTTTTAACTGCTGGTTAGACCTGGAGTGCTCAGGTAGTTAGACTAGACAAGTGTTGTAGGTTGCTTCCAATGGAAATTCCCTTCCCTTCCCTTCCCTTCCCTTCTCTTCCCTTCCCTTCCCTTCCCTTCCCTTCCCTTCCCTTCCCTTCCCTTCCCTTCCCTTCCCTTCCCTTCCCTTCCCTTCCCTTCCCTTCCCTTCCCTTCCCTTCCCTTCCCTTCCCTTCCCTTCCCTTCCCTTCCCTTCCCTTCCCTTCCCTTCCCTTCCCTTCCCTTCCCTTCCCTTCCCTTCCCTTCCCTTCCCTTCCCTTCCCTTCCCTTCCCTTCCCTTCCCTTCCCTTCCCTTCCCTTCCCTTCCCTTCCCTTCCCTTCCTTTCCCTTCCCTTCCCTTCCTTTCCCTTCCCTTCCCTTCCTTCTTCCCATTAGCATTAAAGAACTACCTGTAGTATCTTCGCATGTGCATATTTAGACAAACGTGACATTCTATATTTGTATGAAATCAAATGGTTGATTTACTTACAGGAATTTTATGCCTATATACAATTGTCATTAAGTCCTCTGGGATGACAAGTTTCTGGCTTTGTGTCTGATCATGCAAGCTGCAAAATTTCTCTTTCATATGTTTTCCCTAACTTTGCTAGGAGCTGAGGAAATAGGAAATATGGACAACATCCAGCATGTAATAGGGGCAGATACAGCAGCAGATACATAATCTGACATACAGTAACTTATTTTTTTGTTAAAAGGCGGTAGATAAGATATAGGACAGTATTTATCTATACCTCACTAAGATCTAACCAGATACTATAATACATGCTTGCAGATTATCTGTTGATGCAAGGTCTTGTACAGCTATAGGCATGCACATAAATAACTACATACAGACAAAATTCTTAATGTGACAAATTATTATTCCAATAAACTGGAACCGTGCATTGGCACAGTATTTATGATTGCATGGTCTAAAGAAATGTGTGATAAGTGTTCTCAATAATATTGTCCAGAATAAAAGAAACAGAAAAAAGTAATTAATTTGACATATTTTGAGGCATTACGGTGTACCTGTATCAGTCTCCACAAGTAACCATGTCTTTAGGTTTCAATTTTTTAAATAGTATGCAGATATTTGCAGCTGAATAGGCATCAGAAGAAGCACAGACAGCAGGTTGAGAGAGGTGATTCTTCTCCCCCCCCCCCCCCCCAATCTGCTCTGGTGAGATTCCAACTGGACCCCTGAGACTCCTACTGTGTCCAGCTCTGGAGTCATCAGCACAGGAAATACAGGGAACTGTTGCAGCAGGTCCAGAGGAGAACAATTCTGTTAGAGGAATGGAACACCTTTTTTATGAAAAGCTGATAGAGTTCAGCTCAATCATCCTGGAGAAGACAAGGCTCTGGAGAGACTTATTGTGGTGTTCCAATACTTAAAGTGTATTTGTAAGAAAGATGGGGACAGACTTTTTAGCAGGGCCTGTAGAAACAAGCCAAGGGCTAATGGTTTTAAACTAAGAAGAAGGCAGATTCAGAGTAGCTACAGGGAAGAAATTTTTTCCAAGGAGAGTGGTGAAACATTGGAGCAGGTTGCCCAGAGAGTTGGTAGAAACATTAAGGGTCAGGTTGGTCTCGGCTGTGAGCAGCCTGATATAATTGAAGATGCTCATGCCCACTGTAGGGGCATTTAGGCTGGATGACCTTTAAAGACCCCTTACAACCCAAGCCGTTCTATGTTTTTAAATAAGACAACACATTTTCACAGTGAACTGTAGAGAGTTTTGCAGTTTTGTCTTGTCAGGAAAACTTTCATTGATCCACATAGAAATAGTTTTAGATTGTTGAAGTTCTGCTTAAAGCTGTGTGGTGCACAGGCTCCTGGAATATTCTACACTCCTCTGGCTCCATTTGCAAAAGAAGGGTGTTTTTCCAAAACTTCTCATAGTCGTCAGGGCTAGTTCTTATAGGAGCCTTGATGCACAGAGTTTCTAATGCAAATTAGATGCCCCGGATCTCTGATTTACAGCTCCTCTAGGCAATAATGACATTGGTGGCTACCATTAATGTTTATGCATCTAAATCACAGGTATCAGTGGTAGAAAGATTCATCTTCTTCTGCTGAGTCCATCTCATTGTTTTTATTTTGTGGACACTTTTACAATGCTACCGGATCCTCAGATTGTGTTGGTGGTAGGCATTTGTAATTTGTCCCTGCAGACTCCAAGATATGAATTAGTTCTCGTAACATGTTACCATGCTTGGCATGATGTGTTCAGTGTGCTCTTAGCCTGCACAGTGATTAAATTTGTTGACTTAAATAACTTTCTCAACATGGCAACATAATCATGTGATTAGTTCCTGCAGGTACAGATAAGTCAAGATGACAGTGAATAGAAGCCTGAGACACCTCACTCAGCTGAGACCCAAATCTCATAATAAGGCTTTTAAGGTGGTTCTGCATAAGCCCTGAAAATCATTATTCCTTATTCAGAACTGTTGAAACTTTATTTGTTACTGATTATTGACAAATACTAGCAATAAAGAAGGGAAGTCCATGATCTGTGGCAATCCAGGCAGATATGGAGTCGGAGATAAAATGGTATGTAGAGTGTCTCGGTAGTTTGCTTCAGATGTTGGGAGGTCTGACCTTTCTGCAAAGAAGGAAACTTTAAAGAAAGGCAAGTTTCTATTATGAGGGTGTGGAAAATAAAGCATATACTAGCAGCAAGTGAAAAGGGAATAGTGATCACTATGTCATTAATCGGTATTTTTCATGTAGGAGAGATCTAGTTAAGAGGGTTGTTGATCCTGCTTTAAAGCAGTTAATGCTCTCTGTCCTTTTGCTTTTGCACAGATACACTCAGTCCACCTTACAAGCCTCCAGACTTTTTTAAATCAAATGGTGCCTAAGGCTAATTAATTGTCTGTTCCTGCTGAAAGGACCTCTGGATACTCTAAGATCTGAAGGGGGTGGTCAGCTCTTGGCTTTTGAAGAGGGCATCCACCAAGATGGATTTCAGCCTGAGCTGAAAGAGGAGCACAGTAACCTGGAGAGAAAGGCACACCATCAGATTTCTTAGTTTGTCTAGAGGTAGAAAGAGCTCTATGATTGTTCCTAGAAGTTTTAGAGAAATAGATTTCAGTGTGTATGCTACATGATAGTCAGTATTCTTAAGCTTCATATTTTATCCTACAGAAGAATAGTCATGACCGTGACATTAATTTGTGGGAAGGGGAAAATATACAGGATTTTTAAATAAAGAAAACCATGAAGCATTGCAAACCTCTATAGAGAATGTGCCATAAATCCTCTCATGACAAATTCAGGGATGTCTTCCTGTATTTTCATTCAACCAATAAGTAAAGGCCAGGGTGATATGGTACAGGTGGTAGAGATAGGCATGGTATGGATCTCAAGCAGAATTCTTGATCATGTCAATGCATCTGTCTAAGAATTTGAAGCGAACTTATGGAGGCACAGTAGAGAGATTAGCCTGCTAAGGGAAAATATTAATATAATTTATGACAAGTGAGAAATAAATATGTGATCTGAAGGTAAAATTCTTTTATGTATTTGTATGTTTGGGTGCATACACAGATACAAATAGCACCAAGGAAAAGGTGCAGAGTTGGTTCCTAGTAGTAAATGGCTATCTTGCTTTGGGAGAGTTGAATGGAATTTTAGTAGTTATGTCCCATGAAACAGTTCAGAAGAAGTACAAGCTGTCAGGAAACTAGATGTGTGTAAATTTAACTTTGGTTTCTCTCTGGACATTTTGTATTATTTACATTTATAGAAACTGGCTCCCATTTAGAACAGCTAATGCAGACATTGCAGCAGAGTCCTGACTGCTCTAATGTTGATGTCACTTTTGTTGTCACCCTTTCTGGATGTATCATGAATCTTTGACAAATATAGCTTTCAGAATTGAATTTTCAACCTTTATTTTTCTGTTTTGAGTTTCTTTTTGGTTGTTGTTGTAATCTACTGCTCCATACCCAGCTGCTTGTTCCTGGGGAGAACTATGTATAAAATAAATTTCCAGATCATCTAAAGAATGGAGAATCATGACAGAGTCACCTTACTAAAAATACAGTTTAATCACGTTTTTTCATTTTAAATGGTGAAAGTGATTTAGATACTGGTTATGCAAAAGACAAACATTTCTGTGAATGTTTTTGTGTTCGGGAATCAGAATCATGGAATGTCTAGGGTTGGAAGGGACCTTAAAGATCATCTGGTTCCAACTCCCTTGCATGGGCAGGGACACCTCCCACTAGATCAGATTGCTCAAGGCCCCATCCAACCTGGCCTTGAACACTTCCAGGGAGGGGGCAGCCACAACTTCCCTGGGCAACCTGTGCCAGTGTCTCACCACACTCAAATTAAAGAATCTCTTCCTAATGTCTAACCTAAATTTCCCCTCTTCAAATCTGAAATAATTTCTGCTTGTCCTCTTGCTAAACACCCATGTTTAAAAGCCCTACCCCAGCTTTCTTGTAGGCCCCCTTTAGATAGTGGAAAGCTACTATAAGGTCACCTCTGAGCCTCCTCTTCTCCAGGCTGAACAACCCCAACTTCTCAGCCTAACTTGACAGGGGAGGTGCTTCAGCCCTTTGATCATTTTCGTGGCTCTCCTCTGGACATGTTCAAGGAGCTCCATGTCCTTCTTATGCTGGGAACTCCAGAACTGAACACAGTACTCCAGGTGGGGGTCTCACAAGAGCAGAGCACAGGGCAAGAATCCCCTCCGTTGACCAGCTGTCTGTCCTTCTTTTAATGCAGCCCAGGAACAGACTTAGGTAAAAAAGAAACAAAACAAACCACCACCCTCTCAGAACTTGAATATCTCATTGTAATATACATTAATTTGATAGAAACATCAGTATCATAATGAAAAATAATAAAATAATAGCATTCAAAAAATGTTACCCAATGAAGTCCTACTAGCAGGGGATTTAAGTAGGTGTTCAGGGAGATTTGTAACACTAACTAAATTGGAAATATTCCTTAGTGAACAGTATGCCAAGGTGAGCTGTGTGTTCTCACTGCCAAAATGAACTCTTTAACACAAAATACGTCTTGGATGATGGTAATGGGAAGCTTCCCAAGATTTCACACATTTCTTGATAATCTCCGCGGAACACTAACACTTTCCATATGTTTTCCTGGTTGGCAGGTGGAGTGGATACAACAGCAGGTGGTTAAAAGAAGGATAAAGAGAGATTATAAACCTGGTGGTACCCAATCCACTTATTTCAATGATCCCAAGTGGCCAAGCATGTGGTACATGGTAAGTACACACATTGTCTCTGTTTCATGTTAGCATTTAGTTGAGAGATATTTTGAAAAGGGGCAGAATAGTATGTTCAGAAAAAGCAAATTTTGTTTTTTTAAATGTAATTAATGAAGGTCTGTAAACTCCTTACAAGTCTTATAAAGAAGTCCCGGTGAGCCCTGCAGTAGGAAACATTTATTAATGCACTCATTCATGAATTATTCCCATTGCCAGATGACTTGGGAATTACTTACTAGAGCATAAGCTATGAGCAATGGGACAGAAAAGAACTTAGCCACAACCTGTGAAAGCAGTGAAACCACTTGTTTTCAATGCACATAATACACTGTCTCTAGTCTCAATGTGGTATGTCATGTATCCTGTTCAGGAATGTTTCAGTAATTAACAATTTATTTGATGAAATAAATGGATTGCACTGCTTCCCGTCTGACATGAGTTTCATGTTTCCTAAGTATTTTCTAAGCAATTTTTTTCTTTTGCTAGTTATAGCTAAAATCTGAAGTGAAATTTTTGTGTTGATGGTGTTTTAAAAAATACCCTCATTTTGCCTAGGGAGGTGGGAATCATAGGACAGTTTGGGTGGGAAGGGATCTTTAAAATTCATCTAGCTGAACCTCTCCTGCAGTGAGCAGAAATATCTTCAACTTGATCAGGCTGCTTAGAGCCCCGTCAAACCTGACCTTCAGTGTTTCCAGGGATGGGGCTTCTACCTCCTCTCTGGACAACCTGCTCCAAAGTTTCACTTCCCTCTTTGGAAAAAAAATTTTCCTCTGTAGCTCGTCTGAATCTCCCTTCTATTTAGTTTAGAACCATTATCCCTTGTCCTACTGCTATAGACTCTGCTAAAATGTCTGTCCCCATCTTTCTTATAGACTCATTTTAAATACTGGAATACCGCAATAAATTCTCCCCAGAGCCTTGTTTTCTCCAGGCTGAGCAACTCCAGCCATCTCAACCTTTCTTCACAAGCGTTCTATCCCTCTAATAATTTTTGTGACCCTCCTCTGGATCTGCTGCAATAGGTCCCTGTCTTTCCTGTGCTGACAGCTCCAGAGCTGGACTCAGTACTCCAGGTGGGGGTCTCACCAGAGTGGAGCAGAGCAGAGCAGACGGAGGGGCAATCACCTCCTTCAGCCTGCTTGCCGTACTTCTTGTGATGCAGCCAAGGACATGGTTGGTTTTTGGAGCTGTGCACACACATTTTTTGTCTCATGTCTAGCCTTTCATCCACTGGTACGATGAAAAGTTGTATTTCGTAGGCAATTGGCTCCAGCTGACACTTCTCCATTTGGCTGGTAACAGACTTGCTCTCTTTCTCTCCTGTCTTGTTGTTGTAGTTCTAGATCCCTGCATGTTGTTTTCTTGCTGCGTCACCTACATTGCTGATATTAAGATTTTCTGAAGGTTTTAAGACTTGCTATTTTGAATAGCTTCAGCGAGGGAGGAAAACATGCCTTCCTGGCAACATTATGTAAAACTGTTTTCCTCTAAGTAGATATTATCTTACTTTTAAGCCAACAGTTTAGTATTTCAGGTAAATGAACAAGTTTGTCCTAACACTGCTTTGAAAATATTTCAAAGTTTTAGTCATTTCATTGTAATTAATTTTTGCACACACTGAAAACCAAAAAATGCCAACTGTCATGTGTAACTAACAGCTAGCAGTTGCTGGTAATCCTTATCTTCATGGATATATCATATGAGCATGTCATCAGTCAGGAAGTCTAGCAGATTTGCAGTTCAGTTTCCTGTTTCTTTATATTTTAATGAAAGTCTACGTAATAACTTTATTCCCAAAATTCCTCGTATTTTTCTTCAAGAACTGTACTGCTGACAGTTCTGGTGGAAAAACTGTTACACATTACTCTGAGTTATTATAGATCTATGTCTTTCAGGATGTAAATCTTTTCATACCGTAGAAATTTATTTCATTTCTGGTTTATCCCAGAACTGAGTTGAAGTAACCAAAGGGTTTTTTAGCAGTTCATTGCCCACTTTGAAAACAGCTTTAATCCAAATGTAGGCTTTTTCAGTTGTTTGTGAAATTTGTATTACTTTAGGGTCATGAGGTCATGGCAGATCCTTTTTCCAGTTTATTGAAATGTGTATTCTTGTCTGTCTCCTCTACTGTGTATGTTTAATTAGTTTGCCTGTCCTAAAATATGGGCATAAGGTGACAGACAGATTTGAATAAATGGCAGTAGATTGTGATATTGTCTCCTGTGAGTCCTCATTTTCTAAAAATTTTATTTCAGCATTTTTAATTGAAGCTAGACAATAACAGTGATTTATCTTTAGGTAGTCTATCATTATTGCTACAGACTTTCAGCTCTATGGTGGTCAAAAAGAGAGAGGATGAATTTCAAGAGAATAATATTGGTCAAGCAAAAGCCCACCATATATCACGTAGGGCTTATTATGTCATTTTTCCTTGGTGATCCTAGATTTCTATACAAGGTTTTTAGCGCCACCATTGCTTAGTTGCTTATAGTAATTGCCTCTAATTTTGTTCAGGTAGGTAGCAATCTTGTATTTATTATCAATTTTGTTGCCTAGCCACACTGTTTCACAGTATTGCCAGTCTGATTCAGAAAACACTTTAGGTCAGAAAATGGACTTTACTGTTTCTCTTGTACTGCTTTCAGAATATTGTAATTTGTATAGCTTTTGAGGAGAGTCTGACAGACCCTCAGGCCCTCTGGAAAGGGCCTGTACCTGACTGATTGCATTTACCTCTGTTTGCAATATCTTTAGAAATAATGGTTTGGTGACATTTTGTTGAGAGTGAATACATTGTTTCAGAGGAACACAGGTAGGAATATGTGAATGTGAAATACGTGAATGAATATGTGACTTCAGGACTAACTTGGGTTATTACCAGATATCCTTATATGATTGTATTTGTGATTGTAACCGGAGCTACTTTTGGTAATTTTATTTACCTTTATTAATTGAAGGGAAAAAAAGGAATTTGAGGTTAGTTAATGGTTTCAGTCACTGCTATGTCAGAAAAAGGTTTTTAGGCTACTAACTGTAGACGTGTTATTGAGAAAGTAATAAAGTATTATCATGTACAGGTTTGCATTTGGATTAATAAGTAACTTCATTGCGGGTTAAGATTGGTACCTTTGCCCGCTGAACTGGCATAATCTCTAACAGGGCTGTAAATGTAGCTCCAGTTTGTTGACACAAGTCCTTTTATTCAAAGTCTTTGTCAAGCAATATCTGACTAATGTTTTTCCTCCCTCAGATTTTTCTTCACAAATACTACCCCTTGTAATTTTAATTGTCAGGGCTAGAAATAATAAATTTTTGTTTGTGTGGTATCCAAAGCAAGAAATTACAAGAGAGATTCAGGCCTCCGATCCCTTTTGGGCCATCATAAAGTTAAAAGGTATCTCTCAAAAACTATCCTGCGAACAAATAAAAAGGTCTTATTTTTGTCCATTTACTCTAAACATTCCTAGAAAGGTCAGACAATTTAGGAATATCGTCATGTAGCACCTTGCATTTCTGTGGAAGCTAAAGCAGACCGAGCTTCCAGAGCCAATTATTACCTAAACAAGTATACATGTACTTTTCATTCCTGGTGAATTATCTATTGAGATATTAGAGCCTCTCATGCTTTCTCATAGCAAGGAAAGAGTAATTTTCCTCTGACTTCTCTCCCTCAAAGCAAGAAAAATTAGAACAAATGCAAATGCTTTATCATGACTTCTGAATCACAAGGGACCTGTGCTTAAGAGTAAAATAGGATATTTTTATATCCTGTTCAACTGTTATTCAAAATTGACCTACAGAATTGGGTCCAGCTTGCTCAAAATAAAACCAAAATCCCTTTCCCAGTTCTTGAATCAGGAGAGAGTAACTGTCCTAGACTTATAGAGTCCTATAATGCCATTGCCAGAGCTCAGCTATCTTTGTATCATCAAGTTAAACATAATAAATGTCTTCTCTTTCATTAATGTTGGCAAAATAACCTTGTCAATGACTGGATGAACTATACACAATCAGTTTGCATAACTGAAAAAGGTCAAAGTCAACTCTGAAGACCTACTGCTATCTGAAACTGTTTTACTTAACTTGTAATAACAGGGTCTTTGGAATGGCTAAAGGGACTTCGTGCCTATCTAGTTTCACTGTACCTGTCACTTGGTTTAATGAGTTCCCTCATCTTCCCTGCATGGAAAAACAGTCATAAAAAAAAGTTGCTGTGCACTTCAGAAGAACTTTATAATGATCATCTGAATCTGGAATCACACAGGCACATAAGCATAGATTTCTGCAGCTATAATCTTGCTTTTCTGTGGTGGTGGGCTCCACTGCATATTTTTTTAAATAGAATTTAACTGCAAGACATTAATATAGCTGTCATTTATTTTTTAACAAACCATTTTTGGACTACAGAGATGCTGACTGTGACTTCACAGTTAGTTCAGAAAGGCACAAGTATTTTTCAACACTGATCAAGGATAATTCTCTCCAGTGCTGTTATTATCCCTTCTATTGTTAATAATTGCTAGTTCTGGCAGGATTCTCTGAATTTGGAGAAATTTCCCCTTCATACCAATTTCTTCCCAATCTACATGGTCTAGTTACTAGTGGACAGGAATTGAACAAACAGTAGGGTGTTTCTGTGGAAGTAAGAATTTTTCTGTGGAACTAAGAAGGATAAGTATAATGATTAGAGATGTGAGGCTAGAGGCAGAGGCACTGTTCTGTTAGAGCACCTAAGAATAAATGTGATAGTTAGAGGGTATAAGCAAAATGTTTTCTTATCCCTGACTGCCACTTTATCAGAGAAAGAGGAAATGTGTATCAAGAGGTTACTCCCTTTAGCTGGAGTAGTAATGGCACAGAGAAAGCTGGAACTTCCATTGCAGTAAATCACTGGGGAAAGATGGTGTTCCTCTGAGGATCTACAGACTAAAATCATTGAGCTACCCACAAAAAAAAAAAAAAAAAAAATGTAACTTTAAAAATGGGTTATACGCAGAGAAGAAGCTAGCCAGACTCCCTGAAATGCATCCTTGGGGGTCATTCTGAAAAGTTTTATACCTCTGAAACTTGCCTGAGAATATATAGCAATAGCTGACACTATCATTAAAGCTGTAAACCACAGCAAGAAGTGGAACATGAAAACTTGCTTCTCTGTTTCTCTGATTATGAATAGTCACATTCATAAGCTGTTTGGAATGAAGGGGGAAAGACACCATCTATTATATATATAAACCAAAGAAAACACTGTCTTTTAGTTGCAATTGCTAAACTCATCCCACACCAGCATACAATATGATTCAGATCCTCACTGAAGTAAAACATTGATTTTGTTTTACATGAATCTTAGGTACACAGTGGTGTCAACTCACCTTCTGTCTTAAATAATTTTAAGGTGTGCTTTTGCTACAAATCTGATCTCTACAAATTAAGTACTTTGATTTGAAAGTTATTTTTCTTTTTCAGAGTATCTTTTATTTTCTCAACCACTCTTATTTTCTCTTCATGCTTCTTCCCTGTTATTCTGTCTTTCTAGACATAAACTGTGCTTTGGGAGAGTAGATGGAAGACAAAAAGAATTTAGAAAAGTGCTAAAAGCAGACAACCTCACAGTCTTATGTTGGGAATCCAAAGGAAGGGCTTTTGTAAAGCTGCGTTGTACCTCTCATTAGCCTGCTAGTTTTCTCTGGGTGGCAGCAAAATAATAAAAAAGGACTGTAAGACAGTATAAGGTACAAAGTCTTTTTAAAAATAGGAAAAACATATCTGTTAAATATAATGCACTTCAGTTGCAGAAGAAGTTGTATTTTCATACAAGACTTCTGAAAAGATACTCTTAATAGAAATCTGTACCCCTAAGGAAAAACACAGTGCCTGGCTGTGCTGGTTCTCTGGCTTATTCTACGATGAATTAGCTCTGCAGGATTTTGAAACAACATTCCCAGTTTCCCAAATTTGACTGAAAGGACAAGGAGATGCACCAATGCAAAGTGCTTTAGGGGACTCAAGGTGGAAGAGGATTATAGCAGTGCCAGAAGGGCACAATAAAACTATTGGAAACAGTGGAAGCTGCTATTTCACAGAATCACAGCATACTAGGGGTTGTAAGGGACCTCAAAAGATTATCAAGTCCAACCGTCTGGCCAGAGCAGGATGACATAGGAACTCGTCCCGGAGGGTGTTGAACATGTCCAGAGAAGGAGACTCCTCAATCTCAGTGGGCAGCCTGTTCCAGTGCTCTGTCACTCTCACAGTGGAAAAGCTTTTTCTTATATTTATACAGAAAATCCTGTTCACCTGTAACCTTTATTTCTATCATTGGACATCACTGAGAAGAGCCTGGCTCCAGCCTCCTGGCACTCACCCTTTACATACTTATAAACACTAATGAGGTCACTCCTCAGTCTCCCCCAAGCTAAAGAGACCCAGCTCCTTTAGCCTTTCCTCATAAGGGAAATGTCCCATTCTCCTAATCATTGTTGAGGCTCTGCTCTGGACTCTTTCAAGCTGTTCCCTGTCCTTCTGGAACTGAGGGACCAGAACTGGACAAAATATTCCAGATGCAGCCTCACTAGGGAAGAGTAGAGCAGGAGGAAAACCTACTAACCACACCCCTTCTAATAGACCCCAGGATGCCATTGGCCTTCTTGGCCACAGGGACATATTGCTGGCTCATAGCCATCCATTGGGACCCCGAGGTCCCTTTCGTCTACTCTGGTCAGTTCCCACCCTATAAAGGTACCCGGGATTGTTCTTTCCTAGATGCAAGACTTTATACTTGCCCTTGTATTTCATTAAATTTCTCCTCCCTGCCCAACTCTCCAGCCTGTCCAGGTCCCTCTGAATGGCAGCACAGCCTTCTGGGGTGTCAGCCACTCCTCCCAGTTTTGTGTCATCAGCAAACTTGCTCACAGTGCACTCTGTACTCTCATCCAGGTCAGTGAATACGTTGAATTGTACTGGTCCCAGTAGCAACCCCTGAGGACCTCCTCTCCATAACCCTCTGAGTTCTTTCCTTTAACCAGTTCACAACCCACCTCACTACCCAACCATCCAGAGCATATTTCCATAGTTCTGCTGCGAGGATTTTGTGGCAGATGATTCCAAATGCCTTCCCTGGAATCTAGATAAATGACATCCATTGCACTCTCATCATCTATCTACCTGGTCATGTCCCCATGAAAGGCTGTCAGGTTGGTTAAACATGACTTCCTCTTGGTAAAACCATGTTGAGTACCCCTAATGACCCTCTTGTCCTTGGTATGCCTAGAGACAGTGCCAAGGATAAGCTGTTCCATCAACTTTCCAGGGGTGGAGATGAGGCTGACTGGGCTGTAGTTACCAGGGTCCTTCTTCTTACCCTTTTAGAAGACTAGAGTGACATTTTCTTTCCTGAATTTTCTTTGTTAATTACCTGGATGAGGCAGCTATATAGTGTTGTTGCACACAGATGTGCTGTAGTGTTACTGAGACTTTTAGGAAGCCGTTTAAAAGACTTGTTGAGAAGCTTAACTCATCAGCCAGTATTTATCAGTCATCCTTTTGAATGTGTTCCGTAAGATTTCTGTTATAGACGGATGAAATATAGTTTATACTACAATTGAGAGCAGTCTATACAGACTGATGAGATCTCAAATGGTTGTGTCTAGGACTAGCTGTCTTGAGCTCTGTAGCTGTAACACCAATATTCAGGAAAAATAGCTTGCTTTTCAGTTTCCATGAGGACTGTGAATTCAGCATGGCTTTGAGCTTCTGCAAAGGGTTTGGTGAACCCAGCTTTGTTTCTTCAGAAAACTCCTCTTGTATGCTACATTGTATTTGTGCGTTCCCAGGTGAGCAACACAAGCATTCTCAGGGAGGCAGACACTCCTGCTCTGACACAGTATAATTGACTTTGGATTGCAGCCAGAATGGGGCTAATAAGCCTTTATCAGCAGTAAATAATGTGTCTCCTATGGTCCTGTAGCTATGCAATAAAATAGAGGTGAAGAGAGAGAGGCCAGTTGCCTCCCTTATGCCACTGGTGAAATATGCAGGAAGCTGACTTATCCTGTCCCTCTCTTCCAACTCCTAAGTGTGAGTGGCAGAGCAAAGAAAAGGATTTCGTGTCCCTTGTGTGTCCCTGGCACCTGTCGAGACAGGCTGGAGAGAGGAGGTCAGATGGGGTCCTAGCACAATCCTGGTACAGAGGGGCAGAATTTCATCTGCCACACAGCAAATTAATATGTCACGCTGTTTTATGACCTCCTAAAAGTTTATTTCCAAGCCACCTATGCCAGGCATCAACAGCTAAGGAAAAAGCTTTTTATCCTTTTATTAGTCTCCCAAGAATTTTTCTTTCCATTTGTGCCATGGAAGCCAAATAATTGTTCTTTCCGAGGTGGCGTGGCATCCTTTAAAGTGTTTTGCTTATTTTGTTACTTGCTTTGGTTGTTGCATACAATTTTTTGTATTCTTCATAGGTTCTACTGCGTGCATTGATTGAGCTTTTGGTGTTTTAGAAAGTTAAGAATACAATCTTTGACTTGATTTCATTGGAAGTTCTGCAAGAAAGAATCAGACTGCCTGTCAAAATGTTACCTTGCAAACACATGTGGAAATACACCTCTTGTTCCCCGTGTCAAGGTGGAACAGAAGGTCAGGTGATACACAGTATGACCTAAATTCATTTACTGTTGGAAGACCTCAGAGTACCTGAAGTAATCAAAAACCTGTAGAAGTGGATTTATCCCTATGTACCAAAAAGAGCTTATTGGTGCAAATAGTCTAGCAAGATTAGCAAATAGTTTAGACCAGACAGGCTACATGTTTCCTTCCTCTGGGACATTAAGTTCTGACTTAAACAACCCTGGAAGTACCCGGGAAACACAAAATGGAAGCCAGTACTGCTCAGTTGTGCCTGCGTTTTTTCTGAACCAAGAAGCAGCGATACTGACATCATTACCGTACTTGCTTTGGGAGAAATTTTCTGGACTGGCAGAGATTTGGTAATAAATTGTACAGCAATAACACACATTCCTCTGCTTATATACTACAGTGATTTTATTTCAGAGGGAGAGCATCCATTCCTGTTTTATCTTTCAGGAATTTATTTTAAATGGATTTTTTTATGGGCAACAGCTGAGTCATATGGAGAAGCTGTGCATACTTTTCTGTATAATGTAGTCTGTGAAATATCATTTGTTTATAATGCAGTGTTTTCTCAAACTGACTTTTTCTGTCCAGTTCTAACAATTAGTGCCATAATAATAGTGCCACAAAACTTTTGCTGAATTTCTAATGATATATGATAAATAGCTGCCTTAAGCTTTATTTCAAAATAAACAACTAATAATAAATTACATGGAGTATAAATGGATATAAAATTGCTAACATTAACAACTGTAAAGTATGCCATACTGGGACATCATTTTGTGTATTTTAGTTCTTATCTCTTATAGCATTTCTGCAGGAAAAACATGACCAGAACTGCACAGCCACAGTACAGAAAAAGCAATCCTAAAGCTTGCCTGTCTTTTGGTGTGACTGCTACAGAATGAAGTGGTGTTACATGTCCACTTTACCCTCATCAGAAGCAAACTCATATTCTATGATACTTATACACATTTATGACACAAACAGTAGCTGCAATACATCCCAGTCAGGGAGCAAAAATTAATATTGTTCTTTCATCAGGTAGCTTCCTTACTGATCTATTCAGAGGAGAGCCTGGTATGGGTAGTGTCTGCTGCAAAGCAGAAATTGGAGAACCTCTGTTCATATCTGGGATGTTAGGTCTTGTACCAGTCTTTAAATATAATATGGGCATCACTTTACTGAAGACAGATGCCATGTGACATAAAATATGTGATATGAGAATGGGGACATCAAAACTCCAGCTTCCCTGATTCCTACATCCATTCTCTTATTATGTCTTCTCTCTATGCCATGAGTAAATGCTGTGACAAAAATTACAAGCATGCAGAGAACCTTAGTTCTTGCTGACCCTTTTTTATCTCCTTTTTCAATAATTTTTAAGCAAGCAAACGAAAAAACCCAATAGAAGAAACAAGTACAATGAGGATGGAGACTTCAATAAAATGTATTCAACACAACTTCATTAGGTGCATTCATCCTTGGCATTGCTTGTAACTACTCCTGATGTCACAAAATCCCTGCTCTGTGTTACATTTGCAGCTTAAACCCTGTGAGGAGGATTTTCTTCTATCCAAACAAGAAACACAGCAGAGGAGGGAAAATGTATAGCAAACTTTTACCAGTGCCAGCACGTGTTTGCACATCTGCATGACTTTTAAATACAGTTTTGATGAAAATTAACCTAAAGAAATTAAGCAATCATTCTGAACACAGTCACTGAATACAGGAAGCCCTATCAGCAGAAGATCTCAAACCTCCTCAAAGAGAGCTTTTTGGAAAACACACCAGTTCTAAAGTGTGGAGCAATACAGACAACATCTGTGCTTGCTCTTTTGCTGTGGAGGTTATAAATTCTGCAAAAAGTTAAACACTGGCTGTTTCAAAATAAACTCCTTTCCGGCAAACAGCAGAAATGCATGGTGATCAGAGGGAGGGAAGTGTGTAAGAGGGAATAGCCTGAGACAGCCCCAAGAGATGCAAGTATGAATATTTTATAGTATTGATACCACTTTTGTCTCACCTTTACTGTTGCATTAGAGTCCGCTACTTTATGAACACCATGCCAGTTTAGTATGTAATTGCCCTGTATTTATCTGTTTTATATTAATTCCTAACAGAACAAAGTAAGTTTTTTTCAGTTTCTAAAACAATTCAAAAATATATTAAACACAAGTAGTACAAGCACAAAAGCCTAAGAAGAGGCATATATAAATTTACGTAAGAGACTAAACATTAAGTATATATCTGTCTTTCAGGTAAGAGAGTTTATAAACAGTTAACTACAGCATAGAGATAGTGTTTCTAGCCAGAAATCCTGTATAGAAAAAAAAAAACTAACAAAGACAAGTTAATTAGAAGAAAAATGTTTCAGAAGTTACAAAAATGTTGAATAACTTCTCCTTCATTCAATTTCCTTCTATTCTTCCACATCCAGGTCTAATGTTGAATCAAGAGGAGACATCTTTTTCTTTTGAGTCTCCTGGTCTGGCTCAAGTAGACCATTGAGGAAGGTTTGTTAAATGCAAGCTTTCATACTCAGTGTTAGAATGGGCTTTGTGTGATTGCAACTGCTGAAACAGTAAATTCTAAATAACCCTGATTAACTAAGTCCCCTTCTATGTGAATTGAAGTTTTCATAGAGGGATTAATACAACCCACCTATAAAGTGTTACAGCCCTTAAATCTTCATAAGGAGTCAGTCTGCTTACAGAAAACGGGGTTCTGGAAAAAAACCCTGAATTCTTGTAGCCCACTGAATTTGTGTCTCCAGATTACCTCAAAGCCCTGGTCTGATGATGAAGTTGCCCAGGACAACAACAAGGATAAGCTCAAGGCTTTATGTGTCACATACTATGACTGACATTGTCTTTGTCCCCAGCTTCTCCATCCTATCCCCATCCATTGCATTGTGTCTTATGATCTACCTGAACAGCAGAGACAAAAACAGTAAAGGAAGAGGGATCAGCATTAAGTTTTCTGTCAACATAAGCTGGAAATGCTTGAAGCTCTTGTGCAACAAGAAAACCATGATAGAGTTGCCATCACAGAAACATGGTGGGGTGCATCCCATGATTGGAGTGCTGGGTTAAATGGCTGTAGGCTGTTAGGAAGGGATAGGCATGGAAGGAGAGGAGTGGGTGTGGCCCTCTATGTTAGGGAAGGTCTTGAATGTCTTGAGCATTTTAGTGATAATAGGGTTGAATGTTTATGGGTAAGAAGCAGGGGGAATAGTAAAAAGGCAGCTATCATAGTAGGGGTCTGTTATAGACCACCCAGCCAGGGAGAGGAGGTTGATGAAGTGTTCTATAGGCAACTGGGGAAGGTTTCAGACTTGCTTCCTCTTGTTCTTGTGGGAGACTTCAACTTGTCAGATGTCTGATGGAAATACAATACTGCAGACAGAAAGCAGTCCTAGAGGTTCTTGGAGTGTGTGGATGGTAACTTCCCAACACAGATGGTGACTGAGCCAACGAGGGAAAGCTCACAGCTAGATCTACTGTTTGTGAACAGGGAGGGACTAGTGGGAGATGTAAAGGATGGTGGTCATCTTGGACAAAGTGACTCTGAGATGGTTGAGTTTTCAGTTCTTGGGGAAAGAAGGAATGAGGTCAATAGAACTTCCTCCCTGGACTTCCAGGGGGCAGACTTCGATAAGTTCAGGAGGTTGCTTGATGGTTTCCCATGGGATATAGTCCTCAAGGACAAAGGAGTCCAGGAAGGCTGGACAATCCTCAAGAGGGAAATCCTTGAGGCACAGGCACAAACAGTACCCATGCATCTTAAAACAAGCCAGCATGGTACAACACCAGCCTGGCTGAACAATGAGCTTTGGGCAGAACTCTGGAAAAAAAGGAAAGTCCACAGGCAGGCAACTTGGGAAGATTTAAAAGTTACTGCAAAGATATGTAGGAAGAAAATTAGAGAGGCCAAAGCCTGGTTTGAATTAAAACTGGCCAGTATCATTAAAGGTAATAGAAAGAGTTTTTATAAACATGTAAGTAGCAAAAGAAGAACTGATGAGAATCTGCCCTCTCTATTTGACCTGGAAGGGAAGCTTGTGACTGATGACATGGAGAAGGCCAAACTGCTGAGTGCTCATTTTGCCTCAGTCTTCATCAGTGCCAATTGCTCCCTGAGGGTACAGCTCCCTGAGCTGGATGACCATGATGGGGAGCAGGATGAATCCCCATAGTCTGGGAGGAAATAATCAGTGCCCTGTTGTGCTGCATGGATGTGCACAAGTCTATGGGACCAGATGGGATCCACCCAAGGGTACTAAAAGAACTGGCAAAATGCTCACCAAGCCACTCTCCATTATTTATCAAGAGCCCTGGAAAACTGGGGATGTTCCAGTAGCTTGGAAACTGGCACATGTAATGCCCTTAGAAGAAGGGGTGAAAGGATTATCCGGGGAACTACAGACCTGCCAGTTTGACCTCGGTGCCAGGAAAGGTTATGGAGCAGGTCATCTTGAGTACCATCAGATGGTACATACAAGACAACCAGGTGATCAGGCCCAGTCAGAATGGGTTTATGAAAGGCAGGTCCTGTATGACCAACTTGATCTCCTTCTACAGCAAGATGACTCGTTCAGAGGATGAGGGAAGAGATATGGACATTGTCTACCTGGACCTTGGTAAAGCTTTTGACACTGTCTCTCAAAGCAGTCTTCTTCAGAAACTTATGACACTTGGCTTGGATAAATATACCCTGCACTGGATAAAAAATTGGCTGGATGGTGGGGCTGAAAGAGTGGTAATGAATGGAACTAAATCTGTCTGGAGATTGGTCACAAGTGGTGTTCCCCAGGGTTCAGTGCTGGGACCTCTTCTCTTTAATACCTTCATTAATGATTTGGATGAGGGGATTGAGTGTATCCTCAGTAAATCTGCAAATGACACCAAACTAGGTGGCTGTGTTGATCTGCTGGAGGGTAGGGAAGCCTTACAGTGAGACTTAGACAGGTTGGACCGATGGGCCAAGGTTAATTGCATGAGGTTTAACAAAGCCAAATCCCTGGGTCGTAACAACCCCATGGTAAGCTACAGACTTGAGGAGGTGTGGTTAGGGAGCTGTAAGTTGGAAAGGGACCTGAGGATATTGGTTGATATTTGACTTAATATGAGTCAGCAGTGTGTGCAGGTGGCCAAGGCCAATGGCATCCTGGCTTCTGATAGGAACTCAGTGGCCAGCAGGGATAGGGAGGTGATCATCCCTCTGCGCTCAGCTCTGGTGAGGCCACATCTTGAGTCCTGTGTTCAGTTCTGGGCCCCTCACTACAGGAGGGACACAGAATTGCTGGAGAGTGTCCAGAGAAGGGCAACAAAGGTCATGAGGGGCCTGGAGCACAAGTTCTGTGAGGAGCAGCTGAGGGAGCTGGGGGTGTTCAGTCTGGAGAAGAGGAGGCTGAGAGGACACCTCAGAGCTCTCTTCAGCCACCTCAAGGGAGGTTGGAGCAAGGAGGGAAACAGCCTCTTCTCTTTAGAGAACTGTGATAGGACCAGAGGAAGTGGACATAAGCTGCACCAGGGAGGTTTAGTCTGGATGTTAGTTAATATTTTTTCACTGAAAGGATTGTCAGGCATTGGAATGTCCTGCCCAGGACAGTGGTGGAGTCGCCATCCCTGGAGGCATTTAAAAGGTATTTGGACCTGGTCCTTGGGGAGTTTATGGTGTTGGTCAGAGGTTGGACTGGATGATCTTGGAGGTGTCTTCCAACCTAAACATTCTGTGATTCTGTGTGATGTTATATTGGTTCAGATTTCTTGAGGATCTTGACACTCAGTTTAGGGTGTCTGCTCTCTCAATTTTGACTTACATTATTACGTGTATTTGCTATTAGGTTGTTTTGACTTCTTAAAACATTGTCTCCTGTAGTTTTCATTTGCTCCCACTCCAGACTGGTGATGAACTGATATATAAAGAGATAAAACTATTGTGAAAGTGAAAGCATTCTACTGGTTTATCTCTGTCTTTTGAAAACATTTGGCCAAGCATGACATAACATTGACTCCTTTTTTGCTTAACAGGGATGTTGCATGATAATGACCAGTGAGAGAGAACAAAAATTCTGAAAGGTGCTTGTTTGTTAACCCCTCTCACATTGAGCATGTGGTCTGCTTTTTCTACGTCTGGCTGCTACTTCTTCTTCAGTATTCAAAAATTTCAAGTATTGACCACACCATGTGAAACGGCTTTGATCTTGTTTGGGACTTCAAACATGCTGATAGCCTGGATCATGTTATACATTGTGTAAACTATTTCCACTCTTTCAATAGTTATTCTCAATGAATGGAACTACTAGGGTGGTCAAAACCACTCTGTAAGCTTGGTTTGTTACTTTTGTCAAGCCCTAGAAAAAAGTCTTAGATTGCTTCAGCATTTGAAAGGCTCACAGACAAGATTTATCCCACATTCTAATAGGAAAAATAAACCCAAGGCTTAAGCCATGCATCTTTGTTGCCACCTAACAGGTAGAAGTTGTTTGTGTGTGACTGTGAATGAAAGAGGTTATGACCCATGGAGCCTCCAGGCAGGCACTAAGCAGCAGAGATCTCCTGATAAAGTTACAATACAAGGGGAAGGATAGGAGCAATTTGAATGTCTGTATATGTGTTTAGATTAAAAAAATAAAACAAAATTCTAAGTCATCACTATTTTTCTTCTATGTATTTGTGAAAATGTGTGCTACAAGGAAATTGATTCAAATAGGAAAGTTCAAATTAAAAGTAAAGTATGCAATGGTAGTATTGAGCAGGTTTACCCCATTTCTCCTTTTTGTAGCAACTCTGGTTATAGTTACACTGCATCAACTGTTTAATTTGATTAACCTGTAAATTTCTGGGGAGAGACAAGGAGAAAAATACAGGGCAATAGAATTAAATATTAATTCTGAATTGGAACGTTCTCATCTATGTTCTTGTTTTGCTTGTTTTGGAAAATCCTTGTTAAATCCTGGCATCCATAAGTCAAAGGGTGCTAGGTTAACTGAGAGAAAGTGGCTGAACAGGAAAGAAAAAAAAAACATATTTTTCACTGTTCAAAAGAAAAAAAAAAAAGAAATCTTTAGAAGTAAAGTTGCTGCATAACAAAATACACAGGCAGGTGGTGAGTTCTCATGGTCCTCACTAGTAATGGGCATCCACCTGAATGCTTTGCAGATTAAAAGCAGAATTAAGCATATTCCTAAACTTAAGTGTGTATTTAGAAATTTTGTTATTTTTTTCAGTGTCCTATAATCAGACATTAATTGGCTGCTAACTGGCTCAAATGTTGTGTTTAAATAAGCCTGGTATTACAGTGTGGTTACTTTTTAGTTGCTTTATTTGTGGATTGTTTTATGTCAAGCCCCTGGAATTGACCAGGGTGTCTGTAAAAAGACTGAGATGGATATTCAGTTGAATCAATACATAAGCCTTATTTATTTTAAACAGCACCAAGGTTATGAGAACAAAACCAACTTTCTTCTTGCTTCTACGAGAAAACTTTTTTCCTTTAAAGATCCTTATCTTTCACAGAAATAGCAGACCAACCACATAAAATCATTTCCTCTGTTTTAAAACCATCTTTACCTATACTCAGAGATTCTTTTCTATTAAATATCCCAGGTTTTGCTCCAGAACTAATAAAAAATTATTTTTCAACAGTATTTTTTACATTCTTGTAAATGTAAAAGTGGAGAAAAAATCAAAACACTGCCTTATTGAAATATTTCTTGTCAATTTCCTTTTGACATTACTGCTTTACATATTTAATTTTATTTATAGTAAATGATATTTCTGTGTGCATATTAGAGTAGAGCTATCCAGAATACACTTATATTTAAACAGCACCTAACTGCAGACACTGAAACTCCCCCTCAAAGAATTTGAAGGCAGTTAACAGCAGAAAAAAGTGTATTTCTCACAGGTCATAGTTCTTGCTGAGGTTTCAGTGGAGTTCCTGACACACACTTGCTTTAGACTCACAGGAGCCAGAAGCAGGATTTGAACTCCTTTGATTGATTCGGTGTAATATGTGGCAGAGGATTGTATAATCATTTTGTTTCACCAACAATCAGTAGAACTGGTAATCTTCAATCACAAGCCCAGAAATTCCAACTAAGATGCAGTAGGTCTTCAGTAACATATACATATATTAGATAAAAGATCAGATCTGTAAAAGAGTCACAGATGTCAGAGCATTGTCTTAATGAGTAACTACTAAAAATCTTACACCTTGTAGCTGCATGTTTAACTTGCTCTGTACTTACTTTTATAGGTCATTCTCTACTCCCCTCCAAAAATATAATCTGTGTTGAGTTACTTGCATGCTGAAATCAGGTCATCTTTTCATCCTCTCTTAGATAAAATAAATTCCTTGTGTTTATTAAGATTTACTGTAAATCGAGTTTCCAGCACTTGGGTCAGAAAACAAAAAAAAGCAGGAAGGATTCATTACTTAATTTTCCAAGAACGTCCTTTTTGAAACATCAAAACTAGGAAGATGTATATAGTATTCCAATAATAGCATCATTGCTGTCATTAAAAAAAGTGTGTTAACCCACTTTTCTTGCTGTCCCACTGTGTAACTACCAAAGAATAATACATGGCTTCATAGATCATCTTCTTGAAGTCGTAGGTGACTGTTGTCTACCTTACATCTAAATCCTTTTCTCCATTACCGTGTTCCTGGACATTTTATCTAATTTTATGTCTTGCATCCTCAGTCCTATGTGTATAATTTGATACATGGCTTTATAAAATTATACTACAAATATACTGGTTAAATATGTTCACTTTCTATTGTGGTTTAACCCCAGTCAACAAATGAGCCCCGAGCAGTGCTCACTCACCTCGTCAGTCAGTCAGTCACTCACTCACTCACTCCCTCACTCACACACCCACTCACTTATCCAGCCCTGGTAGTATGGGGATAGAATCAGAAGAGTAAAGGTGACAAAACTCATGCATTGAAATAAATACAGTTCAGCTGGTAAAGAGAGGTATGAGTAATAATAACAGGTAAAAGAAAGCATTAATTCACTACTTCCCATCAGCATGATGTGTAATTGGTACTTGGGAAGACAAATACCACGACTCCAGATACCTCTCCTCTCTTTCCTTCTTTTTCCCCCAGCTTCATATGCTGAGCACAACATCATAGACTCTGGGATGTCCCTTTGGTCAGCTGAGTGTCAGTTGTCCCAGCTCTGTCCCCTCCCAGCCTCTCATGCTTCCTCAACCTCCCCGAGCCAGCCCTCGGGTTGGGGTGATAAGCAGTGTGTAAGTGCCCATCAGTAATGAAAACATTCCTGTGTCATCAACACTGTTTTCGACACAGACCTAAAACAGAACCACATACTGGCTATGGTGAGGAAAATTAGCTCCATCCCTGCCAGTACCTGCACGCCTTCAAAAGTAATCCAGATCACTCTGTCTCTATTGCCATCATTACTTCACACTCCTCTCACTTCTGTGTCATCAGATATGAGAGTGTGCTACACAAGAATGTATTTTCAGCTTTCTTGAACTACTTGGAAGCACTGTAGTCACTTAAGATTTATGACTTAATAGTTGCAGGCACTCAGTAATGTTTCCTTAAACTAAATTAGTGTATCTTTCATGCCATCATAATGACTACAAAGTACAAACTCTCATGTCAAATTCTCTTTTAAATTCCTTATTAGTGGCTATGTTTTTAATTTTTTACAGAGTTGTACTAGGTCTCTAATAGATCCAAAGATCTTACTGCAGTTTGTAAGTGAACACTTTTTTCTAACTGCCTATTACTTTTCTGGTGTAGAACATAACAGCTGAAAAAAAAAATTAGCTTTACTGAAGGTACATTATATTTCTCTAAGAATTCCATCTTTTACTTGGAAAACGTTCTTCAGCTTGGCAATCAATTTTGTTAACTCTCATGTTAAAATAACATTTTTAGTTAAGTAACAGAGCCTTTAAGAGAAACAAAGAAACAGGAAAAAGAAGATCCGTTTACAGTGGCGATCTGAAAATGGAGAAAGCTAGGAGTTATAAGGCCAACTGAGAGGAATCATAGAAGAGATAGATAGAGATGGTAGGATTAACAAGGAAAAATGCAGACCACAGAGGAGCCATAAAAAGAAAAAGTAATGGATGCAGAAGAATTGTCAACAATCATAAAATTAAGACCGCTTATTTTATTTCTGACTATGAATGTATAGTTTTTCCTTCTGACAGTGCTCTGGTTATAGCTTTCTTTAGGATTTAGAGATCTCTGAGTGTCTCCTCTGCTCATTTTTTCCATTCCTGATTTCTTGGGGTAACTGCTGAGGCATTTATCATTAATGCATATAATTTCAAAGTTGAGACTATGTATAACTCTGTCAGTCATTAATGTGATTTTCCTTGTAGCCCCTGTTAGACAAATGGTGTTTTTGAGTCTTTGGTGTGCATGAGAGGTGCTTATACTAAGGCTGTATATTCTTTCTGTCTACAGAAATAAATCCCTAGTATCAAGTCAAAATTATGTTGTTAGATGAGTTCCACATATTCAATTGCTTTATTTGCAACTGGGGAATGTTCCTTCATAGTACTGCTGCAGTCAGCACAACCTAGGTGTCTTTAGTGATAAAGTTGGTTTTCATTTAGCAGCACCTCACCAAGTCCCTTCAAGTCCTGTTACTAGAAAACTCTCTAGACACTGCTCTTTTACCATTTTTTCATAAAAACAGTGTCTGAAATGTGTTAGACTTCTCCAGAACCTTTTTGCAATGTCTGTATTTTCCGAAGTACCTTGAATCTTTTTCCTTTCTGACCCTTTGCAATTTTCACAACTTTTTTGTATTTACTGCCTATTTTGCATAGTCTGTCATGCACAGCTGTGTCCTTTCTCTGGGCTAACCTTCCTCAGCACTGCAGAAGGACTTCAGCATTTAATCAATTAGCTGAATCAAATTTCCTGTGACTATAAGAAGAGTAACTGTGTGGTACTCTTTTGCCATATGCAGATCTTTTGTTTTGTTTTTGAATATCCTTTCCTTTTCCTTCCAGGACTTCCTAGATTTCTCTGGGCTACTTCTTGTTTCTGCCAGGTGATCTCATCTGCAAATTACAACTGGCCACTCCCTCTAGTGGTTTGGCATTATCTTCCCAGGTTTCTCTTACAATACACATTGGGCCTTGCATTCATCAACCATAGCACATTTAAATGACGAAAAGCCCATTGGTGCCTGCAGCACTTACTTCCCTTTTAGGCAAACTAAAATAGCAGCCATTCATCTTAGTCTGATCCAGTACTATTAATGAATTTTCACAGCATGCATTTCAGTGTTAAAACATTTCTATACAACTGTCTAAGGAGACTATGGAGTGATTTTTGTACTTATATCTCAAGAGAATAGTTTCATTAGCTTAAAGTTTGTCCTCTGGCAAGTTGTAATCTCCTCTGACATACCAACCAACAGGACCAAAGGTACAATAACCTGATGGCTTTTTATAGTGCTTAGGGAAAAAGCTTCTAGGTATCGAGTAGCATAGATTTTATTGCTGAAATAAAGGCACTTTGAAGCAGTTCCAGCCTCAGGAACTTCACATGCTTACAAGAAAAAGAGGAAAGCTCCCTCTCCATTATTAATAATGGAGCATAGGGCCATCTTCGTATTCTCACCTATATGCACCCCATTTTTCCTACCCATTTTTGTCACTTGAGGAAGGGTAGGGACATGTATCTTTCCTTAGCCTTCTAAACAAGTTCTGTTCCCTCTCATTGTGCCCCTCTCCCTGCTTCTACCTCCAGGACATCCTACTATAAATACCAGAAGGAACCAGGCTATTGCCTCATGGATCAGAGAGACCAGTCCACGATGTAAAATAGAGAATGGACTGCAGTAATGTAACAGTTGTTAAAATCTGAGTAGGACCATTCAGAGCCAACAGCTCTTCATCTGTTTCCAAACAAGTCCTATAATTTCTACAAATTCACAACATTCATAGAAAAACATGTATCTTGCTCTATCCTAAATCCTATTACATGGATATCCTTCTTAAATATCACTTTTCCCTGTAAAACAAAAAGGGAGTAAAAGGGGAGGGAAGTGAGATTGTAGAAGCCCCAGTCTCCTCCCACTCTCATCAGACTGTAGGAAGGTTAATGATTAATTGAATGAAGCCAGCTGCTCAGGGCCTTCTTGCCATGGTATTAGTTTGATTCTGGCACATATGTTGACACAAAATCTTAATAAAACTACCTTCCTCTCCCATGCTATCTTAACAACTTGAGATAAAAGTCTTTGATTTGAAAACAGCTTAAAAAGTAAGTTGGAAAGAGCCTGTCTTCAGTCGAGTAGAAAGAATCCAAAGAAACTATTTCAAAGCAAGGCATGCCATCTTTCTGTTTAACTGTTATCACAGAAATAACAGAAACATCCAGTCTGTCTTGAGAGAGAGACAGAGAAACTTGGTCTTATTCGATAACTGTGGGTTCATGCATTAAAAAAGTATCTCGGCACTTTCTGTAAAAGTGCTCTATTTTTCTTCCTTTTTTGGGGACTTAGTGGAGGTCAAGTAAAAATACAAAGCAAAGGCCACAAAAATGGTATAATGGAAAGGATTGTATCTCTGAGGAATTATTCATTATTCATTAATACTGTATCCCCAGGGTGGATAGTGCACAGCTGAGCCCAGGGAGCAGCTATTCTTATATAGTCCCTCTAATTAATTAAAAAAATGCCATACTTCTTTTTCCTAGAGAGGACTTCAGGCAGGTAAAAATGAATTAACCATTGATCTACTTGCTGATCTTCTCTTGATAAGGAGGCTTTGTATATAGGTGGTGGTAGTATCAGTAGAAGTAACAGCAGCAGCAGCAGTAGTAGTAACAGTCAGCATGCAGTCATCTTGAAAGAATGCAGCCACATACAGAAATATATTACCATGCATGATGTTGTCAGCCTGTGAAACATGGACATACTGGGCTTTCCTGGATTAATTCAACTTTAAGCCAAACTCACAGAGTTTGCAGAAAAACAACCAGTGTTGACTTTTAAAAAGTAGCAGTGATGGAAAAGTGATGGAATTGTCTTGAGTACAAATTTAACACATTATGAATTATTCTATTTTTTTAAAGAATATCAATATAGTAGCAGACAAAGAATAAGATTTATGAAGTCCTTATTTTTCACTTGAAAAACCCATATATATAGTCTTGTGAATTACTTCTCTCTCACTATAGCCATCAAATACTCCTATGAATATAGAAGCCCTTTTATATTGCTTTCCTCTCCCCCTTCACTGTTTAAACAGGCATAAAATAATGTATGTCTGTGATTGTTCTTAATGGTATCTAAGTGTATTTTTGTTTGTTAACTTAAAGAATCGATAAAGCTTAAGAACAAAAGTAATTTCTGAAGTAGACTAACGATACCGTCTGAAGCTGCAGAAGCAATAAATTGGTGTTTAATACTTAATATGTACACTCTTAAAATATTTCTCTTGAGACAGACAAAGATTGAAAAAAGTAGCAATTCAATAAAGCATGACTTTGGAAGTCATATAGTATTCAATGCAGAAATATTCTTGTATTTGAGATGAATCAGACTTTATATTATCTGCCTCCTCTTGCTAGAGCTTAAAAGTACTGTGTGCAGCAATAATCAGAAATTATTTGAAAATGAAACTCCACAGAAAATTATTTCCTATGCAGTTAGGAATTGCTGTGCACTATCAGACTATGTCTGAGCAAAAAAAAAAAAAAAAAGAAATATCTGCAAGTGTGCCTTCTTCTTCTAAACATCCTGCTTTCATCTTCCTTTTTATGATGAAAAAATTAAAAAAACGTGATGAATAGTCTTAAAAGGAAAAAATATCTTAGTAGTCTTCTTAGAAAACATAATTTTCTAGTGCATATTCTGGAGTAGCCAAAAAATAATTTCAGTAGAACAGATAAGCTTTACAAGATATGACAGTCTTAAAACCTATCGTCCTGATTATGTCCCTACATACTTCTTTCATTCCACTTTAAAACTGGATCACATCAAGATCATTAAGAAAAGAGATTATTTCTGTTTTGCAGGAAAAGAGAGAACAATTGACAAATTTTAACCTAGAATACTGCATGAAACTGTGCCTCAGAAAGCTGAGCATAACACAGCATCAGGATATCTCCTCTGCAAAAGTTAAAAGAGTATAAACTGTTGCCTCTGTATTTTTTCTGAACCAGCTAAGAGTGCCAAATGCTCCACATTGTATTCCAGTCACAGAACATGTAGGGTAGAGAGTCTTTTCTTCTGATAGTCCCACAGAATTCCAGGTACCATTCCTTGGCCCTGCGCGTCACCCGCGTCCTTGCTTGTGTTGACCAAGGTCAGTCTCTTGACTGTTCTTCATCTGTGTGGGATCTTGTGCAACTTCTCTTGTCCTTTCAATGCTCTCAGGTTAATAGCTCATGTATGGCATGTTCGTGTAGAGCATGACTGTAGTCTGCTTGTTTATATGACAGTTTAGTTTTGACAAAGACAATTTAGTTTTCACTCTGCTGAAAACTGAAAGGCTGTCTTCTTGCTCTTGTCCTGCACCTTGTTGTTCTTCTTGATACTGGGTCTGTCTTTTCTAACCTGTGACTGGGAATTAGTATTTTGTATCCTTCCAGAAGCATATGTAATGTTCCACTAAATGAGATCCAAGACCTGCCAACTCACAACTGGTCTTTAAAACTGTAATTATCATGTCATGCTTCTTTATGTCCCCTTCGATACTGAAAAGATCTTGTCAAAGAACTCCTTGTAACTCAAAATACAGGAAACCAATGCAAGGTGTCACACGGAAGACTTACAGAAGGCAAAATATTCCATTTATGAGACTGCATGCAACAGGATTAGAGATTTGTCTTTTGACTCTATTTTTATAGCCTAGCAGACATTGGAAAAGACAGAACAGAATTTTATAGTCATTGTTCTTTTAATTTTATTTTGGTCTCTGGAATAACAAAATATTTTGACCATTGATAGGATTCTTGGCTCTCAGTTTAACAGTTCAATTTTATTAATTATCCCAAGCTGGATACACCAGGCCTCCGACCACAAAATTTTTTCCAGCAGACAAGAAATTTGGAATAATTATGACAATCATAGGCTAGCTTTTAGAGAGAATTTGTCAAAATAACCAAGAAAATCCAGGTCCATCTCTGACACTGAAAGCATCATGTAAACATCACTAAAGAAAACCTTTCTATTGTTATGTCTGCTTGTTAACTCCGCAAAGACAGGCTTCCAGTTTGTCTGTCCAAACATGTCTAAATGATTTTTATTAATTTCTTTTAATGCTCATAAACACTGAATTTAAAGTATGAGAAATGTTCAATATGTGAATTTTTTATTTACACTAGCCCTCTTCCTTCCTACATGTAGATCAAGAGTCTCTCAGCCTTGCAGATGGTTTCTATTAAATACCAATGATGGTATAATTAACATTTTACAAATAAGTAATCCAAAGAAAAATATCCTCCCTTAAATGCCTTCTAAAAATCACACTAAAATTACCATATGTAACTGGGCAATAGGTTGTTTATTCCATTTGATGGTATCCTCCAGGCAATAGATGAAAGTATGTTGAAACAGCGCTGTCTTATTGCAGATGTCTTTTCATGGTGCAAAAAATTTCTAAATTACTTGATCTACTTGAAGAGAACTTCTTTATACTGATGTGTTATATACTGTCCCCTTTAAACTAAAAAAACAAGCAAACAATCAAAACAGTTCAAAGATCTAATGAAAGCAGATCTAATGGAAACTTCCAAGCACCCAGTTTTTCTACTTTGTCAATGCAATTTTTATTCTAAAAGGAGAAAACAGGAAAATAGATTGAAAATAAGCTATAAAATTCAGTGCTTGCTTATTGATATAAAATTCAATCTCTCTGGATCACATGATTTTTATTATTATGACAGATGTTTATTATTTTTCTTTGGTAAATTGAATGAGGTGCTTCTAGATTAATTAAAAGACAGCTCTCTGCTCAGAAGCTCACAATGTGAAGGTAAAGAAGCAGCACATGGTTTAAGAAAAATTATAGAATAGAATCCAGTGGCAGAAAATTTCATTACAGAAATGTTTATGGAGGAAATAGGAATTTAAAGGGTCAGAAAGACTATATGTGAAACCAAGTAGTAGGTGGCCTCTTAGATGCTGTTTAACATGGAACACCATGTCTATACCATGTTATATAAATTGTGCTCCAAGATGTAAAATGTTCCCGAGAAAAGCCAAATCTGACTTATTTGAGTGAAAATCATTGACTCATAGAATGGTTTGGGTTGGAAGGGACCTTAAAGATCATCCAGTTCCAACTCCCCCTACAGAGGCAGTGTCAGGGACACCTCCCACTACAACAGGTTGCTCAAAGCCCCATCCAACTTGGCCTTAAACCCTTCCAGGCAGGGGCCATTCACAGCCTCTCTGGGCAACCTGTGCCAGTGTTTTACCACACTTATAGTAAAGAATTTCTTCCTAATGTGTAATGTAAACCTACCTTCTTCCAGTTAAACCATTAACCCTTGTCCTGTCACTACATGCCCATGTGAAAAGTCCCTCCCCAGCTTTCCTGTAGGCCCCTTCAGGTGCTGGAAGGCTGCTAAAAGGTTTCCTTGGAGCTGCCTCTTCTCCAGGCTGAGCAACCCCAGCTGTCTCAGCCTGTCCTCATAGGAGAGGTGCTCTAGTCCTCAGATCATCTTTGTGGCTCTCCGCTGTACAATCCGATTAATCTGGAGAAAGTCAGACAGTGGGGAAATATATAGTTTATGGTTAAAATATAGGCATCTGAGCTCAGATGTCGAGACAAATAAAACTAGAACTTAATTGATAAAAGACCAGTGATAGGAAGAGAAGGGAAATGTTAGAAGTAGGGAGAGAATAGCATAAACAGAATTGAGAGGAGGAAGAGTAAGGGTGAGGGTGAGAACAAAAATGCTGTTTTTCTAAGACTTGAGAATGAACTACATATTGTACCATAAGAACTGAACCCAGCACTGCTGTTGAACTACTCCCACTTGGATGCTTGTTTACTGCCTTTGCATTTTGTTATGCATGGAGTGATCCAAAGGTATAAGCAGGCACGTAGTTGTGCCTGCTTTACCACGGGAATTCCTTTTAGGCAGAAAGATTTTGTTTAGACTAGCCTTCTGCCCAGTCTTGGAGCAGAACACGATAATTTGAGTATCAATTTGACCTGGCACATCTCTTAAGAGAATCATCAGAGCACAAGGTAAAGCAGGAGCTGTCTCTTGTCTTGTGTTTGTCTACATGTATGTAGCAAAGCAGCTGATGAATTAGCCTCCTTCATGACCACAAAAGCAGAAGTTCAGGTTTACCTGAACTTAGTGGGGCCAACTGACCATCCCAGCATCATTAAGGGAAAGATTCAATGATCTTCTGGCAGAGAGCCAAAGAGCTTGCAAGAGAATGGGGCTTAGGAACCCGTATGCTTACTCAGCTTGAGTGGTTTGACTGGCATGGAAATCCCCTAAGAAGAGAGAAGAATCGAGTTGGTAAAGCAGCCAAGGAGTCATTTGGTATTTCAGAGAAGGGTAAAAAGGGAGAGGGTAATGGCCCTGTAAACTTATCTGGAGGTCACAGCCAAGAATCCTGATTATACACTGCAGCTCTCTCGGATTTTACTCTGTGGCTGGAGGCCGGTGCTTCCAGCTTTTTGCCTCCTTGTCTTCACATTAGCAGAATATAAATGATGATACTAATGGTTTTGACAGGTATTTTCTGATGCCTAATTAAGGAACAATTTTGAAAATGCAAAGGCACCTGGAAGCATAACACAATTTAACCCCCTTGTTTCCACATTAGAAAGTCTCACATGTACAATTGCTGCATTCAGTGTACATATGGCAAGCTTAGACTAATGAATTTTGTAATGGCAGCAGTGTGAACATTTCCAAGCAATACACAGAGCAAAAGCATTAAGCCCACCCTATACATTCTTTGGAACTGGTCCCTAAAGTTCTGTAAGTTCCCTCATGTGTGGATGCATAGAGAGGGGGATATGTGCATGTGTGGATGGACAGAGAGGGGGATATGTGCAGACAGGAGGAAATGACCATTACAAATTGTAGAGTGATAAAGCATGAGGCTAAAGTGGAGATGTGAGGTAGTGGGGCAGGGAGTGAGATGGAGCATGTTCCTGTTGCTATGATACAAGTTTCCTTTTAATTTTATTTTTCCTTCTGCCGACCCTTTGCTTCTCCCTGTTCTTTTTTTTTATTTTTTTGCCCCTTGTTCTGTCTGAGCCTGGAGGAGCTGGAGGAAAGCAGTGGTGATGCTCCCACTTCACAGGGGAGGGCTCTGCATGTGGGTTAGAGTAACTAAAGGGCACACAAACACCCAAGGGTCGTGTCTCATTTCTATGGCAAGCCAGATCTGTTCACATGAGCTGGGTGCATTCATGTCAAGGAAGTAGCTTCCAGTTTTATTGTATTCTGAACTTTCTAAGCTGTACCCCAGGCTGCTATCATCCAAACTATCTACAATTAATCAGACAACCTAAGCTGCAAGTTTTCCAGGGTTTTGTTTTGGTTACAGGTTCTTAACTGCTGCTCATCTCCTGCTGATATCGCACAAAACCTGCCAAAATCTTTCTTTTGTGCATAGAAATTAATTTGGATTAGTTTCCAGACATTCTATCAAGAAATTGTGCAGCACATAACCTTCAAAAAGCAACGTTCTTTTCCATTACCATTTCTTTAGAGCTGTTTGTCTCCTTTTATCAACATGTGGTTTGTTTTTCTGAAAAAAATAAAATATTTCAAATGTACATTTCAAATGAGCATCCTTAACAGACAGGAACAGTTTCTTTGTTTTACAAATGGTTTGTAGTGGTTCAGTATGGCTGTATGCTTCATTTTTCTATTGCTTGGCATGACAAGTATATCAGAAAGAGAAATAAGCAGAACTAGAAATTTTCATTTAATTTGGGACTTCTTTTAAAAAAAATTCTCTCTAAATGAAGATGTTGGTCTTGTGTAGCTGCTATTTAATCAAGATGTTCATGGTTTGATTTAAATGGTAATGTTGATGTAAGTACGGTAATATTTCAGCCCCACACAGCTGACTAATCTAAAACATCCAACATCTTTATCTCTTCTTCTCTCCCCAGCACTGCAGTGATAACACCCACCATTGCCAATCAGATATGAATATAGTAGGTGCTTGGAAGAGAGGTTACACTGGAAAGAATGTTGTGGTCACCATCCTGGATGATGGCATTGAAAGAAACCATCCAGACTTGATGCAGAATTATGTGAGTATCCTCAGGAGTTTCAAACTCCTGCTTTATTATCACCCCAAATAAATTTGCTGCTCCTGGAAAACTGGAGGGAAAGAGATGGGAAGGAGGAAGAATCTTACGAGGATTTCTTCAAATATTAACACTCATGGGAAGAAGGAAGGTAGCTTCTGGTCATCTATATTGTTTTAGTTAAGACTATTTTCCATCTGAATCTATTTAATATCTGGATACCTCTTCTAGCTCAGTCCTGAACTTCTGAAGGGTGTGAACCAATCATAGGATGCATTTTCTCTTTTCTGTGATAGTTTTACTTAATATCCTCACACTGTCAGAATTGAGTACATGGCTTTTCAGTTACATATGCAGCCAAAGTCCAGTTTTGAAAACACATTTACCTAGCAAGACAGTAGTCCCTCCATATATTTATTTTTAAAATTATTTGTCTTACTGCTAGAAAGAATATTAAAGGAAAATTACATTAATTCCTCTGATTGACTCAGTTAAAAACAAGTATAGAGTATTTTGGGATCTTTCTAGTAGATCTCTCAAATCTAGTGAGTCAGTGTCAACTTGCTCTGCCCTTTGTTTTCTGTTTCCTATGTCTCATGTCACCTTAGGAGGATTTTGTTTATTGTGATTCATCACATTTAAATGCTTGGTTTAATAATCCTTGGAGGAGATATGCAATGAGAACTTCCTTCTCTAGTTGGTGACTTCTTCAGCTAGTCAGAAACTGACTAGCTCAAGACAGAATTTGAAGCTGTTCATAGCATCAGGGCCACATTTACCAGAGTCCTGTGCCGTGATAGTAGACATTACCTGAAAGCACATGATCTTGAGGACTGTATCATTCTTCTGAAATAGTGTGCAAGGTGTACATTCACATGAGGTAAGAAAACAAAGAAACATTTTTGGGTTGAGCCTAACAATAATGTACCTTCATTCACATTAAAGATGTAGATATTATTAAAAATCCCTGAGGAGAGGCTTTTTTCCGGGGAGCATAGAGTCTTGACAGAGCATTGAAGAGATGAAGGTGACAGAAACATCTTTAATAGCCCATCAAAAGCTACAGTTCTGTCCACAGTTTAAAGCTGTTTAAAGCTGTTTATTTTAAATTAGCCCTACTTGTATCTGTACCCTTCCCTATGCTGCATGTGGAACTCAGCTTTGAAATACACAAGGATGACTACCCTATTTGTAAATGTACACATGATCCTACTGCATGCCACATCTTTCATTTTGATCTAGTAAGCTATTTAACCAAACCAAATATAATTTTACCTCCTAAGTGAATGACTCGGATTGTGTCACATCACCTCATCCCTTTACTGTCCTTCCACTGAATTTAAAGCATCTATTTTTTTTCTTTACCACCTCCTCTCTCCCTTTCCTCACTTCAACAAGGAATTCCCCCAGAGGAGTGCACATTGCTTGTTTGATGACAAATGCCTTCTATGTGTCAGATTACTACTGGTGTGGCTGCAAACAGGAATATTTGAGGTGGATGTGGTAAATGGTTTTGAACAAAGAAGAGATTAAAAAGAGCTGCTTGCCATGTCAACACACCACATGCTGCTGCATTGATTAATGGGAGCCATACAGACCAGCAGCTATTTACTCTATAAACTATTTCCAGAAGTAAGGATACTGGTAAATATAAAATATGGAACAAAAGTACAGAGATATCTTACAAATACTTCAAGTAGTCACATTTCCAGGAAAATGGGAATGCTGTTTGAGTTGCATTTCAAGATGTATTTTTATAACAGTATTTTATAAAAATATTTTTAAATAGCAATACTTTTGAAGAAAGTTATTTTATACTATCTCCTTGAAACTATGACTGAAATTTAAGTCATAATGTGCAAATAATTTCTTAAATTTTGAAACATAGCAACATCTTGCTTGAGAATGAACTGCCTTAAATTCCAAGTTTTTTAAAGAATAACTGTAGTCTTTAAATGAAACAGCATTCTATTTCCTCTGACACTGAAACTGTGCTTTTTCAGGGCATTTCTTATCCTTCCTCCTTTTCCAAAAATAAAATAAAATATGTAAATCCTATAATTATTAAACATACGATGTTTTCCTAAAACATGTACTCATCAAAAAACCACAGGAATGTTAGTTAACCTAATTAATCTCTTGTAGAAACCTGCTAAAGAATGTATAGGCCACATGAGTCAATCGTTTATTAATGAGAAACTGGTTTTCTTTCTCCTGTTGGCTACAGGATTCGCAGGCCAGTTTTGATGTCAATGGAAATGATTTTGACCCTATGCCTCGATATGATGCCAGCAATGAAAACAAGTAAGGCACTGTGATATTTATGCTTTTTCAATCTAGTTCACCTAGTAGAAAGTACCAGTTCTTCTATGACAGTCTAAGAAATTTGATTACTCATAAAGGATCATGATTTGCAACTAAATCTTTTGAAAGACATATTTATGCACTCTCCATGACACTTAGGCTTTGAAAGCATTTGGAGCCACCTGAAAACACATAAAATTTATTTTGAGAGTTCAGGGCATGTGAAATGAATGATTTTCGATCAATTTGGAGTGTAGAATATAAGGTGTTTCTTACTTTTCCCAGATATCATCTCAATGAGTTATTGGGGGGTTATTATAATAGTCTAAGCTTCTGACTCTTTTGAACTTTATAGACTTTGTATATTGAATAGACAAATCAATGGAGATTTTTTTTTCCCCCTATAATAATATCTTTTAAAGTGATGGAGATTTCACTGATGGGGGTTGACAGAAACCTTATAAGCTCAGAAATGACAATTCTGCCAGATTACAATAGCTGTGTCACGTGACTGGTTGGCTTTATCTCTGTGAATGACATATTTCTTCTTCAGAGCTTTGCTTTCTGATATTTATCATTCCAACTCTGCTTTTTGGATGTGCCATGGTGAAGTCTCGGGGAGACACTGGGAGAAGTACCTCTCCTTGGGAAGCAGGCCACCCATCTGCCCCCATAGGTATTTGAGAGCAGTTATTTGTTGGTAACCTTTTTCAACTAGGTGTTTGGCAGAAAGAAATACCTTCCTGTGATATTGCATGTATTAGAGTAAGAAGAATCCTACTAGTTGTCAATATGTTGACTCTTCATTCTATTTTCTTGCAGTTTTGGGTTAGTTTTTATTTGTTTGGCGCTTATTATTACTATTATAAATAATATTGTGGAAAGGCTTTAGTATTTTGAGAGCAGAAGGGAGACTACAAGAGCTGAAACTTCATCCTTTACACAACTGAAATAGTTATGGGTCTGTGTTGTCTCTTACCTACAATCTCTCAAACTTTCTCCAGAAAAATGCAGCAGGTGTGAGGTGGGAGTCAGCAGCAAAACTGCTTTGGTTTGACTGGAGAAACCAGTTGGAACAACCTTGGATCACACTTTATTGGGAGAATTCTCTCTCCTGGTCAACACCTTTTTTATTAAAGCAGAGAACCATGTGTGAGCTGGCAGAAGAACAGGGCCTCATTAGGGATAGCTGCCTGCTACATATAGACCCACTTGTTTTACAGTGAATCTCGGGGAGCTGTCATAGCTACTTTCAGCCATAGGGTGAAATAACTCAGAAAAATGGGGTGAATTCTGCCAAATTCTTGTTTGGTCAGTCTGATCCTACCTTGGAAGCAAAAATGAGAAATGTGTAAGGATTTAGCTGCTAAAAGCTATATAAATAAATGTAAGTACACACATCTTACTTATGATGAATAGAAATAGTTCAATATAGAAATGTATAATATTGGCATTAATTTGAATAATAGTTTATTTGAAATGCTATCTTGTCATGTGTTCTCATTCCACTGTTCTTGTTTGGTGCTGTTCACATGCTGCCAAATATTTTCATCTAGAAGCAAGTACACACAAGAGCCATTTCTTTCCTTTTTACCTATTAGGCGTATCTTTCTCATCCTGTTACCATACACAAGCTCAGTTGATTGAATTGTATCTGCCTCTTCTTCACTGGAAATCTCCTAAAGCAAGAATGCCATGAAAGAATTAAAAGAGGAATTCAGAAAAAATGTTTGTTTTGAAATGTATAAAAGTTCTGCATGTGCAGGATAGTGTAAGTTTAAGCAAAAAGAAAGCACTGATGTGTAACGGCAGATAGACGCAGTTAAGTCTGTGACAAGCCAAGGATTTCAGAGCTGGATGTTTATGTGGAAAATGTTAATATTACACTGAAACTGCTAGGAGACACCTTCAAGCCACATATTTATTGACACAGAAGAGTGATCAGAGCAGATGTCTATCAATCCTTACTTCTTCCAAAGCCCTTTAGTTTTCCTAGAGATGAGGAATTTCATGTGCTGTAGTTGTCTCAGGTCTCAGGTTTAGAGGTGTCTTGTCACTGCTGTAAAAGATCCAAATCAGCAAGGGTGCTGTAAAGCTTTGGTAGCTAATTGGAGATATCTCTGATTTTGTTTATGAGAGGTCTCAGAACTACAAGCAAGGTTTATAAACATACTAGTTACCTGGAAACAGAGTAGAAACATATATTTTTAACAGCCCGGAGTATGTAGGCATTGCCATGCAGCCTGCTGCAATAACTAATTTGTATGACTGATCATTTCAGCATCAGCTGTAGCTTTGAACTAAATACCTATTTTACAACCCTGTACAAAGTGTTGGAAGAGCAAGCTTCATGCATCATGCAGCTTCATGATGACAAAAGAGTGGTTACCCTCACTTCTCCCCTCATGTATGCTTTTTCCTCCTTTCTCTAGTTTTTGTGCATCTCTCAAGAGCGAGTCTTGCTGAAAACTGCACTGCCAACCATAGTAACAACAAGTTGCATTTTCAGCCCAGTCAGGTGGGTACCTGACTAAGTCAGCCTGAGTTCAGAGAAGAGTGAGACAGGCACAAGTGGGGAAAATGAAGCATGTCCTGAACCTCTCACTGGCAACATGAATTTCAGTGAAGTAAGGTGACTGCATGACATTTCCCCAAGTGACAGGCACTTGCCAGTGGTGGCCTCCAAGGAGTTTTGGGAGTAGATGTGACAGTCAGCCTGGCCCTCTGCAAATACTCCCACACTCAGCTGCCATCTGGCATCACATCACATCCCTCTCTCCTGATGTCCACCCCCAGATGCCCCTGTACACTGTGGACACACATCCTGGCTCATCTTCATGAAGATGTCTCTGCCCTTGGAGCTGGGGGCATGGCAAGGATACACTTGCATGCACAGTTCCAAGTGCACATTCAAGGATTCATGCTGTGAAGATCCATGTATTTCCAGCTCTGAATCACAGAGCTGAATTTTTTTCTTTGGCTGGGTACTGAAGTCATCACTGCATCACTAAGCATGTCCAGAGAAAGGAGGCTGCCTTCTGTTTTGTTGCTAGTTAAAGTTTTATGTGGGATATAAAAGTGGACTGATTGCTTTCTGTCCCAGAGCTGGGAGATCTGAGTTTTTGTGCTCTCCCTCCCTGGTGAATACTCTCACTGCCCAACCCGTAAGGTCCTGTGGTGAAATGTAGCAGTGGGAGGACAGATGCTGTGATCTTCAGTATTATCAGGAATTACAGAGTCAGTGTAGAGTCAGCTTTTGGACACAGAGGATACATGAAGCATACTTTCAGTGTAAGATTACTTGACAGCCTAACAACCACTTTAGAGGCTTGGTATTTCCAATTAGCAGATACAGTGAACCTGGTAAATAACATCTAAGTACCTTCAACTTTCGGGGAGCTTTCTAGTTCTCACTGGGCTCAGCTAGGATTAAACAACTACATAGGTACTAAAAAGCACTAATAGTAGTCTCTCTATAGTGTTATGTGTCTAAAATGTCTTCAGAATGGGGGCTGGAATTCTGAATGTCCAGTATACAAGTTAATTTGGCAGTAGGTATTTGAGTTAGGCCTGGAAGTTGAGGTAACCATAAGAAGGGAATATTCTGAAATCCGTGTCTTCCAAATATTTTGTAATGGGTAAGATCAATTTGGTTGATTACTGCTTCCTGCTGTAGCAGTCCAGCAACTGGACGTCACTGAGTGATGGTGATTTGTGTCTTCCACTAAAGAAGTGAAGTGAAATGAAGTGGTTTAGTTTATTTTGCCTTATAACCCAGCCTTAAGGGATGGAATGATAAAGAGTAAAAGAATTACTGTAAAAATAAGGTGTCTCTGGGCAGCTTTGCGTGCAGCTGTGAAACATCAGGGTACTGTGTCTGTTTGCTATCTTTTCACTTTTTTATTAGTAGTGAAGACTTTCTGTTGATGAGGCTTATTGGTGAAGAAAAGGGAAAGAGAAGAAAGTAATGGGGATTGTGAAGCAACTGTACATAGCCAGAATTATGTACAGAATTATATTTTTGAAGCTGTACATTAAATTTTATATTAGCTAAGGAAAATAGGATAGAAAGAAACATTAAACTAATCTTTCAAGACTTGTAGTCAAAATCAGGGTGGGACAATAGTCTCTTGAACTACTATGGTATGTAGGAGTGCTGCCAGAAGTTTACTTTGGTTTCTACAGATTGGCAGCAAATCACAAAGCTTGTAAATGGTACAGGCCTGTACTAGAGCTTCCTTTTGCTCAGAGGCTAAAGACAGCACTCAGCACTGTGGATGAAGTCATTCCTGCTATTCAAAGCATCTTGTTTTGCTTCAGTGCTGAGTAGTGCTGTTTTATTATTTTTTTGTCATTCCACCATTACCTATAAACAACTGTGTTGAAGCAGGTAGGCATAATCAGTCACAGGTCCTTAGACAGAATGAAGGCAGCATAACTGAAATGGTACTCTACCCATTTTATTGCTTCAGTAATAAAACAGAAATGTTCACAGTATTAAAAAGTTTTGCTATTATGACCAGACAAAAATGAGGTTTTTAGTTTCCTAAGAAATTTCTCAGTGATGGTGTTTCAGAGCTTAGGTCTGATTCTGCTTGCAGGCACTTTTATAGAATAGAGAACCTTTTAAATAAACTACTTTAAATGATAATAGTTGCCTTTAACGAAGTTCTTGTTCAGCTTATATAAGAAAAAGTAAGCTGTTATTGCTGTTTTGGAGATGTTGAGTCACTCTTTGGATGCCTCGTCAGAATTTTTTAGTGATAAATCCCTCTTCATAACTTATTATAATAAATTTCTAAATTATTTTTAATGAGTGTAAGATTTTGGGGGTTCAATTTTTCTTGTGCAGAAATCATAAGAAATGTGAGATACTTATGTCTAAACTTTGCAATATCTGGACAGATTTACATCTTTTCTCACAACAGCAAAAATATTATTGACCTATTGAGTTTCAGTCCTGCTGGAGCCAACATATTGACATTGTTTTTCTGTTGCATCCATTTTGATTCATTATTACTTTCTGTTACCAGTTACATTGATGTAGATGCTCAATAAAATGCTAAAGGCATAATTTTCTTCCAAGAGTGTCAAGCTGCTAGTTTATAGTGTTTGCTTATGTCAAAGGCCTGTGGTATGTCCTGATTCATTTAATCAGCATGGGTACTAGATATTTGACAGGCAGATCATCTTTTATTGCCTTCTGGATGGTCAATAAAGTAAAATTAAAAAGCTTCATTGACTGCTCTGACACTATTCAGAGCAGATATCTGCAGAACTGAGCACAGTCAAATACAGGGACCCTGAAGACCCTGCGGCAGTGTGATAGAAAGTGGAGCTGATAATTGAGAGTATTTGTCTAGTTAGTCTATGCATTTTGATTGCCAGTATGCACCTGTTGCTATTGCTTTGAAATTGTCTGTACCATGTGCTGCAGACAGAACTGAATATAAGCTGTAGTGAAAAGCACTGCTGCACCATCTTGTGCTTTATTCTTCGTGTAACACCATTCTGCTGTCAGATGTCTAGTTACGACTATGAAAAAAGACCTTGGCTGTTTTTATAGACTGGTCACAACTTCATTTCCTTGTGGCTGCTCAAGGCTTGCAAACAGGACTGAGCTGCAAATCCTAAGGCTCACCTTAGGGCAGACTTGGGAAAGCCAGTAAGTGATTAAGCCGTGGAATGAATCTGGAGATAAGTTGGAGCCAGGTATCAGCTCTCAGGAAAAGGCTTCATTGTTTCTGCTCTTTTTTTTGTACTCTGATTTTTCATCTTGACTTTCTCCAGCATCTGGATGACTAAAAAACCCAAAGTGTTCAGTAATGGTTTTATCTGGGAAAGTGTCAACTGTCCAGTGCCATTGAAGCATCTCTGATAGCATATAAATCTTTCTTAACAGGCAGATAATTTAGACTAGAACTAAACATATGTATTTCAGATCATAGTGTGGGTAGTATTGGTAATCCCAGGTATTAGTGACTGAATGTCTTAGTGTCATTGCACATTTGTTTAGGAATGTTTAAAAAATGGGCATTTTTGTGTTGTTTTCTCTGCAGTTTGTTTCTTTACAAAAGTTGGGGTCTGAACTAAACAGTCACCAGTCATTGGTACAGAAGCTGCAGAGATTGCTATCCTGATATAACATGTTTGCTTCTGCTTTTAAATGTATTGCCCTCATGGCTGTGTCCTATTGTGCTACAATTTCAGCAGATGTTAATAATGAAGTAGGGTGCAGCCTGTGTCAGCTTACAGTGACATTGCCACATTTTACAAGGAGCTATGTTAGTGATTCATCAGCTAGCCTCCAAGTTAATTATGATCTAGTGACCCAACAAAGTGCCTAGGGGAATGATGCAGCAGGGAGGTTATGAGGTATTAGATCTCTGTTGCTTTCCAGTTGCTGGAGCTAAAGGTTCCAGTTTAAAATTTTAAAAATAAGAGAGATAAACATTGGACCTCACAAAATTTTACTGTGCTGATGTCATATAATTTTGCAGATTCATTTGGAGCATATTTTCTGTTCTGACTGTTACTTAGAGTCCCTGTGTACTGTGTACTCAGTGAAGCTGCCTGTCTTTCAGGTGGCCATACCTCAGGGCTTATCACCAGACATCCTTTATTTCTTTCAGGGAAGGACTGAAGGGCTTGGTGCATGTGTTAACGTTTTTTTAGAGGAAAACTTTCTTTCCTGCAAAGAAAAATATTGTAAAAACATGGAGAACGAACACCCCCCACAAGGTGCATTTGATAAAGTTTTTCTTCTAAACTAAAAAGGATTTTTAACCTGTAGGAAGAGCTAAGGTCTGTATTAAAATAGAACAGAAAATGAACTAAGAGCTGATGTTTTGAAATTCTCATGTTTTGTGTTTGAGAATAGAATGTGTGTTCATTTGAACCTTTTTAGAGTAAGTGGGACCCCAGAATTGCTGGTAGCTGAGGACAATTAGCCTGGCTAGAGAAGAGGCAGTCTTTGTCAAGTTGATTCACTCATCCACAGCATGCAGCCTCATCAGGGGTCCTTATGGCAGTCCCTTGTGAGAGCATTTTATATTGACAGGACAATGAAAAATTGGGCTTTATTCAATAGCCTTTTTGATCCAGGTTCCAGTTTCAACAGTGGAAAGTATCCTAATGACAGTTTTGTCAAACTGCCAAAAATTGTCTTTTTGGTAAACTCTTCTAATTGGCTCATTATATTATCACACTGCATTACATAATCCCCCCCAAAGTCCACAAGTGGTATCAGTTATAATTTTCTAAGAGCCAAGGAAGAGACATTTCTCTGAGTAGTCATTGAAACTAAGAGAAATCAAACAGAAGAACTAAAGTTCAGCCAGAATGCCAGTTGCTCAGAGATGAAAAAAATAGTCCTTTTTCACTACCTTGGTATTGGTCATTGAGAGGTTATTTCTCACCACTTAAACTGCTGTTTGAGTAGAAGTGCTTTTGTTTTTTATAATGTGTAAGACTCTCATGGTCTCAAAACATTCAGCCACAACACTATGGGAAAGCCTTTTTCCTGTTTCTAATTACTGAATTACTAGACGATGAGCTCATAAATGAAATGAAATTCTGAAGTGTTATGCAACTTCTTCTAGCTCTTTTATGTAAATAATTGATAACAATGAATTGGATCTTCCCTTCCAATTCAAAATCAACAATAGGAGGGATATAAGCTTTGGTAGTTGAGATATTTGTGTCATTCACTTTTCAGAATTCTTTGTTGTGTTTTTGTGAATTAGAAATGAAAAGGTTTTTTCCAGGTGGTCTTTTTCCCAGACTTGATATTCCCTCTATGTATGCATCTGTATTTTGAGGTTTTGAATTTTGGAGGAGAGAGTCTACAACAATATAAAGGAAGACCAAGGGAACTCTGGGCCAGTCAGTCTCACCTCTGTGCCTAGCAAGATCATGGAGAAGATCCTGCCTGAAGGCTCTGAAGGCACCTTGAAAATGAGGAGGTGGTTGGTGGCAAGCAGGATGGTTTCAAAAAGGGAAAATCGTGCCTGATTAATTTGTGGCTTTAAATGATGGGGCCACAGTGTCAGTGGACAAGAGAAGAGCAACTGATGTCATCTACCTGTATTTGGGCAAAGCATTCTACACTGCCTCATGGCATCCCAGTCTCTAAATTGGAAAGATATGGATTCTCAAAGAGTTCTAGTCAAAAGCCTGTTATCCAAGTGAGCACAAGTGATGAGTGGTGTTCCTCAAGGGTTGGTACCAGATTGGTGCTGTTTAACATGTTTGTTGGAGACATGGATAGTGGGATTGAGTGCACTCTCAGCAAGTTTGCTGATGACATCAAGCTGTGTGGTGCTGTTAATGCACTTGAGGGGAGGGATGCCATCCAGAGGGACCTTGCCAGGCTGGAGAGGTGGGGCCATGCGAACCAGATGAAGTTCAGTAAGACCAAGTGCAAGATCCTGCACATCAAGATGGGGCAATTCCAAGCACAAATGCATGGTGGGTAGAGAGTGCTTTGAGGACAGTCTTGAGGAAAATTATTTGGATTTTGGTTAATGAGAAGATCAACAAGAGTTGGCAGCTTTCAACCCAGAAAGCCAACTATCCTGGGCCACATCAGAAGGGTAATTCTCCCCCTCTATACCTCTCTCTTGAGACCCCACCTGCAGTACTGTTTCCAATTTTGGAGGCCCTGACACAGGAAGCACATGGAACTGGTGGAGGGAGTCCAGAGGAGAGCTGTGAAGATGATCAGAGGGCTGGAAGACCTCTCCAGTGAAGAAACACTAAGAGCTGGTGTTGTAAAGCCTGGAGAAGAGAAGACTCCAAGGAGACTATTGTTCCCTTTCAGTGCATTTAAAAGAGTGCCCACAGGAAAGATGGGAAGGGATTCATTATCAATGTGTGCAATTGGACAAGGGGCAATGGATTTAGGTTGAAAGAGGATAGCTAGAGTTAGGCTAGACATTAGGAATAAATTCTTTAGTGTGAATGTGGTGAGATACTGGCATGGGTTGCCCAGGGAGGCTGTGGATGCCTTCTCTCTCTGGAAGCATTCAGGGCCAGGCTGGCTGGGCCTTTGAGCAACCTGGTCTAGTAGAAGGTATCCCAGCTTGTAGTAGGGAGGTTTGGGACTAAATGGTCTTCAAGGTCCCTTCCAGCCCTAGACATTCTGTGTTTCTGTGGTTCCGTGATCTACAGGAGTTTTGATTCAGTAAAATAGTAGACCATTTTCAAGTTGCATGTGTTTATGCACGGAGGATTAAATTTTGGAAGCATAAATATATTTCTGTGTTGTCCCCATAGGTATTAGAGAGAGTTAAAGAATGGATTCATGTCATACATATGGTAATTAGTTTTGCCAGCTGATTTCACAATAGTCAGCTCAGACAAATGCAGTGCAAAATGTGGTTCATTGAGACTTCTCAGCCAGCATATACATGCACAAAGTATAATATCGATTCCATCCTATAATGCCTATGGCATCAAAAGCAGACATCTAATTACAGGTTTGATGAAGCAATTGTAAATCTGGGTGTCAAAGGTTTTTTAATTGAAGCATTTTTCTAAATAACATGCTGTTCATAGCTAACTGCCAAGTTATGGTATAATCAAATGACTTAAGGCATTAGTAGGTTTTTGTATAAGGCATTTTCAGGACAAAACTCTCAGATGTCGCTTTTTTCTTACAAATGAAAAAGTACAAATCTGCCTATAGCTGTAGATGGACTTACTTTTTCTACCCTCATTTTACATTACTGTGATTTTGTAATTTTTCTTAAATATATACTGTCAAATTATTGACACTTTAAGCAAAGTAAGATTTCTCTCTTGATTATGTTACCTCTTTTTCTTGAAGAAAAACAAAGTAAGAGAAATACAGATGTAGAAGTAAAGCCGTGGCTATCCATCACACATGTAGATTATACTGATGAGGTCTATGCTACAAAAGTTTAACCTGCTATGAAAATTACTTGTATTGCTATGGAGTCCCAAAAGAATCATTGAGTCTCTGATTTTAGCAAACTGAGGTAGACCCTATTGCCTATTTACTTCTCCAGCACAGAAGATGGTGAGGCTGATGGCTAGAGGTGCCAGAGTGCCGAAGAAGGTGCATGTTACATCTTCTTTCAGCCCAAACTTCCATCCCTGCTGTACGCTTCTTAAAAGTCTGTAAGCATCAGATAAACAGCTACTAACTTGTTCTTCAGTGTACTGAGTGTGTGAGAACTGAATTTCTTATGCTGAAACCCCTTTTCCAATTAGTAGCAAACCTTGCTCCTGACAAATCAATATGTTTCATTGCAAAACAATTATCAAGACACCTAAGAGTAGGACTTGAACTTATTTCAGCCGTTTCCTCATTCATCTTTGAAATGCAGCTCTAAAAAGGAATGAGAGATCTGTCTAGTGCAGAACAACATCAAATGAAATATAGGACTAAGCACTGTACATATATAGTACAGTGCAAATTGAAATTGCATAGAAGTCAAAATAGATAGGAAGTATGTCTCTGAGCTGAAATATGGTGCAGACTCAAGTTATAGAACATCCATTTCTTACAAATGTTGTCACAGCAGTCACTCTCTATTAGAAACTGAGTATGAAGAATGCTTAAAGACCCATCCATGACCTGCCTGTATATCACTTTTTCTTCTCTTTTTTTGCTTTATGGCCTTAAGATCCTTGCAGAAGTCAGTATCTTCCTTGCATGAAAGCATGAATATCTTTTTTCCCTAAAAGCATTTCCCTAGGCTAACTTGGGAAGGTCCAATTGACTACTTTTTTGTACCAAGTAGGTCTAAACATGGAACTCTAGATCCACATGCTTATATTCATTTTTCATGTCTGCTTAGGTATGATTTTAGTAGAATTGGAGCAAAATATTTTTATAAATTTTTTTTCTGTTGCATTTGTTTTTTGACTGCCTAGAAATGATGGGGTTCTCATGTGGAGATTTTTGAGTGAAAGGGTATCGCTCAAGCACCTGAGATCTCTCCAGATGATATATATTGGCATCATTAATCAGGTTAGATGGTGTTTGATAATACACTGTCATGTAAAAGCTTGTGAAAAAAGATGTGGAATGAAAGATAAAATAGCTGTTTACAGGGTGTATGCATAATAGAGCAAGCTCATGGCCATTAATTTAAGGTGATAAAGAACACAGGTATTAGTGTTAGTCATGGTGGTCTAGGAACATGGGCAGTCCTGATGTAAGGTATTCTGTAGAATCACAGAATGGCTAGGGTTGGAGGGAACCTTAAGGATTATCTAATACCAACCCCCCTGTATGGGCACAGACCCCTTTCATAGATCAGATTGCTCAGTGCTTCATTGATCCTGGCCTTGAACACTTCTAGGGAGAGGGCAGCCACAGCTTCCCTGGGCAACCTCTCATAGTATCTCACCGCCCTCACAGGAAAGAATTTTTGTCCGATGTCTAACTTAACTCTCCCCTCTTGAAGTCTGAAACCATTTTCTTGTCCTTTCCCTTCACACCCATGTAAGAAGCCCTACCCCAAGAAAAAGCTATTTGCAATAGTTTTTCAGATATTGGAAGGTTGCTCAGAGGTCACCTCAGAGCCTCTTCTCCAGGCTGAACAACCCCAACTTCCTCAGCCTATCTTCGTAGGGGAGATTTTCCAGCCCTCTGATCATTTTAGTGGCTCTCCTCTGGACACACTCAAGGAGCATTATGTCCTTCTTATGCTGGGGACTTCAGAACTGGACACAGTACTCCAGGTGGAATCTCACAAGAGCAGAGTAGAGGGGGAGTATTATCTCCCTTGACTGGCTGGCTACATTTCTTTTAATGCAGCCCACAACACAGTTGGCTTTCTGGGCTGCAAGCTCTCATTGGCGGTTCATGTTAATCTTCTGGTCCACCATCACCCCCAAGTCCTTTTCCTCAGGGCTGCCCTCAATCTTCCCAACCTGTATTGGTGCATAGGATTACCTCCACCCAGGTGCAGAACCTTGTACTTGGCTGTGTTTAACTTCAGGAAGTTTGCACAAGCCCACTTCTCAAGTCTGTAAAGGTCCCTCTGGGTGGCATACCTCCCCTCTAGCGTGTTGACTTGACTACACAGTTTGGTGTTGGCAGCAAACTTACTGAGGGTACAATGGCTTATTTTTAATGACTTATTTGTCCGAGTTATACCAGAGTGTACTGAATCTGGTTGTGTCAGTTAATTTTCTCCACAGCAGTTCATCTGGTGTTATGTTTTTGGTTTGTGACCAAAACAGTGTTGATGACTCATGTTTTAGCTACTGCTGAACTATTTTTGCACAGTGTCAAGGCCTTCTCTGTTTCTCATGCTGCCCCCTCAAGAAAGGAGGCTGATAAGGTTCAAGAGGCTGAAAGGGGAACAGCTGATACCATCTGGCTGAAGGGATGTCCCAGATGTTGTGGCTTAGCAGTTTGGGTGGACCACAAAGTAAGGACAGAATTAATCTCTATTTCCCCCCACAAACACAAAGGGAAGATAAAATGGGAATAAAGACCAGACACTTTAAGTTGGTAACGGAAAATAATTGGATACAGATTTACTAACCAGGGGAAAGGTATTAACATGAGGGATAAAATAACAAAGAATACAAATATATACAAGTGTATATATATACACACAACTCAATAGATATGGGCTCTGATGAGCACATGGAGAGATGGTCGTAAAGAAGCAGAGCAGAACAGCAGCACAGCCAGGAGAGAGTGGAAAGAAAAAAAAAGAGTAGCTGCTGACTTTCCCAGTCTTTCTAGAGTATGGCAGGAAATGGGGGGGAATAGACGCCTTCCTTTGCATCCTGCTCCTCTCAGAGTCCACAGGCCCTTCTTCCTTAGTTCCTCCTGTTCAAACGACACCAGACCATGTAACACCATGCTCAGCAATAAAGCTGGGGGAGAGTTTTTTCCAAAGTAGCTGTTGCTTGGAGAGTAGCTTGGCAATGGTCTAAAGATGGGAGGTGATGAAGAATTTCCTAAGTATCACTTGGTTTTGTTTTTTGCTTTTTTCCCTTTATGTATTGAACTGTTTTTTATCTTATCTGACAATTTTTTCTCACCTTTGCTCTTTCAGTTCCCTGCCCTATCCCAATGGGAAAGAGGGACTGAGTGACTAGGTGGGGGTGAGCTGCCTGCCAGAGTCAATACCTCAAACTTTTAAAAATGTACCAGTTTTCAGGAGTGATTCTAATACCTTCTGAAGAGTTATTTATGGTAACAGAAACATATCCATGGTGTAAGGGTCGTAAGCTCCAGAGAGTGCCCAAATGTGGAGCTGTTGCAGAGCTGCTGGTCTTGCACTTTCTGTGCTGATCTCTCGGTCCCTGAAAAGCAACACATAACTGACACCTATAACAGTGAAAGTGATTGGATGAAGCATGGGGCAACACAGGCACAAAACAATTGAAGAAAAATAGAAAAAACATCTTTACTTCTTAACTTCTGTTAAATCATATAATTGTAATAGCTACAGTTGTTACAAATATAGGAAATGTCACCAAAGAAGGTGGTTTTCAGGTCCCCTGAAAATCTTAGGAAACCAGCTCACCAGCTGATGATCAAATAGATTAAAGCCATTAACCAAATAAATTCCATCACTTGTTTTCTTCATGCATACTTATGTTGCAATGTGAAATCTTTCAACTCACAGGGCAGACCTCTGCCTTGGGCCAGCAGTAACTCAGAAGAAAATATCCCTGCCTTTCACTGGCTTAAACACAGTTTGGTAGCTTGCAAGAATGCTGAGAAATTGCAGTCAGATGATTTATTTCTGGCTTTGTTTACAGACACATTATGATGATTTGCTTACAGACCAAGAAAAGGATACAGAATTTCTGTATTTATTCTGAACACTGTCAGCATTATACTGTGGCTGTTCTAGTAGATGTGTTCCTTCTACTCTGAGATTTGCAGTTTAACCTCTAAGTATCTTTTGGTGGATAGAGAATATGGTGAATACTAGTATTTCCTTACACCAAAGAGTATGGCTCTTTAAGACTGTAGACATTATAGTAAAAGCTGGTAAAATAAAGCAAGTGGGAAAGCAAAATCGCAAATTTTCCTCGGCTCAAAAAAAAGGTGGTGGCAGACTACTTCATCTGTATCCATTGCATTCAAAGTTCTTCTTTATGCCTTCTGGATAGACAAGATGGTTTAGACAGTTCACAGTGAGCATTCTCAGGTACAAGCATGTTCACTGTAGGTTGTACATTTGGAATTTTCAGCAACGAATTTTTAGCAACCTCTACTCATTGTGTCCAAGCCTGTGTTTTCTAATGCTATTGTCCTAGTCAAATCGTGGATTTTCCTGGGAAAAGGCCTACCCAAAACTACTGATTGTGTCAGAATTCCAGTTTTTACTCTAAAGTTTTTTAAAAGTATTGAAAATTATAATATACTATGGACTTTAAATTGCTGCATATTCAGAAACACTGATAACAGTTCATTGGTGAAAGGGCTTCATTAGGAAGCATTAATCAAGCGTACCAAGAGTTTCTGATTTGTGTAAGGTAATATTGGGAGTAACACAACTTCCTTTGCAATCTGACGCCTTGTTCTTAAATTAAGATTAATTTTATACTCCAAAACCAGTAACAAGATGTTAAACTATGCTCATTATCCATATAGTTACATGAGAATAATTTACGTAAGGACTTATTTTACAAGTCTCTGCTTGAATATATTTACGTCATGTGGCATTATATAATTTTGTAATTAACAAAGATAAATTAAGTTGATATAAAATTTTGTTCAAATGGAATAAAAATCTGGCTGCAAAGATTTTGATTGTCTAAATTGCCTTAATTTTATCTTTTCAGTTAAATCAATGCAATTTCTAAGTGAAATAGTTGCTGGTGAAGCAACACATCCTCTGAAAACATCTTGAAACATACCTGAGGTTTCCCATTGACTTGCATATTTCTTACCAGTCTCCTTTTACAAAGACATATGGATGTTTTCAGGCTGGAGTGTTTGGTTGCTTTGGGGATTTTGTAATTTCAATTAGAAATCTATGTAGTGCATTGACTGTGAAAAAGACAAGATGACCTTTGTGTCACAACTGTGGGGTGTTTTTTTTTTTTTTTTTTTTTTTTGGCAAGGATGTAGAAATTTCCTGCATGGATATGGGAAAAGATGGAAGGAGAAAAAGAGGGTGCCTCTGAGGCACATGCTGAGGTTATTTTCTGGTCAGCTGGGACCTGCAGATATGCAGACATCATTTCTTTGCATGGGGCATCATCATCTTGCAGGCTTAAACATGAATAGAGTATTATTAAGACTTCAAAGTACTGTGCATTGGCTGTGGCATGGGAATATGAAGTATCACAGGGATATTATTTCCTCTTCAGCTTCCATGTTCAGGATTTGTGATTATTATTTTGTAATTTTTTCCATACACAGTTTTTTAGCTCTCCATATATTACTCCATCTGACTAATCTTGGGTGCTCAACAACTCACAGGTACTCCCTGAGAGAAAGGTTAGTATAGATAAGGGAATGGTGAAGCATGTCCTGTGTTTTTCCTGTGTTTTTCCTCCCTCTGCTTTTTTCCTGTTTTCAGCATCTGGTTTCTATGTCTTCAGGGTTAGAGTTGCATTGATATAAAAACATAACATGCCCACTTTCTAGTGCTTAAAAAATGTTTCTCTAATTCCCATATAATGTGAGTGCTCTTTGTAACCAGGGCAGTTGCTGGGGTAAGGAACAGTTCTATAGATGTGCATTATACCTTATGTATCTATGGTATCATAGGCATCATAGATACCTTATAGGTATCATAGATGCCTTATCTATCTATGTGTTTCTGTTCACATAGAGAAGGTTCAAAAAATGCATTGGCTCAGCAGAAAAGTGCTGGTAAAGCAGGTAATTTGGTGGTAAACTATGAGCACTGAAACAGGGGCTGGATGTCAGCACTTCTGCCAGAAAGATGCTTTTTCCACTGCCTGGTAGGGTATATATATCTATGCTGATATTGAACTGAAAAATGAGACTCATCTGGATGAACTGCTGAGGAGATCAACTGCTTCTCAACAGATGACCTAAGGCACGTGCCAGCTGTGTTTAGCCTAGCACAGAAAACCTTGAACAGCCACAGACCCACTTTTATTCTTATTTCTCCCCAAAGAAACATGGTGTTTCTACTTTGTGAAGAAAAAGTGGATTTCAGCCAGCAATACCTGAAACACTTGATAACCCAATGTAGGTACTTTGCTTCTGTCATCTACTGGCAATGATAATATATGAGAGGAATAGTGTCCCAGAAAAGAAGGAGGTGGTAGTGGAAATGTGGTTTATTCTGTTTGGTATTTTTAGTGACTGCTTTGGTATGTTTAAAATGTTCCAGTATTTGTACAAAAGTTCAGTGTTTCTTCACTGTTACTAGAAGTTAAGTAAGTAAGGTTATTGGCATGCTGCATAATTCAAATTCTAGGATTTTGTTCTGTTCACTGAGACTGTTGCAGGCAGCCATATTACAAAGAGATTTTCTGTCCTTTTTTCTCTTTGTCATGAGTGAAGTGATGAAACTGTCTAGTCTCACCATTTAAGAATAAGAGCAGTGTAGACAGCTGTTCAGTTCTTCCAAAGTGTTGATGCTATTCTGTTCTTCAGACTACACACATGGAGAGATCAACCACCCTCATATACATAAAATTATTGGCAGAGTTGCTAGAAGTACATCTTCCTTGTTCTGTGACTTCTTGTCCCTTCAACATGCTCTCAACCAGTTTGCATTAGGTTAAAAAAATTCTTTTTGCTTTTGTGGCATGGGAGCCAAGATGAGTAAGCATCCACATACTCATTTTAATTAATTAATTTATTTACTTATTTAAAATCTTTCTATTTTTTATTTATTTTATATTTGGTTTGTGCATTCGGAATAATTTTCTTGCAAAAACAAAATTGTAAAATGGTAATTAGCATTGTAGAAACTCAGTCCTTTGCTGGTTTCATATCAGAGCTTTGCACTTGTGACAAATTAGCTGCTCACTGCCAACAGGTAACAAATGTAGAGAGAGTAGCAAGGCAGTTACCCACTTTGTTTAAGATACGTGCATCTGAAATATGAAGTGCTTCATGTATTTATTCTAATGCTGTCATCTTTGATTCTATTTGTGAGAAATAGATATTTCCAAGTTATTCTTTAAGAAATTCCCTGTAATAATGCAAAAAGTGATTAGTCTTGGGGAACTTGATTGAAGTCAGCTTCCAGTCCTCTGGTGTACCCACATTACAACACTGTGATGCTCAGAAACATGTTCCTATCTGTGATGTAACACCCAAGTCTTTGGCATTTTTCCTGAAATATCACACTGAAGATGTTTATTGTACCTTTTTTAACATTTATTTATTATCTCTTTCTCCACTGTTAGTATCAAATCATCTTTCATTTGTGAAGTTGCCTTTTTCTTACTGTATTCAGTTGCAGAAGATTGTGTTTTAAAGGCTAAAGATTGAGTCTTTCCATGACCATGCTTTTAGCTTCTGACAGTTTCTTTATATTTCATTTTCCAGATGTTCCTAAAACAACATCCCAGCCTAATGCCAGTTTGGACAGAATTTTTCATCCTCCAGATTATTGAGATCACTTATGTATTAGAAGGTCTAAAACATTACTTATTCTACACTACATAAGGCATTGCTCTGGGATGCAATAAAATGCATTTCTGATAAAACGCATTTCTGATTATTGCTGTTAATTTTTTTTCAGCACTTACTACTTGGTAGTGTCTTAGATACCACTTTTTCCTGTTTATAGATGTATCCCAGTGTAAGAGAGATCTTTGAAAACATTTGAAAATTTAATTAAGGTTTTGGAAAACATAAAAGCCAACTCAGATATCTGCTTACAGATGATGATGGCTACTTAAACTTCCATTCTCCCTCTCCTTATGGAGGTTTGGAAATTATTTTAATAATTGAACATCTTTTGGCCCTGTAATTTTGAGTGTATGCTAACTGCATAGTTTAGTTCATATTACAAGTTCTGTCCCTGGGATTATACTTTGATTTACAATATAGACTAAGTAATTTTTTTTCCCTTAATATCAGTGCATTGTTTTCATGGGTCGGGAATATGTTCATTAAGTAATTATGCTGAGAAGGGAAGCGGAAGGTTATTAGAAAATAGGCTGTTCAAGCTCCGACTGTTAAGATATATATAACATTAGGTTAGCTAGTCCTTACTTTTACCTTACCTATTCTAATCTTTTTACAGCTATTTAGTAACCATTCATACAATATAGACAGCATAGAATTGGCAAAGGATGTGAAGTTTTCTTTCTTTCTGTAAGGATTTCCCTGGATTAAAAACAAACCCCCCAAACAGATACAGACATTCCCAGCCCCCCACTGCTTTTTTTCATTTGTTTACAAGCTAATCCCTGTGGTTCCTATCTCTTAAAAAACATCAGTAAATTACTGGTATGCCCAGAGTTGTTTATAGTGGGCTTGCATTTAAATACTCTGAACTCTTCACATTCCCACTCTGAAAAGATCCATTGGTACATGGTTGAAGTGGGCTGGACTGTAGTGGTAGGGTCATGAAAAGCTGGAGGGCTTTAAATCCTCCAGTCCCATGAGCTTTTTGTGTTCTGAAATACTTGAAAAACTACTCAAGAGTAAAATAGGGCAAAGAAATGCATGATCAATGTGTCTGTGAAATTGAAAGAATAGCTGTGAGAGATGGAGGTTCTGAAATGAAGACCCAATTTACATGGCAGGGGCTTTAAAAATTAGCAGCAGATGTCTTCACTAACTCTGAATATTTCCTTACTCTAAACATTCAGAGATGATCTTAATTAAGTTTTATTTTAAAGATGTTTCTGGTACCTTATACCATCTTCCTCTTCTGAAAGGCAAAGTAAGAGTGATTATGGAAAGATAAATGTTTTGTGTTTCAAATGTGTTGCTGGGGTAGGGAGCTGATAGTTAATCACAGACAGTGCACATTTTCTCTTTTCCATCATTGTCTGAAATACTGAACCATTTCTGTCTCAGAAAAAATGTTACTGAAAAAATTTACTTTGCGCTATATATTAGTGTGTAGCTTTTAAATTTCTTATCTTATGCTTAGAGAGCAGTCAAAAGACTGTACCTTAAACATCTGAGTGCTCAAGCACTGTTCAAGCATGCAGCAGAAAAAAGTAACATGCACCTTTCCATAGAAGCGTATTTCTCCAACAATTTATTTCAAGTTATGGTAAACATAGTGCAGTTAAAACTAAGCAGAATCCTGACAGTTTTATGGTGGAAAGTGCTGGCCAGCTTCTGAATACAACTTTAAGATAATGCCTGTGACATCTTTTTTTCTTTTATCTGATGACCTCTTAAGCCTAAATCTATCTTTCAATAGTGATTTTTCATGTCTCTCCTTATGAGATAAATGAACAACAACAACAAAAAAAACCCTTTTATATTTTCCATTCCTTTTCTTTCTATTAGACTCCAGGTAGGAAACAGGTGTGTAGATGAGCAGAATGTCTCATAGCCAAGCATTCTATCATGTTTCTATTCTGCAATACTACATCACCCTGACATTAGCACAAGTACAAAACCTTTTAGCTGAATGTCATTTTGAAGTGCCTTTTAATAGCCTGGGAACTTACTTCCCCTCAGCATAAGTGGGCAAAGGATCCAGTGAAAGGAAGCATTGACCCTTAAAGTTTATCAATGTAGATTGCAGATCCTTCTTTGTAGAGGAGCAGTTATGCTTTCTTTTAGGACTGCATCAACTTTTTAAGCAAGTTTTATGTGATGGAGGCATCCTACAAAGACATCAGGTTGTTGTATTTTGATATATATTCACAAAAAATGCTAACACCTCCTGTTTCACCTCTTACTAGGTATGCTGTATCTATAAACTATAGCTTGAAAACTGTAGCTTTCACTGCTTTAAATTTCAGATATTACATTTCAGACAATAAATTTCAGGCATTAGTTTTATAATATTCGTTTATCAAGTAAATTAGGAAATTAGTGTAATGATTAATCAGAAGGCTTTTCTAATTTTAGCTGCAGAATTCAGGGTCTCAAGTAACAATATAAGGGAAAACTAAAAGCAGTGTGGAAAGAACATGATTTTTTACATGTCAATTTCTTAGAAAGTACTTCCTTTCACTGAATAATTGAAATATCACTTAAAGGAACCATAGCAGAAACAAAAAGGCTAAAAGAATGCTAGCAGAAACCATACTAAACCAAAATGAGTTGCATATATATGATTGATACACACAGTGGGAAACTATTTGTAAGAAGCAGTTTTATACATATAACTTTGAAATGAATGAAGCGTTCATTTCTCATGCTCATTTCTCAGATTCATCGTGATGGCTGAGCTGAAGGTGGGAGTTGAAAGACTAGAGACTGTAAGAGAGTGTGAAAGGGAGATAGACTGGTGGAGACAGACCTTACCATCCCTGAGGGAATGACATCAGCTGCAGGCTCCACGAGAAGTAGGGGAAGGGGACCTGAGAGACAGGAGAGAATGAAAATGGGTCCCTCCCTTGAAGAAGCAGGTGAATCCTCTCCCAACCTCCCTCATCATCCCTGTTGTACTCACACAACAGGTATGGAGCTCTGGGAATCAAGAGTTAGACAAATGAGGGTGGAGATGATGGTCCTGTCTCAAATAGATACGAGACCCGACTGGAGGATGGCCAGTCTAATGGGGATGTGGATCACAGGCAACCTATACCAGAGGTCTCAACACTGACAGATTGGTGCTCCAACCACTTAACAACCTCTTCTATAAAGAAGAGAAATATTTTAGTTGTTGAAGACTCAATCCTAAAGGGAACAGAATGCCTCGTATGCCAGTTGGGCCTCATCATAGAGAAGTGTGTAGGCTTCCTGGAGCTAGAATCAGGGATATCACTAGGAAACTCCCCAACCTAGTGCAGTTTTCAGACTACACCTTCTACTGATCTTCCAGACAGATGGGGAAGAAGCTGCATTCTGTGGTCTGAAAGGAATGAAGAAAAACTTCAGGGCCTTGAAAGACTCTGAGGCACAAGTTATTTTGTCTTCCCTCCTTCCAGTTGCAGGTGATGACATGAGATGCAATAGAAGGACCCAGTCAGTAAATACCTGACTCAGAGACTCATGCTATAGGCAGAGTTTTGCGTTCTATGATCGTGGCTGATTTTATAAGACACCAGGCCTGATGATTATATGTGGGAGAGGAAGAAGAAGAAAAAGGATTCTAGGACAAGAATTAGCAGGGCTCATTCATAGAGCTTTAAACTAGATTTGAAGGAGAATGGGGTTGCCACTGGGCTTGCAAAAGTGAGACAATGTTCCAGTATTAATGAAGACCATAAGACCTTTCACCCCCCTGGGGCTGAATCAGAATGTTCATCTCCCAGAAATTCCTGTATGCCAATGCACACAGCATGGGTAATAAGCAAGAGCTAGAAATCTATGTGTAGTCAAAGGACTATGATCGAGTGGCAATTACAGAGACATGGAGAGACAGTTCATGTGACTGGAATGTGGTCATGGGTGGTTCTGTCCTTTTTAGGAAAGACAGGGCAGCAAGGCGAGGTAGGGGAGTTGCTCTTCACATGAGATAGCACCTTGAATGTATTGAGTTCTGTCCAGGGGTTGATGAGGAGCAAGGTGAGAGTTTGTGGATGAGAACTAAGGAGCAGGCTTAGCATGGGTGATACTGTTGTGGCCACCTGATCAAGACAAGGAAGTAGATGACGTGTTCTACTGACAGCTGAAAGCTGCCTTGCAATGGCAAGGTTCTCATTGGAGATTTTAACTACCCAGATATTTGCTGGAAGGCCCACTCAGCAGCCATTCACAGTCCAAAAAGTTTCTCCATTGCGCTGATGACAACTTCTTAATGTGGAGTTGTTGGAGGAGCCAACTAGGAGAGGAATGCTGCTGAATCTTACACACACCAACAAGGAGGGTCTGGTTGAAGCAGTGAAGGTTGAGGGCAGCTTTGGCTGCAGTGGCCATGAGTATGCAATAGGAGCATACTGAATACTGAGCAGGACCATAACCCTGGACTGTAGTAGGGCAAACTTTGGTGTTTCCAAGCAATTGTTATGGAAAATCCCATGGGACAAGGTAGTAGACGATAGAGGGGCCCAAGATAGTTTGATAACATTCAAGGACCACTTCTTCCAAGCACATGATCAGAGAATCCCTATGGGTAGGAAATCAAGAAATAGAGCCAGAAACCCACATGGTTAAAGAGTGAAATGCTGGGCAAACTCAAATAGAAGAAGAAAGTTTACAGATAATGGAAAGAGGGGTTGGCCACTTGGGAGGAGTAAGACTGTTGTCAGGGAATGTAGAGGAACAACCAGGAAAGCTAAGGCCTCTTTGGAATTAAGCCTTGCAAGAGAGGCCAAGGACAACAGAACGGGCTTCTTCAAATACATCGCAAAGAAAACTAACGCTAGGGGCCATATAGGCCCACTGCTGAATGAGGTGGGTGTGCTGGCGAGAGAGGTTACAAAGAAGGCAGAGTTACTGAATACCTGTTTTGTCTCTGTCTATACAGCTGGAGACTGTCCACAGGAGCCCCAAACCCCTGAGGACTCAAAGGAAGTCAGGATAAATGGGGAGTGTGCCATATCTGATGAGGGCTGGATTAGGAATCAATTAAGGAACCTGGACATCCATAAATCTATGGGTCCTGATAGGGTACACTCACAGGTGCTGAGTGAGTTAGCAGGTGTCACTGATAGGCCACTCACCATCATCTTTGGTTAGTCGTGGGCAGCAATATTGATGCCTGCAGATTGAAGGAAAGCAAATGTCACTCCAGAGTTAAAAAATGGTAAGAAGGAGGACCCTGGTAACTACAGCCGAGTCAGCCTCACCTCCATCCCTGGTGACAGAACAGCTTATCCTTGGCACTGTCTCTAGGCATACCAAGGACAAGAGGGTCATTAGGGGTACTCAACATGTTTTTATCAAGAGGAAGTCATGTTTAACCAACCTGACAGCCTTTCATGAGGATATGACCAGGTGGATGGATGATGAGAGTGCAATGGATGTCATTTATCTAGATTCCAGGGAAGGCATTTGGCACCATCTTCCACACAGTACTCTCAGCTGAACTACAGAAATGTGCTCTGGATGGTTGGGTAGTGAGGTGGTTAACTGGTTAAAGGAAAGAACTCAATGAGTCAGAGTCAATGAGACAGAGTCTAGTTGGAGGCCTGTATCTAGTGGAGGCCCTCAGGGGTTTCTACTGGGACCAGTACAATTCAACGTATTCATCACTGACCTGGATGAGAGTACAGAGTGCACTGTGAGCAAGTTTGCTGATGACACAAAACTGGGAGGAGTGGCTGACACCCCAGAAGGCTGTGCTGCCATTCAGAGGGACCTGGACAGGCTGGAGAGTTGGGCAGGGAGGAGAAATTTAATGAAATACAAAAAGGGCATCTTGCATCTGGGAAAGAACAATCCCGGGTACCTTTATAGGGTGGGAACTGACCAGAGTAGACGAAAGGGACCTCGGGGTCCCAATGGATGGCTATGAGCCAGCAATATGTCCCTGTGGCCAAGAAGGCCAATGGCATCCTGGGGTCTATTAGAAGGGGGGTGGTTAGTAGGTCAAGAGAGGTTCTCCTCCCCCTCTACTCTTTCCTGGTGAGGCTGTATCTGGAATATTCTGTCCAGTTCTGGTCCCTCAGTTCCAGAAGGACAAGGAACAGCTTGAAACAGTCCAGTGCAGAGCCTCCACGATAATGAAGGGAGTGGAAAGTCTTCCTTATGAGGAAAGGCTGAGAGAGCTGGGTGTCTTCAGCTTGGAGAAGAGGAGACTGAGGAGTGACCTCATTAATGTTTATAAGTATGTAAAGGGTGAGTGCCAGGAGGCTGGAGCCAGGCTCTTCTCAGTGATGCCCAATGATAGAACTAAAGGTTACAGATGGACCGTAGGATTTTCCACATAAATATTAGAAAAAATTTTTTCACTGTGAGAGTGACAACACTGGAACAGGCTGCTCAGTGAGATTGTGGAGTCTCCTTCTCTGGAGACACTCAGCACTCTCCTGGACAAGTTCCTATGTGACCTACTTGAGGTGATCCTGCTCTGCAGGAGCTTTGGACTCCATGCTTTTGAGGTCCCTTCCAACCCCTAAAATCCTGTGATTCTGTGACACAATTTTAAATTTTGGTCATTTAAAAAAAATGGAAATGGAAATAAATGTAGAATGCAGCTAACAATAAGCTTGGCCAAAAAGTAAGGCCTAACATAAAAATCTGCATTAGTGGACCTAAAATATGATATGTAGAGGGATGTTCCAGTATGTGAGCTTCAGTGAAATATTCAGCAAAGTTGGCTTAACTTACATGTTGTAAAACTGTCCAAAGAGATGATTCTCACTGGGATATGCTTTTTTTTTTCTATGAGAAATGTATGTGACATTTTTTGCTGTGCTTTAATTTAGTCAATATGCTTCAGGATGTTTCCCTACAAGTCCTTCAAGCTTCAGCTTCTTCTTACTGAAGTTACATTTATCAGGGCATCTACTTCCTTTTCAGATGGGATTTAGGCTACAGTTTCATGTTGCTGTTAATCCCGTGTTTCTGTGCCTTCCTGATGGGAGATGCAGTCACACTGTGACTCCACCACCTACCACGTGTCCCCTCTGTGTTTTCTAGTGATCTGGCAGTAATCCAACACTTTTGACGGTGGCATAGCTGTAGTAGGCATCCAGGTACTTCACTAGGAACCACGGAGAAAACTTGAGCTTGTTTGTCTTCAGACAGCCTCCCTCCTCCAGGTGTGGTTTCTTCCTCTGCTGAAAAACATTCCTCCCATCACCGCTTCCCAAACTTGATACCTAGAAAGGTTTTTTGCCAATGCAGTCTCCCTCTGGGAAGCTGTGACTTAACCACATGCCTTTGACCAGGCAGGCAGTTGTTCATTAATGAATTAGGTGAGCTTGAGATAGTGTGGATGGGTGTTTCTACATTTCCAGAGTGTAGTTATCCATGCTTTGACCTTTGACCTTTGATTGATAATGCCTCCAGACTTCTATACATAACATGTAACAAGTTCATAATGAGAAGGAGGGAAGTTTAGGCACGTATCTTGTAAAAAATTCTTCAGACAGGCCTTTTCCTATAAATATTAGCATCTTTTTACAAGGCAGTACAAGATAAAACATTATTTGAAAATAGTTGAAATTAAAGAAGGACGTTTTAAAAATTAATCTGTGATTCCTGAATTATTTACTTCAGGCTTTTCAAAATAATTCTGTAGTAGCATAATATGTTGGTTTATCAATTAGAATTAAATAGACTTTCTTCAAATTATGAAAATCAGGCTCGATAATTAGGCTTCATATGAAAACAGATCTTTAAATTCAGTCCTGAAAAATTCTCAGATCAAGTTTGCCAACCAAATGATGAATTGGGAACAGACTAAAGGAAATTAGCTGAGGTACACATGTATTTGTGAAGCCTTGATCCAGCTTTAGGATTTATCAGCATCAAACTTGTCACTTTAATTTTGTGACTAAACAAAAACACTTTTTTCCTGTATTATATGAATCCTATTTATCTGATAAACTGAATGGTCTCCTTTGAAATTCTAATAGATTAGCGTTGATCACTTATATTGCTTAATTTTTTGTTTTCTCTCTTTTTTGTTAGTCCTTTTTGTTGTTCTTGTTTTACATCAATCCATTCCAAACAAGTTATCTTAGTGTTTCTCATCTAAGTATCCCAAAAGGCAATTGTGCTAATAATAAGAAAATAAGGAGTCACTCTACCCAAATGAATCTCTGTGAGAGAAAGCAACAGTGATTCTTGCCTATAAGATGGCATCGACTTTAACTGAAACTCACCCTTCTTGTGCAGACATCTATGTGAGCAGTCTGTCAGTTCCCACCAGCAGAAGAGTGCCTGTGTACACAGCTCATAAAGTCACCTCCTCACAAGTGCTTGCCACGTTGCTATCTATTTTAACCTTGACTTTTCAAAATTCCTTCTTTGTGGCTGCCCCAAGCCCAAGTCTTTCTCTCTTGGTCTCGTCCACTTGCCATATATTTTCTTGTCTGGTCTGAAACTCTCTATCTCCACAGAAGCTCTGTGAAATTCCCCATCTGCTCCTTGTGGCCTGTATTGCATTTCCACAATGGAGCTGCTTAACTGCACAAAGATGAGGGCAGAATTTACAGGTAGAAAACACCCTGTGAAACCTGTTCTGCAGGTGAAAATCATATAAAGCAGGGAGAGCTTTCCTAACATGGTAACTGTATGGATGGCTACTGTTACCTTGTAGAGGATCATGGATCAGGGCTAGGCAAGGCTAGGAAGGGACTTAGCAACCACTGGAATTTTTGTGGTTCCCCTTATCAGCTTTTTAAATTATACCCTTGCAGACCATGTCTGTTCCCAGGCACAGGATATACCTCTGATGCGAAGGGTGCTTCATCTGTTTTTTTCAGCTTCTGGAAAGGCTGCAGGCTTGCAGGGTTGGCACAAGGCACGACCAGAACATACCTATACAGAAGCCTCGAGCATACCTGGCATGTAGCCTATCTTAGGCTTGCCTCTGAAAAGGAGCATGGACATTGGTGCAACCTCACGTACCTCATGGAAAAATGTGGCATATACTCTGTGTCAGCTGTAGGCTGTGTGGGGATCTACATATTAACAATGATTGCTTGCAGGATAATGCAGAACACATATTGTGTATATACAATGTAAGATTTGGTTCAAATTCAAGAACTGGTATCCAAGATTTATTTCTCTTGCTGTGTATTATGTATCATCATTGTATGCCTTTGTTACAAATGGTGTTTCCAGTAGCTAGAAAGTCTACCATGAAGAATTTATTATGACTGTGATAGTGATGTCAAAATGTGTTCAGATAAATACTGTAACATAAGTATAAATTACTGCAAGGGATTAAGTAGTGCAACACCTTGAGGCTAGTTGTGCTTTTAGCACCTGAGGATGAGCAAAACCGAATCTTTTCATCCCAACAGTTTGTGCTTACTTGGAAAAATGTTTGTCTGACTGCAGGCATGGAACCCGTTGTGCTGGAGAAGTGGCAGCCACAGCAAACAACTCACACTGCACAGTAGGAACCGCCTTTAATGCCAAGATTGGAGGTATGTGAAACAGTCTCCCCACCAAAAAAGAAAAAGAAAAAAAAAAAAAAAAGAAGTAACCAAAGACTTTTGGCTAAGACTTTTTGTCTAAACAAGCATTTGTGCTAAGTGGTATGTTGAGCACAACAAGAGAAGATTTATGTGGAAGACAAAACTAGCTACATTAGAAAGTAAATCTCAGCTGTAGAGTGGTCATTAGATGCCAGTACTGAAGGAGTTTGCCTGCGGTGACACTTCTCCAGTGCTCCCTGGAACACTGCCTCTCAGTACACATAGAAAAATAGAAAGCAGGACCTTTAATGAAAACAAAAACTTCAGAATTAGGATATCTTGGTTGCTTACAGATTCAGAGCTCTAAGTGATGAGCTTTATGACAAACAAAGTAAATGTACACATTAGGAATATTGCCTTGCATATTGATTACAAACAAAGCACTGTCAAAACACAACACATTTTTGGTTTTGTTTCAGTGTGGTTGGAGAGAGAGTCTTCTTTTGATCCCTTTCTGTGATTGGATTATTTCCTGAAATATGAGATTGGATTGCACACTTTTGTTCATTCAGCCAGGAGGTTTCAAGGGGTTTCTATGAATTCTTAGTCAATGGCTTCTCAGTTAAGACCTTTGGTTTATTTTGTGGAGATGACTATCAAGATGTTATCTGCATGTCTCCTAGTTTATACCTGGTCTGTACTAGATTTTAGTGCTTTAAGTGAAGTTACCTTAGACTTCTAATGAAATTGTGGGATTGGTATATTGGCTTTCAGAAGGAAGGGTTAGAGCTCAAAGTCATTAATTGTTGATTTTCTGTCCCAAAATAGAGCCCATCTATGAAAACAGAAAAATGGTTACCTCTGTATACACCAGAGAACAGTACAAAATACAAGCAGGCAGCGTTGATGCCATGTTTCCACAACTAATAGTACTCTATCTATTCTCTACTGGATCAGTACAAGTTTGATCCAAATAAAATGTGAGCACAGCTGCATTTCAAATTAGCCAAAGCACACTACATCTTCCTTAGCTTTCTGATTTCCTGCTGTATTCAAGAGACAATACCTGATCCAGCATAAGGTTAGAATGATGAGGAGAACCAATTTCCCTTCAGATGGAAAGCCTGCCTGTAAAAAAGTTTTCCTCTCAGACTGGTTTAGAAAATCTGAATTAGGCAAGTGAGTGAGTTTGTGGCAGATGATCAGGTTGTCTCATTTGGATATGGCATTTGGTCTAGTACCAGAAGCTATGAAATCAGAATTATTGCATTGCCAAACCAGAGTCAGAGGAGAGTTAGTGCACTGATAGATTGAAAAAATGGCTTCTGAAGGAGTTTCATTTGTGAGCTGGGTAGTTACACAACCTGCAGCACCTTGGTCATGGCCATGAACAGTTCTTCATTAGTAACAATGGGTTCTTAATAGGTTATTATTTATTAAGCATTAGGAATATCCAGTAATAATGTTTTAGAAGCATACCAGGCATACAATCTAAATGACAGCTTTTTCTATATGTAATGTGAAAACTGTTTCAGATGGCCAGCACTAACTTGGTGGTTCCGGTCTGTTCTTAAAAGAAAGATGGAAAGTAGTAATTTCGTAAACTCACTTGAGGTAATGGGCCAATTTTTAAAAGCTGCTGGCCTCTATTTAGCCTGCCTCCCGCCCCTCCTTCAAAAAAGCCATGCAAGTGTGTATGCAGTGGATGTGTTCACTCTCCACAGGCCAGATAGGGTGTAAAAGTTTTGAATTATATTATGCTGAACTATTAGTGTTCAGCTCTCTCGTTTCCCAGGGATTTAAAGACCCTCCTGGGGCCATCTTGGAGAAGAAACTAGAATGGAGGTAAAGCAATTACATTTTCCTTACAAAGAGGAACACCTGCTGACAGTGATTTTGAATTTGTCCCATCAAAATAAGTATTTGTTACTTTAAACCAGAAAGTATCTCTGGATATATAAAGGATAGTAAGGAGATGAAGCAAAGTGGGAAAAGAAATAGTTTACATTTGTATTGTTATCAAACACTGACAGGTGAACAAATCTGATTAATTATCTTTGTGATGGGAAGCCATTAACAAGATATTCACCAGTAATACTTTTTCCCTAATTGTTTATACTCCTTCTCTCATTTCCACGCATGTAACAACCTCTGACCACAAGTAGGTCAAAAATAAGATCATTAGAAAGTCAGAGGATTTTCTTACAACAGTGTAAGTGGGGATATAACCTGCCAATAAAATTTGACTAAAATCTGCAGTTCTTTTACAGGTTGTGAAATGCTTTCTATAAAAAAAATAAGCACTCCACCAGCAGTTTGTGCTTATTTAAGCCACGGGCCTCTTCATTAAAAGACAAACCAGTGCACAGAAAGGGTAGAGCTTTATTTTTTTTTAATGTGACTGTCTGCAGTAATCACTTGTAGCAAATTACCACCTACAGAGCTGCTGAGACTCTTTTTAGGAAGGGATGGTTAGCATGTTGTTATTGTTGACTGATTGTGGAAGTTGCAGAGCATCTGTGGGGATTTGGGTGCTTAGTTACTTGGCTGGGCTGGAGTCCTGACTAGAAAATAGTTACAGTGAATTATGGCACAACAGATGTAGATTGTCTTCAGCTGATGGGGAATTAGTTCAGCTGTTTCTTTAAGTCAGATGCTCATAAAAACTAAACATTGTAAAATAAAACTTGCTTTCAGCTCAGTTTTGCTTGTTTCCTGTGATTCAGTGAAAGTTTGTTCTGACTAAAATGCCACTTAGATTTTTACAATTACTGCAATATAAAGTCTTAGGTGGAACAGTCTGCAAATGCAGTCTGTTAATTGTGTTGAAATTGCCACATAAAAGAGAGAAAAGAAGAAAGAGGGAAAGAAATAAAAGGGGAAAGGAAAAAACAGTTAAAAAGAAAAAGGTGGGAAGGAAGGGAAGAAGGGAAGGGAAGGGAAGGGAAGGGAAAGGAGAAGGGAAGGGAAAGGAAAGGAGAAGGGAAGGGAAAGGAGAAGGGAGAAAGGAAAAGGAAAAGGGAAAGGAAAAGGAAAAGGGAAAGGAAAAGGAAAAGGAAAAGGAAAAAAGGAAAAGGGAAAGGGAAAGGAAAAGGAAAAGGAAAAGGAAAAGGAAAAGGAAAAGGAAAAGGAAAAGGAAAAGGAAAAGGAAAAGGAAAAGGAAAAGGAAAAGGAAAAGGAAAAGGAAAAGGAAAAGGAAAAGGAAAAGGGAAGGGGAAGGAAAGGGAGATGAAAGAATTATTTTTGCTTTAAATAGCCAATGAGATATCTGTCGCTCAAAGTCACCTTAAAGCGTGTCTCAGTTCTTGGCCAGACAGAGCAACACCTAAGACACAGCCTTTTCTGTGTTGCCTTACATTTGAGCACTTCACCATTAGCCAAAAAACCTGGTGCAAATTACTTCAGATGCCCATAGCAGAATTTGAAGTTACTGTTTGCTGCATTCTATAGCATTGTTTAAGTTTTCTGTGCAGTAACAGAGACATAAAGGGGAGCTTTATTTTTCTTCCTTCAAAAACAGTGTACCTTTTATTGTCTTTATTTAGAACTAAATATATTTTTATGTGCTTGAAAGAAATTGAGAACACAAGTTTCACCCATCGTTAATTTTCTGAGATTATGCTGAGGAAGAAAAATAAAACCTGAGAATCCTTGAGTTGGTTTAATGACTTTTTTATAAAGTAAAGCTCACAGTGAGACCACTGTTTGTAAAAGTTTATTATCTCACCAAACATGGGCAACTTTTGTGTGAACTTAGAAATATGATCACTTTTCATTTTTGAGTCCATTAGAGTTAAGGAAAAAAATAATACCTTCTATCAACAAAGAAGCCCCTGTGTCTTTTGTTAATTGGAAGTTATGGTCTTGGTGAACACTCAAGTTACTTCAGTCTGAACAAAATTAACAAAAATATGTCTGAAATTTAAAAAATGTGAATTTGGCTTATTAATAGCAGTGGCCTTTTAAAGGGAGATGAGCATCAAACTTGTTAATTGTGAAAGCAGTCATTACTCTGCACTATCATACAGCTACATGGCAATTATTATTCATTGTTAACGTCCCTTTCATCAGAGGTCATGCTAGCTGTATGTTGGTCCTTTTTCTTGTTTAGGTTAAAACTGGCATTAGCAGTTTTTCTCAATTAGAATATCTTCAGTCAAAGTCTTACAGTTAATCAAAAGAGTAACTCAAAGGTTTTCTTTGTTTCCATATTTAAGGCTTCCTTTTTCTACCTAGTAATATTAAATCATTACGATGCCATTCACTTTAGAAGTGCTGGCACATGGACTTGTCCAATGCCAAATGAATGGATTCTTTTAAATTGAAGAATTTCAGATTATACTTCACAAAAACTTATTCCACACTGAGAAGAATGTTCAAAATATTGTAGTTTCAAATTGAATAATGTTAAATATAGGGTATTTGCTAACAACTTACTCTAATCACCTGGCTACTATGTATGGTAATAGGTCTGTACAAGTGAGTTTCTCCACTGTTTCTTCTTGGCACCTTGATTCAGTGAAGGAATAATCACATGTTTATCTGTCAAAAGAAATCCTTATACTGTATTTGTCAACATTCAACTGTGAATGACTGGAAGCAGGTGCTGCAGTTTCACTGCAGTATAGAAGAGGGAAAAAAATCTCATATTATCTTTATGTAAGACGTGCAAACATTCCAAGGTTCACATCTTTTTTTAAGTTTCCTTTAGCATAAAAGATTGATATTGAAGTTGGAAGGCTATATGTTGGATAAATAACTTGTAGATAATTTTTAAAACTTGAAGAAAGACAAAAATATTTCTGCTTTTTTATGTATGTTTTCATCTTGAGATGTTTTCCCATTAGAAAAACACATATCCTAACAGTTTTGGGGGATTTTTTTATTAGCAGTAGAAATCCCTATGATCATTCAGTGAAATGACCTGCACAACAATTCTCCTGGGGGAAAAAATAAAATTTTAAAAAGCCATTTTGAATTGGTTGGTCTTGTTCACTGTATCTTTCATTCTGAAGGTGTCCGAATGCTGGATGGAGATGTGACAGACATGGTAGAAGCAAAGTCTCTAAGCCTTAATCCCCAGCACATCCACATCTACAGTGCCAGCTGGGGGCCTGATGACGACGGTAAGACTGTGGATGGACCTGCTTCTCTAGCACGCCAGGCCTTTGAGAATGGCATCAGAATGGTAGGTTGGCATCAAAGGGTGTCTTCTATACCTGCTTTCCAAGTGTAAGGGTACATGTGCCTGGCTTGTGCAAGTGCACAGCCTGGGAAAGAAGAAACGATTCTGAAGGAAGGACAAAAAGCTTCCTTCGAGTAAAACTAAAAATACATTTTCCTTCTATAGTGACCTTGTGGTCAGTCCTTCTTGAAGGATCAGCTCTGTTCTTTTTTAACTGGAATATCATCCTCAGTGTCCTCTAAAAGTGCTCTGAGGTAATATAATTCTGCAGGAAAAAAATAAGACCGAAAAATACTACTTTGCGTAGCAGTGCCAAGTCATCAAATATTAACTGCAAAGAAATTTAAAAGCAAAATCTTTCACTGCTTTTCTTTCCTTCTCTCTTTATCTCCTTCTTTCTCTCTCTCTCTTTCTCTCTATCTCTCTTTCTCCTTCCTTGCTTGCTTCTTCCTTGCTTCCTGGCTTTCTCTCTTGCTGTATCTCTTGCTTACTTTCTCTCTTGCTTGCTATCTTGCTTTCCTGCTCACTTGCATGCTTTCGTGCTTTCTTTCATTGCTATATTTTGATTGGTTTCTTAATGAAAGTTTGATGATTTTAATAGGGAACTGCAGGCTAAAAAAAGTCTATATGCATGTTTCTTTTGGTGTTCATGTCTGGTCTCAGACAACTCGCCCCGTACTTATAGCTTACCTATACATTTCTCTACAAGTGTGTGCTATTATGTTTTCTCTGATACAGCCTGGAGATCCTCACTAATACAGCATACAAAATTCTAAACTGCCCTACATGAAAAAAATCTATGATCTTTTCCATTTTCTGTAATAAATTACTGTCAGACAAGACCCCAGAAGGAAATTAGTAGTTAGAGGAACTTCTGGTGTCAGAGGCCAGGTGGTATTTCTTCCTTTTACTATTCTGCCTGCTAACATCTCTTTCTACTATATATGTGCTCACATCTCTTTCTACTATATATAATCATAAAATAATTTGGGCTGGAAGGGACCTCTAAAGGTCATCTCATCAAACGCCCCTGCAGTAAGCAGGCACACCCTCAACTTGATCAGGTTGCTCAGAGCCTCATCAAGCCTCACCTTGGATGTCTCCAGGGATGAGAAAGACCTAAACTCCCTGGGCAGCCTTTCCATTCTTCCACTACCTTCATGGTAAAGAACTTTTTCTAACATCCAGTGTAAATCCACTTTTCTCTAATTTAAAACCATTGTCCATCCTCCTATCACTGCAGCCCTTGCAAACAATCCATCTCCAGCTTTCCTGTAGGCCCCCTTCAGGTACTGGAAGGTCACTATTAGGTTTTCCAGGAGCCTTCTGTTCTCCAGGATTAACAACCCCAGCTCCCTCAGTCTGTCTTCATATAAGAGGTGTTCCAGCCCCTCAGTCATTTTCATAGCCCTTCTCTGGACCCACTCCATCAGATCTGTGCCCTTCCTGTGCAAAAGGCTGTATAGGACTGGTGGAAAGGATTTTAAATCTTACCATCATTTTGAATGAAGAAGGAGGCTTTCTAGTTCAGTGGTGGATGGTTCTAAGATCAGAAAAGAAGGGATCAATGCAAAACATTTATTTAAGGAGACTAAAACTGTTGGACCAAAGTGGAACTGGAGTGTAGGCACTGGAACATGGTAACACTGTGCACCAAGATCTGAAAGTGCAGCTAGTATTGAAGTTAATGAATGTTTTAAGCAGGTATACCAAGACTGATTTTAGAAAATTACAGCTAACATTCAGCCTGGAAGATTTATGCAGTGTAGAAGACAGAGTTTGTGATTGAAAAACTGTATTAATTTAAGAGATACCATAAAAAAGCATTTGTAACAGCAAATAGGAACAATAACTGCAACAGTGAAAGAGACAAAAGTTACAAGAGTACATGGTGCAGCTGAAAACCTACACACAGTGCAAGTTTTCAGGTGGTGTACAATATACTTGTTTGTAAATTGTTAATAAATACATTTTAAAAATTACACCAGAAGTGTTGTCAAGCAGCACAATCCTAGGAGTGTGTATTCACATCTAATCAAAACTGCATCCCTGGCCAGTTTGGTTTCCTCAATAAAGTTACATAAATGTCTTATTCCCACTTCTGTCCTCCCTGTCCCAAACGTGGATTATAATGCACACTTAAGTAGCTAACATGTAAAATATGAATAGTAATTACTGAATCATAGAATTACAGAATGGTTAGGGTTGGAAGGATCCTTAAGGATCATCAAGATCCAACCCACCTGCATGGGCAGAGCCACCTCCCACTAGACCAAGTTGCAGAAGGCCTAATCCAACCTGGCTTTAAACATTTCCAGGGAGGGGGCATCAACAACCTACTTAGGCAGCCTTTTCCAGTGTCTTATGACCCTCATGATGAAGAATTTCTTCCAAATATCTAATCTAAGTCTACTCTCTTTCAGTTTAAAATCATTACCCCTTGTCCTGTCACTACCCACTCCCTGGAGAAGAAAAGCCCTTCTCCAGATTTCTTGTAGGGCCCCTTCATAAGGTCTGCCTGGAGCCTTCTCTTCCCCAGGCTGAACAGCTCCAACTCTCTCAGCCTCTCTTCAGAGCAGACACACTCCAGCCCTTTGATCATGTTTGTGGCCCTTCTCTGGACCCTCTCCAACAGGTCTGTATCTTTCCTGTGCTGGGGGCTCCACAGCTTTATGCAGTGTTCCAGGTGTGGGCTCACAAGAGCAGAGCAAATGGACAGAATCCTCTCCTTCTCCCTGCTGCCCATACCTCTTTTGATGCAGCCCAGGATGCATTTGGCTTTCTGGGCTACAAGTGCACACTGGCAGCTCATGCTGAACTTCCTATCTACATCCCCAAGTCCTTTTCCTCAGGGCTGCTCTCTATCCATCCTCCCAGCAGCCTATATTTGTGCCTGGAGTTGGCACCTTCCCAGGTGCAGGAGCTTGCACTTGGCCATGTTGAACTTCATTGGGTTGCCATGGGCGCACCTCTCCAGCCTGTCACGGTCCCTCTGGATGGCCTGACTTCCCTCTAAGGTATCAACCCCACCACACAGCTTGGTGTTATCACCAAACTTGCTGAGGATACACTCTATCCCACTCTCCATGTTTCCAACAAAGATGTTAAACAGCTCTGGTCCCAATACTGACTCCTGAGGAACACCACTCGTCACTGGTTTCCACTTGGACACTGAACCATTGACCACAACTCTCTGGGCTACTGAACTAACAAGGACTGTGTGTTTGTTTTGCTATGTGGTGTTCAAGACATGTCTCATACTCAGTTCTGTGAATGCTTTACTCACCACGCATCCACAGGCTGCTACCTTCTTTTGACTCGGTCATATGATGGCTGTTTGGTGTGGAGCTGCAGACTTGTATTTTTTCTTGTTGCACACTCTGTAATATGTTAAGCCTACCATAAAAAAATGCCTAACAAAGTACCTGCTGTACAGTACGAGAAATTCAAGAGGCTTAGCAGTTAAACACATTTAGGGGCTCATAGATCCTGCCTCAGAGAATTCTGCTTCATTGAGTAATCATTATTACAATAGTTACTGGAATCCTCTCAGAACAATATAACCAGTATGTAGAAGGCCAAATGAATCTCCATTACTGCTTCCTATGCATCATCACTCCTACTTTCTGATGGAATATCAGTGCTCCCCATTGCCCAACTGAAGTTTTTATATATATATATGTATATATATATATATATATATATATATATATGTATATTTGGAAAAGACAGTCATAGTCATGAAATGTACAGCCCAAATTTATGTATCAAAAGAAACCAGTCCTTACTGAAATCTCAAACTAGGGATAAATTCAGTGTAATTCAACAATGTGGAATTGCAAGAGTGTACATCTTGCCTACAAACATTATTGTTACTCTGTTATTTTTATTCTAGCTTTAATAGGAGAGGGTACGCCAGAGAACCCAGGTGTATTTTGTTTTACCAGCACATTGTTTAATATATTTTTATTAAGCAGCAGTATATAGCAGAAACATAATATTAAAACTATGAGGTTTTCTTTTTTCTGATAATGATAGAAAAAGTTTGGTGTATTTTTGTGAGAAATACTAGAAGTCAGATTTGATGTAAGTCAAATTATTATTTTTTACATTTTAGCTTATTTCACTTATCAGCTTTTTGTTTTGCCCAAAGTTGCCTATGCATAGTTAAATAGGTTTACATATTTCAATATATATTTGGAAATTTTGTCTAGCTCCACCTACAAAGCGTTTTCATTTCTACTAAGGAAATAAAATTTCTCTATAAAACTTACATATAAGTCATCCTGATAAGAAATACAAAATATTTAAGAATAATATCTAAGTTTTACTCCTTAAAATGTAGTATAGAATGACAGATTGTAAATGTATGTCTCAATTACCACTTTCCTTAATGTGCTTAGTTTACAGAGCAAAAATTACTTTAAGATCAGCCTGTTCTTTTAAATAATGTAGCCCTTTGCCTGTTTGGATTAAGGTATTTTTCTGTATTTCCTTTCTCTGTCATAAGATGCATCATTTTAAAATATGAGGCAAATGGAAGAAGAAAACATGAATTAGCTGTGTGCCAAAATATTCCTAAAATCAGATCATTGTCTAGGGATCCATTGCCTGGATACTCAGCCAAACATAATTTTCCTCAAGCAGTCACAGTAATTTTGCAAATAATAATAATATAGAGTCAGGAATACTTGTTATGTTGAGTACACGTTTCATCCTTCCCTCTTTAGTAATATTGAGCTGACCAACAACAGTATTACATCTAGTATAGCATCTGTTATGTAAATTAAAGTAGCAGTATGGGAAAATGTGGCAAGACTTTCTTTCAGATCTACACAAACATTCAAGATTGATATTCTTATTTATTGTGAATATACACACATAACTAGGTGTTATTATTTTTAAAAAAATGGGACAGTGAAGGAAAAGGTTGAGTTTTAAAGCATCAGAAAAGGAAATCATGCTCAGTTTGTTTAATTAGGAAAATCTAAAGGTAGTGCTGAATAATAACTTTGATTAGAGTGTAATTAAACTGAATTATTACTTTTTAAAAAAAATTAAAGTAAAAATTAAATGGGTGTAAGAGCTATAGTTTGTTTTTCAGTTTCTGAGAGACTGAGATCCATGAAAAAAAATGCTTGGTTTATATTTAGTGCATATTATTTCAATTAACAGTTCATGCAGAGTATTTTAGAACTATTATTTTTAAATCTGCTGAGCTAATATGATTACTCCTTCTAAATCCTGCAGAAAATAACAAAGATAAATGACTATACAGTTTTTTCATAGAGTCCCACAGAGACAGCACATGCCATGAAGTGAAAAAGACAAATCTATTTAAGGAAAGAATACTGCATAGTAACTAAGTTTATGAAATGACAGCCTAACCCACAAGTTAACTTCAGTTTCAAAATTCTTCCCAGGACCAAGGTAAAGGAAGAGGAAGCCATTTTTTAAACCTGTCTTAAGTACCATGATTTTCTGTCATCTTTAGGGTATTTTGTTTAATTCTATTAAACTTGTGTACTTGAGTTCAAAGAGGAACCTTGGAGACTTTGCCATCAATTTCTATGCAAATGTACAATCTCCCTTTATGTCATGCTTCCAGCTGACAAGGTCCTTTTCCTGAAAATAGTTCAGTCATACAGATGGAAAATTTGAAGGGCTTATATTTTAAATTCCAGTGTATTAGAAGTTGTAAACCTAATAATCTCAAAAATAATCCCATTGTAATAATGCAGAACTTGCCTGAAAAAAATGTCAGACAAAGGGCAGTATAACCAAAAGTAACACATTCAGGAGAAGATTAGGTATCAATGTCACATTTCACCCTGTGTTCAAGAACAAACAGACTTAGCATTGCAAAACATTGTTGTGGCCAAATCATGTAATAGGATTGTGCTGAGTCTGGGACAAAAGGGAAAACACACAAGCCTTTCCTAGTTTTAGAAAGATAAAACCAAAGTACTGTTAGATTTTGAGATGACTGTCTGTATCTCACAGTCAATAAGCACAATGCTATGAACACTTGAGAGACTTATTCTCCCTGATTCATGGCTCTGTCATACCACGCTCAGACTGGTTCATTTCTATTCATACAAATAAGCCTGTTATTCTGGGATCAGTCTCAACATCATTTGGAGAGTAATACATTTCAGATATTCTGACTTGTTCTTTCACTGCTGTTTGGCAAAGACCTAATAGTCAAGTTTCTGGATATATGACCCCTGCTGAATTTTTATGTTGCAGGGTTTCAAAGAGCTGGTTATCTCACCTCTGCAAGCGTCTTGCCAACTGCATGCTTTATGTTGTTTGTTCTGCAGGACTCATAAGGTAGTCCAAATCAGCAACAGGGCAGGTCATTCTTAATATAACCTAGGAAAGTGGAGAGGCAGGGAAATCTACATGGAAACTTCTGGCTTTCTGCCTGCATCAGCACAGAGGCCTTCATCTTATTGCCATGACACCATTCTGTTTAGCTAGCTGGACACAAGCCAGAAAGTTTGATGGACATTAATGATCAGATGCTGTGTGGCTGAACCTCTTGTGAGAACTCGGCTTGGTTCCTTCCCTCCCATCATCACTGCCCGTTCTCATCTCTCTCGCTTCACCAACTTTGGCTGCAGAGTGTGTGTTCAAAGTGTTTGCTGGGAGTGGATGGCTCTCTTACCATCACTAAACAAGCCTCCTACCTACATGCAGGACAGAGAAAGAGAAGGGAAGGAAAGAGAAGGGAAGAAAAGAGAAAGCAGAAAAGAAAGAAAATTACTTCACATATTTTTAATTATTGTTATCACTTTATGTTTCTACTCCAGAAGTGGAAGAGATTATAACTTGCCAGTGTCCGGGCACAGGTTTTCTGCCTTTTTTACCACAGATGTTTCTCGTAAGCTTATTGGTCCTCTCATCACTTCTCTGCATTACTGTGAGGAAGATGTGTTGCCTATACAAAGAGGAGTTACTCTGTTCTGCTTTGCCAGAGAAATGCACTATAGAAATCAGAGAGAGAATTTTCTTCAAACTTCCAGTCAAGTGTGTCAAAATAACATTCAAAATGGCTGCTTTTTATACACTGCAGTATTGTGATGCATAAAAGTTAAGACCAGAATTCTTAGACTGTAGTTTGTGTTTGTTCACCTTGTACAGCTCCGATGTGACTCTGAGTAATACATATCTCTGCGTATCTTAGATCATATATAGATACATTTTGTATGCACAAGACCTCCATATTTCTAATTAGTTGGCCGAAAGCTACTTGTTGAATCACAGATTAATAGAATCATAGAATTGGCTGGGTTGGAAGGGACCTCAGAGATCATCAAGTCCAACCCTTGATCCACCACTGCTGCAGTTCCCAGACCATGGCACTGAGTGCCACATCCAGTCTCTTTTTAAGTATCTCCAGGGACGGAGAATCCACTACTTCCCGGGGCAGCCCATTCCAATGCTTGATCACCCTCTCAGTAAAGAAATTCTTTCTAATGTCCAACCTAAACCTCCCCCGGCACAACTTGAGACCGTGCCCTCTTGTCTTGCTGAGCGTTGCTTGGGAAAAGAGACCAACCCCCACCTGGCTACACCCTCCTTTCAGGGAGTTGTAGAGAGTGATGAGGTCTCCTCTGAGCCTCCTCTTCTCCAGGCTGAACAGCCCCAGCTCCCTCAGCCTCTCCTCATAGGATCTGTGCTCGAGTCCTTTCACCAGCCTGGTTGCCCTCCTTTGGACTGGCTCCAGGACCTCGATATCCTTCCTGAACTGAGGGTTAGTCCTGTGCCTGGGGAAGGTCTCAGAAGACATGACTTCCAACATGCTTACTTAACCTCTGATAAGTCCTGGCATTTATCTTGACAGTATGCATGTATACTGTGTATTGCTATTACGACTATGATGTAATATCTGAACATGTGATATCATAACTACTTCATCATACCAAGCTAAACTTGGTGTGGCTCTGTACTACAGGTGGGTCCTGACTGTGTTCTGGTCAACTGGAAAAGTCACATGGTGTTTAAACATTGTAATTCTTCCTTCTGACATCAGAAGACATTGCAGCATTGGCTTGAAATAATATTTATAGTTCTAACATCTGAAAAGGTGGTTATTGTCTAGTCGTGGCCTTCATCATAAGTCAGATCAGCATAATTTCATCCAATTGTTACTGCATCAATATCCCTGCTTTCTTGATCCATCTATTATTTTCTGTTATCTGTACATCTTTTGGGAAGAGCCAGTCTTGACTGAAACCTGCTGTGTTTGTGACTGTGCAAGTCACTAAGCTTCATTATTAAAAATGCATAGCTTGTTAATCACCTAAATTTCTTAGTTTCCTTTCCATTGTAAAATGCTATACTATACTTACGGTGCTTCTTGTGATGTTAGAAATTTCCACAACTAAGTAACTACGGATTTAGACCAAGTGATCTCTTGGATAAATTAAATTGGAACATAGGGATAGAAGACAGGAAATGACCATGCAGGTCTTATAGTACAGGTCTCTAGTATCACAGGTATCACATTGTATAAATACACTCAGCAATTTCTCTTCTGGAATGAATGACATTTTTTTCCCCCTATTTCTGTTGAAAGACTGTTTCACAGCCATCACTAATCTAATCTTAGAATTTTTTTTAAGTTACAGGTTTACTCAGGTGCAGTTTTTTACTCATTTGTTCCTGAGACAAAATTGTGCTTCAGCTTAAATATCTTTCCTCTGTCCATTTTTGTTTCTGATATATTTTTAGAACACAGTCCACTCTCAGACTTCATTTTGAATAGATAAACAAGCCCCAGTCACTACCTGCTTAAAAACTAGGCTGTCTATCAGAATGGTGCTTCTCTCCACATCTTCCAGCCTGAATTCTATTCTTGAATGCAGGTGATCATAAATACTAGCTTCACTAATATGTTCTATCTTTTTATGTCAAAATCACCTAATAACTCTCTTTCCCCATCTCGTTCTTAAAATACCTGTAACTACTTAGCACCCGTGCTTATCCACCACAGCCCACATCATCTCCAATGCAACCATTTCCACCTTCACCTTGGTGTTACATTAACTTTCATTTCCCTTTGTTTCATAACTGATTTCTTGGATGGCTCATCACACGTTTTCTAAAAATCAGGCAGGCTCGTTCTAATACATTTTTCTGCATAAAATAAATTATCAAGAGAAAAACTGAACAGATTTAACTGGAATTCTAACATGTATGTTGCATTTTCCATTAATGCTGATGTCTCTTAATCTGTCCTGCAAAATCTTTTCAGTCTTTTCAATGTTCTGTATATTTTGTTTCCTTCTGTAAGTCAGACTTTCCAAATCACATTTCATTCCTGTAGTTCTTTCTGAAACATTTTCTTTTTCCTGGCATTATTTTTTCAAATGTGGATACCAGAATGGGGCATGGGCATTGTAGCCTTAGCTGTGCACATGTAGTGCTATTTCCCTGTTCCCTGCACATGTTCATATTCACCCTGCTTACTGATCCAAGCAGCAGAGTAAATTTTAGGGCAGCTCATTGCTGTTTGGTGATCTTTCATGACCCTGAACTCCCCCTCAAAGTCATTGCTTTGCAAGAGCTTCTCCACCCTCCTATACTTCTTACAAACAAGCTTCATTTCTGGGTCTTACTACCTTGCATTTGGCTGATGTACATACCACAGGATGTCTTAATGTGGTTCATCCTTTATATAGCTCAGTTTTCTCCAAACTCAGGTTGTCCAGCAAAAATTAAGTTTGGAGTTAACCACAGTATGTCATTAAGCTAAGAATAATTCTTTCCTCTAGCATTTGCACATAGCAACTTCCAGTATTCAGACAAAGCAGAATTGGAGATATTGCCCTCCGGTAAATGAAACAGAGTTTAGTCCTAGTGATACCTGGATGAACTTTGATTCTAAGCACTTTATTTTATTTTGGAAATGCATAAACAAAACTAACCTTAAAGTTTCTCTCCTTTACTTTCAGTGGAAAGTGAGATTTTTGCAATGTGTAACACACAACACACACACACGCACACAAAAAAAAAAAAAAAAAAAAAAAAAAGCAGAAAAAGTAAGATTATGCCATACATGTTCTTACATTACATTAAACAGAATCCACAAATCCTAGAAAAACATTAAAAATTGGAACGAGAATTACAGGAAAATGTACTTCATAATGTCACAAGTGTATTGCAAACCAGAACTGTTTAGTTACTTAGTCCTATCTTTTGCATATATGGAAACTGTTGAAACAAGCCAGAATAGCATTACTTCTTTTGGACTTGCAGTCAAAAGTGAGCTCTGGTTCTGTGCGCCCAGCCTGAAACAGGTGATATATTTAAATATAAAAACCCCGCACCACTCTTCTTGTGATGTAAAAGTTTAATTTGGAATCTCAGAGAGTGCATTTTTTAAACATTAATCTGGTTGTTTTCTGTGGGCAAATCACATACGTACTTGAACAGCAGTGTCTGTGTCCTATATGTTATGTAGGAAAAATAGATTTCTGAAAGTGAATTTGCTGGAAGTTTGGTTTTATGAGTTTTCTGTTCATAGAATTTTAGTTCAACTAAGTTGAATTTAAGTGTAATTGAACTAAGTTCAATTTAAGTGTAGGTTTAACACAGAAAACCATGAGGTCAATGATTTTGCACACAGGTTGAGTGCATTGTTCTTCCAAAAAAAATGCGATGGCAGTAAAACTGCAAAAGTTATGACTACGGTATTCAGACTGCAGAGGTAGAAGCAGAGCAGCCTTCTTTTCCTGCTTCTCTACTGAAAATAGCTAAATTTTCAGAAAAATTGAGGTTTTCTGTTGAATCTCCAAAGTTCAATGGACACCTCAAAACTTGAATTTTTTCATAAGAGAGTCTAACATAGGTAGTGGAACAACAACTGTGAATATCTGGTGGCCATGGACTTCTCTTTAGAACGTTTTAGCAGATGGTAATGTAAAGGCAATGTAAGAACTGTGTGCAGCCACTCTATAGAACGACTGTTTGCATGTGGTGAAATGGATTCAGTGATCTTTAAGGTCTTTTCCAACCTTAATGATTCTATACTAATGATTCTAATTCTGTCCTGCATCCAGTCCTAACACGGGCATCTTTCTTGTGCACTGCTTGGAAAGCCCAGTTGTTGTTTTATCACAGGTGTTTACAATATAGAGCTTGTTTTATCTCAGTAACAGTATCAGCAACAACAACAGTAGTAGTGATAATATGGAGTTGTACCCTGAACCAGAACTGTGATTCGTGCAGCCCTGTGGCTGGCCCTGCTTTGTTTAGGAAAATGAGAAATTCATTCCAGCATTCCACAGGTTCAGATTTCAGGTTTCAGCCAGCACTTCTTTTGGTTGCACTTTAAGCACTAATTATAGCTCTGTGGGGAATATGCTGGAGCTGTTTGAGCTGTTGTTCTAGTGAAGAGTAAAATTTAAAAAAGCACCACACGCAAGGGTGCATGTTGAAATGTTCCACTGATATATCCCAATAATTATTGTGTTAATGCATGGGTGTGTGTGGTTTTTCAATGTGCTATTTTTTTAGCCACACACTAAAATATTCTCACGCCTCAGTATTTTAAAGGTATCATATCCTATGAGCTAATAGTGTTCTTTTTGTGATGATTAACTATCTTTCCGTTTCTTAATTAATAAGCTAGTTCAGAAGTGGCAAAAAAAAAAAAAAAAAAACCAAAAATTATGAGCAACAGCTTGCCTTGTCAGCAATATAGAGTAATCATAGCGTTTTGTAAGTAGTGGCAGATTTTTGAGCTGTATATGCATTGTGTGTATGCCTGTCCCAGCACTAGGTAATCTTGTCTTGTCCTCCTAGTTTTCCTAAGAATGAAAACATGACTTCTAATATAAAAACACAGAACTCAGATTTTAGACACTGCATAACCATGCATCATAGCTTATCTGCACCGTCAGTGTTATTACTACTTTCTTCTTAGATATCCTACATGCATATTTTTAATAAATTGATGCACAAATGTGAATTTTTCTGAGGGCATGGGTACCTCAAAACAATTAATGGCCTCAGAAACTTTTCCATTTGTTCATGAATTTTTGCTTTTAATTGCCAAGGCGGCTGTTTTAATAAAAAACAATCTGTTTGGCCATCATCTGATAGCACTTCAGAGTTGCTGGCTTGGACTCTTACCATTATCTGTTTTGGAGAAATGCCTACTTTCAAGTGAGAGTTATGTGTAGTCTACAGAAGAGTCTTCTCAGGTTGTGGGGCCAGACACTTTTCATTCCCACATTAGAGGTTAAGTGGACTGGTAAAATCTCAGCAGGGGCTGGGAGATGCTGCTTCTCAGAAGCAAAATGCTGCCAGTCAGCAGATTGGCATCACTGTGCTTCTACACAGAGCAACAGCATCCAGTTCCCAGAGGCCTCAGAAATCAGTGGAAGCTTGAAGCAAGGAGATGCTGCCTCTCACAAGTGCATCTCTCTGGATGCTGTGATCCTTGGTGCCTGGCCCTGCAGTGGTTGTTCTGTGTCACACTCAAAATCATGCCTGAAGAGTAGGTTTTTTTGGTCTCCAGAGCACTGAACTCTGGTCTGCACATTGAGTTACGAACATTTCCTCTTCAGGAATTAGTTTGTAAGGAGGAGGTCATACCATGGGTTACTTTTTCCAGCTCCCGCATCAGGATCAATTTCACTTCACAGCAGTAGTTTTTGTTCTTGGAAACACTAGGTAACTTTAGAACCATACTGGGGAGAAGAGAGGAAATTAAATGTTTAGGCTTTAGGTGCAGGTAGAGTATCCTCCCATCTGTCTCCATTTTATATTTTCATTATTTGTTTTCTGCTCATGGGTGTGGAATTTCTAGCATATTGGTGCAAAATTACCTCTCACTGGCTGCCACCCCATTACCTCTAGTTACTCCCTTTTCCTGGGCAGGAAAACATCAGGATTCACAGGTTGGATTAAGGCATCTTGACTTGTAAAGCAGTGAATGAATGTCCAGTCTAAACTTTGTAAAGTAGTGTGAATAAGTGTTGCTCTGTTGGCTCAAACGGCATCTTGTAGGTGGAAACTGTTTTTATAAATGGAAGTGTGCTGGAATAAACTTGAGAGTATGTGGGGCTGCTGGTTGTCCCTAGATGAGTGTGTGCAGATCTCTACCTCGTAAAGGTCCTTGCCACTACCACTAAGGCTTTCACTAGTAAAGATGTGATTCCTATGTACACACACACATGCACACATACGCACAAATGCATGCATTTGGTGTGGGGAATGTTCTTTTAATAGTGTTACAAAATTCTGTAGATATAATTATAAATATGTTCAAATTGGCTCTGGTTCTTGGCAGAGTAACCCTTCCATGCTGTTGAACTGGAAAAAAAGTAGCTTTTGTATCACTTAATCCTTCTTGCAACTTGCTGACCAAGGAATAGGAGCCACTAGCAGAAAAAAAAAAAGCGTGAATGTCCAAGGGGTCTTCTGACATGCTTTTACAGGTGCAGTTTGTGCCTTGAGGCCTTTTTGTCAGTGACCCTGAGTCCATTTCATTAAAGGTCAGCTCTCTGCTGAGCCCACTTTCTCTGCCCAGAAAGTGTGCTAGAAAATTGGACTGTGACTAGGTCAATATCAAGTCTTTAGATGTCAGTGAAAGACTTTCTTTTCCATAACGGAACACTTGATTTTTTATTTTTTTTTAATTACTTGACATTTTATGCAGTTTTAAAAAGCAGACAAAACAAAAGGAGAACATTTCATAATGGTCTGATGTGCACTGACAAGTGCAAGTGTAATTGTGGATACATTGAAGAGTTTGGAACATTGAGTCTGTGTCATTGCAAACAGAAGAGCAGAAACCAACACTGTGCTGAGAGGCAGAGGTAACTCTCCTTTGACATCCTGGGGCAAGCAGTGAGCACACTTTGCTGTGCACACATTCCACCCTGATGTATGCCTCTGCTATAGGTCACTAACTCTTTAGTTTTGCTCAAGTTGTACCCATATGGTTTGTAAATGCACCTTTGCTTTTGAGTAATGACACATGGCTTCTTTGGCAGCCCAAGGCTTGACTTTTCATCTTGACACCCTTGGGCATCTGGCAGATGACAGATGACAGATTTAGACAGAGAGTAAAAGCTACAGTGTGCCTTGCATGTGTGTTTATCTTAACTTTGTAACAAAGTCCAAATGTTATTTAACTTTATGTATTTAAAGGAGACCAATTGGGAATGGCATTCACATACAGTAGGACAGCTGATGCTGTTGCTCTAATTTGGTATAGTTACCTGCAACATTATATGAGCATGACTGGGTCTGTTGAATTAAAGCAGAGTCTTTGGAAACTGAGAAAGCAGAAACCAAATGGGAGTTTAACAATATGCTGTAAATGTAAACCAGAACCTTCACTCAGGTTGAATTTAGTTTGGGGATTTTTTTTGTTTTCCTCTTATATTTTTATTGCAATAACAGAGATGTTGATACTTTGTATATTTATAGTAGATACTAATTTTTGCAGAAACATTTGTTATTACTTGTTTGCAAAAAACTTTAGTGTGAAAAGGTAAACTTGGGTGTGTATATCTCTTATTTTTAAAGCCCTGATGTTACTACTAAAATCTAAGTCGATGTTTATTATTTTTAAATACTTAAGAAATAAAATGAGTAAATATTTTAAATTCAAGAATTTCTAACACCCATTGCCATGTTTTTATCCGGACTATTTTATGCACCAAAATATATATTCACAGATCTATTTCTGTAGCTCATTTCTCAATACTAGTACAGTATAAGAAGTATGCATCTAAAGACACATACACACATTCTCTGTGCACAGAAGCTAATAATACAAGGGTTATTCCTGAAAAATTTGCACGAGTTACAGCCCTAGGCTGCTGTGAAAAGGTGTTCATTGCATGACTGAGACAAATCATATTATCCTGCTGTTTGCAAACAAAACCAGCTGATGATGATAGCAGAAAAATGGCAGATGGATTGTTGTTGATTGGATATTTTGCTCTGTGTTTATGCTTTTGAGAATGTCTTTTTTTTTTTTTTTTTTTTTTTTAAAGTTTAGTTTTGTTTTTTTAAGTGGAAAATGGGCTTTTAGAAAAAACATTAAAATAATTAGATTCTGGTTTTCTCCCCCAAGATCTGTAGTTTTACTACCCTGAATTCTGATTTCTGCTCTCTTGGCTGGGGACACCAAATTTCCCATTGTTTATCTATTTGGACAAATGTCATTACATAATATTGTGCTTTCAAGAAAAACTTGAAGAAGAAAAATGTAAAGTCCTCCAGATAGCAGTTATAAATATTCATAAAAATAAATGTTTTGATGGAATATTTTGGCATGTTCTGGATGTACAAGTGTGTCTGTATGACATGTATTCTACTCTGTGTATTCTGCCTGTCTAAGCATACATTAACATTGGTGTTTGTGTATATGTAGGAGAGAGAAGTTATTTTTTAAGGGCAATTTCAGACTAGACAGGAATCCATACAGTACTCTGAAACAGATGTCAGGATTGAGAGACAAGCCAAAAATTACCACTGAGTTGACAAGATGAAAGGAAAAAAATAATATACTGCTGGGGAGTATGGTCTAGTTGTATGAGATGACAGGATAAAAACAAAACAAAACTAATGAGAGTCGAGTGGAAGGACATCAAACAGTATAGAAACATCATATCTTTATCATAATCCTCCATCCCATTCCCCACAAGCCAACAGAGGACCCTAATTTGTGGCTTCCTGACCTTCTCGGATAATAAATCATTGAACTTTCATGAAATAATCTTTCTATTAACCTCATCTGTCTCATCAAATGCTGTCAGAATGGAGAGGTAAGAGGTAAAGATATTCAAAGAAAGAAGACTATATTGTAGACTGAAAGAGAGGTGGTTCGTAAACCAGTTGCAGCCCCATGAAGTTGCAAAACACATCTTGCTGGCTTTGGGATTTGGTCCAAATCAGACACTGCTGATTCCCTAGGAAAGCAAGCAGAACAAGAACCTCAGATGGAAGGGGAGTTCTGATTCGGAAAGAGTTCCTTATATAGGGGAGGAGAGCAGTAGCGCTTCATAAGAGTTGTCTTTAAAACAACAAAAAATGCAACAATTTTGCATCTTTTTCTTAGTGTAGTAGCTAAGATCAGCTAAAGGAAGTTGAAACAGTTACACTTCCCAGCTGATCACACCACTCTTTTGGGGAGAATGTGGATTTCATAATACTTGGCACACTGGGATTTTCTTCCCTGCTTTACATGGATTTTTTTAAATGAGAAGTTGCATTTTAGGGACATAAGCTTATGTAAAGAGTAGGCAAGAGAAATTGATTTTTTATTTATTTTACTGGAGTGAAGAGTCTCTTCAGGTAGCATACTTGTATTAAACCTAACCAGAGATAAGTTTAGTCTTAGTGTACCCATTTTAGTTCCTTATTTGAAATAATGCATGTGCCTAGGTTACTTGCCCAACTAGTTATATATTTAAAATATCGTGCTCAGCTACAGCTTTCCCTATTCATTAAAATATTTACAATATTTTTTCCCATTCTTATTTATGTATGATTCTTTGTCTTTAGCATTCATAATGGACTAGATGGGTTGGACTAGATGACCTCAGGTAGTCTGTGACTTAATAAGTGTGATACAACAGTGCTCTGGTTCACAGTTTGTAATGCTACTCATTACTCATGCTGGTACCACCAGGTAACCCAAGAAGAAACTGCTGAGAGTGCCCTGATAATTGACAGGCATTATATATTACAAAAGGTTTTAGTTTCAAGTATGGTACTTCTTTTTATTTTCCAACACAGTATGGTGTTTCAAGGCTTCCTCTGAGCTTTCACCACCTTTTTTCTTGGTATGGCTGGATAGCATAGATGCAAAGCAACAAACAGACATTCTATTAAAGTTGTTTCTAAGGCTGTGTTCATACCACTCATTTTCCAAATTTTTCCTATGTCTGATTCTGAACTCTGCTAAATCCTGTTTTCATTTCAGATTCTTCTCAGTAATACAGTTCATTTTATTGTTTTTCTCTCATCAAATGATGTTTTTTGGGGAGGGAACAGACCTGTTTTTAAGCAGGTGATGGGGAAAAGAAAGATAATTAATCAAATCTTTTGTTCCGGTTCCCAACAGGGAAGAAGAGGCTTAGGTTCAGTCTTTGTTTGGGCATCTGGAAACGGTGGAAGAAGTCGAGACCACTGCTCCTGTGATGGCTACACCAATAGCATCTACACTATCTCCATAAGCAGCACAGCTGAAAGTGGGAAGAAGCCTTGGTATCTGGAAGAATGTGCATCCACGCTAGCTACAACATACAGCAGTGGGGAATCCTATGACAGGAAAATAGTACGGTTTTAAATATTTTATTTAATGTGTATGTGCTTGTGTTTTGCATAGAGACTTTGATGGGAAGGAGAGAGAGCTCATTTTCACTAATTCACTGCTTAAGAAAAAAAATCATTTGTGGGAAAGTTCACTTTGCTCCACTGTGTTACTCAGCTGGAGTCACAGCACTGCATTTGAAACTAATATGGGTATCTCTGCATGCCACAGCCTAATGAAGTTAAGGTATATGCACATCATAGCGGGTTTTTCCACTCACCTAGCTGCTGCCAGCTCTGAGTGGTGCTTCCAGAGATCTTATTGTTACTGCCATGGAAACAGATTTCCTTACCAACATCTTGTAGCCTATCAGTAGGCCTGAGAACATATCTTCTTTTTGTTTTTGATCCAGTTGTTAATAGTTCTCATATTTTACACTCATGATATTATAACTATTCCTACATACCTCTCAATTTTCTCAGATTTATTTTGATCCAGAATCATTCCTCTTTTACATTCAATGATGATCAGTTATTATTCACATTGCTGCCTGTTGTGGCTAGCTGATACATCGTAAGCAAGATTAATCTCACCTTCCTGTATTGTTCCTCATCTCATTCCTAAGCAGCCACCATCCATTTTATATTATGTTCTCACTTTGGCTAAAGACTGACAAAGTGTTTTAATTCTCTTTGATAATCTATTGATACCATGAGAACTTTTACACTGTATCTGCTCTTTCAATTTCAATATACTTTTCCATATTCAGTATACTACTTCTTTTAGCCTCTTAAACCCTTGTACTAGGAGTTATCAGGGTTGTTAATATTGTCTTCTTCCCTGCTTATTATCTATCCTAGTGTATAACTTAAAGATCTTAATTCCTCCCTTATCAGAAAATTTTTCAGTTTTGTTTTTTTTTAGGTGTTTTCTTAAGCACCTATCTAACACTACCTTCTTTCTGGTCTTTGACAGATACCTTTCTTGGTGTCAGTGAGGAGTTAAAACTTCTTGTAGCTGTGTTTTTTTAATACTGTCCTCCGTGTCTTTCAGGATTCTGGGATGCTGGCCATCCCTTCTTGGATTCTTCCTTATTTTCAGATGATCTAATTTTTGTTTTAAACTTGTTCTGAAGTATTTCTTCATTCCAGTAATTTTTCTGCACTTAACTTTCTTCTCTCCACTGAAACATTATCTCTCTTCCTGGCATGTTTTCTTGTTCTCCCTGATAAATAATAACAAATATAATAAATTATTCCATCCCCTAACAGTTCTCACTTCTGTGTTTAAATTCTCTCCCCTGTCCTTTAAAAAACCTTCACTTCTTTCTTCATTTTTAAGTAAGACTATTACATTGTAAGGTGAACAGAGGCATTTGCAGTTCCACAGCCTGACCTCTTGCCTAATCAAGACTGTAAAATCTTCCCCAAACCCTTCAAATCCAGCAGTTGCTGTCAACTCGAGAATAATTTTTAAAAATACAATCAATTTTGCTTTCAAAGCTTCCGCTAAAATTTAGAACAATTGGTTGCATTTACCTGTTGCTATTAAAAGAAAAAAAAAAAAAAAAAAAAAAAGGAAAGAAAAGGAAAGAAGTCTTGTTTACCATCTGAGCTCTTCTGGCTTCAGTTTCTAGGCATTTGTTTGTGTCACAGGTTTTATTGCTGGTATCAAGTGCGTTCCAGTTGCCCAATGTCTTTCCCTCTAGGCATGTAGCCTGATCAAGTAATCCCTTTGGATAAATGAAAATCAGCTTCTTGCATCACTGTGTAAGGCATTTTTTCTTATAAACCCTCTCCCATTTTGTGAGCTTTGAGTACCAAAACTAGGCACACCAGTCAGGTAGTAGCAGTATCAGTGCCAAATGCACAGGAAAATGTGTATCTGTGAATGTTCACTGTCATGTAATGTGTTCATCTGCTGTGGGACACCCAACCCACTTTTAGACCTGCTGCTTCTCTCTTGGTCCAAGGACAGATATAAGGATAGTTCTAGTCTCTGTATTGCACCATTTACCACATACTGTACTGGGTTAGTACCCAATCTCAGCCAGCCTTCTTCATTACTTTCTCATTCAAATTTTCTCCAAGTTCATTCATCAGGAAGTGCAAGTGTTTTCTTTTCCCTTTCCATCACTTGTAAAAGTCTTTGGTATTTCTAAGCAGTCTGGTTTAAACTTGCTATTTAAAATGGCTATAAATAGGAAGAGAATTTATCATGTTTGTATGCTCTCAAAACTTAATTTCGATTTTTTTTTATTTCTAGAAAGGAACATTCAGTAAAATAATGGTTCACCATTTACTACTGCTATTAACTATTCTATTATTCCTGGGCAACCAAAATATTGGTTTGGGGGATCTTTTGCTTGTGATGTATTTTAAAATAAAACATCTTTACCCTGTATTCTGCTCTTGTAGGCATCACCATTTGACCTTTGTCTTTCCTTATCACCTCTGGTCACCTTCTAATTTGTATTAATTCCTATCCCTCTGAACTTTTATTCACTTAACATTTATTTATTTATTACTTACTTCAGCTGTTAACACTTGCTCTTTTTTTTTTTTTTTTTAGTCTGTCAAAATATCTGTGTGTTTCTCAGTTCTTATTTGTAGTTTTTTTACTTAGCTGATTCAATCTTTGGTTATTCCTCTGATTTTTTAATAGCTGGAGTTATCTTGATGATTGTCTTCCATTCTTCTCAGTTAGCATGGACTTTCCATTTTTACAGAATTACTGTTTCAGTTAGAGAACATTACTTATTCATGTCATGTCGCTCCTTTGTAACTTACACTAGCACCAAAACACCTGGAGGTGATCTCACCTTTGTTGTTAAGAGACTTTCTTATGAACCATGGGAATACATGATTTTTCAGTTTCCTGGAGTATAATACCCATCACTTTTAGAATTTATGCACTGTCTTAATACTTGCAGTTTAATATTTTATTGTAAGATTATTTAAAGGAGAGATTAAGTAGTATGAACATACATTAGCCCCTAATTGAGGAAATAACAAATAGATTTTACATCAGCATTTTTTTTTTTTTTCTAATATACGCCTCTCTAAAAATGCCCTTAGTGTGGAGTCTCAGTTGAAGATCTCACCCAGGCTATCAAAGATAATGAAAAATAACTTATTAATTAAGCAATCCTTTCATTACATGCCCACATGGAGACAGGGAGATTGATCTTATCTGTGTATCTGTATTGATTATAGACTGATTTTTAAAGGAATAATGACAGTATCTCTATTCTCTTCTCCAATTTGCCTGCTAAAATTGAGTTCTAAAAACCTATCAAGCCTCATTTACCTTGAAATGCAGTCTTGTTTGAAACAAGGACTGCACTGAAGATGGAACTAAAAATGTTGAGGTCAAAGTTTTTCAACTGCTATAAAATGATAAAAGAGTCTACAATGAGGATGATGTGATTTTTTTTTCATTTTTGTACCACATTTTCTTTCCACTGCATCCTACCTCATGTTTTTGTTTAGACTGCTGCTCCTTTTTGAGTCACACAGTGTCTTCATATCTTCCTACAGAAAGGTTAGAGCGTTCAGTTAGTTTAAAGGGGAGAATATCATTAGAAGGATACAAAGATTATTATCAACTTTAAATTCTCAAAAATCAATTATGTACATAAAAATATATGCAGTATACAAATTAGCTATGAAGACCTCAACTTCATGCCAGAATTGAAAAACGGTAGCAGGGCATATGTTGGTTTGTTGGAGTGAGGTTTCCATGTTCAAAATAGGAACCAAAAACACTACTTCAGTAAATCAGGAAAAAGTGACCTGGCATGGGACTTGCAATCAAAATCAAATTAACTCATTCTTATAAGTATGAAACTCACTGTTATGTCACAAACTCCAATATCATGTGAGATTTTACAGTGGTGTAGGACAGAAGAACCTATCCATGGTTAAGAGACAGTGAATGGTTACCACTTAATAATGTTAGGTTTCATAGTTCCTTCGTATTTTTCCTTTCAGCTCTTCAGTTTAATTTCATTTTTTCCCTCCTGTTTTTCTATCCAATATGTGTAGAATATATGATAAGGTAGATTAGCAAACTAATCAAATGTGAGGTATTCAAAATCCTTACTAAAAGGTTTTGTTTTCAGTATATTTTAATAGAAGCAGCCATGCTTTTATAGCTACACAAAAGATTTTTAAAACATCTTTTCATTACTCTGTGTTTTTATAATTGCTTGTTATAAATACAAAATATAATCAGAAGGTTTTCAAGGCTGGAAGGCCTTGTGCAGTGATAGCTTAATTTCATCTACATGACTCTGTTTTCCATATGGAGCTTTTTAACTGACTACAAACTAAAGTAAAAGGAAGCAAATTCTTGCCTGAAATAATTTGAGCTAAGAATTACAGCTAAACACACGCTGATGTTACCATCTTACATGCGTTCCTTGTTCCTCAGGGAAGGTCCTCCATGTATGCTTGTCTTTACGCTGTACTGAATTTCATTGCAGTAATTCTTAGTCCATTATGAAATGAGTTTCCAACCTGGGGATGTATTAGCATGCCCAAAGCATACAAACGTTTCACAGATGCACCTGGGTGTATGCATTTTACATGGACTCTCAGATAAAAACTAGAATTATTATTAGGTGTTTCCAAGAGCAGCTGCAAAGTGCTGGTGTAGACATATAAACTTACACTCTGGGACAAAGGCAAATCAATAGAAGGCAAAGACCATGAAAATATACTTCTTCATTGAGATTATCTATCAAAACAAGATGACTGCAAAAATATTGGCCACTAATATAATGTTGTCAAGATATTTTCTCCTATTATTTCTTTTCTGCTATTTTGAATGCAATACGACCAAGCTGAAAGATAGCTTCCTAGATCATGAATCTAGGCTAGATAAAACACCACCTAATATAGTTATCTATATTAGCTTACATATGTGCACAATACATCACATGTCCTTTGAATTCCTTTTTTTGAAATTATTTCTTAAAGCACTCAGGAATTTCTGTATGAAAGTCCTTCACAGATGCAACTTATAAACCTATTACGTGATCAAACCTATAAACCTATTACACGATCAGTTACCTTCTCAAAAGAAGCTGTCTGCTCTCTACTTTATGTTCCACCTATTTAATTGTTTTCTAAAAAATAAATTCCAGTTCATCTGCTGGGTTTCTTGCCCTTCTAAGATATATTTCTGCCTTGCTGACAAACTTCTGCTCTAAGCAGAACTTAAAACAAAATGAAAAAAAAAAAACCTCCCATCTCCAGACAGTTCTTAAAACACAAACGAAAACCTACTCTTGTTCAGAAAGTCTTTCAGGGTATGAAGAAACACATACTGTGGACTGTTCAGTTTTGAGTAGACAAAGATGCATAAGGGATGTAAGAAGGAACAGTAGGTTTGTATTAAACCTTTGTCACTTCTAGGGACACAAGTTCACAGAAATCAACCTATCTTGAAGAGATGTAGCAGAAAGGAGAAAATGGTTCAATCAATTCAAAAAGCTTGTGTCATGAAATAAGAAATGAGTAGAGGAAGAGTGAGCATGCTGTCTGCTTCTGGAAATTCTGTTTTGACCTTGGTAATTAACCTCCCAGTTGGTGAAAATACAGCCTCAATAATGGCTGTACAGAAGTGGTGTCTTCAGAGCAACTGCTGTAAAAGCATTACAGTGTGTCTGGAGTTTTTTTCTTTAATAAATGTGTGGATTTTCTGAAAGCTGCTGGACTTTTGTATGTGGCAGTGAATGGAGATGATGTGAGTCATCTTTTTATGCCTTTCACCAGATTGCCAGTCATAGGTTGCTATTTTCATGTTGATTAAAGTAGGCCAGTACCAGAAACATTGTCATTATTTTCAGTAAAATCTTCTTGATTCAAAAGATCTAGAAGTGGGTATAATTCATGTCCTTAGAAATATTTCATGGACTTCTCTTGGGCAGCGTAAATAGCATTTTTGTTGATCAGAAGAAGTTTTTTTACACAGGTATTTGAAGTATACAAATATGTCATATTCAAAACAAAAATTTCTCCTTCCCACACAAGTGATCAGAATGACAGCTAATATGCAGCAGTGACAGCTTCATGGTGCTATCAAATACCAAGTCTTTTATTGTGATTAATGATGTTGCCCTCATGTGGTTAAGGAACTTGGGGCACTATTTTTCTTCTTGAAACTTGCTTGCCTGTTGGTGGTTCTGTATTCTTTTTCTCTTAGGATAGATGTGACACTTCTCTGACAGTGAATCCATAGTGCTGAAAAACATGCCTCAGATCTTGGAGGTAATTTACACCTGAACAGCTCAGATACTGTCAGTAAATTTCTTTTGAAATGGCTCAAATGGGAATTCCACTTAGTAAGATTTCCTACACATTTTCTGCTGAAATATTTGCTGAGTAAAAGGAGGAATTAAGGGTCTGTCGGTCAAATTGCTGCCACAACATCCACTTAGAATGTGAGAGACGTTGCCAAATAAAGAAGTGTCATGGTTTGTTATGCTTGATACCTGTAACAACAGGCAAAAAAATACTCTGGAAGCATGTTCTTCCACAGGATGAGAAATACAGAGAGCATAATGCAGTGTGATTTTCACTGTATTGAAAGAAGCTGTTTCTTAAGGAAAAGGTTCTATGAGGGCACCTCTTCCTGCTGCAGTTTCCTCTCTTAATATTGTCAGGGCATTTTTTGAATTTCCATTTTTCCAACGCAATTTTAATTGCCTAAATTAATACACAGTCAGTAGAAGAGAAGACAAGTGATAAAGAAATTATATGAGCATTTTACCTATGGGGTTCCACTTCTAGCTGATAACAGGTGAAAGGCATTGTTTAACAAGGTGTGCATTTATGCAGGATATCACATCCTAGGCAAAGAAGGTTCTTTCTAGACTTCATTATTCAAGAAATAAGGCCTTTGGTAACTTCACTAATTTAAGGATATAACATAAGAGCTTTAATCCATCTTTTTCAATTTCCAGAAGCTTCCATTTTGGTCATTACTTTCTTTCAAAAATAATTTTCTGGGTGCTACTAGCTCCTTCTTTAGTAGAAGTCTTTTGTTTAAGCTTCTGTATCCTTCCATCTAATGAGAACTTTCAGCAGCCTCATACAACTTGTGTGATTACTACTGAGTGGTATAGGAAATGTGGGAAACCTATACCTCCTGTATGTAATTGCTTGTATTTTGCCCAGATGAAGCATGGCTCTTTCTTCAGATCATATTTTGTGTGTCTTCCAGTTTAAAAGCTACATGCCCTATGTTTTGTTGTGATTTTTCTGTCCTCTGACCTCTTCTTCTCCCATCTTTACACACATCTGCATTGCAAATCAAGTATGAGGCTAGTGAATTAGAGGAAACGAAGACACAATAAATCAGTATACTTAGGTAAGAAGTTGTGTAAGCAGCTTCCCCTGTGCCACTCAGGCATCTGTTTTCTCTTCCAGCGAATGAATCTCAGGAATCAGCTGAAATGCTGAAAATAAAGTTTGGCATCACAGGTCATTCACTCTGCCACCTTCGTGGTGGAGACTGCTGTCAGTAACTGTTCTCAGGTTCATTTGTGTTTCACTTGAGCTTCTGTAAGGTAGTAGTGACTTTTTGACCTTATTGCCTTTGCCTTTCTAGGAACCACTTATTCCAGAAAAAGATCATGCATTGGAATCACTTTAGATTAACATTTCCTGAAAGAAGCAGAATTTAAAATGCATAGGGAGAATCTGCCTAAAGTTCATTTAAAAATTAATTATAAAATGCATTATAAGATGGAAACATGCTAACACTAAATAGAGGACTGTGGCTTTAGCTGGTGTTGCACATTATAGTTTATGCATCTACTTAGATTACAAATAAAATATGTAGCAGTTTATAATTAAACAACATGTACAATTTAAAGCTGCAAATAACTAATTGACTGGCGATGTCTAGGCCAAATTTGTAATTATATCAATATTAATCAGTGAATTATTGCATAATTTCATGAGCATGAAGGAACTATTAAACACAGTACTTAGCATGAGCCCAACTGTGTTCTATCTTGTCACATTTTTCCAGTGTAACTTTAATCAAAGTAATTAACGCTTCCATACCACTTTTGTAGTCTTATATTTGGTATAAACAGTCTGTATAAAGATTTAGTTCATTCCTTTTTGTAAAGGTCTCTGAGATTCTTGGATGAAAAGTGCTCAGTAAATGCAAGTAGAAGGGCAGAGTTCTATCCATGCAGTTCTAAAACCCTCTGCATATTTCTCTAATTTGCAAGTCTTTTTGCTGATCATGCCATGGAAAAAAATGGAGACTAACTTATGTTAGAGTGCCCTACAGAGAACACTTCTCCAAGTTCACAAGTGACTTCAGGCTCAGAACATCTATCTATTTTTATGTATTCAGATACCTGTTTTTTTCTTTGTTTTTTTCCTTTCCTTTCAATGAAAAAAAAAAAAAAAAAAAAAAAAAGAAAAGATACCCTTTACATTTATTCAAGCAAATGGAACTTCTGTTGATTTCTGAAGCTGTATTCTAAATTTCACACATTCGATTTCTTCCAGATCACCACTGACCTGAGGCAGCGTTGCACAGACAGCCATACTGGAACCTCAGCCTCTGCACCTATGGCTGCAGGCATCATTGCACTGGCACTGGAAGCAAAGTAAGATCTGAGTAATACTTGGGGAAAAAAAAAGAAAAACAAACAAAAAAAAAAAGGATGTGGGGATTTGGGAAGATCGTTCTCATTCATCCAGCACCGTTATCTAGGGATCTCAAAGTGCTTTGGAACTTGTACTGTAGTAATTCACAGTACCCTTCCAAGGGCAGGAAAGATCTTTGTGCTTATTTCACATACAGTAAAGTTGACACTGTGCAAATGACTACTCAGTGTTGAAATAGCCTGAAATGGTGCTGAGCAGTTAGTTTCCATTAAATGATGTACAGCATCCTCACGTCTTACACTACCCTCACAGTGCTGGCCAAACTTGCTGTACTCTGCAGCCAGCTGCAGGTCATCTCTTGCATTCATCAGGCTTCTCTTTTGAGTGTCTATTCTTTAATGTTGAAGGAAATTTTGAGATAGTGGTAGGTTACTGGGAACAGAATATAGTATGAAAAAAAAATTCTCGTCTTCTGCATACTGACAGAAGACTAGTTTTTCCAATGGGTTAAGCTCCTCAACTCTAAACACCATGGATAATGCAAGTCCGTAATCCTGTTACCTTTAGCTCAGAAAAATTTCCATTTTACAAGCATTTTCTCAGCTGCACTTTGTGTTTAATATACCGTTAATGTGCTCCATGAAGCAGCAAAAATACTGGAGTTTTATCAGGTAAATCTGTATTTCAGAACCCTTTGCATTGCTTTGCACTGTGTTGGATAATATTTACAGGTCCAAGGATGAAATGCTCCATCCAAAATCCTGCTTGAAATCAAATGTTTCTAAGTTCTAAGAGACTAATTCTATTAAATTCTAAAGAAAACCAGTTTTCTCTGAGGGCAGCCTGTGAAGAAAGCAAAAGATTTGCAGACAGTACTCATTTCAAATCATATGTAATCCATAGCAGCAGATTTGTTTCCACCTTCAGTGTTGCCTGTGTTCCACCATAAGCAAATATTCAAGACAGAATAATTTTTGCTGTTAAATTACAGTAATTAGAATGAGAGTAATTGAAGAGTTGACATAATCTTAAGTAGTACAATGCATATATCATTATAATTATATTTCATTAATACAGTCATGAGAAAAAAGGTATTTTGAAAAGTTAATATAATGCAATTGTTTTGGGTTTTTTTTTTATTATTTTTAATCTCTTCTTAATCTCAGTTTTAAAATCCTGAATTCATTCCAAGGAATTTGCACACGTAGATTAAATTGCACGTGCTTAGATTTCATTCTATTGAAAGTTTTTCTAATTATTTCTTAATGGATCAGGGTTGCTTTTAATATATTTTTTTATGTTTTGTATGATAATTTGTGTGCATTTTCTAACAAAAGATTGTTGTAATTGAAAGTGTCAAAGAGTTAAGCACACAGTTGCTGCAACCAAGCCACTGCTGATCATGACATCTTGAAACACACTGAGAAGTGTACTCTTTACACAACCTTTTTTGTCTGTGAACTTTGGTGACTATGCCAATGTTAGTGCCTATATTGTTTTGTTGGTTTTGGTTTGTGGTTTTTTTGTCTTATGTTGCTTTGGTTTTTTTTTTCCCAAATTAATAGTTCCTATAATAATTACAAAGAAAAGACTACATTAAAGCCTCACATGTGATGAAAGCAAAATGTGCCAATGACTAAATATCCTAGACACATTTTGCACTTGTAGTACCCTGTTGCATAGAGCTAAGACATTCAGGGTTCAAATGTATTGATTTTTGCCTCATTTCTGTTTCTTTTCAGTGTCAGTAGACTGAAGGTTCTTACGTATTTCCAAATCTTAATCTTTGTATTTGAATAGATCCAATAGAATTCCATTAGTAACACCAAAAACCACATGGTTTTATTAATTTGGATTTCATTCACTAACTTTCCTCTCCTCTGTGTATTTGCAGACAATTTTCTGAACACAGCCATGGTCTGGCTGAACAGGGAGATTTTGAAGGAAATTAGAGTAAAAAAGAGAGCTTACAAACTGTGAAAAAAAGGGCTGGCTACTCAGGAAGAGTTCAGGAACATAGTTAGGTGATGTAGAAAGAAAATTAGAGAGACGAAGGCACAATTTGAACTTACTCTTGCCACTTCTGTTAAGGATAACAAGTCTTTATACAGATACATCAGTACCAAAAAGGAGGGTCAGGGAAAACCACCATTCTTTTTCGGACATCAGGGGGAACATAGTTATCAAAGATGAGGAAAAGGCTGAGGTATTTAACACCTTCTTTACCTCAGTTTTCAACAGTAAGACAGGTTGTCCTGAGGACAGATGGCTTCTGGGACTTGTAGACAGAAATAAGAAGCTGAACAGCCCCCCTGTACAGTTTGTACAGGGAACAGTTTGTGACCTGCTGAGCCACTTGGATCCTCATAAGTCTATGGGTCCAGATGGGATCCATGCCAGGGTGATGAGGGAGCTGGCAGAAGAGCTCACCAAGCTGCTCTACATCATTTATCAACAGTCCTGGCTCACTGGGGACATCCCAGATGATTAGAAGTTGGCGAATGTCACAGCAATCCACAAAAAGGGATGAAATGAGGACCCAGGAAACTCCCGGCCTGTCAGCCTGACCTCAGTGCCTGGCAGGTTATGGATCAGATCATCCTGGGGGCAATCACACAGCACCTACAGGATGGACAGGGGATCAGACCCAGCCAGCACAAGGTTAGAAAGGGCAGGTCCTGTCTGACCAACCTGATCTCCTTTTATGATCGGGTGACCCAGCTGGTGGATGAGGGGAAGGCTGTGGATGGAATCTGCCTGGACTTCAGCAAGGCCTTTGGCACTGTCTCCCACAGCATTCTCCTGACAAAGCTGTCAGCCCAGGGCTCAGACAGGAGCACTCTGCGCTGGGTTAGGAACTGCTGGAGGCCCCCAGAGAGTGGTGCTGAATGGTGCTGATCCAATTGGCGGCCGGTCACCAGTGGTGTCCCCCAGGGATCAGTGTTGGGCCCAGTTCTGTTTAATATCTTTATAGATGATTTAGATGAGGGGATTGAGTCCACCATTAGCAAATTCACAGATGACACCAAGCTGGGTGGGAGTGTGGATCAGCTGGAAGGCAGGAGGGCTCTGCAGAGGGACCTGGACAGACTGGAGAGTTGGGCTGATTCCAATGGGATGAGGTTCAACACGGCCAAGTGCCGGGTCCTGCACTTTGGCCACAACAACCCCATGGGGAGCTCCAGGCTGGGCACAGAGTGGCTGAGAGCAGCCAGACAGAAAGGGACCTGGGAGTCTGGATTGACAGGAAGCTGAACATGAGCCAACAGTGTGCCCAGGTGGCCAAGAAGGCCAATGGCGTCCTGGCCTGTATCAGGAACAGTGTGGCCAGCAGGTCCAGGGAAGTGATTCTGCCCCTGTACTCGGCGCTGGTGAGGCCGCAGCTTGAGTCCTGTGTCCAGTTCTGGGCCCCACAGTTCAGGAAGGAGATTGAGGTGCTGGAGCAGGTCCAAAGAAGAGCAAGGAGGCTGTGAAGGGATCCAGCACAAGTCCTGTGAGGAAGGGTTGAGGGAGCTGGGGGTGTTCAGCCTGGAGAAGAGGAGGCTCAGGGGGAGACCTCATCACTCTCTACAACTCCCTGAAAGGAGGTGGGAGCCAGGGGGAGGTTGGTCTCTTCTCCCAGGCAGCCATCAGTAAGGCAAAGGGGCATGGGCTTAAGCTCTGACAGGGGAGGTTTAGGTTGGATATTAGGAAAAAATTCTTTACAGAGAGGGTGATCAAACACTCGAATGGGCTGCCCAGGGAGGTGGTGGATTCTCTGTCCCTGGAGATTTTTAAAAGTAGATTGTATGTGGCACTCAGTGCCATGGTCTTGGTCTTCTGAAGCTGTAGATTATGAACTAAGGCCTTTAATATTACAAGGAGATCATATCATAATGTATTCAATTTTAATGTTTGTATGAAATCTGTTCTGATTATTTTAAGCTGTTTCTGAACTTCCTGAAGACTCCTTGAATATGTGTTTAATAGTGTACAGTTTCATTTGACTTTGTGCTACAAAACAACAAATTATATTATAAGAGGGGTTTGAGCCTATGAAGTTAGTTTTCCTTGATAAGACCCATATGGTAGTATTGGCAAATAGATGATGAAGAACCTGACTGCTGATTTAAACCCTCCACTTATTTGTTTTTTACAACCAGGATGTGCCCCTGAAATCCTGGTAACAAATGGTTTTGGGATAGCAGTCTGCTTACTACCCCAATTTCAAATAATGTGAACACTTTTTTTAATTTTTGGTCCAGTATTTGAGTATCAAGTGTCATCCTTTCTTTCCTTTGGGAATCAAAGAAGTGCTACTGAGTTTTAGACTGCTCATTTGGAATCAGGGAGCATTATGCAGAAATGTAGGTATTCAAAAAACATCACACAGAGAAAGATATATCTTAATCTTCATATTCTATATTGTTAATGGTACTCAGCAAGATAATAATTTTATCTGATGGTTCCCATTATATCTACTGTTCTCTTCAAGCTCTGTGAATAAATGCTTGCTGTTTACATCACTTCTTGGTCATTACATAATGTCAAATTTTGCTAATTGTAAACTGGCAATTATGGATATACTCAATTTAGTCAGCAAAGGCAGCAATATTTTTACTAAAAATAAACTACTTGCTTTTCAAAGCATTATCTACTGTTGATATCATAAATACCCTTCCTCTTGATGAGAGGTCTGAATTTGGAATTTGATTGAATCAGGGTCAGGAGAGACAGTATGCCCATATTTGTTTTGGCAAAGCCACGTGAAAAAAACAACTTGTGTTGCTAGTGGAAGAATACATTATACATCTTCAAGTGAAATGCATGGTCCCTTTTCATAAGCCAATGCATGCATTCCAACCCATGGTGTGTAAACTGCAGTTACATGGGTAAGAAGAAGTACATAACATGAAAGTATTAATCTGCATTGTTTCTACTTCTGTTTGATATATTCAGTGGTATAGCTTTTGAGAAAATAAGTTTTGCTCCATGATTCTTTTAACGTTAGCTATATACTTCATATGTCTTTGGTTACATGAAGGCAAGGCTGAAACAAGGTAATGCTGATCAGTACTTACAATACTTGTCATAATTATTGATTTTCTTAGAGAAGTAAAGCAGTGTGCTGTCTGCATTTCTGGATACAGAGAGCATATTTCTGTGTCCTCAAAAGTTAAGAATAGTTTGCTTGTTTACAAACATAGTGAGATGCTAAAGGTGGTGGATCAGAACAGTGAACTGTGGCAGTGCTGTCAAGTTACTTTTATGTAGGCTTCCAGTGTAAGAGAAGGTGTTAGCATTTAAGTCTATCACCTTTAGCTAGGTCTCTGCTCCATTGATTCACTCCAAAGTGAATGCTTGAGTATGTGAGAAAGAAATCTTTTTGTGAATCTGAATTCACGGTGAAGTATTTGAAAAACATAAGGATAAGTTAATGATTAATATAGAATCTGTGTTCCTCTTGAGCTTCAAGCACCTGCACCACTTATGCAATTTCAGTTATTATATTGAGATTAACTTGGAATTACTTTACTGAATTTAGATTGCCCAGTGTTTCTCATTTTAAGGTCCTGTTTTCAGTTACATGTAACTTTGCCAGACAATAATCATTCCATCTGATATTTTCCATACAACTTGCTTTTAGAAGGTTTTAAGAAAATTCCATCCAGGCATTTCTTAAACTGAGTCTAGGTTTTTGTTTTTATTTAAAAAAAAAAAAAAAAAAAAGTTTGACTGAGATAACTTTTAACTTTTTCATTGAGTTTTACTGTGTCTGTGCTTTAGAGCAACAGCTAGAAATAGAACAAGTTGTTGTTCTGGTGCCAGGGCAATGCCTTTTACTTTTGTAAGCTTTTCAAAAATCTCAGTTGGCATGTGCTCAGTTGAGGATTTGAAGAGCTTGGCAGCTCTGTTCCCTGTAGATTTTTGGTTTTCTAAGTGTTCTCCAACCCAGCTTTTAGAGGCTGCTTTGGGTTGACTTTGAGGTTGCTTTTAGGAGTGCTGCTGACTGTTCACCTTGAGAGCACAGATCTGACCTGCTTTTCCCTGTCTGGGTCTGCGCAGCAAGAGGAAAATGGGGAAGGTGAAGAGGAACAGATTTGCTGGATATTAGTTTCCCTGCAGTCTTTCTTTTGAGATTCCTTGCACTGCAGTGTCATAGCTCAACTGTATTAAAAATAATCAGTATCACTGGACTTGTCAGATAGATCAATTCTGGCAACTGACCTAAGGTTTTTGTTGCTGTTGCTTCCACACTGCTCAGCAGACTGAGCACGCTGCCCCTTGTGTTGTCCTATTTAATTGTTCCTCTAGAGACTGCACAATAAGGGATGTGACTCAGGTACCTCTCAAGAGTTTTTTCCTCAGAAAGTCATCATTACCAGCCTTCATCTAACCACTGATTGTGGGGTTTTTTTGGCAATTAGGGTTTTCTGTCTCTGGGAAAAATACCATACTCTAGCTTCTGGAATCTGGCACCACTGTGTGCACTGCAGATTTCACACAGGTAACCAGAACACCATTGCTGGTGGAGATACTGCTGCTTATCCTGCAGCTCATCTAAAGTAATATATGTCATATCATCTCTTGTCTGCATTTTACTCTAAAGAAAACAATATGAAGATAATCCAAAAGCTTTTCATAGTCAGTGCAAAAGGCTTCAAACACTGACTCATAAGAGACAAGGCTGCATTATAATCTATGAGAGGCTACACAAATATGATCTGAATGACATAAAGTAGATCTAGACATAAACTGATGAAGAAGATGTTATACGGAGAATTGGTATTACCTTGAAAAGATGTGCAAACTGTATAGCTTTGAATGGAAAATTCTGATATTGTAGAATTTGTGAGCTTGAGATGTTTAATATTAATATGTTTAAAATATGAGTGATGTACTAAAGTTACTTAGTGACTGTTGAAATGGATGAATTAAGTGTGACTTGCCACAGCTGTGCAAAAGAATAGACCCTGAATTCCTTACTGTATTTCCAAGATTATCCCACTTGTCACCAGGAAGGCTTCTTGTGGAATGAAAAAATCAGATTAGTCCAGAAATTATAATCTACAATTGCTAAGCAGCCTGCTCAAGGATACATGTCAAAGTCATATGAATATTACTGTAGTAAAATCTATTATATTTGTAATACTTGGGGTTTTTCTCATTTACCTTGTTTCAAAAACATTTTGAGAAGCCAGAAAGAGGAGAACTGTACCTTAGAGTATAACTATGGGTTAACATTCATTATTTTTTGGCAGCTGTACAGCGACTTTTGTATGTTATTGTTCTCACTTCTGCTTATTCTGGTTTGATTTTGAGTATTTTCTGGTATGTGTAATCCCAAGGCAGCTCCAGATGAGACACTGAAAAGAAATTTTCTGGCAGGAAAATTTTTTGAAATAAATCCATTATGAAGCAGAGTTAGTACTGTTCTTGTTAATGCATTTGTTCATTTCAAGATGTTTAGCTTTTAATTCTTCTGAGATTAATCAAGTGGTAAATCAATTAACATCAGTGACATCTTGTCTGGATCTGGGGCCCACATGGCTATCAAACAACTGTTTACTCATTTAGGATCCAATTTGACATATTTTATAAATATTTGACCAACTCTGTGCTTTTTCCAGATGCTTTAAAATTGGCTGCTGGACTATCTTGTTAAAAAAAAACACAAAACCTCAAGACATGCAAACAAACAACAACAACAAAACAAAGCCAAAACCTAACAACAACAAAATAAACTCTCAAAACAAACAACAAAAGCCCCACTCAAAATCCCCATTCTTTCTCAGACTGGCTATTTTCTCTGTTTGGTTGGTTTTGGTTTGTTGGGATTTTTTTTTTATGTGCTTTTGTTTCTGAAAGGAATTACGGGCAAACAGTTGCAAACCTGTTTTCTTTCAAATGAGGTGTCTAATCTAGAAACAAAATTACAGTCTGGCAATAGCTTAGTGGTTAGTATAGCAAGGTCCTATAGTAGTCCACAGGGACTTATTTGAGTATTTTTCTTACACTTTTGATTCTCTTATATGCCCAAACTGCCATTTCTTGAGAAGAAAACATAAAAATCTTATGAACTATGCAGTAAGCAAGCAGATTTGAAAGCTGCATAAGAGGCAGACTAATATTTGACTATTTGTGTACTGGGAATCAGACATTAGATCAAGCTTTTGCCTCAGTAATTCTCACATTAATTTTTATGATTAGATAAGGGTGGTAGGAACACCAGTGGACAGCTTAGTTTTTATGCTCTGTTATGATTTTTGTTTTTAGAAGTATTCCATGACTCTGAGACAATCATATTTGCTGACTGACCCACTAAGTCTAATTTATGAGAGAGCAGCATTTTCAAGTGAAGACTCATATCTTTAGATCCCTTGTCTAAGCATTGTGAGATCCACCGTGAGATGCATCATTCCTCTTTAAGTAATGAGCTGAGTGTGCTCTATCTTGAATCTCTGCTTAAGAGGTTGAGAGGCATATTTTAGTGCATTATTTTTCACCAATAGCGTGGACAGCTTGCTTTAGAGAAGAACAGATTGTTTAGATTCCAGATTATAAAGAATGCAGCTCTCAGGATTCCTGGAGGTCTTCCTGAAGGACTGAAACATGTTTTTCTAAGACTTCTCATAGACTCCCAGTGGAATTCCTGAGCTAGTATAAAATCATAGTGATTTTTTTTTTCTAAAGCATGTTACGTGACTGTCCAAGAGTATCCTATCTTACAAACCCCTAGCGCTGCTTATACTGCTTACATTCATGACATATTTCTTCTTTTATTTCTTTTTTCTGTAATTTTTACCAGCTCAGCTGAATAAACAATTCCTGTCATTCTAGTTCAACTGTCTTGAGTGAGAAATTCCACTTTAAGAAGAAGTTTCTGTGGATATATTAATGCTTTAATAAATGCTCAGGGACAAAAGGCATCAGCTCCCTGTAAAAGTAAAAGAATGATTTAAACATAGGAATACCCTTATGCCTTGTTGCCATTAACATGAGAAATTACAAAAAATTCTGGATTCTGTTAATAAGAGATTCACTTAAAAAATATCTTCCCTCTTCGGGTTATTCCATCTCCTTTTTCTTTTTCTGCAACAGACAGAGACAGGGCTTTCTGTATTGACTCCAGTAGAATATGTATCACTTCCTGTGGTGTCCCAGCTGTAGGTAGAAAAGTGCTAGGTTATATCAGCATGCCCGTGGTCTGCACACACCCACTGGGAAATGAAAATGGAAAAGAGACACTCAGAATTAAAATTGCATTTTTGGAAAGGAAACAAGAAAAATATTTTGGTAAATGGTTTGGTCACTGTCTTTATTCCTCAAAATCTTGTAACATAAAAGATGTCTGACATTTTTGGCAACTCCTACTGGTTTTCAAGCATCTGGATTATAAGGCTATTGGAAGGTAAAGTGTGTAAAAATCGGTCATATGTGAGTCATAGTTTTTCTCTCCTGTGGAACTATGGTTCTGAAATTTGTTTTCATTTTCAGTAATGCCACCAACACAGGTGAACTTCCATTGTTCCATAGACATACTCATTAATGTATGTCTACTTGCACTCAGGGGATAAGAGAAGAACAGTTTTTTCTATAAACAAGTTTGTTAACTTCTACATCCCTACTGCCTACTCCTCAAGTTTGTGGAGGCTAAATTTCGTTGCTTGAAAACCTAAATTGCTGCATCTGGAATGAAAAAAAAAAACCAAAAAAAACTGCTCATTTTTAACAGACTATCAGGTGTATTTCCCTAGTGGCTTCCTCAGAGAAGCAGGATTTTAGTTCCATATTTAAGCATCATAAAGCAATGAGTAGTTAAGGATTTCCAAAAAGATAATTCTTGTGACAAAAGTAGTTCTTGAAGTTCATGAAACAAAGGGTGAAGAACACCAATCCACATGACTGGATTCATTTTTCTATATTGAACAGAGAGAGAAGTGAGATTTTTCTGGATTCTACTGTCAAGGGAACTTATAGAAGAACAAGATATTTCTGCATGTTGTTATTCTGTATCTGCTCTCCAAAGAAATTTCTCACTGACTTTTCTAGTAAGTTGTCTATGTGTCCATTTAAGACATTGTAGAGTCACGCCATGTCATGACAATTTCCCACTTGCCCCAGAAAGTGACCTGCTCACAATCACCCATTCTTTGACCTTCTCACACTTACAAGGTGCTGCATTGGTTTAGTTTCTACCTGCAAGTGGAATCGAGAGCCCAAATATCATGCTTAAAGACAAGTGCCAGGAACAATCATTTGTCTGCTGGCTCAAATGACTTCTTGGTCTGTGAGGCACAAGAGCATGTGTTAAGGACCTGAAAAAAGGTTTCCCATGTTTTCAGTGACTGCATAGTCCTGAACAGTGTAGAGAGCCAATGTTGGCTCTGTGCAATCAGGCACTTCTTCTGTAACTAAGACTCAGTGCTGGTTCCTCTGTAACTAAGACTCAGTGCTGGATACTTGCTCTTCTTGAAAAATACACACAGGCCCTCTGGGAATTCAAAGACCATGGGTAACAGAAAATGAAAAAATGAGAAGGCACCTGAAATAAATTCAGTAGGAGCTGCAAGCCTAAAGGAATTGTCAGCTTGAGCACATAGATAGTAAGACTTAGTAGAGCTTTTCAGCAAGCCAACATTTTTCTTTGCTGTTGTCTCCTGGGTTTTGGGGTGGTTTTTTTGCAGTGGTCAAGGTAGATTACATACAGTAGCTGGTGGTCACACACGTCGCCTCGATGTGAAATGTACTCCTTCCTCTTACTTTAAATTTTATATAATGGAATATTATAATATATTGTTACAGTCTGCTTGATGCAAGCCCCCTTCAAGCAACGCAGAGAACATATACAAGAGTTGGTTTGGTTTGGTTACTTTTTCGTTTACATGACCTTGTATTCCTACAGTTTGGTAAAACATGTCTGATCTGTGACTTTGTCTTTCTGCTTTTTCATAGTCCATTTCTGACCTGGAGAGACATACAACATATTATTGTCAGGACTTCACGTGCAGGACACCTGAATGCTAATGACTGGAAAACCAACGCAGCTGGTTATAAGGGTGAGAGCTTCCTTTCTTCTTTGCCTCAAAAGCAACATCTCATTTGATATTTTTCAAAAGAAATAATCTTGAATAGGTTTTTTTGACCCTAGTTTTGAGATCGTTCAGGCTCACATCGAAAGGACCTATTTCCTCTTATATAAGCAAAACTTCTTAGAATCGCTAAACTCAAAAATGGCACCAACACAATGCAATGACTGAGTCTTCTTAGTCCCCTTCAGTCCTGTTTCATGCACCACTGGCAGAAGACTGAGTAAGCTGGTGGTTTTCTGATTTTTCGTTATACAGTAGTACTCTGATAAAATGGTATAGAGTTGACGATAGAGCAATATCTGGCTTCCCGGCATGTTCAGATTTGTTGAAAATTTAGATTAAAAATTATAAAGCAGTGTTTTCAAATTTCTGTTTTATGTGATTCAGCCTACATTTATTTATATTTAAGATTTCTGGCAGATTTATGATAAAATGAAACCTTGACCTAGTAAGACTTAAAGGGACAGAATTCATACTATACAGTCAGTTGTCATGTAGGTTTCTAAAATTTTGTACACTCTTGTAATTTTATATGAAAGCTACCTCTTTTTTTAACTTTTTTCCTGTTTAGTAATGCAAGCAGAGGTAAACATTTATGACATTAAATAAAATATGTATATTCAGAGTGGGTTATAACTGGATCTTGAATCCCTACATTGCATTTCAACATAGTCTGATTCACACTGGCTTCTGATTCACGCTCACTAAATTCTTACTGCTTTCAGTTTTGATTGCATCTAAGAAAGAATCAAAAACCAGAATGGTTTATTCCTCTTTTCATGGGAATTCCACCCAGGGCTGCAGTCTTTTGAGATAAAACGTGAATTGGTTTCCACTAGGATTTCCTGAGACAAGAATGTAATATACAAGAACCATCAAATCTTTACTCTGTTTTCATTTTAAAACTGAATCCTAGTTTTAATCTATTTCAGATCAGGGCAGTGCTACCATACAGAATCTTTAATATACCGTTCTGACTTATGATATTTCTGCTGCAATGAAATTGAAATCAAACAAACAAACAAACAAACGAAATCCTGTTCATTTTTGGATCCTAACCAGGATCTAACCTCAGAGCATAGATATAGAAATGGGTGCTTACTTGAACTCCCTCATCACATGAAGATTCTGGCAGTCAAGAGCCTGTAAGCCACATACACAGTACATATATAGTGAGAAATAAGTGAGAAATAGGTACTTCCTTAATTACAGTAGCATTACAATATTTGTTATTGTGAAGCAGCTCACACAATTTAAAGAGTTTTGGCAAGAGTGTGTGACCTTATTTTATTATCCTTTTTTTTTTTTTTTTGGAGCTACCTGAAGTTCAAACAATGCTTTTCAAGTGGCATAAAATAGAGCATTTTTTTCTGTAACTCATTTCCAAAATTCTATATTTATGTATGTTTTTCCATTTGCTGCCCAAGAGAGGTGAACACCCTTCAAGGCATTTCACAGCAGCTGTTGCTCATTGTTAAAGCAGAGGTCACATTAACACACCAGCAGTAGCAGCATTGGCAGCAGGATTTGCGTGGTTGCACCACTGGAGCCTGCTTATTCTGTGTCCTTAGAGCCATACATTTTCCTATGCATTTCTTCAGATAAACAGTGAGGAAAAGGACTGAAAATATGTTTCTCCTCCACTTGTGCAAAGTCTCAGATGTAGATAAGCTCAACTGGGGTGCTGGGATTCAAGAAATACAACTTGAGCTGGCAAAGCTCTGCTGTAGACTCCATGGAGGAACTGAAAAAAAGGAAGACAAACTAAGTGCCTCAACCTCTGTGGAGCTCAGGATTCAGCCTTAACCCAAATAAAAGCAGTTTTAACTAAATTATTTTGGCAACTTGGACTGAGCTAATGGTTCCAATAAAAATGCAGCTCTCTTTAAACCTCTGTTGGTTTTGGAGAAGGAGAAGCAAAAGATTTAGATTAAATCACAACATCCAAACCTGAATTCAAAAGGGGGTCTGCACACACTGCTGCTGGCAAGACTGAAACAGTATTTTTTTACTGTTGCATGTGGCAATATTTAGTATAATATTACACTATTATCCTTCACAGTTGCCAAGAGTAACAATTAAAGTATGGTTTTTCATAGATGAATTACTCCGATCAGACTGAGTTACTTAAGGAATTGTATCGTAATCTTGTTAAAGGCAATATCCATATTTCTTCCACAGCATGTTCTTAACAAGGGAAGTGGTGGAAGATGGTTATTTTTTTTTACTTAACTAAAGCAAAGACAGTCACAAGAAACAATCTGCCTTTCTTCTATGCATACTGGCGGAGAAAGAAGTAAACAAAGAGAAAGAGAGAGACAGGCTTGCTTCTTGAGAAAAGAGAACTGAATGGGTGAAAACAACAAAAATTTGGAAGAACCTCTCACTCATCAAAGGGTCAGGAAAGCTGGTAGTTGAAAGTGGGTCAGCATGCCTTTTCAGAGGACTGTTTTTCTGGGCTGCATGGCAACCCTGTCCCTTGCTTGAGTGCTTGGCAGTGTTTTGCCATTGCAGAACACACAGAGAGAGCTCAGAGATGTCATTACTGGTTGCAAGAACTCTTTTTTTTTTCTGCCTTACGTTCATAAAAAGAAAGACTAATTCATCAAGAACACTTAAACCAGCTAGTGATTTCCTAAAGTGGTGCCCATTATTTGTTTAATTTTCTGGCAAATAAGCAGCATTCATTAAATGCATGTAAGTAGAATTAACTCAAGAATGGACAAAAAACTTTTTCTTGATAATTTTTTATTATTGTTTTGTTGTCAACCAGCATGTATCTTTGGGGACTTATTACCTGGTAGTCTCTTAAAGAAAGACTTGAGTACTCCTTTGGGGATATTATCTAGTTAGTTAGCTGTACATGCAATTTGTCACTAGCTAAATAGCTATGTTATGCTCAAAGCATAAAATTAAGTGGTTATATTGAAAAAAATACTAGAAAACATCTGGTTTGGGGAAGATATTGAAAATATTGATCTGGTTTTGCTGTGGCAGATTGGTATCACAGGCTCCTTGTTCTGTCAGTTGTTTGGTCAAAAAGAGAGCGTGCAACTGCACTACTCATAAAAGGGGAATGCTTCATTAATGCCAGGTTGAAAGATGCAGAATGAAACACCACAGTTTTAAGAACAGTGACCAAATCTGAATTATTCTTTCTCTGCAAGTAAAGCTCCAAATACTCAAATACTGTCTCTGGAGAAATAGACCATTCACAATGAAGGAACTGTGCAAACAATAGCACTTCAGTGCAGTAAAATAAAATGCTACTGAAAGATAAAAGGAAATTAAAACTCTATCCTCTTCATTTTCAGCCCCTTCATAGTCCCAGTGGAAGTATACTTCCTACAGAAACCAGGAGCTGTCCTGTAACACACTACCAGAGTTATACGAGATCCCTTTGGGTTAGCCAGAGGATCTGCTGCTTCCACTGGAGGCTGACCACTAGAGAGAACTGGTCACTTAATGTTTCCTGGCCTTTTAATATAATTTCTTAATTACAGAATTTGATAAAACAGGTGATTACTTTGTTCTGAGCAAAGAATTACTAGTCTGGGAGTGAGAGATGAACCTCTCTATGATCCTAGATAGGAAACCTAGATTAGACAGATTTATGTTCCTCTAGGGTCACCAGTGACCAGTCATAAATTCAGAGACCAGAAAGGTAATCTGAATGTGTTCATTTCAGAAAAGACAAATAAACTAGTCATAAACACTCTGCTACGTCTTTCCTATAACTTTAAAATTATCTATTTCAATAATTGATAGAAGCTGGCATAAGACTTTTGAAAAATAGCAAGCACTTATGGACGCTTATGTCAGCCAGTCAAAACTGTTCATCTATCAAAAGACTATCCAGCCTTACAGATGCTAGCTGTTATTTTCATAGGCCTTCATCTGCCAGTATCAATTCCTACCCGTTCCTAACTTAAGTGGTGTATGCAGCAAGTGAAGCAAACTCTGAGTTTGGATGATGTAGTATCCCAGTTTTGGGTAATTGACCATCTGACACATGAAGTGGCACTGGTCTTTTTAAGAATGAAAAAGACCATATCCTATGCAAACTAGACTAATGATTTCTTTGTACTTGAAAAATTAAGCTGATATTTTCCAATGGACAACTTATAGTGCTGTTGGTGCATTTCTTGGTTAGCTCTTTGGTGCGCATGGGTTAATTAAAACTGTCTCACATGCGACTTGTTTCTCTTGCTCTCCCAGGGCTATGTTGGCTCAAGGCAGTGTTTCCTCACCAGGAATACCCCCAGCACCATATCCCCAGCTATTTCTGCAGCTCTGACACACCAGCTTAGGGTCATCCCCTTAAGTCAGATTTTGTGTCCAAATGCATTAATGCTTGAAAAAAGCTTCAGCTTAGTGGTGTCACTTTCTATAGCCCTGGTATAACGATAACATCATCAGAAGAATCTGACATCAGGAGTCCTGTTTGCCAGACATTAAGCTCTGTGATTTTGATGTTGTGGGAATTCTATTTATCAAGAAACAAACATTTGAAATGCCATTTCCAAACATGACCACATGAACCAGAACCTTACTACGTAAGTTTTTTCATTTAGTGATGAAGTTCCAGTAAGTCCAAGGACAATCAAAAGAGACTTCAGGGCCTTAGGACAACTGGTTAAGGAATCAATGCAAGTACTGTTCTCCTCTATCCTTCCAGTTGCATGGATTGATAAGAGAAGAAAGAGGAAGACCCAGCATATCAATAACTGGTTCTAAGACTGGAGTCGCCAGCAGATTTTTGTGGTTTTTTGATCATGGGTCAGTCTACATGACACCAGTCCTGCTGTAGACATATGGGGTACACCTGTTTAAAAGGAGGAAAAGGATCTTTCCACAGGAGTTAGCAGGACTTATTGAAAGAACTTTAAACTACGTTGAAAGGGGGAAAGGGATAAAACCAGACTAGAGATAACCCTGGGGACAGTATGCCAGTGTTTGAGGGGCAGTGAGGTCCTTCAGTCTTCTCCAAAATGGGCAGGGTACACTAGAGCACATTTGAAATGTCCCTTTATTAATGCATGCAGCACCATAGACACCTCAGTGGAGATAGGGGTTGGAGATCACAGGGTCGCAAAGACCAAAAGATGGATTGGAAACTAGAGAAGCACCTAAGATTACAGAGGAATTAGGGCTTCTCTCCCCCTCCCCCCCAAAAAAAAAGATCAGAGCATCAATAACCCAACTGAAATGCATCTACAGCGGTGGTGTCCAGTCATACTCCATCTGGTAGCCAGTCACAAGTGGTATTCCTCAGGGCTTAGTGTTGGGGACAGATGATGGAGTGCAGCTTCAGGAAGTTTGAAGGTGACACCAAGTTGGAAGGGCCGGTTGATTGGATGAAAAGTTGGAAGGCTCTGGAGAGACCTGGAGGGCTGGATTGGTGATCTGAGACCAATTGTATGAGGTTCATCAAGGCCAAGTCTGGGGCCCTGCAGTTGTGTTACAACAACTGCAGGAAATGCTGCAGGCTTGGGGAAGAGTGACTGAAAGAGTGCTGTCTGGAAAAGGAAATCCAGCCACATGTACATGACCAGGTCTTCAATAGATTGGTGAATGTTAAGTCTGAGAGATATGTTGGCACTCACTTGCTCACTCACTCACATGGCTTAGCATTATCAGTCTTATTAGCTGAACTGGTTAGATTAATCTGATCACTTTTTCCTGATAGCCCCTGCTTGGTTCTTGTTTGAAGTCAAAGCAGTGTTTTAGCACCAGCAAAGGAGAGGGACAAACCAGCTACAGTTGTGTCTCCTCCAGGACCGACAGAACACATGTGACAGGTCTGTGTCCTAAGGAATGTCAAAATATGTTTAAAACATGTTTAAAAACCACAGGAATCACAGGGTCAATGCTGTAATCTTATCAGTGCTTTGTACAAGAAAGCATTGCTATAGTTAGACAAATTTTCAGAGGTGGAATTTGGAAATGAAGATAGCTGAGGAAAAGTGGAGAGAAAACATGCACGTTTCAGCAGCAAGTTTAAAGTGATTATCTTTTATTGTATAGTCACTACAGCTTTTCTAGATGGCTCTTGTTTCTTTCCCACATGCAACAATTCATCTCACAGCTATAAATAAAATTTTCTAAGTTATAATACGAATATTGCGTTAAGAATTTTCAGTCTTTCATATGCTAAAGCAAATGTGGCTTATATATATCTATATGTATCTGACCTCTGCCAGCCTTGAGAAAGACCTGAAAAAACCTCTTTGATATTTGCGGGAGGGAGTAGGAAAATACATGGAATTCTGCAGTGTAGAACAATGTTATTTGTTTGTTTGTTTTCCTCCAAGCACAGATTGAGTTGAGGAATATATCTGTATAATTCCAGAGATGGAGATGTACAAAGGAGGTGAGAGAATCTCTCAGAGATGCCAGGGAGGTGTCACTTAATTCTCCCAGCCTCAAACTCTTCATTATTGAATCTTCTCATTAACTCATTAGCTCCTCAGCACTCTGTTTTCTGCTGGCTCTGAAAACCAAGGAGTGAAGCTGTGAATGTAAAATGGAGTCAGGCCTGTACTCAGATACCAGAAGAAAAGTAGATTGACACTTTGTGTTATAGTTGATTGCTTTCCTGGGGTCATATGTTGTAGATCAAACTTACGCGTTTCTCAAAATGTAAAGTAAATGGATCTAAAGCAGGAGCAACAGCAGGCAAAAGGCAAAATTGGGCTTTAAATTTCTATTGTAAAAGACCACAGAATTGTCGCTAAGCCACAACCAGCACCGCAGGCAAAGAATTTTAAAAGGTAATGCCTCTGCTCAGCAGCTGACAGACGTGGTGTCTGTCTGTCCTAGACACAAAGCTATGCATGATTACTATCTTCTGCATCTCATAATATTCCACACCTTGTCAAGTGACAGTACTAGAAGGATGCACACGGATGGAATGATAACCTTTTACATTATTTTCTCAGTCCTTCAGCAAAACCTTACAAAGGACTGGGGGCAGTGAGGAAGGAGTGGGATAGAAGTCTCTCCCTACGTGCTCATAACCTCTGAGTCTCCACTTAATGTGATATGTAGATTTCCATTTTACATTATTAAGAAAGACTCAGGATCAAAAAATTTTAAAAGTGAATAGTAAATGGATACTATTCTCCAAAGCAGAATGTTTTAATTTTAGACAGCAAAGATTGAATTTAAAAGTCCTTAGAAGTTATATGCATTTCTATGATCTCTTCATAGACTAATAATCAAAGCAGTACACTTGTGAGAAAGTTCTAGGCAAATACCTAGCCATATCTGGGTACATCCATGGCAATGGTGAACATCTTGTGCACAGGGTAGTTCTTTTTTGAAAAAAGCTCTTTACTCTTGTTGCATTGCTGTAGTGCATTTCAGTAATTACAAAATTTGCAATTGTTTTATTACCAGATTGTGTCCACTTTAGAGGAACTAACTTCCAGGCCAGTTAGGAAACCGACTGCACCATCTACAGCATTTTAAGGATTTATATAATTCCAGTAGGATGTAGAACACCTAGTAATCATAGGGAAAAAAAAAGGCCTATCTAGGACAATTTAGATCAGCTGGATCTAAAAGCTGTTTATAATTCTATCACTTTTTCCCTCCAGAAAAAAAAAAAAAACAGCTGTTGGGAGGTCTCTCTGGCCACTCTTAAAAAAGGGAATGCAGAAGTTCATCCACAAGGTCTATTACCAGCATCACTAGTCCAACTATCTGCACAGACATGGCTTTTTAGTGAACTTCATTTTGCTTCAGTTTACTGATCAGAATCTGCTAAAAAGCTGTACTGGAATAGTGTAAAGTCTGCTTAGTTAGTTAATAATTTCTCTACCTTGGGGTGAGGCCGGTATAGTCTTAGTTCTGAAAATCACCATATTATTAAAGAATTTGCAAAACACTTTGTTATGACTTTCTGCATATTTGTGTATAATCCTTCTGCCAAAATCTAGTGCAGCCCTATGCTCACTCAAAAATTAGTTTGAGTGTAAATATCCCTCTGGAGCATTGGCACTTCTGAACAGACACAGCCCCTGAGTGAGACAGAACAAGAAGAATGCTCTACATCATGTGTCTGATACACCTGACAGCACAGCAATGCTATCTTTGTGCTAATGATCTGTCAGCATTTCCACTTACAGAACCTTTGACTCATCTGTCATTATCTGTTCTGAGATGAAATCTGGTATAGAAGCTCTCACCAAAAGATGTTTGTGTTGTTTGGTAGGGTGAAATGACATTTGGCTGCTTCAGGGGAGCCCTAAATGTACCACTGAGGATAAATTTGCTCATGATATAGGAAATCAGTACATTTTCTTAAAAGGTTTCCCATGGTGCAGTCAGAAAATGGATTATTTTGTTTAAAGAAAATCTGCAGGCTGCCGTGCTCTTGTGCCTCTTGAAAAAAAGATCCACCATAAAAAAATCCAACATAAAAAGATCCAACCAGTTAAAAAATTATAGCTTTTATTGCTGTAGATTCTCCTTAGCCAACTCTTTTCAGCAAACTTTTTCTCCATTCTAAATGCACATAATCCTCAGATTTATTCCATCCACAAATAAGCCTTCTCATTTCAAGTGATATAAATTAATGCCTTCCGGAGAGCCTTTATGACTTACAGCCAAATGCTGCTGCAGTGAAGCAGCAGCTTGTCTGTCTTAGCAATCACCAGCCAGCACTAGTCAGGTTTTTCTGTTTCAGCCACAACTCTGCTCCTTCAGAGTCAGAGAAGTAATTTTCCTGGTCACTCCGCTGAGGTTGTCAGCAAGGCTCACTGCTGCTTTCTTTGAGTTTGGGGAAAATATATGCATTTGCAGGGTACAGCAGATACCATGTGCTCTGGCAACTGTGTAAACCTAGTTTACTCATACCTCTGAGAAGTAAGTTGGGAACTAATTCAGGTCTTGCTGCAGGCAGAAGAGGACTTGATATGGCCATGCTGGGTTCACATGGAGATTCAGTGCTGGTGATGGATTGCGGGGTGGCTGAATCCCAAGACTAATGACCTCTGACCAAAGACTGCTGGCTTACTAGAGGGGAAAGTATGTGGGCAATATTTGCTGTTGCTACTAGTAGTCTCTGATGCCCCAAAAGTGTATTTTGCTCTTATTCCCTTTTTTCAGACAGTGTCTATTCTTAATAACCGTATGTTTAGAATTCATGGAGTAGAAAAACATACTGCCAGGATGCAGTTGCAAATGTGATCTTGTATTTAATTCCTTAATGTTGTAAGATGGTGTGTTTTAGGGCTCTGTTTAAAGGAGCTGCCAAGTTTCACAGCAGATGATGCATTGTCAGAGTTGTATACAGAAAACATTCAAAACTACACTGACTTCTGAATGGTTAGCTTCTACTAGCTGTCCCACCAGTGTTCATGGGAAATCTATATTTTATCCTACCAATAAATGTGAGCTTTTTGGCAGACAGAAAAAAAGTAAAATCCAGAGGGCTGTTCCTTTTTGTCAAATCAGTTAAATCTACAGTTAAGACGTTATTGCGGCCTTCCAATATATAAAAGGTCATAAAAGAAAGATAGAAACTTTTTACAAAGACTTTTAAAGACAAGACAAGGGGCAATAGTTTTAAACTGAAAGAGGTTAGTTTAGATTGGACATAATCAAGCTTTTTTTATGAGGAGGGTGATGAGACACTGGAACAGTAAATTAGTGGATTTGTGGATACTCCATCATGGAAAGTGCTAAAGGTAAGGTTGAATGGGGCTTCATCTGTTGTGCAACTTGTCTGTTCATCAAATCCTTCTCTGTTGTAATGGTATAAGTAAGAACTCAGTCTTCTACAATCCCTGCTGAATAACTGGGTATATTGGAATTTTCTGGGGTTGAGTTTGCTGTTTGCTTTGTCTTTAAGCAGAAAAATTGATGGGTTGGTTCTGTGTAAAATATAAAAATACCAATAATGTACTTCATCTAAAAAGCATGAAGAAGTTGGCTTTACAAGAATAAAAATTAATGTTTTTGCATGGTTGTGTTATTGGCTTGTAAAGCAGTTATGTTTCAGAAATCACATCCATTTATTACAGATTACTAGTCATAGTTTGACACAAACTGGGAATATGACTGAAACAAGATGAATTTTCAATCAATATTAATGTGCTTTTAGGATATTAGGAAAAAAATTAAAATAGCTCAAGTCTTGTGTCATCATACCATTTTTCTTTTCTGTCTCTTAATTTCCTTTAGACAAATTTCTATCCTGGTTGAAGCATTCAGATACACTGAGAAAATGACAGAAACCTAAAGTAATATAGAAGTAGAGGTTTATATTTGCAAATAAGATGTAAAAGAAATATTGAGGTGAATAGGTTTTAAATATTTACTGGATGAGAGTCTCACAGCTTCTACTCACAGAATAAGGGGCACCTTAGTCTCCTATTTTGTTGGTCTTATTTTGGATGAGACTGCGTCAGGATCCTAAAATAGAGTAAATGAACAAGCCATAATAATTTACTTATTGGACAGCCAATTCTAGTTTAGGAGAGCTTCATATTCATAATTTGACAAACTGAATTTACTGCCCTTTATCTTCTGATTTAGTATTTGCTATGTGTATACAGAATATATTGAAGGTCAAAAAATATAACTGAAGGTCAAAAATACAGTAGGGAGCTAATATTCTGTAACTATTTTTGTCAGATGAGTGAAGTAGCAAGGGAGGCTTGGCATCTAAGCGACTGATGGGACATCTTAATGACAGGCAGTGAAACTGCAGCCTAGCAAATCAACTTTAGCTGCACTGAGGCACTGGAATTGCTGTGTTCTCAGTGCCTGGGCCCAGTTTTCCTGCAATCTGCCTGTTTCTATGTTATGATTTATCAATGCGAGCCATTCATATTTCTCTCAGGCCAGTCAAGTCAGATATACATTCTGCCTTTAGATTTGGGGGTAGCTTTACATACTCTTTGTATATAAATGAGAGAGTTATTGAATTTCAATACTGGTTTCAGACAAAACAAAGGGATTATGAAAAGGCTGGGGAAGTCTATCCTGAGAAGGCCTTGATTTCATGGTGCACTAATAGAGGAATTGCTCCAGGGATAAATAAATGGACTTGAGCTCTGAGAAATGTTGTTTTCTTTAATGATAAGAAGAGTAAAGAGATAGCTAAAACTCAATATTTACTCTATGTTGTAGGAGGCAAGTTTTTCTCTGAAACTTATCCTGCATCTGAAAAGCTCTGTGTGTGCCTGTAATTCTGCAGAAATAGAAATGGATCAGTTTGCCTTGATGCATGAGTAGAGAGATGATTCAAAGGTAGTTCTGCCTATAGATACTGATCTCAAGGAGATCAGTTTCCCATCCATCAGCTCAAGAAAAACAACAGTCTGCTTCTGAATCACCAGCTTACATTGCACCAACCTCACATTCCTATTCTATCTTCAACAGGCAAACACCTTCTTACAAAAGAGCCATGTACCCTCTCTGACATGCTCAGTGACTCCTAGCAACAACTGAGCCCAGCAGCAGTTCACAGAAGTGATAATGTAAAACACATTAGTAGATATGTGCAAGGTTCTGAGGCATTTTTGCTTGCAGTCAGCTTATCTTACTCTGCAATCATCAGTACCTTTCAAATATTGCTATTCTGAGTTAGCAGAAGTGATCTCAGTACCATTCTCATACAAATTAATGGCTGTTCCACATATTTCCCAGAAGATATTTACGGCCCCATGTGGTCCACTGAGCTAATTTTTAACCTCTGGGAGAAGCACCCTGGCATAGAATTCACAGCAGTACTAGTATATACACAGATAAAGAGGCACAATTTGAAGGTAGCAAAATCTGCTCTCTAAGGCTCCAGGGTTCAACTACTTTTGTTAACTCAGTGGTTCTTTCCCAAATTGCTATTATTCAGTCTTTGAAATTGATGGGCTTGTGCTGGTACCTGGAACTGCTAATGAACTCACTGGATCAGAGTTTTTGAAGTTAAAACATTACAGACAGCCAAATGTCAGCAGTCTGGGAGTTTCCCACATAGAAGGATTTAGGAGCACCCCTGATTGTCAAGGAGTTTTTATTTCAATGGGAAGGCCTTTCAAGGAAAAAATGTACTTCTGTTTTAGCTGTGAAAAAAAATCCAAAAGGTGCAAAACCTCTCAGTCCTCCCATCTCTGCTGTCATGCATGAGATTATAAGCATTGAATCATAGATGATTAACACAACCACATAACCTTGCATGGTAATTTTTTGTCCTGGAAGAAGACTGAACACAATTCTGTCTTCTAAGTAATTTCTAGGGTTGGAAAGATACAAAGTTCACTGTCTAGATTTTATTTATATTTTTTAAGTGCATAAAGGGGCAAAACAATCTGAGGTGCCTTAAAACTAAGCATCCATCAGAATGTCACTGCTTTGAGCTAAGTAGTTGGGTTGAACTCACAGCATCTCACAACTGGATATGCAGAATTCTAGTGCAATGCAAGTTGCTACCTGTCAGGCTTTAAATAAGCAGTTTACATGGGTTAATTTAAAAGATTTTTCCACTCATTAAATATTAATCCTTCACTGATTAAATGTAGTATTATGCAGAATTACTGTGTACAGTTACAGACCATGTGAGTTGACATTCTTTTCCCTCACACTGATCTTCAGAGCAGACAGGATGATTATTAGTTAAAATTTTAAGTATCAGAGCAAATTATGCAGTGTATGAACAGACGTGACTTCAGAAGTAAATATGCTCTCATCATCAGTTGACATCTACAACCAAGGAGATCCCCATTACAGCAATCATCTTCAAAGTACAAGCGGTTTCTCCATCTAAAGTTGCCTTGCCCTTTTTTTGGCTGTCTCCACCTATCTGTAAATATAGGACATCTTTCCCAGTGCATTTGTTTGTGGAATACATTAAAGAAAGGATGGGTGGAGGATTTGCTTCGGAAGGATGAAGGAGGGCTGAATTTAATTTTTTTTATATATTTTGGTAATTGTGTTTCATTTCTGAAGATGGCACCTACCTCATTTGGCAGAAGAGCTGTGTTTAGTCCTTTCCAAATGAACATTTCTATACCTTGTGCTCTTCACTTTGGGGCTGAAGGGGAAGGAGATGGGAAGAAACCCAGTTCATTACACAGTCACTACATCTTGTATTTTCTGTTAAGGAATGCTCTTCAGTTGGCAGTTTTACATAGTATTAGATATCATCATATTTGGAAGATGGGATCCTTAAACACTGCTTATTTTTATGCTTTGAACTGTTATTTGTTTGACAAGGTTGGGGTTTTTTTGGATGAAGTCCTTTGAATTCTGGTCTGGCAATGAAAAGAGTCTGCTTTCACAAAACCTCTGCAAAGTGCAGTTGGAAATACCTACACCATGCCTTCTCTCATTACTGATTAAAATGGCACTTACTTCTGAGTTTTCTGGTAGCACTGTCTGGTAACAAGCAAAACAGATTTATTAATATTTGTGATCTAAACTCCTCCCTCTGCAAGCTTTTTTCTTTCACCTGAAAGAATTTTATCAAGAGCACTAATTTGTCACAATAAAACAACATGACTAGTGCTCTTCTAATTCATCAAAATCCACTTGCAGACTCCTGTTTTGACTGGAACAGCAACCAAAACCACACAGCTGATTCAGTAACTAAAGCTTCTAGCCTTTGTGAACTTCTGGAATTCTTGAAATAGTTACATCAAATTAATTACCCTAATATTACAAAAAAAAAAAACCAACCATATATATATATACAATTGACACAAGCCTGTTGGAAATACTTCACTTTGTCTAGGTGGTGGGCATTTGAAAGTTTGATTTTTTTGTATCCTAAGAAAGATGGTGCTTTAAAGCCTTCTGCTTCTTTGAGCAGATGGCATTCAGGTTGCATTACTAGGCATTGAGTTACTTGCAAGGGGACCATTATTGTCTCCCCATGGCATGAAAGGCAGATTGAGATGAGGGTGAAATATGCCAGAATGAACATTAACAGAGTGCTAAACTCTAGGCATGAATGCACTAAGTAATATTAGAGGTCAGCAGCAATGTTAACATCTCTCTTCAGCAGTAACTTCATCTGCAGCTCTGCCCTTCATATGCAGAACTACAAAGGAGGTGGAGGAAGGAGGCTGTCTGACACAGGTTCTTCAAGAGAATCAGATTATCTTCAGGGCCCTGAGCTTCAAATACCATTTTCATCCTCATCGTGCACACAGCTTTAGGGAGATTCTGGATCTAGATGGCTGGCAGTGGCAACTATGCTGCACACAGGAATAGGAGAAAATCCATATGTGTGCAGCAGTTACAAAAGATAGTCTGTTCCTTCTTATATTCACTGTCTCAGTTACCTTCAATATATAAATATGTGCATGTGTTTCTGGTTCTTTACACCTTTTAATATTATGAGAGGACTGGGCTGAATTAGGCACATGGACCCAGGGGACTCAGAGGTAATTTTACTCCCCGGCATTCTGCAGTTCTGGTTCATACTCCTTGTGGTAAAGCAGAGTTGTTCATGATGGCCATTTGCCACTTCTTTAATTATGCAGTGAACAGATTCAGTGAACAAATTAGATAAAGTTATTGTTTCTGTCAAAGAGATTTTTGAGCTTTGTGTGAAAACAAGGAAGAAGTAGAAAAGATGCAGCTTCTGTTAAGGTATAACTCTCTGGAATTAGCCTATTATGAAAAATAGGTTTATTCTATAGTCTCAGTCACTCTGTTTGTACCTTGCAGTGAGCCACCTCTATGGATTTGGACTGATGGATGCTGAAGCAATGGTGATAGAAGCAGAAAAATGGACAACAGTCCCTCCGCAGCATGTGTGTGTGGAAAACACAGATCGGCAAATCAAGTAATACTCGCTGCCAAAACTCTTGCTGGCATAAATTTATGGAAATATATTGGGTATAATTTACCCCCCCCTTGCATTGTAATTTAAAGTGTCCTTTTGAAAGCTATACTGGGGAATCTCCATCACCTTCACAGATGTCAGATCATTCCCCTGTAAGCATTGTTCCCTGTAGTGCTTGGAAAAAAGCCCTAGTTCAAAGTACACCCCAGAAGTTGAAGGTGCAGAAGAAGACAGACTGGATAATGATTGATTCTGGTATAGATGATGCACCAAAGAAGAATGTTTGGTTGAGTGCACTGCAGTCACCTTTGTAAGATGAATATGAACTTACCAGTCCAGAATCTCATGAGCAAATACTCTTTTCATTAAAATACTGTAAAATACTGTTTTTGTCAAACAGTGTTGGGAGAGTCCCTGTCAGAGTCTGAGACTAAACTGTTTTCAGCTCACTAGGATAGGGTTTCCATAGGACGAAGCTTAAAAGCAAAATTTTGCATACAGATTCTGTGGATACTGAGACAGCATCAGTCATAAGGCACACATTAAGATTACTGCTTGATCCATAACTGGTGTAGTCTGCAAGGATGTCATGCCAATTTAAACCAGCTGAGCCAAGTGCTGTTTGGTACAGTTAACATGTAATACTTGCTATTACGTAAGCAGTGGCTATGGCTATGCCAGGCATTTCCTGGGCCTTAACAACCAGCTGTGATCCCATGACAATCCAAACAATTCTTAGCTGGCCACTAATCCTCAAAAATGCTCTGTCCCAAAGGTTTATTCCTATTACAGCTTTTCAGCTGTCCTCTTCTAGCATGTGTACATGCTTAACAGAAAGCCAAGTAGTCACCATTAGCTGCAGTAATTATTCTGTGATGATAGTTTCAGCTGGGAAGTGTTAAAACTAGCAGTTATAGGCTAGTGACTTCTCAGAAACAATTGTCCAACACTGTGATTCACTACTAAGCAAAAAATACATAGTTGCTGTATTTTACAAAGCAATCAAGAAATGCTTATGTTGTTTTATATGCTTATATTATAGAACAATACGACCTGACAGTGTTGTCCGCTCAATTTACAAAGCCACTGGCTGCTCAGATAATCCTAACCATCATGTGATCTACTTGGAGCATGTCGTTGTGCGCATCACCATTACTCACCCTCGTCGTGGAGACCTGGCAATTTACCTAACCTCTCCTTCTGGAACTAGGTCACAGCTCTTGGCCAACAGGTATAGTATGACAACGCAACTTCACTGTCCAGGCAACATGCAGAGATTGCACTGAAATTACAGCAAAGAACAGTCAAGTCATTAAAGTAGGTTTTCTGGCTGACACAGGCTAATTACTTTTTCTGAGAGATGGGGAGAGTGAAGTGCAAATGACTTCAAAGATGGCAGTCTCTGTCTATATCAGTAGAAGAGTCGACTGCCAAGATACTGAAGAACATTAACTCCAAAACAAAGATCAGTCAATTTCAGTTGTCTTGTGTGCTTAGTAATTATTTAGTGGTGTGTTTCTACATACTACTGGCACTTACTTTACATTTTCCTCCTTTGTTCACTACTATTAAAAATCAAACAGAAGAGTAGGTGACTACTGCTGTTTTCTGTAAGTTCTGTGAATATAGTTATTACTTAGGATGTTACCAGTTTCCCTATTCCTTTTTCCCCTTGCATATTGAAGTAATATGATCAACCCATGAAAGGCTTCAGCAGTGCTTCTAGTAGACCAGCACTAATAAGTTGCCCTGGTATTTTGAAAGAAATGGGTCCATTTGTAAACAGTATAATATAATTTTTAAAAGTCATCCATTTCTTTCATCCTACAAATTTGTGATGAATACTTTCTTTTGACAGACACTCTAAAATCAACAACTTAGAAAGATCAGTCCTTATTTTCACTCTGTCACCTCTGTATTATATTCTTGGGCAAAATATGACACTGCAACAAACTGTCTCTTTTTCTCCAGATGGGATTCAAGCAAGTATCTTTTTATGCAGTGCATTTCCAGCATGAGTGCCATTTCAGTGCCTGGAGATGCAGGGCATCATTAGTATTTGTCCACGGTAAACTGAATAACTTGCCAGTCATATTTCTATTTCTCTGGTACAGCAGCAGAAATTTTCTTGGAAGAAAACATTCCTAGACAAATCTTGCTACATCAGTCATCAAGAGCAGTGCCACCTAGTAATTGTGGCTAAAGCACTAAGAAATTCCAGAAACCTTCTCATATTCGACTCCATTTTCAGATGTGCGAATAAGTTGCAATTGCAATAACAAATATATCTATACTTCTCCCATTGCCTAGAAAATCTTCTCCCTGATGGGAGAGTATGATAGGAAAAATTTTTTCTTGGTGACTAGCAGATTTAGATAACTGCTACTCTGCTTAGCAAAGAGCATGGCTCCCACACAAAAGTTGATATGTTAGCTGATGTTATATATCTCAGAAACAGCAAAAGCTGCAACATGCCAAACCTATGCTGTGATAACTCTTCTGCTATCACACTCAGGTGTTCTCAAATGCTTATATTCCCAGTCCTATTTGTCAGGGCTTGCAATGAACTGGAAAAGGCTAGCTTTTAGAATTGCCTCACCATTCAGGGCAAATTGTCCCAGACAAATTTGCTGATATAGTGACTGTCTAGCCCCAGAGACCTGTGTATCTTCTTTTCCCTCAGTGTTAGGGGGATTTATCTTTCCTTTTGAAAGGCAGGACACATTTTGGAGATAGGTGGAGCTCAAATGGATATGGTTTTGACTGAAGTGTGAACCCACATTTCCCTTAGAGAATAGGTTTAATTTAGAAGAAAGGTGTACTGAAAATACCCTTCAGTCTGTAGATACCAGTTCCTCAAGTGGAGAGAAAGTTGTCCTGGAATTTTAGGGCCCTCTAGAAAATCTCCTGTGTTTTATTATGAGTATCGTCAATGACTTGCTGATAAAGCATATGGGTACACACATCTGTGTATCTCCCTGATACACTGAACAAAGAATTTGTCCTCTGCTGACCAGTGCAGAGGCAGACTTCTACCTTCTAAGCAGTTATGAAACAGGCTTTTGTTTTTCTGTTTGAAGAAAACCTTTAGTTTTTTATATTCTGTTGTTATGCAGCAGTTCTTCCATCCTTCAAAATGAAAAAAAATTAAATTCTCCAACTAGGTATCCAAACAAAACAATCTTGTGTAAACCCAGTGGTCTTAACACAGCTAACTTTTGGCTTGAGGCTTTCATGTCTTGCAGCTGACTCACAGCAAGTGGGAGATAAAGACATTCCAGTATTCACAGTTCACTACTGGTGATGACTGGCATGTAGAATAGGTACAAAGTTTAATTCAATTGATCCCTTTGTAATTCCTGCAACTTAGAAAGTAATTATTCTCTGTACCTGTACAGAGAATGTGAACGAATGTATTAAAATAAGGGGATATTCAACTGTTTCTTTTACTATACTGTCAGAAGGCTAACCAGAAAACAAAGAAACTTGAAAGGTCTTTTAATGTTTTGCCATTTTCCAAAAAAGAAATTATTCCTGGCAGAGAAAACACTCATATAGAAATTCCCTTCCCATACAAGCTTTGGAGATATATTGACTTATTAGTCACATTTGGCTGAAATTGACAACTCTGGGCTACTAATATTAAGGAATGAATGTATTTTGCAAATTCTAGACCTGAAGTATCTGGAGTCTTCACAAGCCCTTTCTTAAGGTAATGTGATGGGTATGCAATAGTACTTTTCAAAATGGTATTATAAGACTTGTTTGGTTGGTTTTGGAAAAAGAAGTCTTACAGCTTAGTGGTCTTGCTATCAGAAGTACACCAAGTGTTATTGAGCTTATATGTCTTAGAATCATGCTATAACATAAAACCTGGAATAGGAGTGTTGCTGCTTACTAGTATGAAAATTTAGTTTTGAGGCATTTGCTTTTCAAAGTATTATTGATGAGGGCACCAGAATAAATGCATTCAAGTACATGCAAAGATGCCTTGGCAGCAAGTGGTCTGGGCTGGGGCTGTTTTTTCTATGGACAAGAGTCCCAAAGGCTGTTGTACATTGCTGATACCTGACTGAGATGCTTTTCTCAGACATACAAGATCTTTTAATGCAAACTTAAGATGATTAATAGTAGCAATACCAGCTGTTTTTACTGAACCTAGGGAAAACCTCATTGCTTTAGCATTACTCATATGGGTTTAATTTGAAACAGTTTGCTGGTAAAAAGTCTGAAAACGCAAAAGGTATATTTTACACATGTGCACTTCTCAACCAGTTCTGGAAGAAGAGTCACTGTATTGTTTCTGGTACATTGACAAGTAGGTCCCTCCAGGCAATATCTGGCCTTTTTTCTGCATATTTCATCCTTAATGTTGGCATCCCCCAAAATGACTTCAGTTAGAAAAGTTGTTAGTCAGAGGCAATGTGGATTCCTTTGCAGGCATTTGGTGGATTACACTGTCACTGGCTTGAGCCTCATGCATTCTTCAAAAACTGCATTACAGGGAACATCTGCTTTGTTGTTTGGAAAGTACTAAACATGATTACATTGGATGTACTGCAGCAGAGAAAAATACAGACTTGGAAAATGCTGGCTGGTGTGAGGGTGAGGCTACAGTTAAGTCCAAAGGGGAACAGTATCCCCTTTTTAAAAACAATTGGCCACTGGACTTGGCAGCATGGGTCTCTGAGTGTTTTTGAGACATACCAAGGTCAGTTCTAACAAACATTCAGTGCAGGAGGGCTATGGGGGAGAATCTAAATTCAAAGAGAATAGAAGAAGGAAATTTAGGGCTCGTTTGTCTCCCACTGAAGGCATGGCTTGTTTAGTTTTTTCCCTTTAAATTTAAAGCAGCTGTTGCCATTTAAACTGCGTAACTGAAATTTTTTAGCCACGTGGTGGCAAGTTTCCAGGCCACTAGCTTCCTATGCTTTAATGGTGCTGACATTAATAATACCTCTGTTCAGTAACAAAGGGAAATATTTTCATGACCATCTTTTTGCTTCCATGAAATCTTAGATAATCAGTAAATTTTAATAATAACCTCCTCTGCAGGAAACTCTTAGATCAAAAAATAGGTATTCTCATCTAATCTTAGTTTGCTTCATAAAAAGTCTTGGTGATCAAAAGCAGAGTAAACTTTTTCTTTATAGAGGCATATTTTTACTTCTGGACTGACTGGTACATTTTACATCTTTATTACAGTTAACACATTATTCTCTAACAACAAACCAAACATTTTATGTACCAAAATACGATGAAAATGACAAGGCACATTGAGCAGGAGCAAACAAGAATCCTCTGCTTTTACTGTGTCTATAGGATGAAGTAATTCTTGAAAAACTATTTATACCATCTAGTATCTGCTGCTTTATTTCATTCAGAAACGTTTTGTTTTGTTTTGTTTTGTTCTTTATGAGGTCATGATAGAATTTTTTTTCTTTTTTTTATTGTACTCTGCAAGTATTAATGGTTGATAGGCTGGGAATCTCTAGGGATACTTTTTGTTTATATCAAAAAGGGAAAAAATACTGTTTATTTGATTAGCTCTTCTAGTCATTAGAAAGACTAATTGGGTTTATGTGCAAAAGAGTAAATGAATGCATGCAAGTGATGCTATCCTCCATGTAACTCTAAAATTGATATTGGAACTTGCTCAAAAAAATGTGGAAGAATGACTGTGAGATATCTGAGTTTTAGAGTGACACATGTCTTTCTTTGGTGACCTACACTAGCAAAGACTTAATCAGGGATCTGTAAGGTTGGTATGTATGAGAATTAAATACCTCAAGTTCTGTTTCAGTAGAAAATTAGAACCCTTCATTAGAAGTTTGGATTACTTTTCTGTAGTCAAAGCAGAAATGAAGGCAACTGGCTAAGGAGATACTTAGTTTCAGCTAAATGTCTGAGTTTCTGAGGTTTGTGTTGGATCGAATAGAAACATCAGGAGCTGTTTAAGGCAGACTGAAGAAGTATGCCCAGAATTTTTACTTCTTGCAGATAGGTTTGCCTCAGCTACTAAAATAAGTGTGAATTAATCTTTTACATTGAGTTTCACGTGGAACAAAATGGACTGTGTGATGGACGGTCGGTGTCCCCTACTGTCCTTACTCTAATCAGATGTCCCCCTAGGATGGCACCAATTTCATTCACACTCCTGCTTTAGAATTTCTGCCTGTTAAGAGTGAGGTTTCTGAAGGCTTATTGCAAACTTAAGAGGAAAGTACATCTAGTTTCTTGGGACAAGCTCTCCATAATCAGTGGCTGCTGTGCTCTCCGCTGCTTCAGGCTGGCAGGCACTGTACTCTATTGTTCATGCTGCTCTCCAAAAAACTTTATCATGATCTTAATCACTTCATAAAATTAATTGTGATAACCAGATGCACAATGGATATATATATATATATTTATTTTTTTTTAATAAGATGTATATGCATACATTTTAAGTGCTTCTTTTTTTCCCCAGATACTTCAGTGCAGGTGATCAGTAAGGTCTGGCTGAAGCTTTGGTTTGAGCTGTCTATAGTTCTTCAGGGGCTAGACCTCACAGAGAGCTGGTGGTTGAGCCCTGTGGAGAAGAGCTGGTCTAAGGAGAATATTTGCCCAAAGCATTTTCAGGTGCACAGCTCAGGAAGAGACTCTGTACTCCTTTCAGACTCTAAGCTTGAAATATTGCCAATTAGGCCAGTTTGCATTTCAAGACTTCCAGTTAAATGGGCTGGAGCACATCATAAACAAAGATTGCTCCTGCTGAGTAGCAAATATCCTTCTCTTGTCAGCTACTGCACTGCAGCCCCTGGCAGCAGCCAGTGCAGGGCTTCCTGGCTCTTGATGTGGCCAGTTCAAAGTGTGGCTGCCAGTCAGGTGCAGCTGCACCTTCTGAGATGAGTAAAAAGATCTTGACACTCTTTTTATGCATTTACTTTTTCATATTCATGATGAGTGGTGGTAGTGTTATGAAATGGATCCACTACCTCTAATGCCTTTTCTCACATGAAATTAAAAATTAAAACAAATCAGGACAAAGTCTTCTGAGCATTTAGGAACTTAGAGATTCTTTGATTAAAAGATGACACACTTGTTTGCATGGTTTCTTAACATTAGTAGATTTAAATCTGAGAGTCTAGCCTTATGTTCTCCCTTGTGAAATTCCAAGAAAGTGGAATTAGTTTGTCTTTCTCTGAGTCTAAAATTTTCTGATTAATTTTTTCTGATTGAAGTTATATTCTTCTATACTTCTGGCTGTAGTTATGTGAGCAAATAAGATACAAAGATTCCAATGCTGTTACTCACTTTAGTACTTAATAGCATGCTACCTGAGCTAGTACAGCTGTTGCAGATGCATATGATCATGGTCATAAAAATTATCATATTCTAGTAACTTTAACTACTTTAATCTGTAATAATTTATAATGGTCAGCTTGCAGTTCATCAGACTATATACTGATAGTTTACATGTACATGAATATACACAGTATGGAAGAAACTGTGTGCAAGTGTGTCCTTAAGATTAATTTTGACTCAGCATCAGCCTGACATGTAGCAAAGTCAGCTAACTGGAATGACTCCATGCTTCTTACGAGATACTACTCCCTATTCTGTATTTTTTTCTGAGTAGGAAAAAGTACATCTGAACATCTGATGACTCGATACATTCATTTAACACCACTGAAAGGGAACTGCAGGTACTGCCTCACAGCTTTTTTTTAATTGAGAGTTTAGTGCATACACAGACCAACACAAAAATTCTTGCTCCATTGAGTATGTTCAAGGCACACAGACAGCCTCAGAGTTAGTATCTTTCTACTTTTAACTGTTCTTCTGATCTGTCTGTAGCATCTTGGCTCATTTGTAGACTCTTCTGTAGGAACAAAGTTCAAACATTAAAAGAGTTCAGTTTAAACTTTACCTAATAGAATTCAGATCTTTTCCAAAGAAGTATTCCTTAAAAAACACTAGACAATTTTTCTGTGAAAGAATGTTATTGGATTTTTTCCACATCTGTGCATGGAACCTTTCAAGTTTACAGTTTCAGCCATAGCATATTTTAGGTAAAGAAGTTTTTATATACCTGTGATAAAGTCTTAAGTGATATTTGCTTCTTCCTCTAAAAATCATTTAAAAGAATTATGCAATATTAAAAGGGAAATCTGATTAACAATTTAAAATTAAAAAATTATATCCATAAGCCTTAACCAAAAAATACTGTGCGAAATATTGGAGTAATTACAATAAAAATAAATATCAACTTGTGTTTCTGTTTATATGAACAGAAGCCCAGTGAACACATAATTTACAATATAGTTGTACAGTACTACATAATATTACATTATTTAGGTGCCACAATGGCAAAGAGGGATACCACTGCCTTGATGGGTTGACAGGGTGCTTAAAAGACAGTACATAAGTCATCAGCAAAACACAGTACGGCAATTTGCCCAACTGTTGGAAATAACCTACATAATTACTTAAATGCAGCATACCCACATACAAACACTGGGTAAAAACTGCAGTCAGTAAATGAAGTGTGTCGTGTGTTTGTGAGATCTGCTGCATTCAAACAACTGATTTAACACTGACACAAAACAGGCCAATTCTGCTGGAAAAAATTTATACACCACATATATAGACACACAGACAGACACAATTGCATCAGAAGAAAATTTCACCCACTTATCAGTAATTCTAAATATATATATAATTTAATGTTATCAGCACTAATAAAAAAGAGTACTATTAAAGTACTATTAAAGGCATTCATTTAAAATGGAAAAAGGTTACACAAATAAGAACATGAAAATCAATCTTAGGATAAAGTGCATTATGTACACAGGTCCATACAGGTCCTGCTGCAGTAAGTGTGGATACACAGTACCTGACCCCATGCCTCTGACTGACCAAAGTTTTCAGCGAGAAGTACAGCATTTTATTCACATCCCCTGTCACATTTTTTACCATAAATCACCACATATACACAGTGCTCCAAAAGTATTCCCATTGTCCCAGTTTTCACAACCTTTTAAGAATAAAGTTTGAAATTTGCTTAGAAAATAGCAGTAAAAAATCAAGTGCGTGCAAAATGTAATGTTTTTGTAATCTAATACTAGATTTTTCACTATTTTATGGAAAAGGTTTTTAATCTACAAGAAGACCTGTTCTATGAAAAATATTTGTATAGCTATTACCTGTGGAGTTTTCACATATAAAGACTAAATTAGTGATACACATACATACGTACATGTGTGTAAATATGCATATATAAAATATATAATATATATAATATATGTAATATATATATAAATAGGTATACATACATATATGTATGTTTACATATGTATATATAATATATATATGCATCATATATATATATATGCATGTAACTGATAATGTTATGTAACTGATATGTGTGTGTAACATATATATAAATAGGTATACATACATATATGTATGTTTACATATGTATATATAATATATATATGCATCATATATATATATATGCATGTAACTGATAATGTTATGTAACTGATATGTTATGTAACTGATAAATGTGTGTGCATTTTTTAAAGCTGAGCTCTGCCTTTTTATTGGAGACAACAGCCTTGGTTAGAATGCACCTCCCGTCAATAACTTTGAGGTACAAGGCAACATGCTATGAGCACTGAATAAAAGTGCAAATTCTCTCATGTCTTTCCAAAATCCCATTAATAAATTCCAATTTGGGATAGTAAAATCTCTTGCCAGTCGTTCTGCCCCTTCTTCCCCTATGGAATAAACATTAGATTGCAGTCTCTGATTGCAGGCCCCCATGCTAGAAACTCATAATCCTGGTCTAAGCTCCAGCCTCTTCACCCATGACCTAGGTAATTAAATTATGGTGATGTTGGTCAGGTGAAACTGTCAGGTGCCATACATCTCTCTGTTTTACCCAAATCCATTCTGTGAAATGTTCTGATTGGTTGATATCTTGGTCATTTGAGGATTGAGACCAATGTCTCAATTAAATTTTATTTCCCCACAAAAAGTCACATATGTTGTCTCTGTCACTTAGTACTGTTATTACTTTTAAACTGCTTTCAGTATTCTAATCTGAAGCCCAAAATAAATGTTAATTACCTAGATAATTAAATTATGGTGTTGTTGGTCAGGTGAAACTATCAGGTGCCATACATCTCTCTGTTTTACCCAAACTCCATTCTGTGAAATGTTTGAAATGGTTGATACCTTGGTCACTTGAGGATTGAGACCAGTGTCTCAATTAAATTTTATTTCCTCACAAAAAGTCACATATATTATCTTTGTCACTTAATACTTTTATTACTTTTAAACTGCTTTCAGTATTCTAATCCGAAGCCCAAAATAAATGTTACAGTAATTTTCCAGTTCACAAGTTGTGTTTAAACCATGCTGGTAAAGCTACAAATATGCTGTATTGCATGCTCTTTTCCCAAGACACATGAATCCTATTAAACAATATTAACATTTTTTTTTTCAATTTATCTCTTTTCGTTCCCTTTCACTTTAGGACTAGTGATGGCATGTAAAGAATCTCTTCCATCAAAATAACAAGAAACTGTTGAGTGTACTTGGAATATGTGTGGGAAAACCACCATCAGTAATGTTATGTAAAGGCATAGACTAATGAACTGGCTAATTAGCATGTAATTCAAGAGTTTGCAGAATTGAAGGCTTAGCTCCCCAAGTAAAATGGGTGGTTTAAAAGACTGTAATGATTTATTATAGGCTATTTGATCACTCCATGGAAGGATTCAAAAACTGGGAGTTCATGACTACTCACTGCTGGAGTGAAAAAGCAGCAGGTGACTGGATCTTGGAAATCTGTGACACTCCATCTCAGCTGAGAAATTTCAAGACTCCAGGTATGACTCTAAATTTTTTTTTTTTTTTTTGGCTAATTGAATTCAGAAGAATGCTTGCAGATGCTTAGACTGCCTTGACTGTTTTTCACCTTTTATTTACAGCTGCAACATCTCACACAGTTTTAGCATGAAGGCAGAGCTGTGAAGAGCATTACTCTTAACTTTGGTTACCAATGAACTCCTCATTATTGCTGTTACTTGCCATTTAAAACGTGGTTCTCTTTTATTCTGAATTTACTTCTGCTTTCCATGGAGAATTTCATCCTTTTGGGAGTGAACTCCCTTCTTTCTTGCAGCCACGTGTTACCTCAAAGTATAAAAATATACGTTGGCCATTAGAGGTACATCATACCAGATATGTATTCTTCATGCAGAGACAGACCCTTGTACTATCTGACAGATTATCAAGAGTCAGTGCTTTAAGCAAAGCCAAATCTTTACTGGGCACTCTTTTTGAAGGTAAAGGTACGAAACTGCATGTGTCGCATTTGAAAGAAGTCACACAGTGTCCATACCACAGAATGGCTTGGGTTGGAAGGGATATTAAAGATCACATAGTTCCAACCCCACTGCCGTAGACAGAGATACCTCTCAATACAGGAGGTTGCTCAAAGCCCCATCCAACCTGGCCTTGAATCTTCCAGTGATTCCCTGGGCACAAGTTCCCTTGGCAACCTGTCCCAGTGTCTCACCACCCTCACAGTAAAGAATTTCTTCTTAATGTCTAGCCTAAATCTACCCTCTTTCAGCTTGAAACCATTACCTACTGTCCTGTCACTACATGCCCTTGCTAAAAGTGCCTTCCCAGCTTTAGTCCTCTTCAGGTACTGGAAAACCATTATAAGCTGTCTCTGGAGTCTTCACCAGTACAACCAACCCCACTTTCTCAGCTTGTCTTCAGAGGAGAGGTGTTCCAGCCCTCTGATCATCTTCATGGTCTTGCTCCAACAGCTCTATGTCCTTCCTGTGTTTGTTCTCCAGAACTGGACGCAGTACTCCTGGGGGGGTCTCATGAGAGAGAGAAGGGGGAGTAGAGAGGGAAACTCACCTCCCTTAACTTACTGGCCACACTTCTTCTGATACTGCAGGACCTTACACTTGGCCTTGGTGATCTTCATGTGTTCTGCATGGGCCCACTCCTCAAGGATGTCAAATTCCTTCTGGATGGCATCTTTTTCCTCCAGAGTGTCAACTGCATCACACAGCTTGGTGTTATTGGCAAACTTGCTGACAACTCACTTAGTTCCACTGTCTGTGTTTCTGATAAAAATGCCAGACAGCACTGGTCCCAGTACCATCCCCTGAGGATCACTGGTCTCCACTTGGTCACTGAGCCATTGACCACAACTCTTTGAGTGTGACCATCGGGCTACTGAAGTGCATCTACAGCAGTGCACTCAGGTTGGGCAACAAACAGGAGGAGCTGGAAGCCATTGTGCAGCTGGAAAGTGTGATGGGGCAACTGACATGGACTGGAGTGATGGAATCAGTGTTTACAAGCTCTTCAGAAGAAATAAGAAGTGGTGGCCCTATATGTAGTGAGTGGTATGAATGCCTGGAAGTTGATGATTGCAACAGTAGTATTGAATGTTTATGGTGAAGAATCAGGGGGAAGGCCAACAAAGCAGACATCTTGGTGGGAGTCAACCAGGATAAAGAGACAGACAAAGTATTCTGTAGTCTCTCAACCACTTGCCCTTGACCTTGTCTGGGACTTCAGTTTCCTTGATCATAGACTGATTTGGGCTGGAAGGGACAGCTAAAGGTCACCTAGTCCAACCCCCAGGCAGTAAGCAGGGACACCCTCAACTAGATCGGGTTGCTCAGAGCCTCATCAAGCCTCACCTTGAATATCTCCAGGGACAAGGCCTTAACTTCTCCCCTGGGCAGCCTGTTCTATTTTTCTACCATCCTCACAGTAAAGAATTTTTTCCTAACATCCAATCCAAATCTGCTTTTCTCTAATTTAAAACCATTGCCCCTTGTCTTGTCACTACAGACCCTCTCAAACAGTCCATCTCCAGCTTTCCTGTAGGTCCCCTTCAGGTACTGGAAAGTCACTATTAGGTTTCCCTGGAGATTCTTTTCTACAGGCTGAATAACCCCAGCTCCCTTCAACCTGCTTTTGTAGGAGAGGTGTTCCAGCCCCCTGATAATTTTATGGCCCTCATCTGGACCCGCTCCATCAGATCCATGTCCTTCCTGTATTAAGGGCTCTAGAGCTGGATGCAATATTCCAGGTGAGATCTTACCAGAGCAGAGTGGCAGGTTCACTGCTCTTGATCAGGCTTCTTTTGATGCAGCCCAGGATGCAAATTGCCTTCTGGGATGCAAGCATGTACTGTTGGCTCATGTCCAGCTTCTTGTCTACATGCATCCCCAAGTCCTTTTCTGCAGGACTGATTTCTAAAGCCTCATCCCCAAGCCTGTACTGATTATGCAGATTGTTCAGACCCAGGTGCAGGACCCTGCACATGGTCTTGTTGAACTTCATGATGTTCTGGGCTCTTCAGTTTGTCCCAGTCCTACTGAATGACATCCCACCCCTCTGGCTTATTGAAAGCACCACTGAGTTTGGTGTCATTGGCAAACTTGCTGATGGTGCACTCCATCCTGCTGTCTGTTAAACTGTACAGGTCCCACTATAAAATCCCTAAGATACACAACTTGTCACTGGTCTCCATCTGGACTTCAAGCCATTGACCACTACCCTCTGGATATGACCATCCAGCCAATTTCTTATCCACTGAACAGTCCACCCATTGAATCCATATCTCTCCATCTTGTAGAGTAGAATATTGTGGGGGACCATGTCAAAGGCCTTGCAGAAGTCCAGATAGATGACATCCACTGCTTTTCCCCTGCTGACTGAGGTAGTCACTCCACTGTAGAAAGCCACTAAGTTGGTAAGGCAGGATTTGTCCTAGTAGAGTAATGCTCCCTGTCTTGAATAACCTCCCTGTCCTCTGTGTGCCTTAGCATGTCTTCTAGGAGGATCTCTTCCATGATGTTCCCAGGCACAGAGGTGAGGCTGACAGGTCAGTAGTTCCCAGGGTCCTCCTTTCTATGGTGTCACCAGGCACTTCATTTGACTGCCATGACTTTTCAAATATCATGAAGAGTGGCTTGGCAACTATATCCACCAGTTTCCTCAGGACTCTGGGATGCATCCCATCAGGTCCTGTGGACTTGAGTATCTTCAGGTCCCTGAGGTGGTCACAAACCTTGTCTTCACTTAAAGTTGGGGCAGCTTTGTCTTGCTGGTCTCCATCTTGTGGGCCATCAACATGACATCCATGAGGAGAGGGGTTTCCAGTAAAGACCAAGGCAAGGAAGTCTGAGACAAAGATGTCTGCTGGAAACATAATACATCAGAGATAGAACATTCCTGGAGGTTCCTAGATTGTGTAGAGAATAATTTCCTGCTGCAGTTGGAGAGGGAGCCTACTAGGGAAAGTGCCCTGCTGAACCTGTTGCTTGTCAACACAGATGAACTTGTGGAGGATATGATGGTCTGAGGCCACCACGAAATGATAGAGTTCATTATTTTTGGAGATGTAAGGAGAGGAGTCAGCAGAATTTCCACCTTGGACTTTAGGATAGCAGACTTTGACAAGTTTGAGAGCTTGTCAACAGAGTCCCTTGGGATGAAATCTTGAAGGGCAAAGGAGTCCCAGGAAGACTGGAGATTATTCAAGAAGGAAATCTTAAAGGTGCTGGAGCAAGCTGTCCCCTGTGCCAAAAGATGAAGCAACAGGGAAGAAAACCAGCCTGGCTGAATTAAAAGATCTGGCTGCAACCTAGTGGAAAAAGGAGAGTTTATGGCCTTTGGGAAAAGTGGCAGGCCACTCAGGATAACTGCAAAGATGCTGTGAGGCTCTGCAGGGAGAAAATCAGAAGGACTAAAGCCCAGCTTGAAATCAATCTTGCTGCAGATGTCAAAGATAAGAAATGGTTCTATAACTATATTAGCATCAAGCGGAAGACTAAAAACTTCCTCCCTTATTGAATGCAGGGATAGACATCAGGGATGAGGAGGAGGCTGAGGTATTTAATGCCTTCTTTGCCTTGCCTCACTCTTCAGTAATAGGACCAGTTGTTCACTGGATACCCAGCCCCCTGAACTGGAAGACAGGGGTGGGGAGTGGAATGGAGCCACCATAATCCAAGGGGTCAATCCAATTCTCTTGGTCAGAAACATGATGCACTACTTAGACAGACACAAGTCTGTAGGACCAGATAGGATACACCCAATGATACTGATGGAGCTGGCAGAAGTGCTTTCCATCTTTTACCGGCAGTCTTGGCTAACTGGGGAGGTCCCACTTGAATAGAGGTTAGCAAGTGGGATGCCTGTCTACTAGAAGGGCCAGGAGAATATGAGGAACTACAGTCCTGTCAATCTGACCTCAGTGCCAGGAAAGGTTAGGGACTAGATCATATTGAGTGCCATCGCACAGTACATGCAGAGCAACCAGATGATCAGGCCAAGTAAACATGGGTTCATGAAAGGCTGGTACTGCTTGCTGAACCTAATCTCCTTCTATGACAAGGTGACCCACTTAGTGGATGAGGCAAAGGCTGCTTATGTCTTTTACTTGGAATTTAGCAAAGTCTTTGACACTTCTTCCCGCAGAATTCTTCTGGAGAAACTGGCTGCCCACAGCTTAGACCTGTGTATTCTTCAATGAATGAAAAATTGGATGGATGTCTGGGCCCAAAGAGCTGTTGTGAATGAAGCTGAATCCAGCTGGAGGCCAGTCACATGCAGTGTTGCCCAGGGCTCAGTGCTGGGGGCAGTTCTCTTTAATAACTCTGTTAGTGATCTGGACAAGGGGATTGTGTGCAGCCCCAGTAAGTTTGCAAAGGACAGCATGTTGGGAGAGAGAGTTGATCTGCCTGGGAGTCAGAAGGCTTTACAGAGAGACTTAGGCAGACAAATGCTGGGTCCTGCTGCTGGGTCACAACATGCAGTGCTAAAGGAAGCAGTTGGGGAAGGAGCCACTGGGGAAGGAATGGCTGAAAAGCTGCCCAGCAGAATAGACCAGGAGGTGTTGACAGCCAGCAGTGTGCCCAGGTGGCCAAGAAGGCCACCAGCATCCTGTCTTATATGAGAAATAGTGTGGCCAGCAGGAGCAGGGAAACTATTTTCCCCCTGTACTGTGCACTGGTAAGGCTGCACCTTGAATATTCTGTTCAGTTTTGGGCTTCCGCAACAAGAAAGACATTGAGATGCTGAACTCTGTCCAAAAAAGAGCAACAAAAAAGAGCTGGTGGTTAAAGAGAGGTGGGGACCTAGTAACAAGCAACAGGACAAGAGGAAGTGTCCTTAAGTTGCACCAGATGAGGTTTATATTGGATATCTGCCCAGGGAGGTGATTGAATCAGCATCCCTGGAGGTGTTTAAAGGACATAGATGTGGTGCTTAGGATCATAGTTTAAGCATAGCCTTGACAGAGTTAGGTTAATGGTGTGTAGAATCAGGTAATGTTCAATGATCTCAGAGGTCTTTTCCAAGGAGAAAGACTCAGTGATCCCGTGATCCATAAAATTCCTTATGCACCAAATGATCAAAGCCCATGTCAGTCAAACCCCTTCCATCAAGCCCATGTCTCTCCAAGTTAGACCCAAGGCTGTTTTGTGGGACAGTGTAAAATGCTTTGCACAAGTTCAAAGCAGGCATCACTTTTCTTGGATGATGAAAATAGTTTTATCAGACATGTCTTCATTAGAATTGGTAATGTTTGTGAGTTTCATGGCTGGTGGAAGGCCCCTATTTACTTGGCCTCTATCAGCTACATAGGCTCCAGGAATTTATTTTCATGTTGGTTTTCTTTGCTTTGTATTTTTATCTTACCCACAAGAAAAAGTGGCATTTTTCACTGTCTATGCAGATACAGAATCCCATTATATAATAGAAAGAAATTCATGGGTTTCTGCCACTACTGGTAGGTTATATTGTGCTCCTGTTTGTATGGGCAGAGTTATCAGACCTGGCATTCTTCCTTCCACAAACTATGTTCATAGTGAGAATTTTTGAGGCTATGGTCATTCTTTTACATTGAATTCCCATTGCATAGTTCAGTTTCATTCACATATTTCCGTATGAGCACTTTCAAAGAAATGGAGACAGAGAGAAGGGCTTTCAAAGAGACTCATGGGAGTACATGCTTACATTTCTGTGTTGTTTATGAGTCCAAGCCTTTGGACTTACTGAAAATTTAGACCTTAATACCCATTTTAAAAGAGATACATTACATGCAGACAAAAATACCACACTGTTTATGTATAAATACTGAATAAAGTTCAGCCTTTGGAATACTGCATCAAGGTAGGTGGAAACCCTTTAATAAAAGTAATCAGAGGTGAAATAGAACTTCAATTAATATAGATTAAAACATACTAGACAGGTTAATACTACTAGTGTATTGAAATACTTTATCACTAAATCTAAATTGAAATTTACTCTGATTAGACAATGTCTTTTATTTATTACATTGGAAGTGACATAGCTGTTTGATTACTGCTTTCTGATAGATAAAATTAAATAAAAATTATTCTTTGAAATATATTTATGGCTAAAATGACAGTAGCAATAGAATTAGTTTTTAACTTAGTGAATAAAAGATCCATTCCACCCCAGGCAGCTATGTAATCTCACAAAGCAGTAAGGATTTTCTAATTGATTTGCTAAAAATCTATTCTGAATGTTAAGACATTGATATTAACTTAAAGTAATTGAAGCTATAAAAACTTATCTTTGTATATTTAACGATGAGGGATTTTTAAGTAAGTTTGTTCCTGAATTAGTAGGTTATTGCTAGTCATTAAAACTGTTCCAATGAGCCTAGCTAAGTGTAAGTATTTTTATTTTTTCTACTTCATGAATAAGCACACATAAAGAAACATGACTGAAGTGCAAACTGAAGTGCTTAAGAGCCTTGTGTTTAGAATAAAGGCTAGCATGATTGGGCATGTGCATGTGATTGGCTATTCTAGAAGAATGTTGTTTCAATTCTGCTTTGGCCAAGAAAGGCCCATTAATGTTTCTGCCACCAGAGACAGAGATAAGGTGCTTTGTCTTTCTCTTCATTGAAATTTGGTTTGTTAAATTATTCACATTGGAATGAAGGCTATGTGCAGTTTACCTGTTCAAGGTAAATGTGCTTTCCTTGGGGTTTGCTGATCCAATCACTCCTGCAGCTTACAAACTCAGTAGGACTGTTTTCATCATAACTTAGAGCAGGCAAGGGCAGAGGAGGAATTCTAATGTGTGAACACAGAGTTGTCCTGTCTCCTTCCTATTACAAGTGGTGCTTAAGCTAAATTAAAGCGGGTGTATGTATTTTACTTTGGACAAAAAGGAGACCTCTCATTTCAAAACTATGGGAACATGGAGATGCTGATTTTATGATTCCTAGTTAATTTTCTGTCTAAAAACTATAAACACAGAGATCAGAACTCAACAAATCATAGATTGGTTTGGGAGCTTATACTCGATTATGACTTTCTCTGCTCCTGATGGTCTGTTCTGCCAAATATCAAAGGATGGTTAGGTCTGGAAGGGACCTTAAAGTTCATCTAGATCCAATGCGTGGATCATGGGCAGGAACACCTCCCTCTCCCTGCTGCCCATACCTCTTTTGATGCAGCCCAGGATGTAGTTGGCCTTCTGGGCTGCAGGCACACACTGGCAGCTCATGTCGAACTTCCTATCTACATCCCCAAGTCCTTTTCCTGAGGGCTGCTCTCTATCCATCCTCCCAGCAGCCTGTATTTGTGCCTGGAGTTGGCACCTTCCCAGGTACAGGACCTTGCACTTGGCCATATTGCACTTCATTGGGTTGCCATGGGCGCACCTCTCCAGCCTGTCAGGGTCCCTCTGGATGGCCTGCCTTCCCTCTAAGGTGTCAACCCCACCACACAGCTTGGTGTTATCAATAAACTTGCTGAGGATACACTTTATCCCACTCTCCATGTCTCCAACAAAGATGTTAAACAGCTCTGGTCCCAGTACTGATCCCTGAGGGATGCCACTCGCTCCCACTTGGACACTGAACAATTGGCCACAACTCTCTGGGTGAGGCCATCCAATCAGTTACCTGTCCGTCAAGTGATCCATCTGTCAAATCCATGTCTTGTCAGTTTGGAGACAGTTGTGTGAGGTCAATTATGTCAGTTGTTTTGCCACTATCCACCATTTCAGTGACCTTGTGGTAGAAGATCACCAAGTTGGTCAGGGATGACTTGCCCTTAGTGAAGCCATGTTGGCTGCCACCAATCACCTCCTTATTTCCAAGTACCCCAGTAGATTTTCCAGGAGAATCTGCTCCATGATCTTGCTAGGCACAGAGGTAAGAATGACCTGTCTGTAGTTCACCAGGTCTTCCTTTTTCCCCTTTTTGAAAACAGGGGCTATGTTAACTTCTTTCCAGTCAGTGGGAACCTCACCAGACCACCATGACCTCCCAAATATTATGGACAGAGGCTCAGCAACCACATCCTTCAGCTCTCTCAGGACTCATGTATTGACACCATCGAGTCCCATAGACGTGTATACCTTTAGGTTCTTTTGATAGTCACAAACCTGTTCTTCTTCTACAGTGGGGGATAATTTGTTCTTCCAGTCCCTGTTTTCACCTGATGTGGCTTTTGCAATGAGGCTGGAGTACTTGACAGAGAAGACTTATGTAAAGAAGTCGTTGAGAACCTCAGCCTTCTCAATGTGTAGCTAGGCCTCATGTTTCCTAATTTAGGAGAGGTCCTACATTTTGTTTGGTTGTCCTTTTATCCCCAGTATACCTATAGCAGCTTTTCTTATTGCTCTTTACATTCCTGGTGAGATTCAATTCTATCTGGGATTTGGCTCTCCTAACCTGATCTCTAGCTGCTCAGAAAACCTCTCTGTAATCCTCCCAAGTTTATTCATGCCTGCCCTAGCTTCCACCCTCTGTATTCTTCCTTCTTAAGTTTGAGGTTTCTTAGGAGCTGCTTCCTCATCCAGGCTGGCCTTCTGGTGCTTCTACCTGATTTCATTTTAGTTGGGGTATATCGCTCTGGGGCCTGGAGAAGGTGATCCTTAAATATCAGCCAGCTTTCATGGGCCCCTCTTCCTTCCAGGATGTTATCCCATGACGCTCTCACAAGAAGATCCCTGAAAAGGCTGAAATCTGCCCTCCTGAAGTCAAGGGTAGTAAGCTTTCTGTGAGCCTAGCTCCTGGCTGAACTAAGGGTCTTGAACTCTACCATTTTGTGGTCATTACAACCAAGGCTGCCCTTGAGTTTTGCATCCCTTACCAGCCTTTTCTTGTTAGTGAAAACAAGGTCCAGCATAGCACCTCTCCTCGTTATCTCCTTGATTACTTGGAAAAGGAAATTGTCATCTACACCCTCTAGGAACCTCCTGAATTGTTTGTGCTTTGCAGAGTTGTCCCTCCAACAGATATCAGTGTGATTGAAGCCCTCTGTGGATATCATGGCTTGTGAAACTGAAGCTGCTCCTCTCTGTCTGTAAAGTGCCTCATCTATAGTATCCTCCTAGTGAGGCAGCCTGTAGCAGACCCCCATGGTAGTATCACCTGTGCCTGTCTTCCCTTTAATCATAGCCCATAAGCTCTCTTTTGGCTCCTCACGTGTCCCCAGGGAGATCTCTGTGCACTCCAGCTGGTCTTTGACATAGAGGGCAACACCCTCACCTTGTCTTCAGGGGCTGTCCTTCCTAAAGTGTTTATAACCCTCCAAACTGATGCTCCATCCCACTAGGTCTCAGTGATGCCAATAAGATCATAACCCTTGATGTAACTGAATAACAATTTTAGTTCTTTCTTTCTGCTTTTCATTAGCTGAGTTATATCCATTTTAATGAAGCAGATGGCCAGATAGCCAGACTCTCTGCTTTTAAAGAAAGTTTCTTTGCCTGTCTGGCCATCAAATCATATTCTCTTACTTCCTGTATCAGTTGTCAGCATAACCTTCTATGTAATATGAGCCCAGTAAGTGTCTACTCAAGCTAGTTACTGGGATGCTCACAATTGATGAGCAGCCAACAACTTTTTTTTGAAGTCCATGGTAACCTTAAGGTGGCCAGTGTCATTTAAATTTCAGCTGTATACTCAAGTGACTAACTTTAAGCACAGCATTGACAAGCTTGATTATCATCCTCTAGAATGAGAGGAAAAAGCAGCATTGACAGTGTTTCAATATTCACATCATTTTATCTGCACTGTTCTCTTCTCATTGTGGTTTTGCAGTGCTAAAAGTACCTAGATAGGTGATATTGGTAGGCCCAGAAAATGCAGAGAAAAATTTCCACTACATCAAAAAGGAGTAGTCATTTAATGTATTTGGAAAAGCAGACATAGACTATAAGCAGCACTGTTCAGGAGCTTTGGGGAAGTTTATTGTGGTGTGTTTGCTTGGTTTGTTTTTTTTTTTTTCTCAGTGCTTTATAATTTTATAGAAGGGAGCTATAAAACAACAACTAAGTAATTTAATTTTAATCAGATTACTGAAAAGAGGCAAAAACCAATTATTTTCAACTCCATCTTGCTCTTGTTATTCCTGATGAAGCCACGTCACCAGTAACTGAACTGCTACATTTCCAGCTTCACACTTTAAAGCCTGGTCCTGTACACTCCCATTTTGCATATGTAGTTGTATAGGCTTCAGATACATGCTTCTCAGTTAGCAGTGGTTAATCTCATGGGATTAATTTCTTTTCCTCTTTGAGGACTAAAGCCTAAAGACCCAACTCTGGAAAAAAAGGGGCAGTAAGGCCAAGGGATGTGGAGAAAGTAGACCTGGCCAAACAAGGGTTGAGGAGGAGCTGATGAACTGAAATAATCCTGCTGGAAATCTTACTCTTTACTTTCTTTTAACCATGATGTGAAACAGTTCTTGAGACTGGCTGGGTTTCTACATCCATTTGGATTTCATGAGATTCTGTCTGGTTGCAAATTTGGATCTTGGGTCATTGTATACTCTCCAGTAATGCGTCCCCTAACTTTCTAGAGTGGTCGGTGCTCTGTGATTGAGGCTGCCCAGTTACTTTTCTGTTCAGAAAGATTTGAAACTACCTCAGTCATGAAACTCAGCTCTTTGGGCATGTTGAGGTTAGTCTCTGAACTGAGCAGAATGTGAAGTAAACAAAAGGGGCTTAAACACAATTTATGGTCCCCCCTCCAATTTATCACTATAGCCTGCAGTTTATCACACTGATATCACCATCATGCCTGTTTCTTGTTTCAGTTGTGTGCGTGTGTTTAGCTATTGAAAGGTCTTATAATTAAGAGCTGCAGTTTTCCTGTAATCAAATTGAGAACAAAGAGCCAACATGTCATCATATCCCTGCGTTGGCAGTGTAATACCACATCTGTTACCCGTAAAGAAAAGCAGGGTCCAGTTCATAAAAGTAGTTCATGTGATTTCTGCATTTAATTCTGTAGAGTTTATGGAGGTGGACATGTGCTTGCTGTGAAACAACGTGATATACCTTTTCTTCCATGCATACAATATGAGACCTCTGTTACAAGCAAGCAGGGTAAAGGATTATTCTAGCCAAACTAAATGATGGAATCAGCCAATAATGGGGAAAGAAAAATTTTGGCTTAGATACACACACTTTGTTTATTCATTATAAAAGTGTGTGTATGTATGTATACTTAATTATTGAAATATTTTCATTGTGCAAATTAAACCTGCCTTGAGGCAGGCTTCATTTACTTGCTGGCAAGTCATATGAATATTTCTCCTTTCTATTTACTGAACAATTCTTAAAAGGCAACTAATCTCCTAAGAGACCCTGTGTTATTCCCCTCACTATGTTTTTGTGTTAGGTATACATTAGAAGCACCAATCCCTCTACCAGTAATGTTAGTGTAAAGTTTATATCTGTAAAGTCCAGACACAATACACTGTGCCTGAGGAGCATCTTTACCTGTGGCTATTTTTAATGAGTCCTTGTGAATAGTTTTCTTTTTAAATTCAGCATTTTTACCGGTGTTCTGGAAGAAAGACAAAATCATCCCTTAGAAAGTTTAGTGAACTTTGAAACATAATAATGACAAGTATTGAAATATTCAAATAATTTCGCAAAATACACATTTTTTATTGCATCCAGTATATTGTGGTTCATATGATGCAGAAGTGCATTAAATCACAAAATGGACAGAGACTGTACATGAAAAATCAGTAGTTCTGAAAAGGCTGTAGAGTTAATTGCATAGGTGGTTGAAAATGATCTCTCTGTGTGAGTCCTTTCCTAAAAAGAAAAGTGCCTTTAAGGACTCAGCTGCATCACTCTAAAGAGTATTGAGAGGTGACTTGATCCTCACATGTCTATACAGGAAGAAAATATGTGTTTAGAGTGTTTTTAGTCTAGTGGGGACTAAAGAGCTACATGACTGTGAGCTAGAGGTAGGAAAAGACAAATCGAAAATAAGGTGCATGCAGTTTTACAGCTAAAGTAACCAGCCCGTAATTTGGCAGCAGATGGAGTAAACTTGATCAGTAAGGTTTTGAAATCAGGATTGAATCTCTTTTTTTTTAAAGTAATACTTTGCTTTAGCTGTACAAAGTTGGAAACTAGTGTGTGGAAAAATTGTCATAGGGGGTAGTCCCTTGCCTATATTTTATTCTTAAAAACTGACTACAAAGCAGAGAACATTGCATCTGAAGTGTAGAAATTTCTGTCCCAGAAAGTTTAAATTGGGCTGGCAGGAGACACAGAGATGATAGGGATTTCCATCTTTAAGCCCAGCATAAACCATTTGAAGGAATGTGGCTATCACTTGTCATCCAGCAGTCTTCCTCACTGTGGCTTGTTGCTTGAGGGATGAATGTAAAAGCAGAAACACAGTGTACTGTATTGATAATGTCAGTGGCGGATACCAAGTGACATTGGGAAAAGTACAGAAATTCCCTTGGAAAGGTCAAAGCACTTTGTTTGCATGGGTTGAAAGAGGCCAACTGAACAGTTGGAAAGGTTAAATAACTGAGCATCATTAAAATAAAAGAAGAGGAAGATTGGTTGATTTTAATTTTACATGAAATATACAAAGTGATTTTCTCAAGAAGAGACATACCTGGATTACATTTCTTTTTAAGTAATAGTTCTAAGGAAAGAGTTGCTTTAAACATAGAACAGCCTCCAAAACAGGATCTTTCAAACTCAAGAAATAAATACTCACTGCTCCTTTGTTTCCTTTCTCTTCTGATGAAGGTTTGACATTTTCAAGTAGGTACAATCAAGAGAATAAGATAAGACCAAACTCACATTCCATCTTTTCAAGCAGGAATGTGTTTTTATGCATCATTACTTCAGGCATTGTTTCAGGTCTGAGTCTTTTTCATCTCTCATGGAATTAATTCACTGGGTAGTATAAACAGAAAGAAGAGAGCTGGAAGTTCACACCAAGTCCTGACAGCCTGATCTGATGGTTTGATATACAAATATCAAAAGATCTCAAGTAATAATTATTCAGTAATTGATATTCTGAGACAAAGTGAAATCCAGAAAAAAAAGCTTTGTTGGCTAACAAAAAAAAAAGCCAAATTACTACATAGCCAAAGATGTTGTTGTTTATTGTTTATCTTGAGTTTAACCCATAGTGCAGACTTGGACTAGACCTACAAAAGGCGGGAGCACAATGAAAATATATAAAAATCTGATTGAAGAAAGAATGTTTTCTCAGTTTATAGTGAAGCAATGATTGCTCTATCTTTTTTAAGCTGAAGACACTTACTTGAAAAGTAACATGCTATAGACTCATGAAGTCATGTTTACAAGTGATGTGTTTTTCTAAGACACAGAAAATGAGAATGTTTAGACACAGAAAATAAGAATGGTTTCTAAAAATAATTTTAAATATTTAAATTCCAGGTAAATTGAAAGAGTGGTCTTTAGTTCTATATGGAACATCCATCCAGCCTTACTCACCAAGAAATGATTTTCCAAAAGTGGAAAGAGTGCGCTCCAGTCCAGTTGAAGACCCTACAGAAGATTATGGAACTGATGACTATTCAGGTGTGTATATTCATTTACTCGGTGCATTTGCTGATGCAACAAAAGTTGAAGGAGTGACCTGAAACTGCATATGTAAAATGTTCAGTGAAGCAGATTTTAAATTTAGGGTCAGACATATTTATTTAATAACTTACAGTTAGAAATTTTTATTCATCACTCATTTCATCCTTATAAGTTTAGTACAGTAAGTATAGATTTATGTATTTTAAGCTACACTTAACTTACAATGAAGAATAGATTGTTTTTCATGTAAGTATGTTACATTATATATATATATACACGTGTGCACTTAAGTATGAAAAGCATTATGGTCTATGTCTATGTCATTTCTAACCAATAGCTCTACAAGTTTTTCAACCTTACCATTAGCCTTCAGTAGAGTGAGGGCTTTGGCACTGCAAATGAAATGAAGTTGGAAATTTCCCACATGAAATCCAACATTAGGAGTATTGTATAGATGGCTAGGACTGATGAATCTTAAGTGTAACTCAAGCAAACAGCTGGAATAAGTTCCATTTAGAAGTTTCTGTTTTTACAGCCTACTGCGATAGCATATCAGACCTAAATTCCCTATTTTTGATTGAAAGCTGCTGAACTCTTTGTTTTGGTAGGTGATGAAACACTGCTATCTATGCTGTAAAGGTCACAAACTTCTGATGAAGCAAACTCACTTTACTTCAAGTTTATCTGGTGTTAGGAGAAATTTCAAGGTTGCTTACAAACTTAAAGCATTTCATTCACAAGAGAGCAGTGATCCTGAAACTTACAGCTTCACCCATGGGCTTTGTTCATTTGCATAAAAGCAGGACTTCTCTCCTTCTGTAGCAGGAAACACTTTTTTGAAAGCTATAGACATAGAATCATAGACACCCATAAGGACCATTGAATCTAACATGATTATGGGTCAGATGGAAAACTTGCTAATCATCAAGTATTATCTGAGGCTTTTGCAGCACAGAGCAGCACAGACGGAAGAACCTGCAGGCCCTAGCACCTCTTCACTTGGGTTGTGTTATCCATGTGCACCAGTTCTTAACCAGCTGATAACCAAAGTGGTCACTGATCATGTTGTTCATCATTTATGTTGACCTGCCTGTTATAAGTGGGTTTGCTAGTAATTGCTTATTATGAATTCTAGAAGCATTTGCACATTTCTGAATAAAATACAGAATGAGTTGTTACTCATTAGCAAAGCACTTGTTTGGATTCAGAAGGTTTCTCTTTGGTAGATTCTGTAGAGGATGTTGCACTAGCTAAAAGTTGTCAAGCACTGCAAATACATATTGAGTCCGGGATTTGCAAGATCTTCAAGTACTTAAAAACTTCTCTTTTTGGTGAATCTAAATTATTATTTGGAATTCAAATCAAACAGGGAAACAGACTAATTATGTTCTGCATTAAAATCCTATGTTTTATGGGGTACTAAGTATTAAAAAGAAGTTTTAATCTGGTTTTATTACAGGTCCTTGCAATGCAGAATGCAGTAAAGTAGGGTGTGATGGGCCAGGACCAGATCACTGTACTGACTGTCTGCACTACTACTACAAATCTAAGAACAACACACGGTAAGACCAAAGTGAAAAAACCTTCGTAAGTTTCACTAGGTTTATCTTAACTTTCTCTCTTCTCTTTGTTGCAATCATGGATAATTCTTTTCCCTCTGAATCTGACAAATCTTTTTAGGATTAAGATAGGAAACATATTTTAAATCAGATTTTAAAGTACAGCCTTGAAACATTCTTCTTTGATTATTTCCCCATCTCTTGATTCTGTTTTCATAAGAACTTACACAGATATATATGTACATGTGTATGTATAAGTGTGATAGCTACTACAGCTTCTGTGATTGAGTTTGAACAAGACAGGAAGAAATGTGGATGATCAAAAATTATACTGTATGACTGCATTGCAAGGCATTTACCAGTGAGATAGCACATGCTGTAGAGTAGTAAATGGAAGAGAAGAGGCAGGTTGATGAAATGCTTTAGAAGGCTACATCTTAGTAAACATGTGATCATTAGAAAAGCAGCAATGCTAGGAAATACTTCTGTTTTGCAGTCGTGGTCCAAGAATGTGGTGGCAGGTTATTTCATTAACGACTCTGCCTTCCCTTCCCTTCCCTTCCCTTCCCTTCCCTTCCCTTCCCTTCCCTTCCCTTCCCTTCCCTTCCCTTCCCTTCCCTTCCCTTCCCTTCCCTTCCCTTCCCTTCCCTTCCCTTCCCTTCCCTTCCCTTCCCTTCCCTTCCCTTCCCTTCCCTTCCCTTCCCTTCCCTTCCCTTCCCTTCCCTTCCCTGCTGTCTGCAGGATCTGTGTTTCGACCTGCCCACCTGGTCACTACAATGCAGACAAGAAACGCTGTAAAAAATGCTCGCCCAATTGTGAAACCTGTGTTGGAGGCCACAGTGACCAGTGCATGACCTGTAAATCTGGCTACTACCTGAATGAAGTAACCAATAGCTGTATTACCAACTGCCCTGATGGGTTTTACCTGGATAAGAGTTAGTATTTCTCATTGTTTCTTTATTGTGGGCTGCAGAATTTGATTTGGGGAGGTTGCTGAATATTTATGAGCCGAAAATGTGTATGTTGATGCTTTTATCTCTTTTCCTATTCCCTTTATTAAGTTGTGGCCAAGTGTGATAGAAAATCTGTTCAAAAATTACTTTATTTTAAAAACTATATCTAGAGGCAGGATGCTTTTTTAGTGGTGACTGAGAGTAACAGTAACAGAACAAGAGCAGCTCAGGAGCAAGTCAGCTGCAGGACAGAGCAGGTTATCAGTACACCAGAAATCACCTGAGTCGTTCCCTCTATCCCCAAATCCAAATGATATGGCACCAGATAAGAGAGCTGAGCCATTGACCATTGCCTTTGAACTGGACCTCCAATAAAATTAGGCTCTGCAGATCTGTGATTGCTAAGCAGACTGCCCATGTTTAATTTCCACCTTGGCCTAAAAAAGATACTTAGACATATCTTCAAATGTGGTAACTTCTGTTACCTTTGGACACATCCTTTGAAGATAGATACATACCCAGGAGCATTGTGCATCTAAGTACTTAACCATTTTTGAGAATTAGTAAAAAAAGCCACTGCTTTAACTCTTCCATTTTCCACTTTGTGAGAATTACAATAAAGGCAATTCCTTTCCACTCAGTTAAGATTAATAGATGAAAAATTAGGACTAAATGGGAATATCAGTTTTGTTCTTCTCAGAAAGGTACATGGGACACTGTCTCAAAAAGACAGCAGGTCTTATGAGAGAGCAAAATCTCTTTAAGTAGGGAGCTCTTGAGATGAAAAGGCAGGTGTCGAGTAATTTATACATTGTCTTTGAGATCACACCTGTTCATGCAGGTGTGTCTTTAAGCACCAAATCAGGAAGACATTGACAGGCTACTTGTATGGATGGAAAGTGCAACAGGTAAATTGCAGGACAATCTCTGGAACATATGTCAGTTGTTATTACATATCACTGCTATATAAAAATATTGTTTAGGTCCATATTATAAATAGATAATGTGAATTTAAAATGTTTCTATAGTATTTTTAATGACCTCAAAGCAATCTTTTTTCTCCAAATGCAACTATCAAATGTTTAGAAATAGATTAAACTGTCAGATTCTTGATACAAAAAGGTAATGACAGGCAGATCTTAGCTAATTTAGTCTAGCTTTCTGCTTCCCTTCTTGATGTTAAGTTAGAAAGTGTAAGTCCCGTGATAATACATCCACATAGTTCTGTTAAACATAACTGACCAAGGTTTTCTGGGCTGTTTTCCTTTTTCCCTTGTAGATAAGATTGTTTGCAGAAAATGTAGCGAAAACTGTAAGACATGTGTTGAATTCCAAATCTGCACAGAATGCAAACATGGCCTAAGGTAAGGAAATGATGGATGTCACTGAAATGCCTGAAGAGGCTTACAGGGCTTCGGGTACACAAAGAAGGACATCAGATAGCTATTTAACCTTGAATGGTTTTCATTTCATGCCTTCTATCACTTTTTAATATAGTATTTTCTTGCTTTACTTTGTGTCAGTTTGGCAATGTATTTCTGGAAGACCTTTCATTTCAGGTAAAATAAAAGCCACAGTGGTGTGGAAAGCTGGCTTCTACACTTTTTTGACCTACAGTATTTTAGAGGTAGAGCTGATGAATCATATTAATATTTCTGTTTCATCCCTGTGATAGTTAGAAACTGTTTTGTTATATTTATTGTATTTCTTCAGACCTCCAGTCATTCACTTATCTGAAGTACCTCAGGCCCAGTTCTATTACACATATTTTAAACAGCAGTGGATCTATTTTTTTCATAGGGAGACTTAATAATTCTAGAAACCGATAGGTAAAACCTACAAAGCAGCAATTTCAAGCTCCTTATGAATGAATGGCCTTTTGACCCAAGCAGCAAAGGTCAAAAATCTTATAAAATTCATGATGGAATGTATGCTGGCTTTATGCCACAAAAAATATTGTCTGTGTTCAGTATCTGTAGGGGTTCTTCTTGCTGAATACAAATGTTCTGTGAATGTTTTAACACTTAGCTTCTACCTTCCACCAAACTGGATTTTTTTTTTTTAATTAGTAAAAGCTAGATGTTTTCTTCTAGGACATCAATAGCTGAATTCCCTTACATTTTGTTGGGGAATTCTCATTTCTATGTATTGATGTTGCAACTAGATTTTCCAAGTAACTGCAAAAGTTCTAGTACTAAAAGCTCTACTTTTTAAAAGTGACCTTTTGAAAAGGGAGTGTGATCTAATGGGAAGGAAAGCATGAGATTAAATCAGAACATTGGTCTGTTTACATTCTCTGTGAAATTTGAGGACCTGCTTCCCTTTTAAAATAGTATTAAATCTGCGCTCCATGCTAAGATTTTGGAGAATTTTAACAGACTCAGCATGACTTTCTGTTTATTAATTTATTAATTAGCAGTTTAGAAGTTCCTACAAAGGGCAAATATGTCAGGACACCAAAGACAGCATAGATTTGGTTGCTACTGAAAAGTTACTCCACATTTTCCTTATTTCTCAGGAACTAAGTTGCTCAGACTGCTAACACAAACAGCAGTTTGTAACACCACTGAAGAAGAAGTTTAAGGGTTGGACTTGATGATCTCTGAGGTCCCTTCCAACCCAGCCAATTCTATGAAAGCAGAGATAAGTCCATTCAGTGTGAGAAGAAGAATGTAAAATGTAAAAAAATTTAAACTAGCCCAACCTACTGTTTTCTTGAGCAATACTATCAAACTGAGACTGACTCGGTGACTTTTTGAAAAAAATACCATCTTTATGGGTATCACAGGTAAATTGACCCTTGCAAGGCATACATTTCATATTCCCCAGTTGCTCAAAAGATGCTACAGTTTCTTGGCAGTGTTATTGATGGGCACGGCTCTGAATGTGACATCGGAGACCTGAATTTCAGTTCTGGTTGTGTTGCAGACCCAGAAACATGATAAAAAAATGATGATGCTTCCTGCCTTATAAAGCACATTAAGGTGTGTGACTAAGAAAAAAAGTAAGAAAGCAGGGGCTCTTATGTTTGTTGAATTGCTAATTTAATTTTTTCTCAACTGGTACCATATGCACTCTTGAAATCTTTCAGGGGTGCTGAGCACACACGGCTTTTGGAGGATCCAATCTGTAAAGCAGAATTAGCACTCACTCAGGGTGGTAATCCCTAGAGCTGAAGAGCATTTTTAGAGAAAGTTAAATTAGGTGGAAGCTGAGGTTCCACAAAAAAATGGTAAACATGGCAGAGAAGTCCTAGCTTATAAAATACCTGGCACTGCTGTAGGCACCTTATAACATGAAAGTATAGGACACTACTTAGACAGAATCACTGAAATATCAGTCTTTATGCTTTTTATTTCTCCTCTGCTCCTCAGTCTTTTGTGCTGTCTCTCAAAAGTGCCTGCAGGCAGAATACCTCTGACTGCAATCTTGACAAATCTCCCCAGCCATTCGGCCTGCCATTCAGATAGGAGGTTTCAGCAACAGCTATTGCAGAAAGAGGTGGTGATTACCTTCACTTTGAATCCATTCTTAATCTCTGCTGTAGCAGAGAATCAGGAGATGCTGCTGGTCTTTCAAGAGAAGCATGAGATGTTGTTAGCAAGTCCCTTAACATTTTTTTTAATACAGTGGTGCTGACCCCGTGCCAAATTCCTTGTGGGTAATTGCATTTTATATGCTTGAGTTTTCAGTATTCTTTGGCATTGTTCAGGGTTGGGGTTTTTTCTGTTCCCTACTACTTGGTAGTGTTTACAAGTTTGTAAACAGCTTGTGTATTTCACCACAGGCAAAACTGAATTTCTTTTCCACTTGAAGTGATTTCTGTCTTTAAGCTTATAAAACATGACCAATGAAGGAAGCTGGTAAATCCAAATACGTGCATTGTTCTTTTCTTAAAAGAGAACTGTTGGTTTGTGCATGACCTTCTTATCCTCTGTTGCTTTTATCTGCCTGAACACTGTTCTGTTTTCCTTTTTACAACAGTTTGCATGGCACTAAATGTGCTATCCGCTGTGAAGAAGGGAAGTTTCATAATGGTAGAGAATGTGAACCATGTCACCGTTCTTGTGCAACATGTGCAGGTACCCAGCTGACATTTATCTGCATCATTTCCTTCCCTCCATGTTTTTAGCTCTGTTTTCATTCTACTACATTACAGTTAGAGAATAACATGATTCTTTACAGGTAAAACTTAATTCCCTTTATTGTTCTTTTATATTCTTTTATGTTCTCTAATATATTTTAAATACAGCACACTTATTTCACCTAAAACAAAGATCTGAGTTTTCTAATTGAAAGTGTGCATACACTCTTTTTTTTCCCCTTTTTTTCCTTTTTTTTTTTTTTATTTCTTAGAAGGCCTTGTTCTGGTTTATAGTAATGCCCTTTATTTTCTTTCTGGGAAGAAATAATGACTGATAGGTTCTGCACAAGCTTTGAAACTACCAACAGCCATTTCAGAGAAAGATGTACTGAAATAATCTAATATTGTCTGTTCTAACCATGTACTATTATTGTATTACTGTGTGAAAGCAAGTAAGGCAGGTAAAACATAGTCTCTAAAATTACAAGATTTTGCTGTAGTTTGAGGTCATCTCTGTTAGGCAATAAGAGAAAGTAGCCAGTAATACAATACATTTTCTCTCTGGTTTAAGGTGCTGGAGTAGATGCCTGCATAAACTGCACACAGGGTTATTTTATGGAAGATGGAAGATGTGTGCAGTCCTGTAGTAGTGGTTATTACCTTGATCACTCAACTGAAAGTGGATACAAAAGCTGCAAAAGGTATCATCAGTGTCTAATTTATGTGTCTGTTTGACAGAATATTAGCTATTACTGTGTTGAAAAAGGTATTACTTATGAGAGAATAAAACACTGCTGACCAAAAAACAGAAAAAGTATGTTGAATGCTAAGCAAATGAAGGAAAGGTGTTGGGGTTTTTTTTATTTATTTTAATCTGAGTTATACGCAGGAAGTCTTCTTTAGTGTTTTTTCTTTTACATATAAGTATGTCCTTCACTTTTAAAAAAACCTGTAGTAAGAATCTAAGTACATATGCATAGAAATGTAAAATTTACAAATCTGGTAGAGGATCTGCATTTTTCAGTAACAAACTAAATAGTCAAACTATGGTTTTTTTTAATTGCAACTTTATTAATTTATAGGGACCATAAGAGTTCTTCAGCTACATATTCACAAACAGGGCACAAGTATAATTACCAGGCTGCTGTCCAGAATATCTCACCTGACTCATTGTGCAAATGTGTGGACAAAGCTGTGCTGTGCAAGGCTGTGTAGTTTTTTTCAATTTCATTCTTTGTTAAACAAATACTATTCATTGCCCTGTGGAATAATTTATTATTGACTCACTCTGACTTCAGGGAAGGAAGGGAATCACCAACTGTTACAGTTCTCCACTCAAAAATGTTAATCGAGACACAATGAAAATATGATGGAGCCAGAAGGGTGGTGAAAGGACTGGGCACCAGGTCACTTCTTTCAGTGCTGTGGCTTTGGCTGATGCCTTCCTGGGGCACGTATGCACAGTCATCCTAATGCTTTTTTTCTCATTTCTGCATAGTTCAAAAATACTACAGTAATGAACCTGTTCAGTAAAAACAGTGTGAATAGGAAACGGTTGGAGGAAAGAAGCAGCGGGAGTGTTGCAGGGGGAGTTATTTATTTTTAATTTTTTTTTATTATCATTAGAGCAGCTTATACCTCTAGAAACAGCAAAGGAGCTTTTTGCAGTACAGAAAATGTCTTTGAGGAACCTTCGTATTTGGTGAGGCTGTAAGATCAGCTCCTGCCCTTGTCTTTCAGATGTGATGCCAGCTGTTTGGATTGCAGTGGCCAAGGAGACAGAAACTGTACAAGCTGTCCCAGTGGCTATAACCTGGACACTGGTGTCTGTGTGGTGGGAACAGTCTGCAAGGACGGTAAGTACAGTTTTCTAGAAAAATGGCTTTTACCACTGCTAGCTTCTTTTTTTACATGTAGGGTTGGTTTTGTCTGTCTGTTTTCTTCATTCTTGTAACGTCTTAATTTTTTTTGGTTTATGAAAAGGAGAAAACTCCATTTGCTAGTATTAACAAGATTAGTCATGTCCACTACACCCAAATTTTACTAAAATAGTTTTCCCCCCTGCCAACAACTTATTTTTCCTTCCTTTTTCAAAAGTCATTGCTTTTTAAAGTTTTTTATATGATAACCCTGATGCACTATCAAGAGAATTACATTTATGTATTATACCACTTTAAATTGTGGAAATGCTAGTAAGTAAAAAGGGATATGAAGTGACTGTAGTATTGCATGAATTATGTGAAAGGGTATTGAGAACAAAAGAATTCTGAAATAGAGTGTACACAATCTGTGATTTGAACTTCCTTCAAGTTCTCTGTTGCACCCAAGATAGCATTCTTATTGCATATGATTGGCTTAATTATTCACTAGTTCCTTTCAAATGTCACAACTGAAGAGACATTTAGCAAACATTGTGCTTCCCTAAAGATTTTACTATGTGAATTACTTGTAGATACAGCCCAACGAATGTAGTCCAACATGCAAATTATGCCAGAACCAAGACCAGTATTAAGCTATGTGGAAGATAACCTGGCACCAGATATAGAAAAAGATAACAATGACCCAACAATCTTGGATCCAGCTCATTTCCACTAGATTTAGTAAGAGGTTTGACTTGAATAAAAAAGAAAGGGTGCAGGGTTGAGTCTTGTTTCTTTACAACTTTACAGTGCCTGTTGGAATTTAGGCCTTCAAACTTTGAAAAGTGACCTGTCCATTGAAAAGTTACATTACAGGTACAGGTAAACCAGTCAAGAGGTCTTTTCACATCAGGGTATGAGAACTGTCACTGTCATCTAGAGCAAATCCAGAGAAGGTCAGATACAGATGGCCAAATGAAGAGGAAGTGTAAACCAAGAGTTCTGAGTAACCACTGTCTCAGTATGGTACTGCAGTTGGATTCTGCAACGCAAACGTTTGTCATACCAGAGTGGTCTTTAATATGGTTGTATAACTCTTTCTTTATGTGTATGCATGTAACTTCAATCTGTAGTTTCCCAAGACTGGGGACACCACATCCCAGTGCTGTCTCTTCCATTTTTTCAAGTGCAGCTGCCATGGAAGGGCAGCACATCAGCGTCTGGGCGTTCAGGCAATTGCAGCTCACCATGCTGCATTCCACCACACAGCATGTGTTCTATACGGTCTGAGGTAACAGAGAAAATCCAGAAGGTGGTTTTTTTTTTCTGTTTACAAAGCATAGAGGCTCTCTTTTCATTACATGATAATCAAGTGCTGGTTACTGGTCGAACTTACTCTATAGGATTTGCATTTCTGTTAAGTATGTTTTATACTTTTCTTTTGTTTGACTGTATTATTCTTTTAATTCATAGAGATTGAGAACAAATTCCTTTGCTGTAAATATCACTGTTTTCTAATTATTCTCTTTCTAATCTTTTTTTTCCTTTTCACAAATGGATTCAAATCATTCCCTGTCGGACCACACAATATCTCTTCCTGAAAAAAAAAATGTAAAAAATGCTGTTGACTGAAATTCCTTCTGATGGACCAAATTTCCTACTTGCTACCTGCTCCTGAATGGTCTCTTCAACCAAATCTGCCTGTCTGACCAATTAAACCTTCCTCCATTGTACACGCCATGCTCTTCAAACCTTCAACCTCCCCTCCTTCTCTTGCTGCTGCCCTCCGAAAGCCACGGAAGAGTCCTGGGCCGAGGGAGGATTCTGTATGCTGGTGAAAAAGAACAATCTCTGCCAGCGAAAAGTGCTTCAGCAACTGTGTTGCAGAACATGTACACAGAAGGGGTGAACTGACACCTCCCAGTGTCCTCCTGCTCCTATAGACTTATAGATTAATCCGTATTACTGAAAAAGAAAAAAAAGAAAAGGAAAAAAAAAAAAAAAAAAAAGAAAAAATTAAAAAAAAAGAAAGCCACCTCTCTCTCTCTTTCTCCCCCCTCTTTGTCTGGGGAGATGGTGAACTGTTTGCTGGAACTTAAATGGAAAAACTACAACACGCCTACCTTTCATAACTGGGTGTCTAGAGATGCACATCCAGGATCACAGAGTCAGTATTGTATGACCAAAGCATTTGATGCCAAAATTAACATCTAACTCATGATTTGATTTCCTGCCAACTTTAGGATTACTCCTATTTTTGAAGGTCCTTTTTCTTCCCTTTTTTCCCTGCTTCTTTCCCCTTCAGGATGTTTAAAGAGTGTTTGAAGAATACAACACAAGTTTACATGGATTAAAACTAAACAATACAAAAATATTTGCATTAGTCTTTTTTTGTGCTATGTGTATTGACAGGGGGAACTTGAGTTCCTGAGGGGATCAGAAACATCACTAGCTGCAGGACTAAGTTCCACCCCTTTTGTAACAATATTTAAAAAAAAAGAAAAGTGAACGTTTCTGCACACATTTCTTTCTTAGTTGCTCTGCTGTGTGCTGTTTTTTTGTATCACATGCAGTATGTATATATGTTTGCCCAAAATGTGCTTTTGGTCATATAGATTTCATTTTTAGACAGCTAGCTTATTAACAGATATGCTAGGATTTTTATTTTATTTTTTTAAATTGTCAAAGCTATTTCAAATAAACTCTAAAGAAAACATTGTTCCTGAAGTGAACAAATTCAAGAGAGGCTGCTTCTCTTGGTTTGCATAAGCGTGAGTAATGTAAACGCTCAGAAGTCAGAAAACATCGCTAACATGTAAGATGTATTCATAAATTATTGTTGTCTTGTAACGTTCATGAAAAAGGGGATATTATCATACAAATATGTGGAGCTATTTCATAGTGCCCATATGTAAATGCCAGTGTGACTATATGCGACGGTATGTGTTTACAGGACTGGATTTATGATTGTGCCAAATACATCTCTAGGGATAGTTACCTGTAGGGCAATAAATCAATGTTTCGCATGGTGTAACATTCGCGTGGTGTAACAATTGTGTCACGATGGGCCTGAATCTGCTTTGAACTGCTCACAGTAGAAATTTCAGCAGGAGTATTCCTGCTGGGGCTAATGCAGATACCTCACTGTAAAACCATCCTGGGTGCCGAGAGAAGCAGCCTTTGCCTTTCTTTCTTTACCCAGGCACACTGCTGACAGTACAAATATCTGTGTAGTAGTATATCTTCATCAGTTTCACTTGGCATAACTCTTTGAGAGACAGTCACTTAGCGGGAAATGGAAAATTGAACTTTGAAGATAACTGTTTAAAGGGGATAATACTTAAAAATATGAACTGTCTCAGTTATCTTTCCAGGACACGCAAAGATAAAATGGATTGCAGATGTTTAAGCATGTAAATGTTAGATAATAAAGATGATCAAAAATGACTGTGGAAGTTTTACAAGTGAATGGATACAAACATATAGAGGTAATATGCCACCTTTAGCAGAGAGCAGGGAGACCTGGTTTGTTGAGACAGGGGCCAGTCAAGCTCCTTCGGTGCCCATTACAAATTTCCTGATAACCTTTCAAGTTTAAAAGAATTAAATTTGTGCTAGTTTAACTACTAGTCTGTTACTGCCTCATTTCTTAGTATAACATGTTTAATTAGAACATAATGCTTTCAAAAGTTTAAGTTAATATTATATATATTATATATAAATATATATTCATAATTGAGATTTAATTATGTAATGGATTGTAAAGAATTTTTTTGGATATTTACAAATGTCTCTAACACTATTATAGAGAGGAAATTAATATCTTTGTTTTCTTTAAAGAAACTGACACATTGTTATATCCAAATTCATTTTTACTGAAAAAAATACTGTACATGTGTAAAATGTTCAGTTGTTATTTGTAAAATAGGGTAGTTCTGTTGTAACTGATACTGGCCAAAATCAATGTTATTCCATATTTTATTTTTTCTATTAAATTAACCTAAATTCCTGTTCTTTTGGTCTGGAAAAACATATTGATAATGTATATGTAAAATATCTTTCCTGAAGGGCACAGGTAGCTTTATGGCATAGAGCCCTGAGATCCTACACACAACTCATTGAAACAAGTTGGGAGGGTAAGGGTGTTTAATTTTAATGCAGATTTTTTCTTTTTTTATTTTAAGTAGTAGAGCTTATGATTGCAGAAATGTTTGTTTTCTGGGGTGGATGGATGCCTTTTGTGTAGTAGCAGTACAGCCATGTCTGCACCTTAGTGGGTAACAAAATGTTGGCTTCCTCTGACCTGTAAGAGTTTGTGATAACTCTGATCTCTTGTATGCTTAGGATTAAAACGTGAAAACTACTTACTGTCTCAGACAGTTTAGGAGTAAAGTTTCATCTTTGCAGTCACACATGCTCGTTTGCACCATGACATGTTGATGTCTGTTCACGTGGCAGTACCCACACCCAGCACACCTCAGATCACAGCCCCAGTCTGACACTTCTGAGCAGCAGTCAGTCTGTCCTTTCCAGCAGAGCAAAAGGGCTCCATGCAGACTCATCTGTGACCCCTGCAGCATGAGATCCTCCATCAGTGTTAGCTGATGTTTTCATTCATATCACACTTAGATCTACAGTGTGAGTGGAGACCAAAGCAGCCACTTACCCAAGAAGTCCTGTCTTCAAATGACATGTTAAGCACTTTCACTGAGGCGATGTAAAGAATTTCCCGGAAAAAAAAACCCAACAACTTTTCACCCTTAAACTTCTCACTGGATCCAACTTGGTTTTAAAACCAGGAGTTAGGTCATCATTCTCGTAGGCTCTCCCTCGGCCTTGGGAGAAGTTTGGTAAGCAGAAGTTTGGTAAGACCACACCTGGAAAAAATGGTAGTCCTAAACTTTGCACCAATGCTGTAGGAAGAGCTGCTTCTTTCAACTTGCACCTCACATTCATCTTCCAACTAGAGTGAGAAATTCAGTCATTCATGGTGTTGCTAAGACTTCATCTTCTTAGAGTAGGAGTGATAATGAAATTACTATAGCTCTGACCAAAGGATTCTGCTCTAGAGAGCATATCTGTAAATGTTAGGCTGTGAAATCTCACAAAGAAAGCACGGAACTGAGTTAGGCTGAAAACCTGTACTTTCTGGTATCAGCACAGATCATTTTTACATTACATCATGCCGTAATAGCAGTGGCCAGATACGAGCAGAATTGGTAAGCAGCACTGTAGTTAGTCCTCATATAGGAGGCTCGCAGTTGAAGGAAGCTAGTTTGTTCTTAGCTGCAGAGTTTTCTTAGGTGATCAGTCCTCCCTCTGTGATTCAGTGGTGAATAGTTCAGAGTGTTTAGTATTTGGCATGGTGTTGTTGGTATGGAAAACAGGTATGGACCATTTTAGGAAGATTAGAAGCTGCTATGTATGAACAAAATTATACTTTTCTCCACATCTGAAAGCACTGTGGATTTCATCAGCCTCAATCTGTTCATTGATATCTGCTTTATTCATATCACAAGTCAAAAAGCAATGACAAACTGAAGATGCTGTTCTAGTTAAGACATGCCAGTTCCATGAGTTCCATGGTCAAGTGTTTGTCAGTTCATATCTGTTTTGAATACTTATCCAGTTCTTGATTTAGATGCAAACTGGACACCAGACTGGACCTCTTCTTAGCCAAAAGTCTCAAAGACAATGACAGCTTAATCAAAAAAAAAAAAAAAACAAAACCAAACTACCACCTCATACGTGTGCTGACATTATTTTGAACCATAAAAAAAGTTTAGGATGTCCCAGACCTGCAGACCATCCAGTAGAAGGCTGTTGAGTGAGGGGTTTATTTTATAATAGCAGTAATGTTTCCTTTTCTGCTGTGGGGCTATAGCATTACTCCCTTTCTAGCTGCAGCTCTCCAGCAAACTAGATACCTGCCAGCATATATTGGTGGAAACCTTATGCTTCCAACCAGTAATTCCTGTGGCTCTTGGCTTAGACCCTGCCTACCTAATCACCTATCCCACTGACACATCCTACCTCTTTCTGAGTAGGCTTTGCATCCTTCCACTCCGTGAAGAACACTGTTTTCTCATAAAGATTTTCCACTACAGACTGCCCCAGTCTCTATTGGGATTGGAGCTTCCCAATGTCCCTGCTACTGAATATATTGAGTAATAGTGGGGCTGCTGCTTGTTCCTTATTTCAGGTAATGGTAAAAGGTATGACAGTGTGAGCCTTGAAGATAAGTAAATCTATATACAGAGGTATTAGAGCTGACTACAGCAATTTCACCAATCCGTAAATACAGCTTGCAGCTGGTGATGACCAAGTTAGTCCTCTTAATAGCCATATCACAGCCAAAGTGAGGATTACCCGTATAAGTGGCCATTTTAGGTAACTATCTGCTAGTTTTTAATGAAATTTTTTAATTAATGGAATGACTGTAAGAAAGACTGCTATAAATTTAGGATTCCTGTAGAATCATTTAAGTGGCTGCTTTTATGAGTCAAAGCTTCCAGTTTACAGTGCAACTTGTGGAACAATAACCGGTCTGTGATCCATTACCATGCCCTATATTTATATTGGATATGCCACTGACGTGTCATTGGTACAGAATTAATCAAGAAAAGTTCTGCCATTAGATGCTTGTGCAAAATATTTTAAGCAAGCATCAACAAAGTTTTACAGCATAGAAAGAAAAAATTCTAGTCAAGTTTTCATCAAAAAGAAACTGACACCAACGACTTGCTTGAGTTTGTTCAAAATATGCAGTCTCAGTATATGAAAAACAAAAAGGTTGAAGATGTATTTTTTATGAACATTTGGCTTAGCAGGGAAAAAAATCTGTTTGGCATAAGTTGTTCTTTTTTTTTAAGTTGTCTTGCTTAAACTATCTTGGGAGATTCCAATTTTTTATGAAATTGATAATCTGATTATTGACCACCTCATGTCATGAAATGCACTAGGGCTTGAGTCCTCCTCATTAGCAAGGACTAAAGAGTTGTGGGTAGAAACACAGTGTCCTTGAAACAAATGAAGGCTCTGAACCTTAGGGTTGCATCCAACCAGTGGAAGTGCGACCAACACCTGCATTTCTACCATTGGTTCCACACTGATGAGCAAAGAGGTTCCAGATCTGTTGAAGTCCTGGGACGTTTCTGTGAAGTCTCAGGGCACAGTAACATTTGGTGTCACTAGGGAAACTGTTCTGAAATCCTCAGGATAAGGCCAGAGAGACTGCAGTGATGTTCACCTGCTATGCAAGGACAGCAGACACCACCACATTATTGCACTTTAATAGCCCCACTGTGACTGAAATGAATCTGGATGGATTTTTTTCCTGGATTAGAAAGCAGAAATAATTTTCACTTCTAGCATGAGAATGTAGTCAAAGAAAAGCATGTGTATGATGAGAATATGCTCTGAGCACTGAAAAAAAAAAAAAAAAATCCAGTAAACAAATGCATCCTCTCAGTGCCACACCAAAGGATGGTTTTTTGTTACTTTTTTTTTTTTTTTTTCTGAGCAGCTCATGCATTTGCTGCCAACGATGGGCAAAGCACAGCTTAGAAGAATGCCCCATTTACAATTTATTTATTAGTGTTTCTCAGTGTTTGAGGGATGGATTTGTCGAAAGTCATCTGGGAAAACAATACTTTTCAAAGCAAAAAATGCTATTCCCTTACAACACAGAGTAGACATTCTTTATGGTGTTGTGCAATGAGCTGACTGAGTGCTCATTTTTCCAGTCATTCTGGGGTGGGAGAAGATGACAGAGCTGAATCTTTATTCACCAAAGGAAATGCAAACTCAGTAGTAGCACTGAATGTGCACTGGAGCGTGGCTGCTGTGGTGTAGTTACAATTCAGATAATACTATGTACCTTTCCATTTACAATTTTTGTAAAGTCTTTTGCCAAAGCCTTTGCCCTGCCCACTGACCTCCTCCTGATGCTTTTTGGTGTTCTATGAGAAGTTTTGGAAGGGAAGTCTTGCACCCGGTTGCCAGAACCCATGGATGGCATTGCCCATCCATGCTTGTGACCGTGGTGATGTGACGTTCTGTGCAATGCCACTGGGTCGCACAGAGGAAATAATTCAAGTATTCACTCCCAAATAAAGTAGCCCCTTTTCTTACTGCGGTAGCATGGCCATGCTGAACCGAAGTTGTGTAAATGCTGCTCTTGCTGGGTCTGCCTCCCACACACCCTCCCTTGAATTCTTTCAATCCCAAGACTGAAAGGAGAGTTCAGGGAACTCCCATAGCCAGATGATGCCACAAAGCCTCTCTCCATCTATATCTGAATTAGAAGGGCAATATCATTTACCTGTCTCTGCACCCTCAGTGTGGAACCTATGATCATTAAAGGGAACTGTGCTTTCCAGGGTAATTACCAAAACCTTCACTAGTGCTGAAATGCTTTTAGTGGAGAAAAGGAACCTGGGTAAATTTTAAGCAAGGAGATATCACAAGTGTAAGGGTATAGAGTTTGTAGAAGAGTTACAGACAGGAAAAAAAATTGCTCCTTTATAACTCTCATTAAAATATTAATTTGAACTGCTCCTTACTTCCAAGGAGATAAACTTGTTCCTTTGGGCAGATTTCTTTCAGGCTTTAATATGTGTTTATCTATGCAAATTAAACAGGAATTCCATTTGATTAGCAGTATGAATCCTTGTTGTTATATCTTGTTGGGGCAATAGTTTGCCTGCTGAAATCTGCCCCATTATCAGCAGATCAGCAGATCTGTGTTCACATCCTGACTAAGCTGGAGATTGCCAGCACAAAGACTCTGGGCAGATGTCCCTCTGTTTAAGATGGGTGACATCCCTGGAACACTGCCCTGAGATACCCAGAGCTTCCCATTTCAGGTTTACCCAAGTCAGACTGCAGAAATCCCGTGGCCACAGAAGGCTCCTTGTACATTAATTGCACACTCCTAGCTGAGCATAACATCTCCATATGTGCATGTGCATCTCCATAACATAGGAGAAGAGATGCCATGCTGCCGTGGCTGCCTCTGGAGTGGGATGCATTTTCATACAGCATTTAAAGTTTCTGTCCTTAATGTGCTCCAGGTGTGATTAACACCAGCTTTACTCAATGTATACAGTGAGCTTCCCCCTCTCTTTTGCATATTTCACATATACATTTTGAATGTAGTTCCAAAGCAGTACTATGAGCTCAGTGAGATAATTTTCAGGGAGATTCAACTGTCCCCATTCCACTGTCCTTTAGGAAATTTCCATGTACTGAGATTCACAAAAACCAGGAAACTTTACAAGATCAGATAGAAATTTCCAACCAGAAAGCTTCAGAAATGAAGGGGGTGAAAAATTACCTTTTTTTCCATTGCTAGTCTAAAACTTTAAGGGTGCTTTAGAATTTCCCCCTCTTTCCAAAAAGTGAGAAGGGAAAGGAACAAAGTGCTACCAACACACAACAGGGTTGCTTAATTCCCCTTTCCACTTTCTCTTGGGGCTGTCAAATTTCAGGCTTCAGTTGAGCATCAGGAAACCTTGCCAGGCTCTGACATTCACACACAGGCAAGGGAGAAACCCAGGTCCCAGCCAGCTTTTACTTCCAGACATCGATGTTATTAGTACAAATGGAGGTTTAAAGCTGAGGGGGTTTTAATGCTATAAATAATAGTACAAATGTAAGTTTAAACCGGATCTTTAAAATAACAAGGAATGCCTTTCTGGAGACTGTTTATGCCCACACAATACCCTGAGGACTCTGGCTCTTCAATAGATTTCTAACAACTCTTATATAAATACTACATATAAATGAGGGAAGAAACACACAGGAAAAAAGAGAGGGAAAATCCCTTCATGCCACCAAAAATTGCATCTTTGGTGTAAATATTTCTATTCAGTGGGGGAAAGAATATGGGTTTGTGTAAGTTAGTGTAGTTGATAAATGTGGTTGCCTCTCTCCTGCCTGTCATGATTAAAGCTAAGCCGAGGATCTGTGTGATCTCAGCTAATCCTGCAACAAAAGAGCCTTTCATCCTAAAATCATTATATCATGCTCAGCACCACACACCACTCCTCAGAAAAGATATGTTCACCCCTTCCCAAGGTTGTGCTTTGTCCCTTAGCACAAGGGGCAGCTTCAGTGATGTAGGAATCAACAGCTTAATTTCAGCCTCCTGGTTCGACACTGCCCAGACACTTCTGAAAAGTCTTGAATCTCTCTCATCACCTCAAATTATAGTATCCTAACGTTTTCCCCGTGAAGAATTTCTCTTTGTCTCCTTCTGACCATCCAAATAGGGAGGCAGAAATTTTGGTCATTGTGTAAAATGACTGAGTGGAGAAGAGTAATTAGCAGAAGGCTGAAAGCTGAAGGCTCAAATTTTGTATAACTGCCTAAAATTTGGGGGGAAAGGAAATGCCATAATCTCCATGTCCTGACATTTTCAAGATTCCTTCGAGGGAGCTGTAATCAATCAAACATGAAGGCTTTAGGCTAAACATAGAGGTAAATTTGAGAGTAATCCTCCAGGTGAATTTTAGTGGCTTGTTATATGCAGGTTAGTCTAAGTTTCATATGGACTTAAGCTCTATGGATAAACATTTCTACAGCGCAATTCAAGGAACTGATCCCACCAGCCAGCCAAAATTAAATGTATTAAGGCCAAGAACAGGAAAAGCAGAGAGCTCACTAAGACTAAATCCTCTCAGTTCTTGCTGCAGATTGATAAAAAGAAATTATGATCAATGTTTCTTTATGTGCTTTTTGAATACTTTTTAACCTGTATGACTTACATAGAAAAGCCCAAATACAAAATCCATATCTAGGTTTCCATGAAAGCAAACAAACAAAAACAGAGGAAATAGGGTCATTTTTTTCACTTATTATTAAGCAAAGCCATGGGGACAGTGCTGCAGAGATCACCAATGAACATTTTAAAATTAAATAAAGTGATGTTTTGATTAAGAAAAGTGGGGAGGTTAACACACGACTTGCAATGACTAAGTCTCACAGTGGGTCTACAAGAGAAGATGCACTTATAACTTCCTGCATGCAAAACTGTAACTCCAGGTGTAATTTAACAAGAATATTCACCCCCCCATTTGGCTGGTTTCCTAAAACACCATGTACTGTCAATGACTGGCAGTGCTTTTGGAAAGCAGGAGAGCAACAGTGACAAGGACTGTACCCTCAATACTGCTCATGCAAAGACAAACATGAACTGGCAGCTACGATAGTGCTCAAGTCTGGGTGTCAAGACAGACAGGTTCTAACTGTTACTACATCCTAGCTCGATGATCTTACTGCAGATCATTTTTTTTCTCCCACCTCAATGGCAGATAATAGCCCTTACCTCATTTTAAAATGCATCATGTCAACTAATAGGAACCCAGCCTAAGTGTTAGGCTCTTGTATGTAGTGAGTGCCTGCCACTCAACGTGACCCAGATGTGGAATTAAACATTTCTAAGTAGAGACAAAAAGCACTGTATGTTAAAATCTCCCCATTTTAAGACATTATATCTGCTAAAATAGTCTCATTCTTACCATGCCTCTTCTTCCTGTTTTTAAATAAGGCGACAAGTGTTTTTAAACAATGTGACAAGGTGACAGAATTGAGAAACCAATGATTAAATATGGGATGATCTGAAGTAAATGATGAGTATTTCCTGATTGAAGGCATAGTGAGATACACTGCTGAGAGTACTCCCTGTCTCCCTATTATGTATGTTGGACAGATAAAGAACCTTAATACAGAAGAAAGAAAAAGCAAAAGACAAAAAAACCAACAAAAAAACCAAAAAAAAAAAAAAATCCCCCCAAAAAGAGGGCATCTGAGGCTTTGATAACCGGTATTATCCAGCAAGACTTGCAAAGAACTATATCACCCACAAGAAACTCTGGCAAACAATTGAGCTGCCAACTGGAATAGTTTGAAAGTCATCTTTAAAACTGAATTTCAGTGTTAACTCCTTGGATATCTACAAACTATTTCATTAACATTTAGTGGCATACCTACAGTTCTAGATGTGACTTGCGATTCATAGGGCATAATATGTAAGGATTTTCTGTTTCACATTCTTATAATAGTATGTTTTAAAATACTTCAGCCCAGAGGATAAACTAAGCAGAGAACTGGTCTTCTGGCACTATTCCAGCACAGCTGAAATGAATTACAGCACTTCCAATGAAAGGCATAACAAAGAAATAACAAAAACCTTTTAAAACTAAGCATTTCTACCATGAGGGATGGATTTGAGTGGGCATAGCTGAGGTGTATGGATTAGTAGCAGAGGTTCAATGGATAAGCATACAGGAAATGTGGGCAAATAAATTGAAGGACTGAAACAAAAAAAATTTTCTAACACATCACAAAACAGCATCAGAAGAGCAATCATTTAATAATATTGTTCTGATAGGTTTCTCATTGACATAAGGCTGGTGGTATAGAGCATTGAGCCAGCAGACCTGCAATAAGATGACTTTCCAGATGCTGCATTTTTTCATAGCTGCGTATTGTACAAATATATTTGTGTGCGTGTTTGTGTATATACGTATCAGATTTAGAATCTTATAAAACATTTGAGATCATCGTTTTTCTATGTTATACCCTCTGAATACATACTGGAAAGACTCAAAAGGCCTACATTAAATAAATTCCTTAATGGCCTGACAATTTACTGGACAGCAGCCCGGAGTCCTTTTTTCTAGAAAGTGAGAACTGCAAATATTATGTATTTCAATAGTTACTCATCATTACAACATTTTATTTCAGCAATATCTAGATTAATTCAGAATGCAGCTGAATTCTATGTCAAACAGTAAAATATAAAGAAATCTAGCCTAGAAGATAGAGCATTGCAGTTCAGGAAAACCACACTGCTTCCATGGAATTAGGTCAACTTAGACAACTCAGGGTTGGGCTTATATGGGCATGTATGGAATTACATAAATACATGTCAACATACATATATAGTGTGCTCTGGATAATAATAACTATAAAAATGTGGGAATTTGTATTCATATGTAGATTTCTGTTTCCCTGTCTCATCAAGAGACTGTTCATGGAACTTCTTCCCAGTTAGCTCTAACCCCAGATCAGTCTCTGAGAAGCACTGTCTACATTTTCTTATGTGGCTCTGTCCCTGGTTTTTGGCTTAGCTTTTGCCTTTTTCTTTTCTTCAGGGGACACAGAAAACTTTCCAAAATTATAGTTTTATTTTTACCCAGATTTTGGGTGCCCCAGCTTTCACCTAGATTTGTCTGGACATTCCAGTGGATATGCTTTTATCACTGTATGATTCCCTCCCCACCCCCCCAAGATTGATAAGCACCACCTAGACAATATCACATAGCATAGATTCCAGTTTTTATAAAATTTGTTAAGACAGATGAATATGAAGTAGAAAACACAAGGGAATATAGAGACAGAGGTTAGGATAGAGAATATAATTGGCAGTGTTTTAAAAAATTATTCTTTCCTCCATAATTTTAAACTTAGAGCAATAGTTGCTCACATAGTGCTTTTGCTCTTCAATGTAAGAAACTCACAGCAATTGAGAGCCAAAACCTAGTCATTCCATATTTGTATTTGGTGGACTCCCAAAGTTCACTGCACTTGTCAAATCTGAATTTCCCAGCAACAATACAAATGGAAAGAGTATCTCCATATATCCATAGAAACCATGGATTTTGTGTATTACACAGGACTCTCTGCTGAAACTCTTCCATTACTTAAGAATGAAGGAACACCTAGCTCTCTCATATATATAGGTTCAGTTAGAATAATTTTTCCCATAACAAACTGACATAAAAACCCAATTTTGGCTTTGTGAAAATGCTTGATAAACTGAGGTGCTGTCCCCATGTGATGCTGCACAGAGATCAGGTGTTCATGCCACTTACCAATTTAGTGTCTCTGCTCTGAGATATGAAGCCTATAGCTTACTAGTTTGCACCAATATTTTAATTAATACTTCGTAAGAAAAAAGGCAAATTTTGCACTTCTGGGCCATGGTAGCACTAGTGTATCTGTGATTTGAAATAAGCAATTTTTTTTCTCCCAGGGGAATATCTTGATGATTCCCAAGAATGTCAGTTGTGCGAAGCATCCTGTCAGAAGTGCATTGGACCTGAGCTGGACAACTGCATCAGCTGCTCACCCACAAGGTAAATGTCTCCTTGCACCATGCAGCACAAAGATCTATCAACATCCTCTGGAGAAGTGGCTATATGGTCTTTAGCACTAGCTTACAGAGTCCACTGCAGAAGATGATTAGGGCAAACAAAACAAGAGAGGAAACAAGTGTTTCGTGAGCCACAGTTGGCTCCACAGGTGATAGATGTTCATCTAGGTGACTTCCACAGAAAAAGGAAAATTTCCTTGGATATGGGAAATAGTCTTGCTTTCACTGCCAACTTTTCAAAGTCATAAATGCTAGAATCACAACAGTGACAAATTTGACAAAAGTCTAGGGTATCTGCAGTTATACACAGCCAGAGACTTTGGCACAAAGCATGAACATGGACACCTACGCTAGAAATCTGGGAGATATTCATAGCACTTAAACATCATTTCGGTCATCTTGCACATAATCTAGGAGCCTAGTAGTTTTAAATTCATGTCCTACCTTTGCCTTTTGACTCATATAGGTAGCTCTGGTTCTTTTGCACTAGATTACATTGTAGCCAGGTGATATTTGCACTGATATGAAATCAGAATCAGACATAGTGTCATAGGAAAAAAATCCCAAGGCAATCCAGAAATTTACCTGGCAAATATCTGTCATATGACTTTGCCAATAAAAAACACACCAGGATCAAAGGAGTCCAAGCAAAAATCATAAATGAGGAAACAGTAATTATTTAAGGTGCATTACATCAGAAATGGCATTAAGGCAGGAAATGTGGCCAGAATTTTGGACCGTGGACTGGATTTCTCCGTTTCACAGTTGCATTTGAAATTATCTCTGTTCATTGAAATCTATTTTTGAGTTTTACACAGAGAAATGTGCAAAACAAGGTACAGACCAACACCATTAGACCTCTGTGGCCTTTGGGAAGGGTGTTGCTGTCTCCTCCCTACTCCCCAACCCCTATCAGCAGATCCTCTAATAGATTTTAATTTTGGTATGTAACATTTCTAAAAGATTTCTGTGCTCCTGAACATCATGCAAGTTGTTAGAAAAAGTCATATTAAAACAGCCAGTAGTTAGAGAAATAATAGTTTTGTTATACATCTGAAATAGACATGTTTAATTGAAACAGAATTGTAAATCCTGTTTCTCTTGAGAGCTTCACATGGTGTTTATTGAAGTCAGAAATGAGAAGCTACTAGGTAATCCAGACTAAAACGCATCAGTCCTGTTTTCCTACAGGGAAAACAGGCCTTTCCTCTTTGTAAAGGGTAGTAAGACTTAGGGACTGGGATTATTGAAAATAATGTGAAAACAAAAACACCAAACAATCTCTGTTCTTAGTGACAGCTCATCAGAATATGTCACCTGTTTTCATAACAAAATCACTCAGATTGTCTTCTTTTTTGACAATTCAAAACATTATTACCCGTTTTAGAAATACTCTGGAATTTAATTTTTTTATCTAGCCAAGATGACTTTCACAAAATTCTTTGCCCATCTGTTTACAGTTCGAACTGCAAAGGTCAGTGACAAGATCTGAAATGCAGGTGTCTTCCCTTAGGTGCAACATATAAAACAAACAAACAAACAAACCAAAAAAACGAACAATCAAACAAACAAATCTAACCAAGTAAACAAACAAAAAAACCAGAAGGGGCTACAGTCTGTGAATGTGAGCTGAATGGTCTTAAACATTCAGGCATTGGTATGCCGTCAGCATAGGATTAGTTTACAGACTCCAGAGCAAAGATATATCTTTACAGAATGCTTCATATACCCATTCAAGCTTATCCTGATTCACCCCAGCAGCCTGCCTTCAGCCTCACAAGACTGTTTAATAAATTCCTAAGTTTTCTTTGTTATGTGTACTTTAGGAAGACTGTTTACATGATAGCCTGCTTTTCCATTTCCACACTTCATAATCCTAGACTTTTCCAGTCATGGTCTGTTTGGTTTTTTTTAACATTTGAGGCTTTTTTTAATATATTAAATGGCTTCAAAGACTATTAGACAAAATTGGTTTTAATCTTTGTAGATCTTTTCCTCGTCTTCTTTTAGAATAAATATGACAATGGCCATAGCAATTCAAATTTATGAAGGTATATTGTAGACATTCTCTAATGCTGGCTCCAAGGAAGCATGCACTATCTTAATGTTATGGAAAGCCTGATGCTCCCCAGATGTACAAAAAAGGTAATAGTCTCAAAGGCTGTACTAAGGTCCTGAATGGTGCTCAGCTTCTCTAGAAACTGAGTTCTACATCCTCTGATAGCAAACTGGTCAAAGCAGTTTTGTGGACGAGACAGTCTCTATTTTCCTAATACTGAAACATTGTCAAATTCTAGCCAACTTGTTTTATATTCTTTTTATCTGTACTGGTGTTTTTATACTTTTGTCCCAAACAGATTAAAACCAGTAGACATTAAGCAGTAAGTGAAAGATGAGCCAGAAATTTTCATGACATAAAAGGATTCTGTAGAAAATATTTCATTACCCAACAAAAGGAGAATATTTAGGAGCAAAACTCCTAAGTGCTTGCAGATATGCAACCCCTGAAAGCCAACATTCAGGTAGATGTTTGATTTTATGTACAAAGTCATTTTTCTGAAGCCATAGTACTGTTCACAGGAAACCTTTAAAGTAAAACTAATAGGAAACTTCAACAGACAGATCATTTAGAGAGAAAGGCCAACTTTTTCTTTCCTTGTAAAATAAGTGACCACTGCAGAGATTGTGGTAGAAGGACATTTAGCTACAGGGGCAAAATGTGATTTTTCTCAGAAAAATCTCAGAAAACACTGCTAAGATCCAGATTCAAAGCATGGTTTAATTTCCACTTAGTACATACTATGAATACAATCAGAAAAGTGTAGGAGTAAACAGCAACGACTTTCACAAAAGTAAATATAGTAAATATAGTGAAGGAAGAATATCTTGGGTTTCTTGTTATTTTCCTGTAAATGTAAAGAACAAGTAATCACTGTATTGGTAATCATGCCCCTCTGCCTTGAAAGAGTCTTTGATGATGGTCAGTGTGCTATGCAATGCCCCAGAGGAAAGTATGAATTCAAAGGACAATGTCATTTGTGCCATCACACCTGCCTGGACTGCAGTGGAAGTGAACCTAACAAATGTACCACTTGTGGAACAGGTAAGAAAGATTTTGTTTTGAAACTTTTTCCCCCTCCCTTGGCCTCCAAGTTCCCTTTTCTTTCTGTTCTCGGGGTCAGTCCTTAGATTAAATAAAAGAAAATGTGCTTTTGCTACTGATCTACATCATAATCTTGTTTTGGCCCTGAAGGGAACTGGAACTCCATTTATTCTTTTAAAGTACAAGAACACACAAATCTGCATTGTCCTTTCATGTTTACGTGTTTTCTTTGGTGTGTTTTGAATAGGGGATACATTACTTAACAGAAAGAGCAGCACAGGAAAGAAAGGACAGAAAACCTATACAGCTTGCCTCTGGAAAAGAAAACTCCACACATGCCTCCCCAAAGCTCTGCACAGCTCTTGATTGAAATGGAGCAAGCTTGCACAAGCAGGCAGGGAGGGGGAGGCAAAGAAATAAGCAAAGTGGGTTCCCCCGCAGACTGCTGTGTCCCTACAGCTGCACAAACGAGGCCTGCAAGGAGAAGCTTATCACCAACACACATGGAAACTTGGGGGGTTTCACACATTTTTGCAGACCTTAGGTTGAGAGAGAAGATAATTAAAATTCTGTTTGTTCCAAAAAACAATTCATCTTGGTTTGAAGCTCCATTTTAGAAATTGTTTCCTCTTGCCTATAACACCCCATGGGGGAATAACTTGAGGCTACTACATACACATAGAAGTGCATGTAATTAGCCTGATCTGCCCTTGGAAACAAATATTTAACTTCAAATTCACTTAGTAAAGAGGAATTTTTTGTGAGCTTTTTCATAACTGATTCAGAGCCTTTTCCCTTTCAGCTGATACTCCATTTTGAGTCTTAATTATTAGGGGCCCAGGCTTTATTTAGCATTAAGTGTCTAGATTGCAAGAAAACACTAGCATGAATGATATTGTCATATGTGTTATGAGACTGACAGAACTTGTATGTTCACTGCAACAGAACTCGGCAATGGAAATCTCCTGACTTTGTTAGACTGATGAATGTAAACAGTAATCATTCACTAGCATTACAACTTTATATGCCATAAATCTCCAGGAACGTGGATGAAGTCCAGAAATTTTAGCACATGTTTGGTCATCTGGTGTCAGCGAACAAAATTCATTCTCACCAGCTGCAGCACTGGTGCTTCATAAAGCTGCTTGCTATGGCCAAATGTCCTCTGCTGCTGACACCTTTTTCCTACTTTTTTGACACACAGACAGAAGAGGGATCGAGCGTTTCCTGTACCATGGGGAGTGCAGGGAGAGCTGTCCTCCAGGTTACTACCATTCAGAGCACACCTGCATGGCTTGCTCTGGCCACTGTGAGGTTTGCCTGAACTCCAGCCACTGCAAAAGGTGTTTCAGAGGCTACTTCCTAACACAAAACATGTGTCAGAAGCATAGCTGTAGAGAAGGTAAGCATCCTTCTGTAGTAATTAACAAATATTCTATTTGATTTGCAGCAGAAATGGGGTTAAAGGGTCTGGGCTCCTATTTTGAAATATGCAGTCACATCTGATTGAGGTTCTTAAACTACAGCACCGATGCTCCTCTAATATCATGTTAATGTAAACATTTTTTCTCAAAATGAGCTAAGAAAGAGCAAAAGAGAAAAGAAAATGCTGTGAATAGTACTCCTTTTTGGATTTGGGTAAAGTTTATTTCCAGGAAACTTGCTGAGTGCTTTTCAGTGTTGGCCTTCCAATATCAAGAATTAACCCAAAACTGGTGATTTGCAAAACACAGGTGAAGTGGAAGATCCTGACTCTGAAGACTGCATACCCTGTTCAGATGGATGCCAGAACTGCAGACAAGGTAAACATTCCTGTTGTGAACCTTTATCTTTATTCATAAGGTAGGGAAATATATTCCTCTTCCCTCTCATCATGAGCCTGTGTGTGCACACTCTGCATTCTCTTACTAAGTACACTCTTTTTTTCCCCAATATATTTATTTTTGAAATATTTCTAGATTCTGTCTTCAGTGTAAATAAATAATAATTTTTAAATTAATGTAATCTTTATGTAATCTTTGCATAGGTTTTATTGGTTTTTTTCCTTGCTTGAATGTCACACTCAGGCTGAGAGATTTACTGACTTTCTGAAGCTGCTATTTGACATAAAACTTTTCCATAGATGTTCAGATTTTTTTGGGCCTGAAAATAGGTCATTAGTTTGTGCTTTTCTGTTAAAGAAGTAGACATGTGGACAGAACTTAAATTTCATTCAAGGGCCAGTCACTGCAGTAGCAATGCTACTGCCCTAAAAGAATACTAAAAGATTGGACTAATTTTTATGCTGGATTACAAAAAAAAAAAAAAAAAAAAAAAGCTCCTTCTCAATATAATATGATGATGGCAGAAAATTTTTTGTTTTCAGATAAATGCCATCTAACTTATTGAACTTGGTTAAATCTGTATCTCAGTTAGTCATCTTCACAGAGGACTAGAGATTTTCAAAAGACCTCACAATTCACTGTTTCCACTCTGTTTACATTAAGAAAATTTTACTTAATGGGTCTATATGGAGCAGTAATAATAAGGTAGAGTGCCTGTGGGTCAGAATCAGGGGGAAGGCCAACAAGGCTGATATCCTGGTGGGAGTCTGTTACAGACCACCCAATCAGGAGGATGAGGGTGATGAATTATTCTACAAGCAGCTGGCAGATGTTTCAAAATCCTCAGCCCTTGTTCTCGTGGGTGACTTTAACCTGCTGGACATCTGCTGGGAACTCCACACAGCAGAGAGGAGGCAGTCTAGGAAATTCATAGAGTGTACAGAGGATAATTTCCTGCTCCAGCTGATAAATGAGCCTACCAGGGATGGAGCCCCGCTTGGCCTTCTTTTCACAAACAGAGAGGGGCTCGTGAGAGATGTGGTGGTCAGTGGACGTCTGGGACTCAGCGACCGTGAAATAATAAAGTTTTCGATATTCAGGGATACAAGGAGGGTTGTCAATAAAACCTCTATGTTGGACTTCCGGAGGGCAGATTTTGGCCTATTCAGAAGACTAGTCCAGAGTGTACCCTGGGAAACAGCCCCTGAAAACAAAGGGGTCCAGGAGGGACGTACGTACTTCAAGGAACAAGTTTTGAAAGCACAAGAGGAGGCTGTCCCGGTGTGCCGAAAGGCAAGCTGGTGGGGAAGACGACTGGTATGGCTGAACTGGGAGACTTTGAAAGAAGTTAGGGTTAAAAAGTGGGCCTACCAATTATGGAAAAAAGGGCTAACTACTCAGGAGGAATTTAGGAATATAGTTAAGTTGTGTAGAAAGAAAATTAGAGAGACAAAGGCACCACTTAAACTGAATCTCGCCACCTCTGTGAAGGATAACAAAAAGTCCTTCTACAGATACATCAATGGCAAAAGGAAGGGCAAGGAAAACATCCATTCTTTACTGGATATGGGCAGGAATATAGTTGTCAAAGATGAAGAAAAGGCTGAGGTATTTAACACCTTCTTTGCCTCAGTTTTCAACAGTAAGACAGGTTGTCCTGAGGACAGATGGCTTCTGGAGCTTATAGAAAGTGACAAGAATCTAAACAGCCCCCCTGTAATCCAAAAGAAAATAGTGACCTATTGAACTGCTTGGATCCCCACAAGTCTATGGGACCAGATGGGATCCACCCAAGGGTGATGAGGGAGCTGGCAGAAGAGCTTGCCAAGCCTCTCTCTATCATCTACCAACAGTCCTGGCTCACTGGAGACATCCCAGATGGTTGGAAGTTGGCGAATGTCACACCAATCCACAAAAAGGGCCGGAAGGAGAACCCGGAAAACTCCAGGCCTGTCAGCCTGACCTCAGTGCCTGGCAGGTTATGGATCAGCTCATCCTGGGGGCAATCACACAGCACCTGCAGGATGAGCAAGGGATTAGACCCAGCCAGCACAGTTTTAGGAAGGGCAGGTCCTGTCTGACCAACCTGATCTCCTTTTATGATCGGGTGACCCACCTGGTGGATAAGGGGAAGTCTGTGGATGGAGTCTACCTGGCTCCATCAGGTAAATGGAGCCATTAGGCCTTCAGCAAGGCCTTTGACACTGTCTCCCACAGCATTCTCCTGAAAAAGCTGTCAGCCCACAGCTTGGACAGGGGCACTCTGTGCTGGGTTAGGAACTGGCTGGAGGGCTGGGCCCAGAGAGTGGTGCTGAATGGTGCTGATCCAATTGGCTGCCGGTCACTAGTGGTGTCCCCCAGGGATCAGTGTTGGGCCCAATTCTGTTTAATATCTTTATAGATGATTTAGATGAGGGGATTGAGTCCATCATCAGCAAGTTTGCAGATGACACTAAGCTGGGGGGAAGTGTTGATCAGCTGGAAGGCAGGAGGGCTCTGCAGAGGGACCTGGACAGACTGGAGAGTTGGGATGATTCCAATGGGATGAGGTTCAACACGGCCAAGTGCCGGGTCCTGCACTTTGGCCACAACAACCCCATGGGGAGCTCCAGGCTGGGCACAGAGTGTCTGGAGAGCAGCCAGGCAGAAAGGGACCTGGGAGTCTGGATTGACAGGAAGCTGAACATGAGCCAGCAGTGTGCCCAGGTGGCCAAGAAGGCCAATGGCATCCTGGCCTGTATCAGGAACAGTGTGGCCAGCAGGTCCAAGGAAGGGATTCTGCCCCTGTACTCAGCCCTGGTGAGGCCACAGCTTGAGTCCTGTGTCCAGTTCTGGGCCCCTCAGTTCAGGAAGGATATCGAGGTCCTGGAGCAGGTCCAAAGGAGGGCAACTGGGCTGGTGAAGGGACTCCAGCACAGATCCTATGAGGAGAGGCTGAGGGAGCTGGGGCTGTTCAGCCTGGAGAAGAGGAGGCTCAGAGGAGACCTCATCACTCTCTACAACTCCCTGAAAGGAGGTTGTAGCCAGGTGGGGGTTGGTCTCTTCTCCCAGGCAACTCTCAGCAAGACAAGAGGGCACGGTCTCAAGTTGTGCCAGGGGAGGTTTAGGTTGGACGTTAGGAAGAATTTCTTTACTGAGAGGGTGATCAGCCATTGGAATGGGCTGCCCCGGGAAGTAGCGGATTCTCTGTCCCTGGAGATATTTAAAAAGAGACTGGATGTGGCACTCAGTGCCATGGTCTGGTATCCTCAGCAATAGTGGATCAAGGGTTGGACTTGATGATCTCTGAGGTCCCTTCCAACTCAGCCAATTCTATGATTCTATGATTCTATCATAAGTAACTCAAGACTGAAAGGAAACAGGGTGACCCATCAGAAAGGAAGTCTTCAGTTGAAACCTCTTCGACAAACTTCTTAAGCACAGAATTTAGGTAAAGTAGTGCTCAAATGAGTACTGATATGCTAAGCCACTTTGATAAGACCATTTATGTTGCAGAAAGTAAGACTTGGGTAAAATCCCCTTGAAGGATTATATAGAAGGAAAAATAAACCTAGGTTTTATTTCTTTTGGTGCAAATCTAGAGTAAGTCAGTGATGCACAAATAGTTACCTGGAATTACGACTTGTTAAAAGAAAGGAATAAATCTGGTTTGATGTATTTCTAAAGATCATTTTTGTAAGGGCTAGATTTAGAGACCACCATCTATCCCCTCCCTGAATTCAGACAAATTTCTACAGAGAGAAGAGCTCATAAAGGACCCTATTGTTTCTATCTCTTGCTTTCTAATGTGTTTTGAGGCCTGGTCTAACAAGCGCTACTGTGAGTTCAAGAGAATGAAAGGTACTATATAGAAATTGGGAATAGAAGGGAAAAAAACTGTGAAAGCATCTCATTAAAACAAACAAACAAATAAGCCAAAAAAAAAAAAAAACAAACAAGAAAACCAAGCCCAGAAATTAATTCCTACCACTAGTCACAACAGTTTCGATGTCTTTTCTGGTTTTGTGTCAACATTTTCCCCTGGGAAAAAAAGACTATCCTCAACACTCATTCACACCAGACTTATATTAGGATTTTCATCACATATGGCTTTCTTCTTTATACCAGTCATCCAGTTTAACATATCACACCATCAAACTCCCCACGAATACAGTCAAGCCCAGTGCTTTCCTCCGCAGCTACATATGCAGCTTTCAATATTGAGGAACGAAGAGGTGGAGAGACCAGGTTAAACATGACTGCAACTATACTGTAGTCTTTTTTTTTCTTTTTTTCTTTTTTTTGTGGTGTGGTATGCAGATGCATTTCAACTGACTGAGTGTAGAAGAGAAGAATCTGTTTCAGTGCGAATCTTTATTGCTGCTATTAGATGTTAATTTCCTATAGTAGTGTTTTTGGTGCTCTTCACAACATTTATGTCTTTAAAATCTTTCTGTCTCTGTTGTACCAGTTTAGTGCCAGTCCTTGCTTTGAACTAGTGTGAAATGCACCCTGAATAGCAACTTGTCTTAAAAACAGCCATTGCAAGAAACCTAGAGACTGGTTTTCTTTTTATGTGAGCTTAATAAACCTACACAAAGAGACTGCAAGACAGGTCATAAGCAGCTAGCATACAGAAAAAGCATCTGTACCCTTGTCCCAGAAGCTCATTCATTTCCTACATATTAATCATCCATAATATTCTCTATGTGCTTACTTTTAGGTTCTTGTACTTGAAGTTCTGATTTAAAATAAGCTTTTCAAAAGCTGTAAAGATCAACAGAACAGATGTAGGTAAAACAAAGACTGAGTTAACTTTCAGTGCTGAGTAAATTCAGAAGTATTAAGATGCCAGACTTTGGTAAGGGGCATATTATTAGGGAAGCTCTTTGGCAGTTACGATGCATGGATTATTGAGAGTCAAAGAATTCAGCTCAGTAAATCTGTATTTGGAACAGGAATACAGCAGTGGGCTGAAAGCAAGACCCCAAACAATTTTTGCAAATTACCATGTGTTCCTGAATAAAGTAAAATTCAAACTTAAAGTGAATTGGATAGCAACGCTGTTTGCTTGTGCTTCTGCTTTCAATACTCATAGAATTTTCTGGCATACCAATAACTAAATAACTTAATTCACAGATAAAATGTGCACTGTAATAGGTTTCTGAGGTCTTATCAGAAAATTGATAAATTTGAGACCCTGCAAGAAAAACAAAAAAACCAAAACAAACCACACACAAACTCAAAAACAAACAGCTGAACTGCCAGTCTCTTAGAAAAAATGGATTATTTGGAAAGCTCTAAAGAAATTACACTGCCAAAAGAAATAACTTAGCACAGTAACGTTTCAAGGTGAGCAAATGGAATGTGACACATTTATTTTCACAGATTTGTGGTCTTTCTGTAGACTATAAATGATGCAAATTCTGCATGATTTCACAGTCTCTCTTTGCCTTATCTTCCTTCAAACACCACTGAGGGATTTATTCTGAGTAAGTGCTGTAGAGCAGGAGTAGGAAAAGAACTCCAGTGCTATGAACATTTCCACTAGAAGTCCAGCAGAAAGCTCTGGGGAAAAAAAAAAAAAAAAAAAAAAAAAAAAAAAAAAAAAAAAAGAAGCAAAATGTAGTAATCATAGTACCAGCTGGAATCAAAATTATATAGTTCACATACCAAAAGGTATGGATATACAAAAGCAAATACATTTTTTGTGTACTTGTGGATCTGCAAAAGACTCAAGCACATTCTCTCAAAAAAATTAGCAGGCGCCTGCTTTTTCTGAAGTGCTTTAAGAACTTTTGATACAAGCTCTAAAAGATAAAAATAATTAACTTCTTGGGCTTATACTAAGTTCAGGGTAACTTATAGATGCTTCATGAATTTAACAAGGAATATTGGACCATAGCGACACTATGTTGTAAACTGGGAGCAACAAAGTGCCACTTATTCTCTTACTGTCTACAAACTGGAGAGGCTAATTGATTTTTTGTTTGTTTGTTTTTGTTTTTGTTTGGTAGACACAGTTCTTGTTTTAAAGAGGCATTTATATGCTAATTAAGATCACTGAACTATCTGTTTTTCTACTGGCCTGAAAGCTGAGCAATTTTTGGCCAAAAATTTTTTTCACAGGGTACAAAAGAACAGAATTAACCACAGCCTGCAGTCTTGGGCCATGTTATCCTGCTTTGTGCAGGCAAGAAAATGAATGAGATTTACTGTCCACTGGCATGAGTTCAGGTGCCAGCAAAATAGAACAAGTAGTAGAGGCAGACTGTGTGGGAAATCTCTCTTTTTGATCAGTAGTGACCCAACAGACTGATTGAGACCTAAGCATAGAGCTGTTATATTGGTTTGATATGTTATGTTACATCCCACATCAGACTTATCAAAGGTTGTAAAACTCACTCAGTAAGCACAAATGCAGATTCACCAGGTTACTGAGGTGGAAAACTGAGTGTTTGTTATTTTCTGGGATTCTCAGGGAATAAAGAAAAACTCATCTGTTTACGTCCAAGTTTGGACCCAGTTTTGATTTAGGGCTCTTGTGTGACAATGGATCTTTAGTCTCTCTACACTGAAGGTCTAAGAGCAAAGACAGGGACTGCCAGAGAGACTTAATCAAGGACACGTAAGTCTTTCTTTCTAGTTTTCTTTTAAATTCAAGGGATACTTTTCTTTCTGATTCCCTTCATTAACTTGGAGGCTGCTCATATTTTAAGGAGATAAAAATCTCAGAGACACCAGTCTGCCTGCAGACACCCTCAAGTCCAGGGATACATAATAGGGAAGTTGCCTTAGACAGCTGTAATCCCAAAAGCATCCATGGCTTTTTGTACATAGTGTCAAAACAGTGGCTATGCACAGCAGGGTTCACCTCCCTACCTGCTTCTGTTCACGTGTTCTTTGATCCATCTAACACTTTTTGCTGCCACACTGCCCAAATGGCATGCTTGAGCACATGGCACCTCAAGAAATCTGAGAGGAAGACTCTTGCACAAGCAATGAAATTTGAAGTGAGAGCCAAAGAAAAGACAAGCCTTAAGGGTGACTTCAATATGTACTTTCTTTGTGCTATTGCAGCATTTGCCTTCTGCCTCTCCATGTAAGTTCACTTAGTCACAGATTTAGATCACAAAAGCACTTATGTTTTTTCCAAACTCTTAAAACTATAGTGAATCTCAGAAATTTTCTTCAGAGTCAAACTTACCTTTTTAGAAAGTGAAAAGAGAAAAAAATAAGAAATAAGATATAGCTGCAGAATTTGAACCACTTAAAGGAAATATTCTAAGAGAATTTCAAAGTCAGTACAATGTAAGAACATAACAATCTTGTGTCTTATTTAATATGGATAAAATGGAAGACATGAGCCAGTGTTTCCTCATACATTTTCAGCTCTCACTCTGTTTCTAATAATACAATATGCATTTGCCCTTTTGCGCCTACATAATGAGCAGACACAAAATATGAGTACTTATGAAGGGGATAAGTGACAAATTTCTCTGATATGCAGCATCTAGTGACTTGCATAAGCAGAAACTGCCACAACATTAACCAGTATTGATAAATATGAGCATCTAGTTCATTCAGGAGCTAAGTGTTTGCAACATGTGGCTCACTCATAAATTCATAGGAATGAACAGAAGAATAGGTCTTCATCTCAGAAGGGATTGTGAAAGTCAGGCATTCTCCCAGTTTATTTGCCCTCCCCCCATGTAGCCTGATTCAGTTCTTACTCACCTGCTTGCTGATTCACTTCCACTCACCTCATCTAAGTTGCAAAAGTGCAACATGTTATGATACGAATACTTGTCACGGCTTCCCAGAGATCACCTCATCTTCACGTAGCAAATTACCAAGTATATTGCCTTTTGACCCATCTATGTCTCTGCAGAGAACAGCACAACGTGACTTTTCCAACATTTCCACAAGAACTATTTTCAAAGGCTGCCACTGAGAATACTGAGAGTTCTCCTCAGTGAGTGTGCAGAGTGAAGAACATTCACAATAATCACCACACTTTTCTCCTTCAAAGATGGCTTACATAAAGAGAGAAACATCAAGAAACACTGAGGAATAGCATCCCTGAGAATAAAAGCCAAAAAAAAATAGGCATTTAAGCCTAAATGTGACTCTGTTTTAGCATACTCTGGGCAACAATGGAAGGTTATCCAAAACCTAACTCTTTTGTTTGGTCTGGGCTGCAAGGTCTGTGTACAGATGTACAGCTATAAAGAAAGTGAGACTAAATAACATGCAAATATCCCACAAGAAACATCATTTGGAGTGAAATGAGGAGGGGGAAATACAGTCTGTAAGGCAGTGGAAATAAGAGAAAAGGTATTTGGAGAATATTTAAGGAACCTATGAAATAGCTAAAAAGGCAGCACTGTGAACAGACAAGTTCACGGGTACAGATTCTGATTCTGGCAGTTGGGCTCATGAGTAATGGGTGAAAAGTGATCTGGTTCCCATAGCAAATTAAGAAACACAAAGGAAAACTTCACTTCTTCAAACCTTACCTAATGACGAGTAGACTCTGGCTTTCAAAATACCAGAGAAAATTATGATAAGGATCCTTTTTATCTCTGAGTAAATCTTCCTCAAGAAATTAATCTTGCAGAATAGGCTTTAGATTTGCAGATAATAGGACTCATTTCCACAAGCTTCTGTAGTGAGAGTATGCAACTTGTGCAAAAGAATGCCCAGAAGGATTTGGAACTGTTCTTCTCTGACTTTCAGTAAGTATCAGGAATAGTGTGGCCAGCTGGAGAACGGAAGTGATCGTGCCCCTGTATCCAGCACTGGTGAGGCTGTATCTTGAGTGTTGTGTTCGGTGCTCGATGCCTCACTGCAAGAAGGACACAGGTGAGGAGAGGCTGAGGGAACTGAGGCTGTTCAGCCTGGAGAAGAGGAGGCTCAGGGGAGACCTCATCACTCTCTACAACTCCCTGAAAGGAGGTGGGAGCCAGGGGGGGGTTGGTCTCTTTTCCCAGGCAACCCTCAGCAAGACAAGAGGGCACGGTCTCAAGTTGTGCCGGGGGAGGTTTAGGTTGGATATTAGAAAGAATTTCTTTACTGAGAGGGTGATCAGACATTGGAATGGGCTGCCCCAGGAAGTGGTGGATTCTCCGTCCCTGGAGATATTTAAAAAGAGACTGGACATGGCACTCAGTGCCATAGTCTTGTAACCTCAGCAGTAGTGGATCAAGGGTTGGACTTGATGATCTCAGGGGTCCCTTCCAACCCAGCCGATTCTATGATGCTATGATTCTACGACTGAGGTGTTGGAGTGTGTCCAGAGAAGAGCAACAAAGCTGGTGAAGGATCTAGAACACAAGTATCATGAACAGTGGATAAGGGAATTGGGATTGTTTAGCCTGGAGAAAATTATTTTGAGGAAAGAAATTGCTTCTCAGAGCTACCTGAAAAGAGATTGTAGTGAGGTGCATGTCAGCCTCTTCTCCCTTATGGCAAGTGAGAGGATAAGAGGAAATAATCCCAAGGGGCACCAGAGAACATTTAGTTTGGATATTAGAAGAAATGTTTCCACTGAAAGGATTACCAAACACTGGAACAGGCTACCAAAGGAGGTGATTGAATCACCATCCCTATGGGTTTTGGACTCTATGATGTTAAAGGTCTTTTCCAGATAGAATGATTCTGTGATTTAATAACAATTCATTGTAGGCAGAACACTATATTAGATGATCTTGCCTTTCTAGAGTGTAGGTAAAAGAGAATTTCCTTGCACACTGAGGATGCAAAATGTATGTATTAAAGAACATATTCCATATTTGAAGTTTTTCATTGTCTGAGAAAGAAAATTACTTCCCAAGTAAAATCAAGGCTTAGGGCAAGTCACTGGAAAAACTTGATATGAGATTGATCTGTAAGTTCTGAAAACACAGGATACTCCATATTTAGTTTAGGATTCTCTATAGAAATAAGAGCACAGAAGAAAAATACTGGATCAGACCGAAAGTTCATCTAGTTCAGTAGCCGCTGACCAAACAGTGAATGTATTCCTAAAATGAAAACCAAAGTTTGTATTTCTACTTCTTGAACAATTTGCAGCTCAGGAGCTTCATGAATCAAAACAGCAAAGAAATGTGAGCTGCTGAATCATTCTGTTGGAATTACTGAAGAACAAATATACTAAAACTAATATAATTTAAACCATCTGCAGTCTAGACCATCTTTTCAAGGAAGTTTGCTGCCTCCCTGGGGCCCAGATCAGGGATGTCAACAGCAAACTGATTAGTTTAATCCAGCCTTCAAGTTATTACCTGCCTTCACATGGGTACCACTGATGTTTCAGCAAAAAGACTAATCTAAAAAGAGATTTCAGGGCCCTGGGAAGAATGTTGAAGGATTCAGAACTATGAGCAGTGTTTTCCTCAGTCTTCCCAGTACTGGGGAGAGACACTGGAAGAAACAGGCAAGCCCAGGACATCACACCTGGCTCCAAGTCTGGTGTGTCTGTCAGAATTTTGTTTTGTCTAATCACCAACAAATGTCAGATTCTGCACCTCGATGGAGTGAGGCTGGAAACAAGTATAAACTAGGAGAAAAACTGGGTGAGGAACAGCCCTGCAGAAAGGGAGCTGGGGGTGCTGATGGGTGGCAGGGTCAGTGTGAGTCAGCTGTGTGCCCTGGCAGCCAAGAGGGTGACCCGCATCCTGGGGAACATCAGCCACAGCATGACCAAGGGAGGGATAACTTTAGCCTTGGTGTGGCCTTACCTTGAGCACTGCGTGCAGTGCTGGGCCCTACAGTTTAAGGAGGATGTTGAGGTGGTTGAATGTTTCCAGAGGAGGGCAACAAAGCTGGTGGAAGGGTTGGAGGGCATGTCCTATGAGGAGTGGCTGAGGGCTTTGGTTTTGTCTAGTTTGGAGAAAAGGAGGGTGAGTGATGACCCCACTGCTGTCTGCTGCTTCCTGAAGAGGGGAAGTGTTAAGGGAGGTGATGAGCTCTTCTCCCTGTCAGAACACATCAAAAAGGTTCAAAGCTGCACCAGGGAGATTTAGACTGGATATTAGGAAGCATTTCCTAACTGAGATGATGGCAAAACACTAGAACAGGCTTCCTTGAGAGAGGCAGCCGATGCCCCAAGTCTGTCAGTGTTTAAGAAGCATCTGGACACTGCCCTTAATAACATACTTTTAGTCAGCTCTGAATTTCTCAGGCAGTTGGACTAGATGATCATCATAGATCCTGCACAATGGCAATTTTCTTTTCTCTTCTCTTCTCTTCTCTTCTCTTCTCTTCTCTTCTCTTCTCTTCTCTTCTCTTCTCTTCTCTTCTCTTCTCTTCTCTTCTCTTCTCTTCTCTTCTCTTCTCTTCTCTTCTCTTCCCTACCCTTCCCTTCCCTTCCCTTCCCTTCCCTTTCCCCTTCCCTTTCCCCTTCCCTTCCCTTCCCTTCCCTTCCCTTCCCTTTCCCCTTCCCTTTCCCTTTCCCTTTCCCTTCCCCTTTCCCTTCCCCTTTCCCATTCCACAACTCTGCCTCAATTCTTCCAGTTTATTCCAGCCTAAAGCTCAGACTTCTGACCTTTCAAACAAGGAGTTGCATTATGGGACCACTTACTGACTGTAGCAGCACAAATCTTGCATTTTCCCCACACAGTGAAGATATTTCTCATATTTATGAATCCCGCCTGCGTAAATATATGTTAATGGAAAACCAGAAGAATCAAGCTGTTCACATGAGTGATAAAACACACATTGATACCTGTGATGTAAATTTAGGGCTGCTGGCACACGGTCTGCATTCTTATTTGTAAAAGGGTGCCCTTTGGGCAATGCTATTCACTCAGAGGAGCTACCTGTGTAGTAAGAAACTGTGCAGTCATATAAAGGACCACCTCAGCATAGTGAGTGTGTTCAGAAAATGTACACCAACACTCAGGAAGTTCAATTTTATTAACAGGCAGCTTTCATGCTTCCTGAATTCATCACATTGAGATTTTGATGGAAACAATGTCCAGTGGAGAAAGAACAAAAGATGGCACAGCATTAAATCTAAGACAAATCATCTGGATGACCTTTCTCAACTGTTAGATAGTGATCCTGGTGTCCTGACTTCATTTTTGTTGATGTGCTCTTTTATTTTAGCAGGAGTGTGAACAAACCACCAGTTCTTCTTTGTAGGCCTGTAAACAATAACTTCTTTGGTTGATATCACATTTTGGAGCTTCATGTGAGGTGTAAATCTCATTACAATACTCATCAGTCATGTTCAGTGAAAGACTAGAGTGTTCTGACCCAATAAGGCTTTTTAATTCATTTTTTTTCAGTTTTCTATTCCTTCCTATTCCTGATCTCCACCCTTTCCCTCAGTGAAATCTCTCCCAAAATTTTATGCATTTATCAACATACGTACAATTTTTTATGTATTTATCAACATTTCACCTCAGTCATACAAACCTATTCCTATAGGAAATAAAGGAAATATTTATTCCTCCTATAGGAAATATATAAACCTATAATTAATATTATGCTATGGTTTCATTCAATTTTATCTTCACTTTCTTCCTACTTCCAATTAAAACACATAAAATCATTATTTGAACAGGAAAATGTTCCTCATTCACTTTATTTTGATAACAAATACAAGTGACATTCCTCTTTTAGAGTAGGGTAATTGAGATTAGAGCTGTAAATTTTTCACTTCACTCAAAAACTACTGAGAAAACACAAACAAAAAGTGAAAAAAACAACAAAAAGACACAACCAAATACCTTCTCACAAAGACTGGAACACTCAAACTAAAGTCCTTAGTCCCACAACAGAAATCTCCATTTTTAAGGTTCATTGAAAGCTGAGTTTTCAGATGCGCTCATGTTTGGTCCAAAATGTTATTATGTTTGGATTGTAAATTTTAATTATTTTAACTAAGATGTCATAAAAAGTAAAGAAAAAAATTATCTAACGCAGTTAAAATATAAAATTACTCTTGTTGGTGATGTATTACAGTTTAATTTTTTTATTATTATTGTTGTAAATTATTGTTCAGGGAATGTAAAATGCAAATAAAATCTAGCAGTAACTGTTGAAATTAAACAATTACTGCAGGCTAGCACTTAGAGGAAATCTGCAATATAATATAAAATAATTTCCAGTCATAACACTTAATTAAACTGGAAAAGAAATGTAAACCAGTTATTAATATCCTGAACTTCTCCTGAATGCAAAAAAAATTTGAGTTTATTTCAGCACATTCTGGGCTCCTGGCTGAGCCAATAAATAGTTTAAGAAATGTAATTTTTTTAAAAACAAGTTCATAAACAAAACAGGAAGCTAAAATAAAGGTTACAGCTTATATACAAGATCCTGCAAAACGTACCTTTGCACTTAACTTCAACCCCCAGGTTTCTTGCATACAGTAGATAAAGTCAAGCATGCGTAGAAGTCATTGCAAGATCTGGGTCTAATTAGATGGGATGTTTTGAGTAAGTGCTACTCAGAAGTACAGGAGGCTAGCCACGTGGAGTTTCCAGAATTAGAACCTGTCTAAATACCATGAACACTCAAGCACAGTGAAACATAGAAATCATAAAGAGTGGCAAGGATTTCCAAAATGCTTTGGAGCTCATGTTTAATATGGATGACCTTATGTAATAAATATTTCACTGAGCCTCTGCATTAATATTTAAATAAATAAATAAATAAATAAATAAAATTACAGTGTTCCTTTACATGCTTGAACAAAAATACCCTTTAAGCACAACAATGCTGTGCTTGTAATCCTAATGCCCATATTTCCCTCCCAGGGCAGAAAAAAAACCCCACAAATTCATTTCAAATCAGAGAGTTCCAACAGAATGCATGAATTTTTGGCCTTTGACCAATATTTAATTTTTGCATGTACCTTTTCTGTATTATAACATAGCTGCACTCAGAAGTATTGTACTTGAGAAGGGTGGGGGGGTGAAGGAGGGAACAGGGGTATCAGTTTATTACAGACAAGGAAAGGAACCAAATCAATTTTTCCGTGAACTCTAGATGATCTTTACTTATCTAAGAAAAATGCAATAAATCCAGAAAGTCGAAGAGGTCTTGTTTGTGTGTGAGCCCTTATGTTCTCAGATTTGTTGAGTCCTGTTTCCACTGCTATCAAGATCATTTTTTTCTGTTTTCAAAAAAGTGGCAGAGGCTCAACATAATCAATGCAAACGGAAACTGTACTGTATAGATAAAATATTAGTAGTTCTTATGAAAAAAGTCTTTTGGAACAAGACATACTTTGCCCATCCCACTTTGCAGCACAGAGATATCATTATTTGATGGGCAAATGAAGTTCTCAGTGAATACAAGATGTTTGTTAGTGATAGTTCAAGAGCTGATTGTAGCAGATTTAAATTAGCTACTGTTGAGGAACTGCAGATTTATATCCATAAAATTGTACAGACTTAGCTTATTCTTGAAGTTAATTTCCAAGATTTTGGGAATAGTGAATGGGTTAAATATCAAATTTGTTACTGTAGGATTAGGTGTATATTTAGTTTTCTCTCTGTTTGCTATCAGATAGTTGTTGCCCTCCTTAAATTCCTTTCTGAACTATATTCTTTAGTCCTCAAAAGTATAAATTCAGAAACTACGGCTAAGTGTAGAAGAGCTTCTATTTATCTGGTGTATCTTTAAAAGGAAGAAAGGTAGTTCAGTAAGGGCTGCTAAATAGCATGATATAGTAGGCTAACTGTCAAATTAACTTAGCCACACACCCAATGACTTCATAATATAATTCTGCAAAATTACACATTAATTCCCTTTCCAACTCCAAAATCTTAGGTTTGAAGAAACATGCAGTGCATTTCCAAATGAGATACAGCAAATCATCCATTCCTATAAAGTTTCTAGCCTTCTAATAAGGTATTTACTATTACCACTTCTGTTCAAGCTCTGTGTAAGCATTAGAAGGCAAGTGCTATCTGCAATGCATCTTTTTGCCCTCCCCACAATATCTATTCCAATTCTCAATCTAAACAAGCTATTGCTAGCCATTTGTTCCTAGATCCTAAACCAACTCAAAACGTGTCATCTTTACTCAGTAGCCACTTACTTAATACTTAATTTTTCTAATCTCTTTCCAGTGGGCAACCAGACACTGTAGTTTTTTACGATTACTTCTGAGATCTGTATTAAATTGAGCTATATAGATAGTCATCCATACAGGGAAAAATGAGTAGACAGTTAGGAACACCATCAGAGCCTCCCACAGGCAAGGGTCTTTCCACAGAAAAGCTGGAAAGTACATGGACAGTTTGTTACTAAACCTGCAAACAACTCCAGAAATTTTAACAATGTCTTTTTGATATGTACTCTATTTTTTCCATCAGTGAAACAAGGACTGCACATGCCATTAGCATAATAATTTTCAAAAGGTATAAATGCACATATTTATCAACATATTAACTCCTGGTTCCTAACAATGCTCTATAAACACTGTAAGAAAAAAACCCACACAAATTAATTGGGGGGGAGAAAAAATCTCAAGAAGTATCCTTATTCAGGAACAATATTAGTATTTTAGAAATCATTAAAAAACAAAAACCAAAACATCAAAATCTTTTATCTAGAAGAGAGACTTCATAGAAAATATTTTCATATTGTAAGAGGATTTCCTGTCTTAACGTAAAACGTGACGCAAAGAACACTAGATCAGGTGATTTCTGTTTCTGTTTGTGTTCTAAATAGTAAAGAGAATATTTTCACACATCTGCAACATTTCTGGATAAAACTTTACACCTCATAAATAAATTGCTAGAACTACTTGTGAAACCAAGTGCATGTTGCCTAATAAGTTTGCATGTGTAAAGTGTGATTTATTGTAGATGTAGTTCAAACAGACTGAGTGAAAAATTTGCCTTATGAGTACTATTAAGATCAAAAATAATTTATAGGTATTTCCTAGTAGAACAGTTTATAAATACATTCTCCCAGGTTGTTCCATTTCCTTCCATTCTGCTCCCTTTGGGATATTTGAGTAAAGTAAAAGGAATAGAAAACCAATAGAAGATAGTGGAAAGTTACAGAAAGTAGTCCTCACTTTGTGTGAGCATAAAGCCATTCCCACCATTGTGACAGTTTTAAGAAATCGTACAAAAATTTTGCTGTTCATTCAACAAAAATTTTGAATGCAAAAATTGATTTCCTGATGAGACAGTTTACCCAAAAGCTGTGTGCTGCCTTCTCTTCATTCCCATAATATGGAAAGCTGTTTGCCTAGCTCACAATTTGAGTACTTCTATGTTTTTGAACTGTTTGCCAAACTTTTTCATTTCATTTAGTTTCATTTCATTTCATCTCATTTCATTTCATTTCATTTCAACATTCTGCCAAATGCTTTAAGCTTAGCTCTGCAACAAATGAAGAAATAAGATGAAACTCCAGGTCTGAGTAACTTTAAGTCTCCTTATGAGAGTTCATTTTTCCCAGCCTGAGCTCTTGGGAAGGTTCTGCTTTTCAGGACAGCACTTCCTAAAATCACAGCATTTTTTTCAGTACCTTAGGCTGAGGACTCAAAAGTCACAAGGCACTGCAAAAAAATACAGGCTACAACATGAACATGGAAGTGTTTATCTCTACAAAATGTGAACAGAGATTCAGAGACAATAATGTTCTAGTTATGGCTGTAGTCATTTTAATCTAAGAATCATTGACTTAAAAAATGGTGTAACAACAAATATTTTAAGCATTCTAGTTTTAACTCTTGAGTATATTTCCATAATTTTGTAATTTTAATTTCAGATGATCCAAGAATCTGTATGACATGTACACAGAACTATTATATGTAAGTATAACTGTATAGCTATTGTATCTACACATTTTTCGAAAGCAAAAATTTGTGCTCCACTACATAGATCTGCGCTGTGTCTGTCATCCCATTCCTTTTAACTATGGCCTGTCTGAGAACAGTAACTTTGGAAAAGGCTTGGGTAATACCAGAAAACCAGACAATTGCTCACTATCAAGGCTTTTTAAAACTTGTGGACTAATGTGAGCTCTGAGTATATGAAGAGAGATGTATGGAACATAAAGGGTCTAAACTTTCAACAGTGCCTTTGGATTTGGAGCTCGTATGCTCTTGGTATATTTTGTCCAGGTCTGGTATTTGCAGTTCAGCAGGGATGTTGAAAATGTAAGGAGGTTAAAGAAAGGAAAAACAGAGAGAGTAATTGAAAGCTTAACTTAAACAGAGGGAAAAGAAGAACTCTATTGTTTTTCAAAGACACAGTTAAGAGGTCTCTGTAAAAATTACTATGACAAAAGAAAATGTTGATTAAAAAGCTATTCAGTCTAACTTTAAGCAATGGCATTGGTTTATTTGTTTTTAAAAGTCATCAGCTCTTTACAACCACAATATAGTAAGTCCTAATTAAGCATATATTTGTTTGTGTCTACATTTTAAAAAGCCAGTCAAATTAAGACTGAAAGCTCTAAGATTAGAAAAAATTATTTATTTTTTCCAGTTGAGTAACTAACAACCATAAATACACTTTGAGTCTTTCATTAGATGGATAATTTCTGTTCATTTGGGTGAGAATAGAGCTTTATCATTGCCATAACCAGAAACATACAGAAAACAAAATAACCTCTAAAGAAACTTACTAATGCTGTTCTACATTATTTTACAGGTATAAGCAGCATTGCTATAAATACTGTCCAGAAAATACCTACAGAGATGAAAGTGCTCTGCAGTGTAAAGAGTGTCCTAGCAGCTGTGATAGATGTGACAAGGACAAGTGTGACTCGTGCAAGGAAGGCTTTTATCTCTCAGGTGAGCAAAGTAACAAGCGTGACATATACAAAAAAGGTATTTTAGATTTTTTCACAAATCACTTCTATGGCAGACAGTGGGAGTTAGCCCTTTGCAGAACTGTGTCCTTTGCATTGATCCAAGGAGGTTACATTAGTCAGTGGTGCCCTTTGGTTGAAAGAATCCATATACTTGACTACATACTCCCACATACTTTTTTTACTTTTTTTTTTAATTAATTTCCACTCTTTGGGAGCATATAAAAAAATATTATTTGAGTCAGACATTGTGAAAGGAGAGGTTTTAACTCACAGAAACATATGGAAATGTTTCCTTACTGTTTACAAGTCTAGTTTAACTTTCAGGTGACATAAATTAATGAGTCTTAAACACTGAAATTAGCTCAATTAAAATCACTAAATTCCAAATCTAATTCACACAAGACTAGGAACCTCTTAGCTTTATTACAAAGCCATAAATAAGGCAAGTCTGGTTCAGACATGGTGCCAAATATGCATCAAAGGAAATTCCCAGGTTATGACATTCTTGTGCATTGCTTGCTGAAGGTGCTCAGCAGCAGAATACAAAAGCATCTTACTCATGGAGAACTCTGTGGCTGCAATGTGGGGTGATCTGGTGGTCTATGTGTTTTTTAACTGAAACCAGAGGAAGATCAAAAAGCTATCAGTTTATCAACTTCTACATGTTTTTCTTTGTTATGCCAAACCCTAAATTAAATCAGATGCACCTGACTTTATCTTTACATTCACCAGATAATTCATCCAATCCTCATAATTTTCATATATCTAATATTGAAGGAATTCTGGACCCTAGATTTTGCACTGGACCAGTATAATTGAGGATCAACAATAAATTTTTTATCCAGATTTGCACTGCTGTAAGATTTTTACAAGCCAGGATTTAGGATATAGATGAAAACACATCTCAGTAAAATCGTAAGTGCAGATTGGTGTCATGTTTGTGCAGTTTGCACAAGCAACAGAGCTGAATTTAGGCTATACAAAAAAAAAAAAAAAAAAAAAAAAAGTTGGAGTTACAAATAGTTCCATCCGTTCTGAATAATTTGTTGTTGGGGAGAGAGAGATGCTATAAGTGAGGAACCCCCTTGTCAGGACTGACAGGGTTCAACAGTGCCAGGCTCTGTTTCTGTTGCAGGTGCCACATGTGTGAGTGAGTGTGGGGATGGCTTTTTCACTGATGACATCTCTAGAGAATGTGAACCTTGCCACAGGAGCTGTGCAACATGTGTTGGGTACAGCTATGAGAACTGCACAGGGTGTAAAAACGGCTTCCAGCTATCCCATGGGCAGTGTCTGAACCCAAGGAATTCTCCACCCGATGGGAAATTCTGGAGTGGTAAGTTGCAACAGATCTCTTATCTTTTCTGTTTCTCTGAAAACTACTAGAAGTTGTAGAAAGAGGATATGAAGACCTTGCATCTTGAGTCAAATTCAATGTCATTTTTAAAATATACGGCTGTGGAATGCTGGTTTCACAGAGTCAATTCATCTTCCTGAGAGGAGCATATAATTTTAATACAACTTAGGCAGTCTTCATCGATGAGTTATTTTATCTGGATAGATAAAACATTTTTAAAAATAAAGATAAAAAGATAAAATAGTTTAAAAATATTACTACTAGAATAAAAGATAATAGATTAATATACTGGGAGTTCCACATCTAAAGAGACACTGAGAGTCTTACAGACTATGTTTTAGACAAGCTCTGTGGCAACTGATTCCCTACAAATAAGGGAATATATGTTGGAGGAAATAGAAAATAATAAAATATATGTTGTGTGTGTATGTGCAAGCAATAAGCATGCACCACTCTCTGAGAAACAAAATGCGGTATGCAGAACTACGTTCTGGAGGTCTTTGTCCAATTTATGCAACCTTATCTATTAGTGCCTTTATCTATAGCATGGGAAAAACAATTCCCTGTCCCACAGAAAATGCTTTTTTAAATTTTAAGTCATTGAAGCTGATTACTTGTATTAGTTTTTTAAGTTATTTTCCTTCATAAGCAACTTCAAATGCACCCCAGTATGTCACAAATTCTTGTTAAGAAAGGGTTAAATGAAAAGTAAGTAGTAAAATATTTGTCATTCTCATTGCCTGAGTTATATAAAAGTACACTTGAGTAGATATTGTTACCCATGGAGGCAGTGCTAATGGTGAATTTATCATCCAGCACACAAATTAAAACTGATTTGCTATTACTATTTAATCTTAAGTGAAACCAGTGCAGAGAATGAAATCTTAATGGTTAGGATTGCAAGTGGCATTTTTTAATTATATGTACACCATACCCTATAAACTGTAAACAAAGAGAAAAGTGCTATATAGTCCTCTCACTCTCTTCATAGTTGGAAAGCATCAGCCAGAATAAGAAGCTCTGTTTTGGGCATGGTGTTTAAAGAACAGTGGGCTGATTAGGGAGGAAACAGTGAGCATTGCTGGAAATCCAGGGAAAAAATGCTTGCAATGAAATATTGAGATAAGTGAATGGGTTGGAACTAAATGAAAAAGCTAAGAGGAATACAATAAAAAGGAAGAATGGAATAGATCAGGTCTCCGTGAGAGTGATAAACAGGACATAAAATGCAGAAGAGGAGTTTTCAATTTGGCATTAGAAAAAAGGTGACTTTCAAACGGAGTAATGGACTAACAGTAGCATCTTTGAGGAGATCTTGGGATTTCCATCACTGAAGGTCTTTAAGAACACATGAAAAGCATCTGGTAGGGATGTTTACTCAGTGGAGCAGAGACTAGACTACTTAGGATCCTTTCTACCTTTATTTTTCTATCAAGTTCAAATTTTCTTCTGAATTCCTATGTCTTCATTTGACTCAAACACATCAAAGAATGACTCTCCTAAGATCAATGTGACCTTGCATTAAAAATTCAAATATGCTAACAAATATTTTCAGAAAAAATATTGACTGTTTCTATTCCTTGCCTATCTGTGGAGAAATGTTGTATCAAAAGGAATAACATTTCTTCACTTCAAAAAAGAGATCAGAGAGACCTAAAAGGAGAAATATTAATAGAAAGCTGGTCACCTCCAGGTATTTCCTTGTGCTTCATCCATATGAGTAAGTGCTTTTTTCAGTTTGAGACTATCTAAAACAGTGCCATGGAAAGAGCATATCTGTAGTTTGGTCTATCTATTGGTTCTCTCTTTCTCACACTGTCAAATGACAGCTATTTTCTTTTGAGCAGAGAGGTGATAAAGTTCTGTATACATTAGGGTTGCTGTGCAGTGAAGGCTCTTCTTCTCTTGTGTACTATTTCTCTTTCCTTCCAGTAGTTAAAATACATCTCACTTAGGGGTATTTCAGACTGTGAGATAAATTGCTCTCAGAGCCACACTGGCTTGAACATTAGTAACTGCTCCAAAGTTACAGGACTCCTGCAGCAGCTGATGATGGGATCCCAGGGAACCTGGATGGAGATTCTTCAATGTCTCTTGGATAGACTTGCTGAGATTCTCACACTGAGGCAGGAGCTGTGACATGTTACTGCTGAGAAAGTGATGTAGAACTTGGTCAAATCTTGAGATTTTTCTCACCATGGTAGGGCTTCCAAATAGCAGTAACCTTCAAGTCAGAATATTAATGAAGTTGTCACAGTCTTTGTTGAAGTTACACTCTGAATAAATACATTTATCAACAGTTAGTGAGGTTTCTTGCTTGGCTTTCTGAAAAAACATAAAATTCAGGAAAAGCAACCAATGTCTTTTATTTCTTTGTTAAACAATGCTGCAGGACAAAATGAAAACCTGTCTCTGTTTCTTCAGACTTACTGTCAATAAGGATTCTGACTGGCATATCTGTACAAAAAAACTCCCTGTACCTGGAAAAAATTATCCCTCTCCAGATATCCTGAAGAATTTCTGTAGGGCCTCCTCTTTATCATTATTTGGTTTAGGGAAGAGTAGGGGAAGAGGTGAAATACTTTTTATTCATTCATGGCTTCAAAGACATGATGTCTTTTAAAGTTTTTCATTGCTTCCTCTGGACAGACCTCTAAACACTTTATTAGAGTTTACTTTTTGTTGTTGTCGTTCTTTAGCTTGTTTATAGCTGGCCTTGGTTCTCTCCAGGGTTATTCCTTCTTAGTAAAATGTAAGGATCTTCCATTTCTTCTGTTGTCAGACTCAGTTTCTAAGGGTGTCCAACAAGCTTGTCCATCCTGCAGGGACTATGGGAATACCTTCCTGTTTGTTCACCAGCCCAGTGTTGTCAAGACACTGAGGTTTTGCTTTTGGCTCTCATCCTCTCTGCCTATTTATTAATATATGCTCCTTTCACTGGATGTCCCAGGTCAACATATTTACATTGGTGTATCACCATGCTAGGACTGCCCCTGAGCTCAGGTGGCCTGAATTAAAGAATCTAATTTAAAAATACAGGCATGCTACTTGGAGGACTGAACCAAGCATGGAGGCCAAGTATGAAATGGAAAGCCTCACGCTTGTGATGGATATGAAGCTGAGATTGCACCAAGATCATTCTCAGTACGTGCCCTGCTCCTTCAGACAATGCAGGAAGTCAACACTACTAGGAAGACAGACAAAATTTCCAAATCTAGTAGTCTACATCATTTTTTACAGTGGTAGTCTTCTATTTATTCTTTCTCTCTAGAAATGGTATGAACAGAGAGCTGAGGTGTTAGACCTTGAACTGTATTTACAAATAATGAAACCATTTCTCTCTGCCTATTCCAGCCACATGGATTCAGTGGGTTCCACAGTGGTTTTAGTGGCTGTGTTGATGTACCGCATGGCACAAAGTGAGTTTTGGGAAACAAAGACTGTTTCATTTGGTTCCAAGGTTAATATAAATTAATGGGCATTACAGCATAGCCTGACACAACATAGTCTGATTTCCATTGCAATTTGAGGGACTAGTCCTTCTAGGTGAGGACTTTGTGAACATGAAATACACTTTTTTCCATGTTTCAGTTTTCACTTCTGTCTCTTATGCAAGTATAAATGATAGACAAGACTTGAGCACACACTCCAGCAACTGAAACATTCTTATTAAAAACCCTAACTTTCTACAATTACATTTACTTTGGGGGTAAACAATTCCATCCATATAGGAATCATTAAAAAGTCATATCTATGTCTGATATAATAAAAATTACCATGTCTGCAATCCAGGTTTTTAAAAAGAGAGGGCAAGCCAAGAAAGAAAAGAAGAAAAAATAAAAAAACTAAAGAAAGAGAGAGAGATTGAGCCCTGTGTTTCTAGCATGAAACATCTGCATTTTATCTCATGTACCAGATGATGAAATTACTTTAGAAGCCAGGAGACACAGTAGTGTAAGCTTTATTCACTAAGTGAATACACACACCCTTTCAACTGGATTAGGCATTTTGCAAGTTATGTTCAGTTCTTCATTTTGCCTGTTTACTGTAAATACCACACCCTAAAAACTCATTCATTCCTCGGTTACATGGTTTAGTCTACAGCATTCTTCTGAGAAGCACAAAAACAAAAAAAGGGTATGGAATGAGGTCTGTTTCTGATGTAAACTCAAAACAGAGTATGTGCTTCTATACATGCAGATAATATATGCTGTAGTAAATGATGCTACTAAGTAGCAGCTGGTTCTGTTTACTCTTATATACCACCCTCAATAAAAAGAGGAACCTCCCACAAGCAGCCACTGACCAACTGCATCCATCATGTGTATTTCCTTTTCCTTAATGCAGAATAAAACAAAAATAGGAAAAATGTACTGGTTGAGAGTAAACAGTAATTCAGGCTTCAAAATTATTATTTTTAAAAGATCTGAATGAAGCTATGCAGGTATCCTATAAAGGTCTCAGAATATGGAAAGGATAATAAAGGAAAATAAAAAGAAATGGGGTGGGCAGAAGACAGTAAAGAAATGAGCAGCAAGAGAAAGTGAGTAATAGACTCCCAAATGTGAAAATGTTATGACATTTAGAGGGCAGAATTAGAGCATCAAGGGAGGAGTTAGGAGACCTTTTTAAGCATCATCCATATGTGAAGTTTCAGGTTGCTAGACATAAGCAAAAATGATGCATTATCCCATATGTTCTTAGGCATACAAATTTCATATTCTAGCTATTTGTTTTTAAAGTAATACTATGGTTGTTATAAGGTAACTAGATCAGGGATTAATACGCACAGGGGATGGTGATTTACTTCTCAGCACTCCCATAGTTTCCTTAAATTTACAGTTCATATACATCTTAAAAGTGGGAAAGGTCTATTATTTTATGACATATGTGTATTGTTTTCATTGTGTTTCATTATGTCTGTGTAATGTAATCACCTCGTGAAGACACATAACCTGTATCAGTTTTGCCATTGCCATGTGCAGAATAAAGTCTAAATTAATGGCCCTTCAACTGGATCACATACAAATGACATCTCATTATACAGTGAAAAAACTAGACAGGTCACCTTCTGAAAGAAATACACCTGCAGTTACAAACAGCTGTGGCACTTCATTTTCTTCTGCATTCCTCATGCAGCACTTTGGCATGGTCTGACAATAAATTATATTGTAAAAATATGCTCCTTGTAGAAGCCACTGTCTAGAAGATAAAAGTATTACAAATGTACACAGGGAGCTACTTCAACAGCAGTACAAAATTACAAGTTAAGTTCCCCGTTTACTCATAGAGAGCATGAATAAATAAGATTTAAAACAAAGAAAACAAGCCATCTTTTATCAGTCTGAACACTTATTGCTTGCACTACTGGGCATAAAGATCCATTGTCCATGGGGACCTAGTGGAGAGAGCAAGATGGAGAGCTCAAAGAGAGCGAGTATATACTAGTAAGAACTCTCATAATGCAGTTGTGGTTTTCAAAGAAATTAAGGAGGGACCATAATGTGCTTCAAATGCTATTATATTTTAAGGCATGTCTCTTTAGCTGTGTCTATTCATATGCCCAGGTTCTGCAGAGAGGTTCATGTTGGTTCCTTCTAACAAACTTCACAATTTCTAGAACAAGGGGTGAAGCTACAAGGAGAACCGTACATCTTACCACATGAACCTAGGTTTTTCACCCTGAATATTTTTGAGAATTCATTTAATCTTTCTTTAAAATCAGACTGAAAAATTCTGGAAGCTCAATGTAAGATCCTTTAACAAGAAAGAAAGGAAATACGGGGATGTCATATTAAACAGAGCAAAAATTCACTCAGCTTTTCCTTAGTTCAGTTTGGGCTTACAGTACTAGGTTTCAAGAAACTCTGCCATTGTATCATCCACGTCACAAAAGTCCAAATGAGAAATAAAATGGAAAAAAAATATTTTTCAGCCTTCCTCCACCCTTCCAGTTTGATAATACCTTGAATAATGCACTAGAGCACTGCTGTAGCTTCGAAGCTGCAGTAACTCTTAGCTCACAGAGTGGCAGAGTGTGATTCAGTTTCTCAGGTTTGAGAAAGGAATAGGAGAGACTTACCTAAGTGTATGTCAAAGTTGTTACTCATTTCGACAAAGAAACAAGAATCAACGTGACATTGAGTCAGACTCTTGCCTGAATTGTGTTTAACTAGAAGGCATTTTCATATTTAAAAAAAAAAAAAAAAAAAAAAGGAGCAGTATAAGCAGCGGTATAATAATAGAATGCAATGGTTTTGTGTTTTTTTTTTTCCAGAATCAATGTCCTACTTTTAGAATATGGGTAGTTTACAACTCTATATCATAGATTTGTGTTTTCAACATTTACAAGCTTAATTTGCAACCACAGAAGCTACAGACTGATAGTTTAAAGGAAATCTGTTGGATCGTCAACCAGAAGGAATCCTTCAGGAGAAAACAAAATACAACCCATTATTTAATACCAGTAATTTCTGAGCTTTCCATTTCCCACCTGTCCAAAGACCAAGAAAAAACATTTTGCATGACCATTTTTCAGCTTTGTAAGGCCAGTCTTTGGAAAGCTCTGTTTACTTTATTGGAAGTAGTGTGCTCAGGTTCCCATAAACATGTGTCTTGCATTACATTTGCCCATTTGTGGAACTTCTTGCTATGCAAAAAACTTACATTTAAAATGGTCACATTATTCTAGACACTCGTTGGAATTTCCGTTGTATTAAAGGAAGCTCTAAGGCAAGTCAGAACTTAAGAAAAAACAGTAAATTTAATTGTAAGATTTCTTCTGACAATACTACAGTTGAAGTATTTAAGCTACCAGAAGCCCAATTGCTTGTGTACATTCCCCTCTGGTGGCGATTATTGAGTATTACAGAAAAGGGCAAATGCTGCCAAAGGGGCAAGAATTAAACACACACACAAAAAGTACATTACTGCGAAAGATCTTTCTTTTTTAGTTGTAAGGCTTGAAACCTTTTGGAAACAATGAGCTCGCTTAAACATTCTCTAGTGGTGGGTTACAACTTCTCTGCCTCACTTTACATTCTTACTATTTATTTTTTATATTACACCACTTCTCTTTCCAGGATCAAAGTCCTATTCCCTTGGCAACATACACTTCGTTAGTGTTTCTGGCTTGCTTCCTCACACACATAACTGGTATTAAATTACAGCACTTAAAACTACCCAGTAGGGATTTTAAAAAAATAAAACATCAACCAGTGTAAGGGAGCTGGATGCAAAGCTGCTGAAAAGGGAAATGAAAATTTGTATTTTTTACTGCAATATTTAGGAAAAGGCCAATGACATTTTCATTTGAAAAATCAGAACCGTGCCTTAACAAATTATTAAGGTTTATCAAAACAACTGGTAGAGTAACAGAGGATGTGCAATTGCAGATAGACTTGAGGAACAGATGGTCTTTCTTTCAGATGACATTCTAGAAGCAATGTGAAAGCCTTTAATTAAAAAACTACGTGGCCATGAAATAGATCATCAATTATTCACAGTTCTTTTTCAGAGAGTACCAGATGACTAGTCTATAAATGGGAAAAATCTTAGGAGTTTCAGACCAGTGGGCATCTTCCCTCAAGAGCAGAAAAAGAGAGGAGGTCTGCATATTTATGAAAAGGAGAGTAGAAAATCTAATAACATCAAACATCCAAATATTTGAGAGTATTCCTCATAGTCTTACAGATGACATCAAGAAGGATACTCCTTAAGGATTTGTTCGATAATGAAAAGTCAGGAAAAACCATGAAGCTACAGAGTATTTTCGCCAACTAATCTTGCAACAGTGAATTTCTGCGTCTCAGAGGAGTAAGCAATGGCCACCAGCAAGTCACTTTGAGGATTATTTGGATCAGCAAACTGAAAATGTTTGTGTGTGAGGGACTTGAACTGCCCACTCCACTTGGGTATTTAAACAGAGTAGAATCCTCTTGGAACACCAGGATGTAACCTGAAATACAGAAAATAGGTCTTCAGAGGGGAAAAAAAGCTACAGAAAATATTTCAGCAAGAAGCAGAGACAACCTCACAGGAAACTCACAGGACCTGCTATTGAAAAATGCTTTACAATATATCAACATCCACACAGTAAGAGCTAAGAAAAGCAGAACAAAAGGTTCCTTCTCCTCAAGAAGGATCAAATTCACAGGCAACTAAAAATGTATTACAAAATTATTTTATAACTCTAAGTCTTCACTCCCTAAACTATAAGATTGTTAGTCTATATGCAAATAGATAACACATATAGATAGTGCAAAGTTCAGACCCTGATCGGGGTTTTTCAAATTTCTTCTCACTCTAAATGATCAATGAATCTGACAACTGCTTCCTCACTTCAAGTAGCCCCAGCACAGAGGCCCCAGTTACACTGTTGAATTCCAGAAGGTGGCATTTCCGTGTTGCTTTAGGTAGCATTGAACTCACTTCACACACAAAGGTCTCCTTGTACTTCTCCAGTCCTTTGTCAATACATCGCACTACTACAATTTTAGAGATTACTAAATAATAAATCCCTCCTCCACCTCTTGGACTCACAATGCTTATATATCACTTGACAGTTTCTTTTTTCCACAAATCAGAGACTCCATATCTTCCTAACTTTTTCCTGTCTTTCCAAAGGGTTTTTCCAGAGGTTTTTATTTTTGCACGCTGGTTATTGCATTTTCTACATCCAGCAAGCCTCTGTACCTCATGAGATGAAAAATGCCTTCAGCTAGTACTTACTAAAATGTCCTAGACCCACTTGTCTTGGTCCTTGGTAGGTCTCTGACCCACCATGGCCACCAACACTTCTGGCTACTAAAGCTGATGATAAAACCAGTTGCTGTCTTGCAGGGTGTACACAATTGTCTTCATCCATTGGCCTCACACTGAGCAGATCCAGGCTCCAGTGTGGATCTCCAGTATCAGACCTCATACTCACCCTAACAGTGTGTAGCTTCCTTCTGTTATGTACATAATGCTGTGGATCCTCTGGCCTGTTCCTGGACCCTGCAAACACTCTTGGACCCTTGTTCATGGGGGACAGAGATGCTTTAGCAAGAAGGGTGGTGACAAGGAAAATTCTCCTCAACTCCTGCTGTGTCTGAGGTTTCTTTGTATTGTGCCAGTTACCAACAAGAGCTGTAACACTATGGGCTTTCACCACCCTGTGCAAATAATATTCACAAGTAGTTCTGAGTGTCCTGCTGCTAAACAGCCAGATTTTGATCTGTTGTGCTGTTCCTGGACCCTCTTGAGTTGTTCTTGTTCTGGCCAGGGACAACATATTGAGATATTTTTAGTACAGAGAGTTTTTAAGGTGTTCTGAGCTTCTCTGGAGATGCTGGTAGTGGATATGGACATGCCATATTGTCATGGATTACCTCTCAGCCACACTGAATGTAGATCTAGCTTCTTTCACTGAGATAGCTATGTCTCAGCTCACTTAGCAGTACAGCTCTAAATAATAGTAATTTTATTATTATTCATCCTTATTCTGTCCCTGTGCCATGCTTTTCTAATGAGTGTCTCTCTGCTTAATACAATGCCCACTGTTTTCCCTTGTGGGAAAGGGTTCTGTGAATATCTCCTATTCTGGGTTTTTTCACTTGAAGCACTTGTTATCATGACTTTCATTCAAAATGTCAGCACCTTAAACTACCTTGACATAGCAGACAGAAGAAGTGTAGTGATATGCTGCATGTGGCTAATGGATACTGTCAGCCAGTCCACTGACTTACAGAAATCATACATATTTAATTGGCAGGATGAGCTGGATGCACTGACTGAGGTGAAAAGCTCAGTCCCCAGCCAACCTATGATTTATTCTTCTTTTTATTATCTGCAAAATCAAGAGGCCCACAAAAGGCCACTGTCCACTGGCCCACAATTTTTTTCATACCGCATCAATTTACTTGTCATTGCAATTGCTTGGATCAAAATACACACCTTCACACTGGGACCTATCATATTGCATGGCAGACTTTCCCTACAGTAAGTACGATCCTCAAATCTCCCTGACATTTTTTGACCTGAGTAACACATTGAACAAACTCTGTGCAAAGCAGAACCTTAGTCTTATTTTTCCACAGCCAGAAAAAAACTTCATTTGACACACATCAGACTCTTTCTTCTGGCAATAGCTTTTGGGAAAACTATTTAACAGATCTTCTTCCCACTTACTTTTCTCTCCTTCCTATTCAGACTTCTCTCCCTTACTCACAAGATAACAGTGTTCCACAACCAGCTTGTATAAAAGCTCAATGAAAATACCTCACTACACCAAATGCCCCCAATTTACCTATTTTCTAGTTCTTCTTGTTTGTAATCTATTACACATACAGATCTGGTTTTGCAGCACTACATTGAAGGTAGTGTTATTGAACTGCATTACTGCTCTCATTTGTGATGAGCAGTCCAGAATTATGCCATAGTGAATCTCAGAGTAATGTTTATCTTTTCCTTTATTACAGTTCTTCACTTATTATATAAGAGAGTGGACTTGAACACAACCATGAGCACTTCAACTTTGTGATTTCCAAAAATGCACGGTGGTACATTTCTGAAATAACTTAGAAAAAACCTTAGGAAATGCCCCTTCTAGAGGAAGAGTAAATTAACAAAAACAGCCTATAAGAATTTTTAAAATTAACTTATTTTTTTATCCCAGATACAAAAAAAAAATTACAGTCCTGTGACCCTTCGTGCAGAACCTGTGAAAAATCTGCTGACATATGTACTTCATGTCCAGAAGGTAAGAAACCTCAGCTTCTTTGGGTAAGTTTTGCAAGAAACTAAAATATTCTTTGCCCTACACACTTCCAGAAATTATTTTCAATAATGGTTAGTAGAAAGTTTTTTTAAAACTTAAACCATATTCAGGTAATCAGATAATCTCCAGCTGAAGTCAGGCATCAGATAAAAATTAAACACATGCCCTTGGCAATACAGGTAAAAAAGCCTGTTACATGGATGTTGCTTTCTTTCTTTGCAATCAAAAGTAGAAGACAGAAGACTGAAGACTGAATTGGCTTTATTCAAGATGTGCTAGATAATCCCAATGATTCCTTCTAACCTTAAATTTCAGCAAAGATCAAGGAAACTCCATTGGAAAATGGTGTAAAGGATGTTTTACTAGCATTTCTAACCATGAAAAATTAGTTTTCAACCAAGATGAAAGTTTTTTTCAGAACCATCCAAGGGAGGCATCTTTTAATTGTATTTCCTATTGGTACATTTCCGCACTGGGTTGCTCTTTTGACAGGAAAGTTTCTTATCCATGACACCTGTGTTTCTCTGTGCCCTCGAAAAACTTTTGGCAACATTGCAAGTGGAAAGTGTGAGATGTGTATAGATGGCTGTGAGGTGTGCTCTGATCCCTGGCACTGTCAGAAATGTCAGGCTGAAGAGGACCAGTCTCTCTTTCTCCACAAAGGAAGATGTTTACAGGAATGCCCCGAGTAAGTAACTCCTGTTGGCTGACTACTTATTTTCTCACTGCACTCCACATCTATAAAGGTCAGATTGGTTATAAAACTTTGACAGGTTTAGTGTAACCAGGTTTACCAGAAACTACCACAAGGTAAAAGCCATTTTAGTCTGCCCTGAATAAACAGCTTAGAAAAAAAATTTTAAAGTCAGAAGTGGAACTAGACAAGAAAACCTATGACAGGTGGTGCAGCTCTCATTGATGTCAACAGGATGATGGTACCTCAGTTTGGTTCTTTATTGAGACTCAGAGTAAGCCTGTAGTCATTGCCCTAACTTGTTGCTTCCCCAAGGCAGGAATGAGAGCCCAGAAAATGGGTATTTCAGAGTCCTGATAAGAAAATACGTTGCTCAGTGGTTTGTAGAAATACACTTTGACTTACATTCTTCACTTTCTTGTGTAATAAAGAGAATTCAAAAAACAAGATTCCCATTTGACTGCAATGGATATTAGATCAGGCACTTCAGTAGATCAGGTTCTCCTGTTTCTGTGCTTTTTCCATCAGCATTCATCGTACCTATATATGCATTAAAATTCTGTGTTGCACAGTATGAAGATTTTTCTTGGTTAAATTTTATCTTAAGAAAAATGTGCAGCTCCTGCTTTCTGTATAATCAGTACAAATTCTCTGGAACTATTTTCTTGCTAAGTTTCTTAAATAAATCAAAGAGAGGTAGAGGAATAGATTCTGATCATTATAAGTCCGAGTAAATGCAAAGCAATTGCACTAACGGCTACTCTCTTCTAGAAACACCTTTTAATATCAGAAATAGGGATATACAAGCAAAGAAAATGTTTTGGCAGTAATATGTTTGTTCTTGCTATTTGTCCCCCACAGTTATGCCACACAGGAACAATATAATTAAATTAAAATTTTTCATGTGCCACTAGTCTTTTTTCCAAATTCCAGACTATAAATAATAGTTTCCCAGGCATCATTGAGCAAAGTCAACCCACGTTAAACTCTGGTTTCAGCCTCTGAGGCAAAGTTCTTGAGGCATAACTACTCTTCACTGGAGCAGAATACATAAGGCTTTTCTAGGGCTCTTTTTTAACTTTGGGACATGCTATAGGAGACAGAAAGGGTTGCTGCACAGACAGTTCTTGACAGGAGATTTTGAAAGGGTGGGCTAGCCAAGTACTCATTACAGGAATGAGAGCAGAAGGCAGGACTCTAAGAAAAAGATGCAGGATTATGACAAATATTAGAAGAAAAAAAGATGAGCATAGATGGCAGGCACAATTCTTGTCTTTTCTCTAACCTTGCTCTTAATGCAGTTCCTCAGTCTTTCTTTGGAAAGATCAATTCCAAGAAGGAAAGATGTTCTGGGACTACTTTCTATGTCACTTTCTTCCTTGGATTTCATCAATGGCTGTATACATAAGGATTGGTCCCTTAAAATGTGGCCTTGCTTGTTCTTCACCTTTCCAGCATTATGGTTTTGAGAGGGGTGGCAGACTGGATTGCATCCCTCTTCTGAAATATAGGAGAATTTTTTTGCTGTATTTTCCTTATGACTAACAGTCCCAGCCATGGTTGTCTACAGTTGCCCTCACACCACAGGTACCAGTAAAAGATCCCTCCCCACTGTGTCTATCTTGCTGTCATTAAGCACACATACTGCTATAGCATCCTTGTCTTGCTGGGCTTTTTTAATTCGTGCCCTCTTTTTCTTCCCAGCATTCACACTTCCAGGGTTTTCTCTTCTCTTTCACTCCTCTAGAGCTGCTGTGTTTCCCTGTCTTTCCCTGACCCTGATGAGTGTCAACTTTCCAAGACTACAGGTTGCATCTTTCTTTTCCCAAACATTAGAGGTCTTCCCATATTATGTGAGGGGGAAACCTAGAAATAAGCAAGAAACAAAGTCCACCATCCCTAAGAGAACAGGTACAAGAACAAAGGAAGTCTGGACTCCCATCACAGCACTGACCACACTTATTGTCTTCTCCCAGGCAGAGGGCCGTCGGTGAAGGTTGGGCAAGAGATGGTGAGAGAAAACTGACCTAGTTACATGTCTGGGCTTGGAAAGTCTTATATATCCTCACAGTTCTTACATTCTGGACTGTTTGATAACTGTACATTGACAGGAAGTATGTTTTGTGTTTGTTTTCCTTCAATAGGGGATATTTTAATGACTCTGAGACTTGCAAGGAATGCAGTGTGTCCTGTAAGACATGCATGGGAAGTGCAACCAAATGCCTTTCCTGTGAAAGTCCTTTGCTTCTGGAACACTGGATGTGTCAATCTACCTGTTCAGAGAAGCATTTTGCTTCTGAAGGAATCTGCAAACACTGCCCTGATATGTGTCAGGAGTGCATTAACAATGAAATATGCAAAGGTAAAAATGGTAATATGTATCTGGATCTATCCAGAAACAGCGTGACAGAAACAAAGAGATCTGAAGAGAAATCATGTAATGAGCAAAAATTGAAAAAGAATTATAATATCATTGCTAATCTCTAAGACAGAGGCAAAGCAATGAGTTCTTCATGATAAAACTCAGTATAAAACACCAGTATGTGAAGATTTCACATTGCTTTGCTTGCCCCACGTTGTGCTTTGGAGAATCCTACCAGTTTCATTCTTTTTCCAATCTAGTGTATTCATGCCCAAACACTTCTTACACAGTTACGCCAATGTGAAATACAGAATGTTTCTGTCTTAGTTTGGTTGAACTTTACATCTATTTAGCATTTTTGCAAATGGCTACTCATAGTAGAGGATGAAACCTCTGTAATGAAGCATATTAGAAAAGACTTGGATATCCTGGTAAGTCTGAATGCCTCCACAAAAATTTCAAGAATAGTTATGGAGCAAGCCAATCTGGAGTTTTAAACATGGATGAAATGGGGGGAAATATAAACAAAGCTTTGAAACCAAGTGTTCATAATAAAATTAGCTGAATCCCAGCTCTATGCAAAGACAAACATTCAGATCCATGTATTCCAGCTAGACTTATTTTAATAATAAAACAAACGAAACTTCAGATGTGGACATCCCTGATTTTGCAGCGAGTTCATAATGCAGCTATAATATCTCAGGATATTATAACTCAGGAGAAGTTCACCTCTATTACTGTCAATAAAGCTGAACAGGTCATTTGGCTTCTCAGCTTCTTGATGTAACACAGAACATGTGTGAGGACTGGGCCATTTATGGGCAGTTTGGAAGAGGGAAGAGTCAAAAAGAAAGCACTAGCTTCCCAAGGGGCCTTTAGGATTTCTTCCCTGCCTCACTGCCCAAGGTCAGAATTCACTGCCTGTTTGCTTATCTGTTGTTTGCTGTCCTCTGTAGAGTGCATGGATGAGTTCTTTCTGCATGAGGGGAAGTGTGTGCAGGACTGCCCATCTCACTTCTATGCTGAAGACCAGCACTGCTTTCCTTGCCATGAAGACTGCAGAGATTGTGATGGGCCAGACTCTGATGACTGCACAGAGTGTGCTATCAACTCCTTTGTCCTCTACAGTGGCACATGTTTTGAAGAGTGCCCTCAAGGGACTTACTATGAGGAAGCCACTGAAGACTGTCAAGGTTGGCAGCTGTTTTCACTTGAATGGTAGTGAAATACAAGTAGGTCTCATTAAGACTATCCCGAAACGGGCTGCTTGTGCCACCTAATGTTATTATCAGTGTCCTGGAAATGAAAGAGATAGCTAGTGCAGAAAAATAACAATTCAAATCTTAGAGCCACAAAAAAATTGTAAAAACCTCAGAGGGAGATAGCAAAGCTAAATGTGTTTAATATTATAGGCAACTACTCTGGTAAAGTACTAAGTGCTGATGGAGACAGTGTATTAAAAACAATTGCCTGGCAAAAGTAGGACAAATACAAAGGGAATCCTAAGGAAATGTGCCCCATGACTGAAAATATTAAAATGTTCAACTCTGCAGAAACAGAGCTGCCACTGTTTCCCTCAGCCTCTCATTCTGAGCCATTGACTTTTTTTCATAACTGAAGATTAAACAATAATCTAAAATGCAACATGAAACAGTGACATTTCTACTCTATGTCCATTTCAGCATGCAACAGGACATGCCAGACTTGTTCTTCTTCCACTGCCTGCCTTACTTGCAGAAATGGACTGAAGCTGAACCGTGATGGGCACTGTGTGCCATATGGATACTGCTCTCCCTCAGAGTACTATGTTGAGAAAACTCAGACCTGCAAGCCTTGTCATAAGAATTGCTTCCACTGCTCAGGACCCACTGAACACCAGTGTCTCAGCTGTGCAAATAACCACTATCTTCTCAGTAAGTGTCTTGCTCCGGCCTCTTGATTTTATTCTACTCTGAAACTATAGAGACACGCTAGATAATGATAAGTAATAGGTAATCACTGCTCTCCTAGCTTGATGCACTTTCAGTTAGTTGCATCAGTCCTAACTTCAAGATTCCTATAATGACCCTCTGAAATCTCAGCAAAAAAGTGGGATACAACTTGTACATTTGGCACTATTACAGGTATTTATTCCCATAACATAAAGCAGCAGTCACAGACAGGGGTAGAGACAAACAAATATTGTTAAATCTCATCAGTGTCATCATATACACAGAATGCAATAAAGCTGATGCTTTGAATGAATCCCAAGGAAAATGGCAATGTGGAAAGGTTTCCTATTTGCATTTTCTTCTTTTGTATATTCTAAAAGAAATCAAAGCTGCTGATCCTTATTATGTGTTTTGCATTTGTATTTCTCAAAGATAAAAAAATTATCTGCTCTGAAGAGCCTGCTAATACACATAAAAAGCAGAGGTGAGGACTAATGAACTGACAAGATTTAGAAGTAGCAAAAAATAATTATCATATCCCAACATTCTCTTTTCTTGTTCTGATATGTGCTCTAGTAGCACCTCCTGTTACAGAATTTGCTCTAGCACAGCTGTACGAGATGTTTTGTGGCAGCAAATACTGAGTATCATGTCTTATTCTGCATTATTGTCTGTGCAGATACAACCTGTGTTGAAACATGCCCAGATGGGTATTATGTTGACAGCAACGAAGGACAATGTTCCCCATGCCACACCAGCTGTGCCACTTGCACTGGAAAACACAGCTCCCAGTGCCTTTCCTGCAAACCAGGCTGGTACAAACAAGGAAAAGGATGCGTCTATCAGTGTCCAGAAGGGTAAGGTCTAAACTCAAGATCCAAGATCCTAAGAGCTATGTCACAGATAGATCTTTGAGAAATTACATCATTCTGCCTTTTTCTACTTCAGAGAGAAATAGAACTGAACAAAATTGAAAAAATCTTCCACTGTCCCAGTACAGAGGTGATAGACAATCTCCCCTCACAGTAGAAAACTTTATAGTTTGGACCAGCTTGATGTGGTGTAGCCATTCTTGTATTCCAAGGATTTTCCTAGGTTCTGTTTATGCAGAATAGTGTTAAGCAGGATAAATATACTATATACTATACACTATAAACTATACTGTACTATATATATACATATTAGTCAACTTGAGCACAGGAAGCAGTGTAACTTCCTTCAAGCATCCTTGCAGCCTCTACTTAACCTGTAGTTCAGGTGAGGTTACTTTTGTTTGCATTGAGATTTGCATTTGCATTTTGCATGTTTATAATGGATCATAATAAAACCAACTATTGAAACAACTTTCAACTGAGGACTTGTAATTCTAGGCAACAACCTTAATTTCAAAATGTGAATTCAGTGTGGTCCTGTCAATATGCCTCAGAAATTCAAATCTGGGAGGTGAGCCTATGACATTTGGGTCAGGCCCATTTCATTTTGCAGCACAGTATGATTGTTCTGGCTGCTAGATTGAATTATCACACAATTAAACTGCAAGTCTGTAATGACCGTATCTCAACAAAATCACGGTGCAGCAATTCTTCCTTGTCCCCACACAGCACAACTCAGATGAACACTGTTCCTCTGATAGTATCCTTCAGCTAAGCCTGTTTGGGCACCAAAATGAAATACTAAATTTCTGAATTTCCATCTGGCAGCACATCACCCGTAGCAGTGAGAAATTCAGAGCTTACCCAACACCTCCATAACATGTCTTAGAACAAAAAAACGGAGTTGAGGTTTTGAGCCCTGCCTATTTAAATACTTTGTGTCTGAATTCTCCCTAGAGTACAGAAAGCTTTGCTCTATACACCTTTAATTTACAAAGTTTTGTTTTGTAGCTGTATTCAAATGACCAAGGGATATTAAAGGAAATTAATTCCGTTCTCACTGGGATTATAAATGTTTACTGCTATCACACCAATACCACTTTTATACATTGATGTAATCACACTAAAAGCTGATGATGAAGGATAAACATTTTTGTCTTCCTGTCACTGCTGGGCGTTATGCAAAGTGATGACTGTCTGATCTGTTTTAGGTACTTTGCACAGAACTCCACTGCTTCATGTGAGAGATGCCACAAAGGCTGTAAGGAGTGCATGGGGCCTCAGCCCACAGACTGCCTCTTCTGTGATACCTATTTCTACCTACTGCGCTCAAAGAATGAATGTGTTAGCTCTTGTCCTGAGTATTACTATGAAAGCAAGGACAACGTCTGTGAAAGATGCCATCCTTCCTGCCAGACATGTGAAGGTACAAGCATATACTCTGCTTTGACCAAAAATAAGGGTTATCAAAACACCTGCCATCTTGTTTTGTTTTCTTCTTTCACATTCTGCTCCAAGATTTGGGGAGACCACATGCTGCAGTAACAACCCATCCACGACCTAAGTAGCTGCAGTGTCTGATGAAGACCTCCACCAGGGCTGTGGGGTTCTTCCTGGCACTGACAGATTTGTTCTGCTGGCTGCCCCATGCTGCCACATTACATGTAGTATATTGATCAAAGCAAGGATTTCAATTGCTGCTAAACTTCAGCCATAGAGCACAAGCGTAAAGGCAGCCACTCACAGGGAGCACTGGGAGTGAAGGGAAACAGGGTGAAGGCCAACAATCAGACAGCTGTAATGAATCTGTAATTTGCAATGAATTTTCCATCAGCAAAGCCTTTCACAAAGATGCTCATCAACTTTAAAAAATTAAAAAAAAAAAGGGGGGGGGGGGGCGGGAAATGCCTCTGTCATTTACAGATCTGGGGCTGTTTCTTGTGCGAACACTGAATAATGACTGAATAATCCTTTGCATTGTTCTATGTGTTACTCTGTGAAAGGCAAGGAACCTAAATCCAACCCATCTTTACAATCTGCAAACAGGAACACAAATAGAAAGAGACACAAAGCCTTTCTTCAGGGTGAAAAGCAAAGTTTTTCTCTGTGACACATAGATTTAATTCAGTTTCTTATTCAGTGTCCTAATTTGTCCAAACCTGAAGCAATCAGTATTCATCCTGTTGGACCCATTTGTTAGCCCCTTCTATCTGAATTGCATGAGATGATAGCTGACAGGTGTCACTGTGCAGCTTAAACCACACTACACTATAACATAAAAACCTTGGGTTTTATCAGTGTATGTACTGGATAGCACAGATGGCTAATTGCAACATAACATTTAAAATTGCAGACATAACTCTTAGAGTGAAGCCACCTTCAGAACTACTAAAATGTAATTGTTTAACAACATTATAAAAAGAACAGAAATATTTTTGCTTGGATTTGGGACAAAATGAGAGACATAAATTTACAGATTTTTCCACTGATTTTTACTTTATTTTAGATAAATACCACAGGACATATTTTTTGCCATAATTACAGAAATGCTAGAATGAAATGCAAGCCAACCTTTCTGAACAGCAAGCCTGTAGATGCTCTGATGCATGATATTTTGATGGTGTATGAGCAAAGAAGTGTTTAGGTATCTCCATTTTCTCAAAGCAGGAAGGTAAACTCTCTACTGCTCAAGAAAATCATATAGGAAATTCGTTGGGTTATAGGAAGTTGCTAACTTCGTCTGCTTACCTGCTGTTAATGTGAGCTACTTGCATTTCATTTTTCTTGCTTTCAGAGAGTGGCAAAAAATGCCTAGTAGAAGGGAGACAGACAGGTGCATTTTAACCTGTAAGGCAAACCTTTCACTTCAAGGTTTCACAGAAATACTGCAAACAGTACTATTTGGCCTTCAGAAAGACTCTCAGTACAAAATGGGCATACAGAGCTCTGCCCCAAATACAGAACTTCTTTTCCTATGCAACTGAAGAATTTATTTTGCTATTCAAACATAAGGATACCTTAATTCATTGTGGTTTGAAAAGAGTTGGAAAATCAACAGTAAGTACTGATTTTGTGACCAGTAACACATTGGCCAACATTCCCCGTGATTTTACTTCAGTGCACTGACCCAACTGATTTTCCTGAATCCGAGCTTCCCTGTAAAACTGATTCCCAACTCAGCTTTTCTTGAGAATCAAAACATGTAAGAAATCCACCTTGTGGGCACATAAAACCTCAAAAGTAGGGCCAAGATCTTTCTAATACCAGTTAGAAAAATAGGAATGCTGTAGAAAAATATCCTTCTCCTTGGTGGCAGCAATGACTGTAATTTTTAAAGAAAGCTGACAATTATTCCTGTTGTGATATTGTTGTTTTATCTTCCTTTTTAGGGAAGGGAGCATTCAGCTGCACATCTTGTGTATGGAGCTACACTTTATTAGGTGGAATGTGCAATTCAGATTGTTTTGTAGGTGAATATAAAGTCCAGGAGACATCAGGACAAGAGGTAACTATTTGTAGACATTTTCCCTGTGATTTGTATACTGAATTTTAACCTCTGAACACAATACAAACAACACAGAATGCTAATACCCTTCTCTGAGTTTTCAAGGCCATTTATCTTTCAATATGCTTACTTTTTTCTTCCCTTGGCAGAGGAAGCAGTATTTCTCTCTCTGGGGTAGTCTACTACAGAATGATCCTCTACCAGTGAACATAAAGGCATGACTTTGTCAGTGATCACACCAAAGCCATGAGAATATTGGCTACATTAGTAACATAGTATTTTTTCCTTCCATTATAACCGATTTCCCCCCACAGATTTCTGCTGCTTTGTCTGTAAGAAATCACACTGCTGGCAGAAACCTCTAGTGCAGGGAGAGGATGAAGTTAACAGAGCTGTGTATTTAGTAGAGAAGGCCCACAAGTAGGTTTGGGTCTGTGCCACAAGCCCTGGCAATCCATCTTCCAGATTTACACACCAAGTGCCTTCCAAAGCTGTTCAATAATGTGGCAGCAAAGCAAGACATGCAGCCTGCAATGCTGCACACCCTGGAGTCTCTGGCCTGGCACGTCCCCTTAACTGTGCCACCCTGTAACTCTGAGGCTGAGATAAAGCTGAAGAGCTGGGGACCACAGAGTTCTGCAGCTTTTTGCAAGCTCTTGGACTCTGAGATGCTGGACCTCCTGTGCTGACTTTTACATCTTTGATTCAGGAAAAGCAGCTTCACGGGTCTGATATCAAGTTTGATGAAAGGTTATTGGAGTCTCCAGGTCCTCACAGTAGATATGGGGTCCTGGTCCTATAAAAAATAGGAATTTTCTTACTTCTTGAAGGAGACTTCATCACCATTGCTGCCAAAGACCCACAGATGTGCAACCACAGGACTAGAAAAAAAAAAACAAACCCACACTTTCTAACCAAAAAAGCTTGCTGTCTGACAATTTTATTTGTCTGTCTAGTTAGGTGAGATCTCTAAGCTTCCCCTCTCACTACAAGCAGGTCTCTCAGAATCCAGGAAATAAAAATCAAATTTTAGTTTTCCCACTCCCTACTGCATTTTATCATTGACACCTGTCACACCCAGAGCTGATAACCTAGATAGTGAATGACAGGGCTGAACTGCCAGGTCAGGTACAAAAAAAATCCAAAACAAAAGTTCGAAGGAAGAACTGCCAATTGTAAGTGAAGATCAGGCTTGTGACTATCTGAAGAACCTGAAAGCGTACAGCTCCATGGGACCAGATGGATACAGCCACTGGCAGATGTGGTTGCTAACCCCCTGTCTATTGTATTCCAAAAGTCATGGCAGTCCAGTGAAGTCCTCACTAACTGCAAAAGGGGAAACATAACCCCCATTTTCAAAAAGGGAAAGAAGATCCAGGAAACTATAGTCCGGTCGTTCTTAGCTTTGTGTCTGGTAAGATCATGGAGCAGATCCTGCTGGAGACACTGCTGGAGCAGAAGAATAATGAGGAGATGACTCAGTACAATCAATATGGCTTTACCAAGGGCAAATCATGCCTGAAAATTCATGTGGCCTTCTATGAAAAACTCACAACATCACAACTGACAAGGGACGAGCAACTGACATAACATACCTGGACTTGAGCAAAGTCTTTGACACTGTCCTATGTGACATCCTGGTCTCCAAGCTGATAAAACATGGGTTTGATGGATGGACCACTCACTGGATTAAGAACTGGCTTGATGGCTGCACCCAAAAAGTGGCTGTCAACAGGTCCATGTCCAAGTGGAGGCCAGTGACAAGAGGAGTCCCCCAAGGATCACTGCTGGGACAAGTCCTGTTTAACATCTTTGTTGGTGACAGGGACGGTGGCATTGAGTGCACCCTCAGCAAGTTTGCTGATGACCCCAAGATGTGTGGTGCTGCTGACACACTGGAGGGAAGGGATCCCATCCAGAGGGACCCTGACAGGCTGGAGAGGTGGGCCCATGACAATGTCATGAAGTTCAACAAGACCAAGTGCAAGGTCCTGCATCTGGGTCGAAGCAATCCCAAGCACTGATATAGGCTGGGCAGTGAGTGGCTTGCGAGCAGCCCTGAGGAAAAGGACTTGGGAGTGCTGGTGGACGAGAAGTTCAACGTGAGCCATCAGTGCACACTTGCAGCCCAGAAAGCCAACCAGATCCTGGGCTGCATCAAGAGAAGAGTGGCCATCAGGTCGAGGGAAGTGATTCTTCCCCTCTCCTCTGCTCTCGTGGGACCCCACCTGGAGTACTGCACCCAGCTCTGGAGCCCCCATTTCAAGAAAGACATGGATGTGCTGGAGTGTGTCCAGAGAAGGGCCATGAGGATGATCAGGGGGATGGAGCACCTCTCCTTGAAGACAGACTGAGAGAGCTGGGGTTATTCAATATGGAGAGGAAAAGGCTCTGAGGAGACCTTCCAGTATCTGGAAGGGGCCTGCAAGAAAGCTGGTGATGGATGTTTTAGGATGTCAGGTAGTGACAGGAATAGGGGGGATGGATACAAACTAGAGGAGGGTAGATTTAGATTGGAAGTTAGGAAGAAGTTCTTCACCATGAGGGTGATGAGGCACTGGAACAGGTTGCCCAGAGGGATGGTGGAAGCCCCATCCCTGGAAGATTTTTAAGGCCAAGCTCTGAGCAACCTGATTTAGTGGGAGGTGTCCCTGCCCATGGCAGGGGGTTGGAATGAGATGATCTTAAAGGTCCCTTCCAACCCTGAAAATTTCATTGTATGATTCAAAAAATGTACATTTCTTGTGTTCTGTGTCTGAAAAAGGAGGAGCCCAAGTGTGAGAGATGTGACAGCTCATGCACAGAGTGCAAGGGACCTGGGCCTCTCAACTGCACAGTCTGTCCAGCTGGGCAGCAGCTCTACCTGGAGGAAAGCCGCTGCCTGCCCTGCTGCAGTGACCCCAACCTGCCTGGCACCCCGGAGTGCTGTGACTGCAGTGAAACACAAGGTAGGACCATGCTGAAGAGCAGTAATGGTACTGATGGCTTAAGGGTTGTCTAGGCTGACATTCAGAAATCAGAATAAGGCAAAAAAGTGTGCATCTCCATCACCAGAATAGGAAGGACTTTACACAAATGACAGCAGTTGTGATGGAGGAGGGAAATGGTACCTTGTCTCACTGAAAGCCACAGTGTTAAATGGACAGGTATTTCATAGAACAGGTGACTAGGAAGTGTTCACTTCAATACATAGTCATTCAAATTATTGCATTATAAGCGCCTCACAACAAAATGCATTTGCCTGCCTCTCATCTTTTCTGCTCTTTCCTGATTATTTCTAATCTAATAAAGAATGACAGCTATCCCAGCAACCTTGCTTACACCCTTACACTATCCCACCTGCAGGAATACAATTGCAGTATTGGAAAAGCGAGGTATTTAGTTGAATGGATTTAAAAATGTAAGGAGGCATAAAGGTTATACTGGGGTTTTTGAGTCAAATATACCACCTTGCTCTCTCCCCCACCATCAATTGCACACAAGATCACTTAATCTCTTTTTTTTAACTGCTGCTGCAGACGACTGCGTATTACGGACCACTCTACGACCTGAGGGCAAAAGCAAAACTACATTTTTTATTGTTACCTGCATTTTGCTTCTGCTTGTCATTGGAGCCATTGTATTCATCTGGCAAAAATCAAAAGCCAAAACCCAGGCTGTCAAAAAAGGTGGGTATGAGAAGCTTACAAATCACTCCAAAACCTTACCTTCCTACTCAAGCAACTACCATGAAAGTCCCAGTTACCAGGAAGATCGAGTGATTGAGTTTAGAGATCGAGACAATGAAGATGATGATGAAGAAGATGACATTGTGTATATGGGCAAGGATGGCACAGTCTACCGCAAATTTAAATATGGACTTTTGGAAGATGATGAGGAAGATGAGCTTGAATACGATGATGAAAGTTACTCATTTAGATAACTCTTAACTAATTTATTAATTTCCTGCTCTGTTGCTTTTCCTTTTAAATTACAGTGATTTGGTTATGTATATTTAGTTCCTTCTCAGCATGCTGAGCTCAAGATTTTAGCTGACATTTATTGTGAGAGGAGAACAGTTTCTAAAACCATTATCTTCTAAATCTTTGCATAAGTCTTTGGTAGGCTTTTAAGTAGCACTCCAGATGTAGGGTGGTAAAGAAGTTATGCTACCATGCATTTGTGTGGAGAGTAAATCTTTCCTAATATTATTTGTGTGCATTATAAGTAATACAAATTCTACTTCAAACCATGCACACATACTTTTTTGAGAACATTGCCAATCACTACTAAAATGTGCAGATATATGCAAGATTGGAGTATGTATCTACCTGATGAATGCCACAGGGTTAGGGTGTCTGTAGTTCACTACTTTGTGATTATGGTTATTCAGGAAATCACAACAGAACAGGCAAGTTTGCTCACTTTACCCAGATTTTCACTGTTGGTATCATCTGGAGCATTTGTGTTTCTCAAAGCCAGCACATTCTTCCTTATGATCTTAGACCACACTCACCTGTGAAATTATGCATCTGTGACACAATGTTTTAAGATTTCTGACTGTGACTCTACTCTAGGAAAACAGTTGGTATGAAACGTAACTAAATTAATGACTTTGACTGTGGTATTTGTCAAATAACCTTTCACTGTATGGCACAAACTTCTGGGTGTACTGCAAAGGGGGATAATGTCTATAAGCAAGCTAAAAAAACAAAGACTCCTTTTGTCTTTTTAACTACCTTCTCAATGATTTGAATACAGAACATTCATTCAAGAAGCTTTTCCATTTCTGTTGTAAATGTCTCAGGAGGGTCAAACAAGGGCAAAGGGGATAATTAACTCTTATTTGGTAACATAACCGAAAGGACACAGCAATGTGATTTTTTATTATTACTACAGAAATATAATTTATCATACTAAAGAAAAAAGATGCTCTTTATGGTCCTTTGTTGTGAAAGAATAAATTATTTGCACAAAACTGTCTTGAAAATGCTGTTATCTGTTCAGTTTAATTCACTCTTTGGTTCCCTTTGGTTTCCTAAGAAGTTTATCTAGAACCACAGATCAGTAAATTACATTTAGTTTCTACAAAGGAACTGTGTGAAAATACCTGATGCTTATGGCTCGGTGCCTTCAGTGGAACCTTTTTTATTAAGTATCCCTAAAGTCTTCATGATCTTTCCATCTGAAAGCTTAAAGAATTTTTGTGGAGAGGTTTATTGCTTACATTTTGATTTTTTATCTTTTAATCATTGCACATCCAGTAAGAGAGAAGAATAAAAAGTCAGGTGAATTCAGAAAAGCCAAAACATTTTGAGTCTCTTGAGGCAAAAGACCTCATATTACAGGTTTATATTGCAGGTTTATATTACACATTTAATTGAATAGTAAAAGGGAAATAAGTATTTCTTCCTCATTTATATTGTCTGTTTAACATCTAGATGAGCACATTTTCTTGTTTCGGGAAGAGTTCAGGCACTACACTTACCTAAAAACTATTGGACTTAATAGTTCTTACTCTTCCTGTGTTCCTCCATACTGATCACTGGTTAAAAACCTCATCTAATTTTTCTTCTGTATTTCTCCTCCTTCTTTTCACCTAGCACTGCGCCTAGCATTTCTCAGTTGTTTTTTTTTTTTTTTCTGATGCAAAAACCTAATCTTACCATCAATCAGTAAAATTTTAAAAAAGCCAAATACCAATCTTACTGTATACTTTAACCTGAATTCTACCTTTTTTCACTGACAAATCACAGCACTACGGAAAAGCAAGGTAATCATAGCCTAGCAAACGAACCAAACAAGCTAAAAAAAATACATATATACTAAAAATATATATATACTAAGCACTTAGCTACTCTGAGCCACAAAAAAAAAAAAAAACCAAAAAAAAAGAAAAAAAGCAAAATTTAATTCTCATGATGACCATTATATAAAGTTATGAACCATTATATAAAGTCAGTATCTTATATTAGGTATATAATTACTCATTACCTGTCATTGTCACCAATGTTTATGAAGTTCTAGGTCTCTTGAAAACCTAAATATGTCTCAAATAATCCCCTGGAGAAACAGATGATGCAAGTTCTCTAACCATCACACTAGCAAGTGGGCCCTTCTGTTTATAATTTCTCTTCCGCCTTTTTTCTCCATTCAAAAAAATACAAGCATGTGAGTGGAAAAATATCTAGCCCTGTTTAGGCTATATTCATTACAAAATACATTTTAAGGCAAATTGATACTTTGTTAAATCTCATTTCAGTCCCAGAATAAAACATAGTATCTGGATCCTGGAGTGTTAAACAGGAACCAGAAGAAGGTTAAAGGATGTAACTTTTAAATCCATGCTTCTAGCATGGGGATGCTGTGCTATTAGAACAACAGCATTATCCATGACAAATAATAAACCACACTGGAGACAAGAGGCAGGGCTTACAACATGCTCATAACACCACAAAATATTACTTTCTTTCCTGATATAACTTTAGGGATGATACATTGAGGTTATGTAAAGGCCTACGTACAAACAGTATGGAAGCATGAGAGGAAGCTCTCTGCAAGAGACCTGAGCCAGATAATGTGTTTCAAGATACAAAGGTGATTTATTTTCAGCTGTAGCAAATGGACCTTTGCCCTGACCCAGATGAATGTTTAAACAGTCAAACCAGAACAGAGGAACCAGATGTAGCTCCTGCCAACTGACTTCTAAAAGAACAAAGCATTTTAAAATTTTGAAAGATGTATAGACAAAGATATTTTCAGGTTGTAGAATTCTGAGGACATAGTTTCCCAAAGTCCTAAACATAGCACAAAAGTCTTCAGAGCAGCAATGGCTTTCATACACTTTAATTTTAGATATTTTTGACAATTTCTGAATGCTCTTTTCTGTCAGTCTAAGTGTTCAGGTGATCACCCTTACAAAGTCTTGCACAGGACTGAGACACCTAACTGTGCCAGGCATGGCAGCATCCTTGGAACCCAGGCAGCACAGAGAAAGCACTCTAGGAATATAGTAATTATCAAAAGCCTCTTAAAATATAATTGCGGCAATAACCCTTAATATTACAGAACAAAGTGGTGAACCAAAAGATTATAAATTAAATAAACCATACCCAAGAATTGCTACAGTTCCAGGACAGAATAAGAATTACAAAGGATACAAACCACTATATCCACATAGCTTAGAAACAGATTTCTAAGAATAACACTTACCAAAATATTGAAGTATCAAAGAGATCAAAATGGTACAAAGTCTTTTGAAGCAAACTTTTGAAGTTCACCTACTGCAGCTTTGTGATTATTATATTTAGGCAGTTATCAGATATACACCTGCAACTAGTCAAAGGAGCAAGAATTTTCCTCTCCTTTGGCTCACTGCAACCTCCCAATGCATATGTGGCAAATCAGGCTGCAAAAATCTCAGTAAACTAGACTTCACACTTTTTGTCTTTGACAAATTTTTCTCTCCCTCTTGTTTCTGAAGCTTTCTTTGGTCTCAAGGTCTTTCTATTTGCTCCTTCTTTCTCCTTGCACCTCTTTACTTTTCTCATTTGTCAATGAAACTTCCAGTAAACTAGACTTCACACTAGTGCCACTTTGATAGAAATGTTACTAATGACACTTTTCAGCAGTTAAATCACTGTGTTCATTTGGAAAACTATGTTTGACAGTCCCTGTGTCTTCCACAATATGTAACAATTACTAAAAATAAAATAAAATAAAATATACTCACATCAGTAACAATCTTAACACAAAAACTAATTATTTATATATATAATAAACATGTATCAAACTATATATTTAAAAATCAGAAGTTGAAAATCTATTTTCAAGTTTTAGTAAGCTGGTTTCATTTTCAGGTAGATTTTGAGAACATTATCTTGTACACACAGGGAATCTCTTCTAAAGTAAAAAGCATACCAAGTGAATATAGGTTCCACATATGTTTCTAGGGAGGCTCCAAGTCTGAAATGCATCCAGCCATCCAAGCCTGTATGGATAACTGCTGCATGTTTTAAATGTGAAGACATGCTGCAGTTTAACATCTGCTAAGCACATGTTCTGTAGATTATTAGAAGGTGAGATAGTTTAATGCCAAAGCATCCAAATAAGAGCATTGTCACCTATATCCCTTTGAAAAAAATTCTTATATTGTTATTCTGACACTGTTAACAAACTCCACTTCAGAACAGTAATAGACTTCAGAAGGAGGCAGACAATTACAATGCACCACAGGCTTTATTTTAAAAGGATGTGAAACTGGATATACTTGTATTTCTTGAAATCCAACAATTTCAGTGACCTTGATGCCTCACTTGATGTTCACATAACACCTTGATAATAAAGAACTGCAAACATCTGCAACATAAATAGTGCAGCACCAAGTTTGTAAGAAGAGCAATTCTCTCCCCCAACCTGAAACTGAAAGAAGTTTAAGCACTGAAATGAAAGAACTGCAGCACCTCTTTCAATGTAGGCTAAGGAATACACACAGATGATTTGCATCTCAGAGACAATCAACCAGAAAACCTGCATCAAGCAGCACCACAACTTTCTCAGTTATTTATTAATGGTAGTGTCATAACATAAACCGAAGGAGTCATTTGCACGTAATACAAAAATACAACCCTGGATAAAGATTATACTGTGCTAAGAATCATGTATTCAACTTAAAAAACAATAGACATTATTTGATATTAAATAATGTGCAGGTACATACACTCAATCAAATTAATGCAATTACACTTTAACTCAAAGGCAAAAATACAAAAGGGCATTTTATTACTTATCTACATACATACTTCACACTTCAGGTGAGAGATGTGGGCAAATTAAATTTCTCAAGTGTTCCTTTAGCTACTGTTCTCTATACTCAAGCATAATGGTTTTAAAAACAAGTGATTAAATTAATTCTGGACAGTAGCACTAATTGTCACTTACAGAATAGTGTTACCATGACACTCATCTTAAGGCACTATGATTTCCACAAGGATGTGTAGCCCAACCTCTCTGCCAGTGAGCAGGAACACCTTCAACTAGATGAGGATGCTCAAAGCCCTGTCCAACCTAGCCTTGAATGATTCCTGCAATGGACCTTCTACTATCCCTCTGGACAACCTGTTCCAGTGTTTCACCACCTTCATTGTAAAAAAATTTCTTCCTTGTATTTAGTCTAAATCTTTCTTCTTTTTGTTTGAACCATTACCCCCTGTCCTACCACTGCAGGCCCTACTAACACATTTGCCTCCATCTTTGTTCTAAGCCTCCTTTAAGTATTGAAATGCATAATAAGGTCTCTGGAGAGCCTTCACTTCTCCAGGTTAAATAGCCCCAACTCTCTCAGCCTTTTCTCATAGGAGAGCTGCTCCAGCCCTCTGATCATTTTTGTGTCCCTCATCTGGACTTGCTCCAATAGCTCTGTGTCTTTCCTGTACTCAGGACTCTGGAGCTGGACACAGTACTCCAGGTAGGGACTCACCAGAGTGGAGCAGAGGGGCAGAATCACCTCCCTTTACCAGCTGGTCAGTCATCTTTTGATGCAGTCCAGAATACAGTTGGTTTTTTGGGCTACAAGAGCACATTGCCAGCTCATGTCTAGCTTTCATCTACCAGTACCCCAAGTGCTTCTCCATAGGGCTGTTCCTACGCTGATACCCCAACTCACATGAATACCAGGGACTGCCCTGACACAGTGCAGGACCTTGCAAATGCAAGGCTTTGCTGAACTTCAGGAAGTGTACATGGGCCCATTTCTAGAGTTTGTTCAGTTCCCTCTGCATGGCATCCTCTACCTCAGGCATGTCAACCACACAACTCAGTCCCTGTGTGTTGGCTGCAAACTTGTCAAATAGTCACCCAATCCCACCATCTATGTCTCTGATGAAGATAATGAGCAGTGCTGGTCCCAGTACGGATCCCTAAGGAACAGTACTCTTTATCAGTCTCCATCTGGACACTGAGTCAATGACCACTGCTGTCTGGATGTGACTATCCAATCAATTCCTAATCCACCAAACAGCCCACCCATCAAATTCATATTTCTCCAGTTTAAAGAGAAGGACATTGTGGGAGACTTTGTCAAAGGCCTTACAGGAGTCCAAACAGATGACATCCATAGCTCTTCCCTTGTACAGTGATGTTGTCACTCCATCACAGAAGCCACCAAGTTGGTAGGCAGGACTCGCCCTTGGTGAAACCATGCTGGCTGTGTGATACCACCTCCCTGCCCTCCATGTGCCCTAACCATACCTCCTCAGTACCAGCACCTGATAGCAAGAAAAACATAGACCCCCTAGTTTGGGATTTTTATTCTGTCTTGTTAGTATTTTTTTTTGCATCTTGATCCTTTATGTCAAGCCACAGCTCCACCTGTATGGTTAAGATAAAAATTACTGGAAAATCATTACATATGAGTATGCCCCAGAACCACATACTTTAAATGCAGGTGGATTGCAGAGGATGAGATACTAGTATGTTCCAGCTCATTCCAGGGATCTCATAACCACTAAACCAAAAAACTCTATTAAGCTCATGTTTATCATAATAAAGAGAAGCATAATATCAGCATAATAAGCAACAACCATTTTGGAAATCTTGATTTCAAGAGTACTTAAGTAATGGTGAAAGAAGCAAATGTGAATCAATTTTATTTACATCGCCATATTCTATGAGTACTGAGAGGTCTTGAGGGATGTTTCTCTTCCCTTCCCAGAATACACACATTTGAGATGAATACCAAATACATTTCTAAGAGCAATAAGAATTTATATTCTAGTTTACAAATCCTTTTCTGCTTTCCTTATTTAAAGCCAATGTCTGGCTCATTCATTATCTTTAAAGTACCATACAATGGAAAATTCTTACCATTCGTTTTTAACATTCTTATAGAAAAGATTCCATCCTATGCTAAAAACCATTTTATGTACTTCTTAATTTCCAACACAGGCCCATCCATAGTATATGCCAGTAGGGATATCATGTGGAAAATTTTCAACTACATGCTCAGAAAAGTTAGCTGCAAAAATTTTAGAAAGTGTACATTTGTGTAAGTAAAATGCCTCGCAGAGTTTTTGAACACCTAAAAGCCAAGTTCTGTTTACATGCTACTTCTAACAACATTGATGATGGTAGTGATAACTATGTGCCATGTGCAAAATATAAACCAGAAAAGAGCCTCATAATATGTATTCTCTGCAGTTATTCCAGGGCTACCACATCTCTTACATATATGTGACATAGTTATATACGCATATCTAAATTCTTCTATTCTATTCTATCCTATAGTATTTCTATTCCATTGCAATTCTGAAGTTACATGGCTCACCCTATAACTAGAACTAGTTATTAAAATATGCAGTCTAGATACATTTCACTATGAGGACTATCACTGCTTTACTATGGCGTATAAAAAACAAGTTTCTTTTGCACTGTGCAGTAGAGTATTAGAATTACTTAAGTATTACAAAATATTTTTGAAGTAAAACATGTAAAAATAAATGTAGCTATAATTATAGTGACCTGAAATTTTTTTCATGTTATCTCTTAGGTTCTTTACATTTTGGATGTATAGGATTTTCTTTCTACAAATCCAAAATAAAATACATTCCATTCTGACTGAGGGGAATAAAACTAAGCCTTTAGCCAGACAACTGTGTTACTTTAACTTCACACATGGATAGAGCTCTACAGGCAAAGTTTCAAGCTGATTTTAAATATTTTACAGTTACTAGATTTTATCCTAGTTCATGGCCAGGAAAAGTTTCCCTCCCACTTTCCCTAACAGCCATATATAATCAATCAAGATAAAAAAGCTAAATTTATATTAACAGATGATGTCCTGTCCAGTACCTCAATATTTGTTAAAGGAGGTTTTCTTGTCTATTAAGATTTGGAAAAAAGGCTCACTGACTTCAGCCTATCTTTGGAAAACACTGAAACCCATTTGAATTACACCTCTATCTGTATTCTGACAAGGCAGAGAAAATGTCAACGGGAAAATGTACTTCTTAGAACTTCACTTGGTCTTTTACTTAGTCTCTGCATTATTCATTATTCTGCATTATTCACTTCCTCGCCTTAAAGCTATTCCCAGTGTTTGCTTCCTTTCTGGTCCCCACCTAAGGTCCAACAATCTTATGAAAAAGGACGTTTTACCAAAGTGCCACACCACACACCACCACCACGCCCAGGATCACTTTTCAGCACCTTGCAGATCACCATGACCACCGTCAGATGCGCTAAGGACCAAAAGGAGCAAACTGAAAAAAATCGTTTAGCAGACGGAGGAGCAATTCATGCCAGCAGCCCGGCCATGCAGGACAGCAGGGACTCTACCGAGTTCAATCCACAGCAACCACGCTCACACCTCCGCTCGCCAGACGCCCGGACCCACGCTGCGAGGCGGTGGCCGCATCCTGGCGGGACCACGGCTACGCTCTGCTCGGGCGGCCAAAAGACCCCCGGGCCCGACGCCGGCCGCAGCGGTAGATGCGGTGCCGGACACCACGCGGTGCCGGGACAGGGACCCGGTGCGGTCCGCCAGCCCCGCGCAGAGCGGCCAAGGCCGGGCCGAACGCGGCGGCCTTTGCGGGATGCGTCCGGCGCACCCCTCTCCCCGGTGGGATGCCCAGCTCCTTGGAGCCCCTGCCGAATCCCTTCACCACCTCCCCGCCGCACAAGTACCGCAGGAGCCTCTGGGCTGACAGCCGGCAGACCGGCGCCCCGCACACCCCTCTCCAGCGCTCCGCTCCACGACCAGGCTCTGCCCTGAGAAGGAGGAGGAGGAGTTAGAGGTGGAGCGCTTCGGCTTTTAAATTAGAGAGAGCTCGCCGGGAGGCACAAACCCGGACCCTCTCCCTCCCCATCCGCGCAGGCGGGGTTGAAGTCCTACCCCGCTTAGCCCGCACCGTATGCGGGGCCGGGGCGCAGCACGGCCCGATGCCGGAGGCTGGTCAGTCGTTTTGGGATGTCTCCGGAGTGAGGCAGACAGGATGCCGTAGAATCATAGAATCATAGAATCATAGAATTGGCTGGGTTGGAAGGGACCTCAGAGATCAAGTCCAATCCTTGATCCACTACCCCTGCAGTTACCAGACCATGGCACTGAGTGCCACATCCAGTCTCTTTTTAAATATCTCCAGGGACGGAGAATCCACCACTTCCCAGGGCAGCCCATTCCAATGCTTGATCACCCTCTCCATAAAGAAATTCTTTCTAATATCCAACCTAAACCCCCCCTGGCACAACTTGAGACCGTGCCCTCTTGTCTTGCTGAGAGTTGCCTGGGAAAAGAGACCAACCCCCACCTGGCTACAACCTCCTTTCAGGGAGCTGTAGAGAGTGATGAGGTCTCCTCTTCTCCAGGCTGAACAGCCCCAGCTCCCTCAGCCTCTCCTCATAGGATCTGTGCTCGAGTCTCTTCACCAGCCTGGTTGCCCTCCTTTGGACCTGCTCCAGGACCTCGATATCCTTCCTGAACTGAGGAGCCCAGTTGCCACAGTAGTTTAATAAGCCCACTTGATTAATACTCTCTTTACTACGGGCTTGATTCAGCTCACATAAAATGAATTTGTGTATGGTCAAGAGAGCAGTCACGAGTGCATGTTCAGTTTCCAAGACATCGCAGGCAGACTAAGCAGCTCTGTTTGTCGGTGGCACATATGCCAAAGAAGTTTTGGGCATCTTATGCCCAAAGGACTGCTTATAATGTTTTTACACGTGTTTATGTAAAAGTATGTATCGATATCTTGGCAGTTTATCAAAATCATTGAAGTGAATTCACAAACATTTCCAGTTATTTCTCTAAGACATAGTTGTTATCTGTACCAGTTCAATGTAACTACTTACAAAAGTGCTGCTTTTAATTCTTTAGAGAGAAGTGGCTAATTTTTTATAATAAGAAGCAGCCTAAGTACCTGTAAAGTGCTCATATCTAATTGCAGTCCAAGTAGATGACAACCAATTCATTCCAGAGACAGGAAACTGTCTGAAGAGTCTGATTATATCACACCACAAAATACTTAATGCTACCAATTCAGTGACCACTAGTTATTTTATAAGATAAGGTAAACATTATTTTTAAAATTTCACCTCAAATTTGCCCTCTTTCTAATTCTTTTTTCTCTCACCCTATGTCCCCACAATCTGCTTAATGCTAATACTTTTTTTTAAATCACTGCTTCGGTTTGAGAAACTCTGGCTGACTTATGGAATCACCACGTAGTAACTTCAGCTGAACAAAAAAGAATGGTGGTAGAACGTATAGAAGGAAAAGTGAAGGAAGGAAGCTCTACACACACTATGGCTATGTACATTCTGATCTGCTGCCTGACAGCATGGAGAGAGAGATATTACAAAGATTTTTCTTTATTGACATTCAGTAATGGAAGTATCATCGATGTTAAGCCAAACACTGAAGTTGCTACTTAGTTGTCTAATTAATATCAGGCCTTCAACAGTAGACGTCACCACTCGACCCTGGAACTTTTCCCCCCTGTTAATAATGAGTTATGTCTTTGATTATTATTTATATAAGCGAATGTATACTTGAGTACTTTCGTTCTTTTTCAACGAGTACTTTTTTCTAGAATAAATTTTTACGCTCTTGTGGTGTCCACAAGGTGGCACTCCATCTCTTTTTCAATTTCTGCAGGTTTGGACACAGGCTTTGGGCGCTTTCCTCAGTAATTAAAAGATTTTGAGAAACAATTGAGTCAGATAAATATTTGTTTAATACCCACATGGTCAGTAATTCACAGAAGTCTCACTGACAACTTTTATCTCATTTTGTCAAATAACTGTTAATGTTAATACTTTTTCTTGGTGTTGATGGGTTGCTGTGATCTAAAGCAAATATTATTCACCCATAATACTGGACACGTTTTTCTTTTGTAATAAATTTTACTTATTTCAGTTTGGAAGGAGGACTCTACAAGTATAATAAGTAAATTTAATAACTGTATTCAAATTGAGTAGGCATGTTTCTTTAACAAGTGTAGTTGAAATTTAGTCATAAGCATGTATGTTAAGAAAAGTAGTTTGGTAGCCCACACCTGCTGAAAAACTCAGGCACTCCATCGCACATCTGGAAAAGAATTTCTCATTTATGATGGTGCTACATTTCACATACCCAGTGTTGTTAGTGAAAAGTCTAAATATTTCTACTGCACATAATAGCCATACAAACCTGAAGAAAAGAGAGCAGCGGTCACGTGGCATCTGGGTAGGCATTCTTTTGTCCAGGATTATCCTACATCAGCCCTCACTTCTATGCTCTTTATAGAAAACTGAAAGGCCTTGATTCTTTTCAAGCTGAAAGAGAGGAAGGTTTTCTACCTATGCCATAACGTCAGAAAGAGAAGATGAAAATCATGACCTTAGCTACTCACATTGCAGGGAGGAGGTAGCAAAGGAAATGGCTGCAATTTTTTTTCCTTGTTGTTTGTTAAGATAATTTCCTTCCTACCTTCCCGGTGCTATACCTCAGGTAAGACAAGAAGGTTTTGAGCAACAGGAGCTGCCACTACAGCCTTATTCCCACTCTAAGCAACGACTGATCAAACAGAAAAAACCCCACTGGTGAGAATTTTCTCACTAATAAAAGGAACAAGGCATTTATAATATTCTTGCCATCACCACTATGTGATGCTGTCTCCCAGACACATTCAGGATATGTCTACATTTGCTTTGAGAGCCTTGCAGAAGACATTGAGGATCTGTGCTCTGAAGCAAGACATGTCTGTTGGCCCCTGTGTTCACATGAGTAGATGCCAAAATGAACTTGCAGGTGTGACTTATGCTGGCCTGTGCTGCACACTCTTGATGTTATGATGGAGATGATAACTGCAACCTGTCAGGAAAGGATGTATGTTCCTGCTTGTTCCACAAAAGCAAGTTCAGTGTAGCATGGGAGGAAAGACAGAATCTGCACAGCATGCTGTGGGGGAGATCCATCAGGGGTCCCTCTGATGTTGCACCAAAGCAAGGTACCCTGCACCTGAAGCGACTTAAAGTTTTCTCACTATCTCTATTCCTCTTTTTTTTCTATTTTGTTAAAACAGATGGTTTATTAAGACATTTGTTGTTGGGGTTTTGTTGCAGAGATCCAGAAAACAGCCCCACACCATTTCTCTCCTCACTTCCCCACCCACTCAAGTACAGAAGAGCAACTCCTCTTTCACTTAGAGCAGTCCTGGAAAGTATCAGTCCAAGTGTGTTAGTCAGAGTTAACATTAACACATGAGATGTGTTGCACTCCTGCAGAAGTGCCTGAAAAGTCCCGTGTCCCATATTTCTGTAGTTTCTCTGGAATAACTTATAGGGTACTTTTATGAAGGTAGTGTGCAGAAAGATGGTCCAGAGATAAATTTTGTAAAAAACTGATGAATTCCTGAAAAATATTCTGCTGATCCTAGTAATTTGAAAGACAAATACTGTACAGCAAAAACATCACTGAGTGAAAATTCAGAAATAGTAGAAAAGCTGACAAAATTACACTTCATCGCAAAAGAAAAAGAACTATGTTTAAATCCAAGTAGATCTTGAAAAGGTGATGACAAAGAGCAAGTGAAGTAAATACAAGAATCTAGCACTGTGTATGCTAATATTTAAAGGAGCTTTACCCTGGCATTAAATTTTTTTTATATTCTGGAAGAAAATGTTGATACTGTCATAGAAACAACCAGAATCCAAGTTAGACCAAGTCAGAACAGGAGCAGCATATTACTAACACTACAGGAGAGAACACAGAGCAGTAGTGACCATCCCTGCTGATATGAGCACTGCCCACATGGGTCAGCTGCAGAGTTGGAATACCTGCAAGTTATACAACACTTTCACCAAAACTGTGTCAACTAAGCAGGATGTGGTAGTTAACAACAGTGATTTAAATCCTTCGGATAAGGAGGCTCTTCACAGTGCATCCTTTTACAAATAACCCACCCCTTTAAAGAATAATCCACTCCTTTGTAGTTAAATCTTGCTGAATGGAGAAAGGTTGGCTGCAAATGTGTCAGCTAGACATTCACTATTTTACCTCCACAATACTGTTTCTTTTTTTCTTTTTTCTTCCTTTCTAAAAGTAGCAATATCAGAGAACATAGCATGAAATCATTAGAGCTAGATACTTTATACCAACAATCCTAAAGCCTGCAACATCAGCAAAATGCAGATAGGAAGCTAAGAGCTTGTTTGTGCAATAACTGATAGTAAAACATTGGCACAGTAAGAATGTAGGTATTATAAAACAAAGATGCTGCTTATGTTATACAGGACCATATAGATTTAATAATTTCTAATGAAAAGGAAATATATGTTTATCTAGCAAAAATATGAGTATGAGAGGACATAAAGCAGTTTATTTTGAAATTATTTTTCTCTGCTCTAAAAGTTAAATAAAGAAATATCTTGAAAAAAAGGAGGAAGGATAAATGAGACTGGAATTTAAATGAAAAAAATTGAGCTGTGATATGGTACTGAATCATACAAAATCACAGAAAATCTTGAGCAGAGAATTGCAGAGGCAGTCTTCAGTCTTTCAGAAGAAGCTTGCTATTAGATGACCTAAAATAATTGGGACACCAAGCTTTGAAATTCATGAAATCCAAGATAGAAAACCAGCTCAGATAGTACGTCAGAATTCTTGATTAATGCATGCATAAATGAATCGTTTCCTTCTTTTTTTTCTTTTCTTTTTTCTTTTTTCTCTTCTCTCTTCTCTCTTCTCTCTTTTCTCTTCTCTTCTCTTCTCTTCTCTTCTCTTCTCTCCTCTTCTCTTCTCTTCTCCTCTCCTCTCCTCTCCTCTCCTCTCCTCTCCTCTCCTCTCCTCTCCTCTCCTCTCCTCTTCTCTTCATGGTTATATGAATAATGTTGTCATTTATTTGTTTTTACTTAGGGAAAGGGGGCTTTGAAGAATAATTGGGACTGGTAGTAACTAAAATTTGGAAAATTTTGAAAGGTTGAAGTTAGTATAAGTTGTTATTTTCTCAGGTTACTGTCTCAGAAGGAACCTGACTGCCCTCATGGCTTAGGTTTTTGTGGTTAAAACACAAGCTTTTTCCAGTTTTACCAGAATCATCTTTCACCACTCCTGGCAGAGAATTCAACAAGAGAGGAAATAATCCCTCTCCCAAGCAGTCATATGATGCCAGTTCTGCTTCTCACTTCTACAATGCAATCAGCAAGTCGTGCTTTTTAACTCGATCAGAATAGCACAACAAAAGGCCCTTAATTTACCCCGTATAGATTTGGTAGTTCATCAACTCAAGAACGCAATCCATTTCTGTTTCTATTTTCTAGATCCATTTCTATTACGATTTTCTAAATCCATTTCTATTTTTGATTCTGTAGTTGGGTCAACCTGGTCTCTTGGAAGAAGCTTGCCCCAGTATGGCCTTGATCTGACATGTTTTTTTCATAATAGACTAATTTTAATCTCAGTTTGTTCTGGGTCTATGCGGTGAAGGTTCTGGTTGCAGGAAGGGGCCCTGCAAGGGTGGCTCATGTCAATAGCTTCGGAATAGCTGTTCCTGCTCCAAAGTGGGCCCCCCTCAGGCCATCACTAAACAAAAAAGATGTGGCCTCAACAATTAATATAAGCAAGAAGGGGCAACACTGGTGATTAAGAGAAGGGCAGAGGAGAAAGTGGTGGTGAGGAAAAGCAACTTGCAGAAAGAGAACACCACCAGAAGAGAACAGCTGAGGAGGGTAATGCCAGTGGAGAGGAGCCAAGGTCAGTGAGGAAGGAGAAGGAGAAGGTGCCTAAACAGAGATTTTTCTCTACAGCCCACGGTGAGATGGCAGCCTGACCCCTGCAACCCATGGGAAATTATGGTGGAGCAGAGCCTGAAGGGCCACAGTAGAGATGTTTTGGACCTGAGACTTGTGATGGATTCCTGTTGGAGCAGTTGTGGACCTGTAGCCTGGGGAAGATCGCAGAGTAGATGTTGTGGGCCTGCAGCCATGGATGGGACTGTTCCTGAAGCAGTTCATGGTTCTGTGGGCCACCCATGCTGGAGCAGTTTGTTCCTGAGGGACTGCCTGTGCCTTGCTGTAAGGACTCACACTGGAGGGGTTCATGAAGGTCTTTCTCCTGTGGAAGGGACCGCATATTGGAATAGCAAAAGACTGCAAGGAATCTTTCTGTCTGAAGAGGAAAGAGAGGCAGAGTGACACCCAGACTGTAAACCCCACTCCCTGCCCTTCTGTGCTGTGGGGATGGAGGAGGTAGAGATATCAAGAACAAAATAACTTGGGCTTGGGAAGAAGAGAGGGGTGGGGTGAGGTGTTTAAGCTTTGGTTTGTGTTTTCTCTTTGTGCTGTTTTGATTTGATTAATGATAAATTGCTTTTTCCCCAAGTCGAGTCTGTTTTGACCATGAGTGTAATTGGTGAGTGAAAACCCCATAGCCTTTGTCCTGACCCACAAGGTTCTAGGTGGATTTCCTCCTCACCACCATGTACTGGGTGAGGGGGAATGAGTGGCCTCATGGTTGTTTGTTATCCGCCAGCCTCAACAACACACTTGAAATAAACACACTTTTTAAAAGAATGCCTATCAAACCCACAACAATTTAAACACAATAATTAAAGTTCAAAATGGGTAAAAAAAAAAAAAAAAAAAAAAAAAAAAAAACATTTTTTATTAATATTATATATATTCTTTCATACAGGAAAAGCAAATTTGACCTTCCCATATTAACTCTTGCCATGAGTCATGGCTGAGCACTCTCTCTGTTTGCCTGCTTCAAATTCTGTTTCTCAGTCCTCAGTTTAATTGACCAGACTTTTCCAAATGGAAAGAGACAAGCAGAGAAAACGGTCCCAACGATCTGTGGTGTTGGTCTCTCCTTCCTGAGGAGTGAGTTGACCAGCAGCTTCTGTCTGGAGGACACCGATGCATCCTAGGCTCCTCAGCAGCTTCTGCAGCTTCTGGCTGCTTGCTGACTGCATCCAGCAAAATACATTTTTCAACCACCAATACCCTTTTTCAACCACAGCTTGCACCCAGGCTGAAAAGCAAAGTTGGGCCGCAAAGAAGCATAGCAAAATAGTGTTTATTCAAGATGATGCTATTTTTTTGCTGATCTCAAACCCCTCTCAATGCAATGCTGGAAGTCAGGATGCCATAGCCCTAAGCAGAAACCCAATCCCTGTCACTAGTCTAGCTCCAGTTAAAGGACTTACTTAAATAGAGTGCAGTGAGTCAAAGTGGCTCATCTGGATTATGGTGTCTGGCTCTTCTCCCTGCTCTTCTGTCACTGCTGGAGCAGGTCAGCCAGGAACCAGGGCTAGCCAGGGGACCAGAGGCACACAGAGTGATTCCCTTGGCAACAAGAAACTGGCACCATCAACACTTCTGGTTCCTTTGTTTCTGAAAAGCAGTTGAATAGCACCTGCTGGGTGCATCCTGTGTGAGACTGCTTTAAGACCAACAGTGAGAGTGGAAGGGCTTACTGGAGACAACAGGTCACAACAGAGTAATGAACCTCCACTGGCAATTCCTGTGTTGAATGTTGCACACAGTAACTAAAGAAGGAACACCATAGCCTCCTTCAACTGCAGTGTTTTCAATGAGAGTCACAGAAAAAAATCAATCTGTTAGTTAGACTCTTACCATCCTTAAAAATATCCCCCAAGGTATTTTGGGTGGGTGAGGAGGTGTGAGCCAGGGAGAATGGAAAAGGAGCAACAAACTGGCAGAAAGTCAGGGGGATTTGTCAAACACTGTAGCTACTGTGTGCATCTCAAGCACTCTCCTTCTCTCATTTTTTCATTTAGGATGAACGTCCTAATCTGAAACTGAGGAAGTTTATGAGAAGGCAGGTTAGACACACATGACTGCAGACACAGTGTGTTTCTTGTTTTGCACAAAGGCACAGGTACTATCAGAAAAGGACAGAGCGGTGTTGCATACATGAGGCATAAAGGTAATTAACATAGTGAAAATAATTAGCAATCTTTAACATTTTACAGATGCTGAGTGCATATAACTCCCTTAAAGCAGCCCATCTTAGAAGCAATATGAAGCCAAAAGAGAAGATACAGTATCAAGCTTGACACCTGTATTATTGCAGCTCAGGCTCCATCTTTATAGGGAGTGCTCTTACAGTGACACCACCCAGTTTTCTCAGCACCCATCCCCATGGACGTATGCATGGCTAGTTTAAGTGGTCCCTAACCTAGTACTTCTCCACTGATGGTAATTCTTGCTTGCTCCAGACTTTCCTTAGGGTATCAGGGAACTGAGATTCATGAAAACTGAACTAAGCAATAAACATTGAGTAGGGAAGGCATTGAGCACCTTGGCCTTTTTCATTTAATTTGTTACCAGGTACCCTGCACCGTTCAATAAAATGCCCGTTTTTTCCCAAGTCTTCCTTTGACCCTTGACGTGACCACACAAGGTCCCTTTATCAGGGCTGCTCCGAACAAATGCTGCTGCCCTGTGCTGTGGAAGAGAAGCCCTCTGCAAAGTGCAGCTGCAAGGGTCCAGGCTGCCCTGATTTATGTCAAACCCAGTGGACCCTTTGATTACAACCAGACTATTTCAGGTCTGGTCTTTCATTGCTGCAGGTGACTGTATCTCCTACAAAAAGTATTACTGAGACAGTTCCATTTGCTCATAGTGACACACACATCTTCCTCTCTGGGTTGCCACTTCTGCCCTTCCTGGCATGGCACCTAAGTAAACTCAGCCATCGTGTCAGTTCTTCAAGCAATGGTTGCTGCTCAGGTTCCTGAATTGACACCTCCAGCATTGGCTTTATTTCCATGTCACGTCTCCCCAGCTGTCCTGTATGATTCCCAAGGGAATGTGATTCCCAGCTGAGAGCTAGGGCTGCTGCAGGAATATCTGGACTTCCTGTGGGAAGCTCCTGCCTCAGATCTTGCTGCTCCTTATGCTCCTGTCCAGGCCCTGGCAGGAGAGCTGGCAGAGAGCTGGGGAGCACTGGGTCCTGCAGGTGAAAAGGAGTCAAGCTGAGAACAAAGAAGGAGAGAGGAAGAGCGTGAGGAGTTGAGGAAAGCACAAGAGAAGCCAAGTGGGCATCAGGGTGCTTTGCTCCTTTGATGAAGGGGTCAGAGCAGGTTATTTTCTCCTTCCTAGAGCTCATCTGCATGAGCAGGGTTTTTTGGCAGGTGACATGGATTCAGCCTGGAAGGAAAGGAAGGAAAGGAAGAAAAGGAAGGAAAGGAAGGAAAGGAAGGAAAGGAGGGAAAGGAAGGAAAGGAGGGAAAGGAAGGAAAGGAAGGAAAGGAAGGAAAGAAAGGAAAGGAAGGAAAGGAAGGAAGGCCAACACAAATATAAGGCATTACTCCTGTTTCTACACTTAGAATGAAGCCCTGTTCTGACAGAGAATTAGACATCATCTAGCTAACATGGTGATAAAAGAACAGCTGACACCAACTGAACTAGTTACACCCTGTACTGTAAAACTGTAACCTGGGGCTTCATTCTGGACCAGGGAGTTGCTGTTTCTCTAACAGGTGGGGGCAGAAACTTGTTTCTAGTGGCATCAGATAGAGCTATGCTCTGCCACAGAAAAATTGACCATACTAACACTTATCATTTGTAGATATCTAGATATCCAGAGGAAAATACACTAAAAAAGTACACTGTTCATTCTCTTTCTTGTCATAAGTATGTAGCAGAGAGAGAAACAATTAGGTATACACAAGACCAGTCACTCTTGAGAATTGCTATTGTTCTCACAATGCCAAGAGTGTTTAGAGAACTGTGTTTGTATTCTTACACCCTTTGTACACACGTGACAGTTCCTTATTTTGCAATGTAACAGCTGTATAAGGGTGAAATATTGAGAATACTGCAAAAAAAGTTGTCTTCTCATGTTACATCAAAACTCATGAGAATTTCTATGGTAAAACGGTGAGACAGCAAAAAGTGGGTACATTTGAAAATTGCAATGACAGAACAGGATATTTTTCTACAGAAAATGGTACAAATAATTGTGATAGTGAATGTGCTGAAATTAAAGATACATGGCTACACTCTTCTTTCTCATACTCTGCTCCATTTCCATCCAGGAAACAGCTAGGACAGGATCCCAGGACCCAGGCAGGAACTCAGAGAAGGATAGTGCACAGCACCACAATGCAAAGAGATATCTCTTCAGTTTTCTTGTTTTCAGATGTCTTATTCCCTGAGTCATCAGCAATGCAGGAAATGGGAGAGGTATTGCAGCAGTAAAAGTACATTGAGCATCAACTAAACACTGGCCATGGTAGAAAGGGGGTAACAAGAGAGGTACTTGAAGAACAAGGTTGTCAAGTGCTTTTATTAAGGACCACGCCCGGTATCTGCGAAGGAACCTTAACATTATGAGGATTTGATTGATGGCATGTATGGAAGAGAGCTTTCCCCTCTTACAGAGCAGCACTGCACACCCTGACCTAGAGCACAGCAGACTTGTAAGGGTACCACTTCAGCAGCAGTGCTTATTGATACAGCAAGGACATCTTAATGAGATTTTTCCTGTGCTTTTTCCCCCTCATCTTAATTTGATGTGCCACTCACACAACTACTCAGTTTAAAACTGCAATAGATTCTCTCATTTATGTTCATCGGGAAAGTTTGAAGAGTGTGAGTTTTGTGTTTGCCCATAGAGCTTTCACCCTTGCGTTTCCTGGATTTGATTTCTTTACCAGTCTGATACTTTCTCGTGATGTTAAAGGGAATTGCTGGACCCTATGAAATCTTTTCTCCCTTAGAAGGATGAAAGTCTTTACCCAAAGCACAGGTTTTTATAGATTTCCAATACTAATAAGGAAACTACCTTTCTTCTGAAAGCTGATTTTTAAATTAGTACATTTATCTTCTTGCTGCCTCCAGGTATTTCAGCAGACTTTATGTGCTGCATTCAAGAGCCTGAGGGTCCTGCTTCTGCCTTAGCTTGCCTATGGAGAAGAGAAGAAGCAAGGCCACCTACATACTAGTTCAAGATAGAGGAAACAGAAGGAACACATGCTTTCTTCTCTTCATACAATAACTCCTATGCTGCTTGAAAACCATGAGGCAACTAAAGTACTCATAGTATTATGATGTTCTCTTTCAAAATACGGATTTTTGTATGTCAGTGACCTATGGTGTGCTGGGTATTAGTCAGCCCTTACATGTCCAAGTCATTTATAGCTCAGTGGGCACAGGCAGATGTGTCCAGAAGACAGCAGAAACACCAGCGCTGCTGCTTCTTGGTAATAACAATAATGTGACCTTACATGAAATTCTTACATGTTATTCTTTCCAGACACTCTTATCTGTAACAAGATGCTGCAGGAATAGGAGACATCCTAAGATGTTTATTACAAACCAAGTCAACAGCAGTGAATTTAATAAAGTTTTTCTGGTCAATTAAGAACTCTCTCAAGGAAACAGACCTAAACCCAATGAAAGAGGCTCAGCCCAGCTGTCCTGGTTTGAGCCAGGATAGGACTGCTCAGTTCTGAGGAGCATCTTATGGTCTGGAAAGAGAAAGGGTTGACACCTGCCACCTTCCTTTATGGAGGAGTAGACAAGACAGGCGACCAAAATTGACCAAAAGAAATATTCCTTCCCATACTCAGAATAAATTTGAGGAATCAAGAGGGTCAAGCCCCTGCCTTTGTTCCCTTCCTTCCTTCTTCAGCATACTGGGGGATTCCACTGTTCCTTCTGGCTGTGGTTCTCATCCACTTCAGCCTGAGTCTGTGTGTTCCTGCCTCAAGGTCCCAACTGCTGCTGACTCCAGGAGTCCAGCCTGGACTTTCCTAGGGCTGCCCTGCAGCCTCGGTGGTGACGTGAGCATTCCTGAGGGAAAGGCAGGAGGAATGTGATATTGGTTTTGTATATATTGATATATATTTAATAATTTTTAATTTTCACCATCACTGCTTCTTTAAAGCTGTATAATTTATTTTCCAAGCTGGAAGTGCCTCGTCCTTATTGTCTCTCCTTTCTTTATCAGGGAGGGGGATTAATAGAGAGCATCTGTCATTTGAGTAATTTCTGGCCCAGCATTAAACCATGACACCAGATGAGCTAATCATTTTAGTAGCAAATTTTAAAAGCATATCCTGCTTTTGTTCACGTATGTAATTCTTGCATTCTGCAGTCACAATGTGCTCCTGTGTTAGATGAATGACACTTCTTCCCCTTTTTTAGTCACTTTATTTGCCTTTATTTTCTACTATCTGTTGTTGAGGAGTCATTGAACTAGTGCTTTTAAAAACAGCTTTCTGGAAAGTTGCCTGTAAGTCCAGTTGGTCCTAGGAACTAACTTTCTGTAGGAGCAAGGCATGTACAGTCAGATGGGGACTGGCTGCCTTTGCCTGTGACAGGAGGTACCACTGGTGAGTTCTCCCATGTTAGTTACTGCTCTCCCCAACTACCCTCAATGACCCGAGCTGCCTGAACAATGACAATCAACTACTAACATGATGTTTTGAAATTAAACTTACTCTAGGTCATCAGAAAATGTTTGCAACTTAAATATTTGAAAGCTCAATTAGAATACAACTCATCTGGAATGAGAGCAGCAAAGCTCAGTTTGAATGCAACTCAATTGAAATCAGTTCAGCTTTCAAGGAGAAGTGCTCTGCTGGACCCAATTTCACCAACAAGTGGCTTGTTGGAAGTGTCAAGGTCAAAGACAGCCTTGGCTGCAGTGGTCACGAGATGGTAGAGTTCAGGATCCTGAGGGTAGGCAAGAGGGTAAAAAGCAAGACTAACCCTGGACCTCAGGAGAGTGGACTCTGACCCCTTCATAGAGAGAAGAGGGGCTCAAGGAAGCTGGTTGAAATTCAATGATCTCCTCCAACCTGAAGAGCAGTCCCTCCCAAGAAACTGGAAGTCAAGCAAAAATGCCAGGAAGCCTGCATGTATGTATGAACAAGGAGGTCCTGGACAAATTCAGACAAAATAAGGAAGCATACAGAAGATGGAAGCAAGGACAGGTAGCCTGGGAGGAATACAGAAACATTGTCTAAACATCCAGGGAAGAAGTCAGATAAGCTAAAGCCTAAATGGGATTTAATCTGGCCAGGATGTCATAGACAGCAAGAAGGGCTTCTGTAAGCACACTGGTGAAAAAATGAAGACCAGGCAAAATTTAGGCCCACTGCTCAATAAGACAGGGTAGCTGGTTATACAGGATTATATACAGTATATACAGTATATACAGTAAAGGTTGAAGTACTGCATGCCTTCTTTGCCTTAGTCTTTACTAGCAAGGCAGGAATCCCAGGCACCAGAGACTGTAGGTAAAGTCTAGAGCAAGAAAAATGTACCCATGGAATACTTAAGCAAACTGGACTTAACCTAAGACCGTGTACCCTGACAGGATGCACCTGCGATTGCTGAGGGAGCTGACTGATGTCAGTGTGAGGCCATTCCCAATAATCTTTGACTGACATGGCAGCTAGGAGAAATGCCTGAAGACCAAGGGCTGACAGAACTGGAACTACCTGGAAAAGGGAAAGCTTAAGGGGAAATCTCTTAAATGTATATAAATACCTGAACAGGGGAGTGTAAAGAATATGGAACAAGGCTCTTTTCAGTGATGTTTTGTGACAGGGCAAGAGGCAATGAGAAACTGAAACAATGCAGAGTCCCTCTGAACATCAGAAAAGTTTTTCACTGTAAGGATGACTGAGCACTATCACAGGCTGCTCAGGGACACAACTCCAGAGAACCCTTCCAATGCCAAACAGTTTGTGACTCCACGATTCTGAAAAAGGTCTGAATCTCCTTCCAACCTACTTTTTGTTTTGGTTTGGTTTGGTTTTTTTGTTACAAGAGCAAAATAGGACTTGGCTTCCCACCAACTCTGGAAAGCCAGGATTTTTCTGAGACTTAGGTTAGTACTTTTTCTTCTCAGTTAAAAACAGTGAAGTGACTGGTAATAAAAAGTCAAAAGAAAAATGGAGATTATTATTAGGACATCAATGAAAATCTTAATAATACTAAGCTGCAAAGTACATGGATTTGTGTCTTAACCAAAGGATACCTTCCTGGTTCTGTACTGCCTGAACCACAGTGCTTTCCCTGATAAAAACAGTGAAGAAGATGGCATCATGTGTAGGTTTTTGAGGGTGATGTGAGCTCTCTTGTTATCTGCACTCCACAAAGTTAAATATAGTATATTATTACTGGAGGATTTGCAGAGTAATTGCTATCAGCATGGAGCAATCAGGAATAAGGAATCAAATTAAAAAATTGAGCTAATGAGGGTTAATGACAAAATAAAATCTCATGTTAAGTTCAGGGCCATTGTAAACCTAAAGAATGTTCTGACCATTTTACAGAAGAAAGGCTGATTACTTTAGCACATGAATGTGTTCAAAATAGTGTCAGACAAGGATGGATTTAATTGATAAGCAGCAAATAGGATTGCCACCTTCTTCTGTACAGATTTGTTAAGGAAAAAGCAACTTATCTTCTTAACTTTCATAAGTTAAAATTTTAATTGGGATTTATGACCTAATATGTCTCTTATTTTTCTTTATTTTGCTTATTCAGATCATGATGTTACTAACTAGAAAATTCTTCCCTAGATAAGATATCACAGAAGTCATTAAGATCAGAAAGTTCCTTAGGCAGATATTTTCTGATATTCTAGCATGAAGTGACGTCAATTAAATTCCATTTCTATTTGTTCTGTGTGATAAGCTATAAGATAAGGTCTCAGGAGGAAATGTGGAAAAAAATTTATGTTCACTTCTACGTACAGAATTTTACTCTGTTTGACAAGTCAGCAATGGTTGCTCCTTTCTGTAAAACTCAGTAGCAACATGAATGTTATTTACACTGGCTGGGTTTTGAGAAAATGGCTGAGATATGCAGTCACAGGTTTTTTAAATGGTCCTTGCTTGTGATGATCGATTGTCCTTTTGAAAAAGGCAAAGCAAAACCCTTTGCAGAGTAAAATCATTCCCCTTCTCTCATGCCTCCTCTGCATCCCTCCCTCCCCACATATAAACTATAGGTTAAACACAGAAGCAAGATCATGTTAAGCAGGTAATTGCTTCCCAGGGAACCCCTTCTTTAAGTCGGTAATGTGTACCTATAAAAGTAAAATCTTAGGAAAGTGTTGTATTTTATCTTTTTAAATAATTTTAAATATATATTTTAAAAAAAAATATATATATATATATTCATTTATTCTCTGGATTATTTCAGTAGATCTTAGTGCTATGTTGTGCTTGCTTCACACTAGTGACATTTTAGATGCAACACCTAAGAATAAGAGTAACAGAAATACTTACTATGCTTCCTAAGCCATGTATCGTGCTCTCTGTTGAAAGATCTCACGCTGTGATGAAGCAGAAGGGCATTCATACAGCAGAAGGACTATTTACTGAAATGGCAGCAATACCTGAAGAGGGAAGAGCATGGGCCATTCCTCCTAAACCACCCCTGCCACAGGCACAACCTCACTGCAGCCTGCATCAGGGGCAGAGAGGCAACTGCTACAGATCATCCTCTGTGATCATCGGATACCTCTGCACAGCCCCATCAGCTAAATACTGCATTGGCTGTGAATCTCCCCCTTACCTTCCCTATTCATCTGGGAAACTGTTTTCTTATTCTGAGTGAAATGAATGTATTGTTCTCACAACTCTGTAAAAGATTCGCTGTTTGTTGGACTAGGAGATTGAAAGAGCAAAGTAACAACTTTTCCTGACCCATTGGTGGTTAGAAGCACTCCTGAACTTCAGTCGGTGATTGTTAGGGAAGTGGTTCTACAGGGATCCCAAAGACCTTTGGTTTTTTTTTTTCATTCTAAAGCCTGTGAAACAGTTTGTTTTCCCCAGCAATTTCAGAATCTCAGAGCAGCCTACGAGACTGCTAAATAAACTGGCAAGTGTGGGAGCCAGAGCTGCTGCTGCAGCTTAATCATATTCTCATAGCCTTTTTTATTTGTTCATCTTTTTTCATATTCACATGCTTGCCAAAGATTAACAAAAGTTACCCATTTCCTACTTTGTACTCTAGCTCTGTTTATAAGAATACTGTTTATGCCAATTAAAAAGAAACTGTGAAAAAAGCATATGCCAATTTCCTTTCCTTCCTTAAGATAGTCCTGGAAATCCATCTGCTCTGGGAAGTATTCCACATGTAAGCAGATGAATCCCAGGCTTGTGGTTCATTTGCTTGTGTCCTTTGGGGAGCAGGTCTGCTAACCACATAATATGCTGCCTTAGCTGGTGATGGCTGTTTTAATTAAGAGCACTACTCGAACTCTATTGTTCTGTGACAGAGAGAAGATAGCAACATGTTGTAAAACTGCCAAACAGCCTTCTCCACTATGATTCTTGCAATTTGACTTTCCAGCAATCAAATCCCAGCAATCATGCTCCTGTCATAACAGTGGTGAAGAGCAGTCATGACCCCCGTGATCACATTAATCACATTATCTGAAATATTTCTTTTCTTCTGTAACAAAAAGCAGTAGCAATTAATCTGATGGTTTCTTACTGAACAGTTGCTACTGTAAATTATTCCCACAGATTACTTAGGCAGGGTAATGGTAGAATTCTAGCCATTCCCTCAACACATGAGGCAGCTTAGTAATTAGGGAGAAAAAAATATTACAAGAGACTAAGTCCTGTGTTTGTTGAAGTGGAAGAAAAAACCCTACTGGTTTTAATGGAGGAAGATAGAGCCTGTGGAAATTCAACTACAGCTCTGAAAAAAATTAATTTATAATAGGTATTCACCTGTTTCTCCACAGACCTGCATGCTTTTTACACATCAGAACTATTTTCAGTTATGTGACAGGGGAAAATGTCAGGCCTTTTACAATGATTGTGATGTTGGAACATTCTGAAAATCAGTATCACTTGTTACCAAAATCTGTATGATTTTCCTGTAGTTTGGTTATGGTTTTGATCATGGCACCAGCTAATGAAACCTTATGCATTCTTTGGCTGTGTAGAAGAACAGCAGAGGAGCAGGTCTGCATGGGATAGAGGAGTGTTCCCTGGCACTCACTGACCCTGAAGAAGAACAAGTACTGTAAATAACCTAAGGAATTTGCCATCTGGACGATGTTATGTCCTAGTACCAAGTGCCTCCAGAGGGAACGGGTAGATAAGGTTTTAAGTTAGTAGAAAGAGAACTTACAAGTTGCACCTGATAATCTGGGACTGGGATAATAATCTATTATTTTTCCAGAGGATATTAAATTATGCTTATATTCAGATTAAAAGTGGATTTTCCTCTCTTCATTTTCCAGCTATGTTTACTTTCTGTGTTAGCAAAATGATGCTCTCCTTTGCTAAAGCTTTGCTATACAAGCAAAGATGATACTCTCCTTCATGACATTCAGTACCTTGCTCACTAATATTTGACAATCACGACTTTCATTGGAAAATGTGCTGGCAAAATATTTCAGGAATACCACACTCTGTATCAACTAGTACACTTACTCTGTACCAATTACACTTGCTGAGCATTTTGGAAATATAATATAGCATTGGATGCTTTTGAAACTTTTATCCAAGACTGAAGGAGATGAAGAAATACAAGGTCTGAGTATCTCAAGGCTGCCTCTGTTGTCATAAATTTTTTCTGCTTTTCCAAGGCAGCGAGTTTCTTCTGAAGGCCACCTCATTCAAAGATGTATTCTTCGTAGTCATATACCACACAGCTTATTAACTCACAAGAAGGAATGGAGAAGAGAATCAGACATGAGTTACAACCCAGAGTGGTTTCCTAGGATACCCAAACACTGTAATTTATGAGCTGTATTATTACAACGATGATAATTTTAGCTTCTTTTTACCCCTTTCACATGGTTTTGTGTTTACATCACTGTGTGGCAGTGAAACACCAATCTGATTAAAAGGGCATCAGTTTAGGCTGAGTTAATTTTGTTTATATTGGTAAGCAGAGGGAAGAAGACATTTTTTGGGGCTCTGTCCCTTAATGTAACACATAACTTCTCTTTACTTCACTGGTTGTGCCATGATTATTTCAAAAAGAAAATTTGACTTTTGCTTTTTTGAAGAATAAACCTAAAAATACTTTGGTTTGCCTTGTATACATGTCATCCCCTGGAGAGTCTGTATGATAGTGTAAAATGATAGTGTTTTACACATCTAATAAGGAGTTGTGTGTATCTGGGAAAAAAAAAAAAAAAAAGAGAAAAAAAAGAAAAAAAAAAAGAAAAAAAAAAAGAAAAAAAAAGGAAAAAAAAGGAAAAAAGAAAAAAAAAAAAAAGAAAAAAAAAGAGAGAGAAAGAGAGAAAGAGAGAGAGAAGGAGAGGAAGAGAGAAAAAAGACATGCAAATATAGAGACATATTTCCCTCATCGATCAAATAATTAAGCATAAAAATGGAAAACAGCATTATTGGAAAAGAAAAAATTTGGAAAGAGCAGCTCTTTACAGCCTGGAGGCTCTAAGTTGGGGATTCTGGGAGAAGTCGCTTGCTTTCAAAATGCAGCTGGAATAAAACTCTTCTTGTACTAGGGAGGACATACATAGCACCAGGACCATTAAGATTCTGACTAAATAATTATATAAGCTCTTAAATGCAGATGTCTTATACTGAGCCAAGGTAAAGTTTAGATACACAATTTGAGCAGGCATTCAGAAATAAAGGGTTTTTTCCCTTTGTCATGTTAATTTGAACTTAATGCCTGTCAAGTGGTGGAGGTATGAAACAGCAGGCTGATATCTCAGATTCTCTGCAGTTGAGGAGCTGAGGGCTGGAAGCACTATGCCATGGATAACAAGGACAAAGATACCTACTCTGCTTTTAATGTTTCCTGTCCATGAACCTATACTACTTTTTCTTTCTGTCTTCCAGTTTCTTCTTCTACTTCCGTCTTCAGTTCCCCTAATACTAATCATGCCTAATGGAACTGCACAAAGGAATTGCTTCTCTTACTTATATCTAAAGGAATTGCTCATCAAAACATTTGTCATATGTTGAGTGAGCTTTCAAGATTGCCCTAGGGCCAGATTTCCTTGGCTCTTTCACGTATGACTAGCAGATGGGTGATTGCAGAGTATGACAGAGAAGTGGTCTTCTTATGTTAACAGAAGGGCAGCCTGACCTCCCTTCTTGAGTGCACCGTACATATTCTGATTCTTCCTGTAAAGACACTGTATGACAAACTCCTAGCCCTTTGTTCAGTTAATGATGAATAAATTACTCAAAATACTTCAACCCTCTAGAGTTATACCACTAAGGCAGAGGCCTATTGGTACACAGTTCTTTGACTCACACATCCAAATACTTCAGAATTTCTACTTCTGACTATTGACGTAAAGCCAGCAGTTACCTTTTGTTCTAAACATCAAATAATAACAATTTTTGTCTGCCATTTTCCAGGAATTGTATAATATGGAAGCTTGCTGAATGCTTAAATTACAATGTAGTAAATTTAGCCTTCAAAGACTTATTTGCTGATGTATTAGTCACAGAAGAGGACTGGGAAATGGAAGAAAATGCATTTGTAGATTATAGTAATCAGTGCCCTTCTCTCAGTAACAAGACTTGATGCTGTGAAAAATAGCATTAAAAGGCTGCATGTCTCAACAGCAGCAGATCCAAATCCCTAATGTGCTGAAAAAGTCCACCAAGAGGATAACAACTATTTCACTCCTTCCAAATCTTTCTGGTTTGGAATAAATGCCATGACATACAGCATTGGTCCAGCCCTGCTTCCATAGACATTTGCTGAAAAGCTTTGAAGGCAGAGATTTTGTTGAGTTCCAGTAACAACTTTTCAGTGGGCCAAATGTGAATTGCCACCAAAAACATTCTATCCATCAGAAAAACTTCTGACTCAAAACATGTCAGACAGCACTATATGTGTGTAAAAGTAATGTTTTCAACTAACACGGTGATGCAGTTCTTACACAGTTAAGAAGGGGAGTTTACAAATTAATACTAATTTTACAGTCACTGTGAAAGTGAAGTAACTAATATCATGGTTGAAGAAACAATCCAAAGCGCTTAAGCCATTGATTATTTCATAATTTTTGAAACACAAAATGCTCATAAATAAAACTTCATGAAAATACTCTGACTATGGGTACTTTTTCCCTTCAAGCTGAGTGTTTATTGCAAGGTTTTATTGACTTCCCGTGTTAAGGACTATCATAAAAATATTTAAATAATGACTGCATTTAATCAAATAAACTTCCTAAGTATGTTTTATGGGGGAATACAAACAGATGAAATATTTATTACCTAAATTCACAGTGGAAAGAATTGCAGGTACTTCATTAGACAAATATGGTTCATATAACATTTTTTGACATTTTCATTTGTCATGGGAATCTATACCTTCTTATTTACTGCCAGACGTGAAAACATCGCAGCAACAGGGAAAGTTCAATAAAATATAAATTGACATAATAATTTTGAATAGTCTGAAAATATATTAAATAACTTTAGATTAGTTGATTAAAAGAAATTTATGCTCTGAAATGCGCTGTAGTAAAGTTGTAGAAAAAAACAAAACTAAATTCCTGTTGCCTTCACCACTACAGAAATGAGAGTAAAAACACCCAGTCTCTCCCCTGAAAAGCTGAGACTTTTGTTTCTCATTGACATGTGTCAGTGGTTAGTAACTTAAGGGTAAACAAATATGGAATTTCAGTCTATGGAAACACTGACCTAAAAGAAAGAAAATTATTTACAACTTCAGAAAAATCCCACCAGCTCCATGACCTGTTTTCCATTGCTTGGCAAGCATCTTTCAGCTATCACACTGATTTTTATTTTATAGACATAAATACTGGACTTATAATAATAACTTTTTCCTATGGATTTTCACATAGGGCACTTAATTCGATCCCTCCAGCAGGAAAACATCTATTGTTACATGTTAGCTGATCTGTCTACTATTTCTTAATTATTTCAACATTAAGCAAGTCAAAATTTCTCTACAGCTCTGGGAACACAATATGCAATGCTGAAGAATGCAAAATAATGTTAAGTACATTCCAAAAGATTATATATATATATATATGTGTGTGTGTGTGTGTGTGTATATATAAATATAAACCTAAAGATTTAGCAATCCTATATGTGGAAAGCTACACACTTTTGAACTTCAGTTCAAGGTAAGCATTAAATCACTGCAAGTTCTTGTTGTCTTTGGGAAGAATAGGCATGCTGGATCACTGCAACTAGACTTTGAAGCTGTCTGGGCAAAGAACTTTTCTGCTTGAATTCCAGCTTTTCTACAGTGCCTGATATTCAGTAGCAAAACTTTTAAGAAGCTGGCAAGCCATTTTAAATAGTAAGAGTAATAAGCATTTCGGCTCTTAATTATTAATATTACTTTAAGTGAGAAACTGAAATACTGACAGGACATGTTTCTTAAATGCAACATTCAGAGAATGTACTCAACATGAAAAAGTCACTGACTAGTTTCATATTGCTATCAATCACTGCTCCACCCAGAAAGCCAACATCGTTTATGAAATTTAAGTAAAACAAATAAACCTGAACACTTTCAGTCTACTAGAGAACAGAATATGTATATTGCATACAAAACCAGGCAAAAGTTGCAGGACCTAGTTTGAGAGCCTGTATTTCCACAAATCCAAACAAAAATTGAAATATCTGCTATCTATTTACAGTTCAAAATATCATGCAAGGAAAAACTCAGAACATAGGCGGCAACTGAAAAATCATAAACATTAAGAAAAAAAATAAAATAATGGAAGTGGAAATTATTGTGAAACCTGAAATATTGATGATATATATGGAAAACCACCACAGTGTTTCAAGTTTTTTTCCAAGTTTTATGTATATCTTTTGAAGTATTTCTACTGAGAATTAACTGCCTGAGATGTCTTTTTCCCCTGATAGTGCAATTTACTCCAAATGAAGACAGCTTTTCTTTTAATGCATAAAGAAGAACACAAATGAAAACTGGAGAGCAAGAGCACTAACAAGAATATAATCTTATATTTTTTCTCTCCCATCTCTGCAATAAGTGGAGCAGCTATGGATTCCTTAACAGCTAGGTGCTTTTAGATGAAGGGCATCCAGCTTTTACAGACATACAGACCTACTCCTTATGGAATTTCGTTGGCCTCTTCTTCAAATTCATCTTCAAGTTTAGACTACAAACAGATGAACTGCAGTCGTGAGTCTAATAAATATTGACAAAAGGAAACAAGATTGGAACCCTTCTCCACATTTCAATGCAATAAAAAAAACTGCTACTTCTTTTCTTAAAGCTGGCCCTAAATAACATTTGAATACCAACATACAGTGATAACTCAGAGAAGCCCAGCAGAAATGTTGAATCAGAAATTATACCATTATCTGCAGTAAAACTAATGGGTTAAAGATAAAATTTTCTTCTAACATAATACTTTACAGAAGTATTTTCAGGAGATATTCCAATCAGAAGTGTGAAAATGCTAGCAATTATATAATATCATTGAATCAGAGAATAATAGGGGTTGGAAGGGACCTATGGAGATGGAGTCCAACCCCTCTGCTAAGCAGGATTACTTAGGGCAGATCACACAGGAACGTGTCCAGACGGGTCTTGAAAGTCTCTAGAGAAAGAGACTCCACAACTTCTCTGGACAGACTGTTCCAGTGCTTGGTCACCCTCAGAGTAAAAAAAAGTTTTTCCTGATGTTGAAGTGGAACTTCTGTGTTTCACTTTGTATCCATTGCCCCTCAACCTATCACAGGGCATCTGTCTATCATATGTGCAACTCAGAAGCATAAAGTCAAAAGTTTATATGTAGTTCTTTGATGACCTCTGCACAGGGACACCTTTTCCTCAGCAGTGTCTTGCTACCTTTGATATTCTGTTCTCTTGAGACATCAAGATCTGAATGTGGAGAACTGACTGAGAAACAGAACACTTGCAAAGAGTGTTAAAGCATCATGATAGTTACATTGCTTCTCTGTTATTTAAGGTTTTCCAGATACACATTTTCACTGGATGGAGTCACAAGTAAATTCAGTTGCTGCAAAACAAGTTCTCATGAATATGCTGGACTCTTAAGGCCAAAGAGAAATTCTGAACATCATACAAGCTTCTGTTTCACATGCTCATGCTTTCGTTTCTTCTCTGTAATGCTTATTATTTTGCTATTTATTTTGTTACTGGAACCAATTACAGAAACATTTTTTAGCATTTTTCATTAATACAAAATTCACAGTATTCATGCTTATTCATGTCAGAAGTAGCAGCTTGTTAACTGCAGAACATTTGCTTGATAGCTTGCACAGTCTACTGCAGCACCTCATGCAGCAACAGAAAGTCACATTTTGCCTAATTATCACCATTTAGAAATTGTTTGGAGAGCCACTTCGATGCTTTGAGAGACCTGAGAGATAGTGAAAAAGCAGGGCACCATGATACCAAGCAAGGCCAACCTGAGATGGGGGCAAGGCAAGGCCTGCTTTCAGAAAAATAAAGATAAGGCAAGGCTTATCCTCAGAAAAGATAGTAAGGAATTTGGAGGACAACTTCTCTGAACAAATGGATTATGTATGCTATCAACTCTTGCCTTTACCCAGAATGTTCTGTTGTGGGAAAGTGCTGTAAACAATGTATGTCGCTAGCAAGACCATGGTCTCTATTTATTGTGTCTTTCTTTTAAAATATAATCCACCTTATCATGATGCCATGCTTACTCTGCACTATGAAAGAGAACTGCTGATGAATAAAGTCAGACATATTACCACCAAGGACATGTCTTGCCTGGCCTCAACTTTTTTCTCCTTTCTAATTTTTTCTCACTGCATTTGCAAGAAGAAATAGTGCTGAAAGACTTTGTTTTTAGACCCCTAGTTAAGTTAGCATTGCCTTTAATCTGGGCTAAGCTGAGTTCCTTCCAGGTTTACCTATATTTGCATAGCACACTGTGCCCTATAGGAAGGCAACAAGAGTGAGATTTAGCCTGTACCTACTAGCCTTTTGTTTTCCATATGATATTGTGATACTAAACAGAGAAATTCTCTGGAACTCTGTTCCTATGCAGTTATAAAAGAATGTATCTGAAGAAAAACATAGGTGTTTGGTCTGCACCTCCATCCCACCTAGGAAGCTTCTCATGGTTTAGAGGTCCTGTTTAGCCAGGGAATAAATTTTTTAAAAAGTGTTTTCTTGACCTGTTACTAATTACTGATGACCCAAACTTTGAAAAAGTTTCTGAAATGAGTGAAAGAAAATTTACATATAGTTCTGCCAGATGAAATTTCTTGTTCAGAAATACTAACGTATCACTATAAATGAGTAATGCACTTCCAAATACATTGAGAAATGGAATTTTCTCCTTCCCAGCAATGTATCTGAGCATAACTATACACTCACGAGCAGAGCACCCCAAGAGCCGGATTATAATAGTAAAGTGGCACCAAAACCCACTGAAAACACACTGCAACTCATGGCTAAATTCCTTGATGTGAATCCTGAGTACTCATTAAAAAGAAAAAACACAAAACAACACTAAAAGACTTAAGAACAAATGGAACATTACTAGAGAAGGCAGTACCCCAAGTGTAGGAGAAAACAACTCTCTACAGGGAAGATGCTACACTGTCATTAGATTTCCCATAAACACTTTGTTGGAGTGATAGTCAGAGAAACCAGAGGCATGCAGCCATACCAGAATGTAATTTGATTCAGTATCTGAAAGAGAAGGCATATCTTTGAAAAGGAGGAAGATATAAACATCGGAAGTCTGGAAGCTAGCTGCAGCCTAGTACCTGAATTTTAATTTGTTTTGTAGAATGATTGCTTTTGTAGAATTTAAAGATGCAAATATTTATACAAGTTTGTGTTGAAATGGAATTTTCATTTTTCAGATTGCCACAGATATGAAGAATCCCTACAGTCAAACAACACAGCTTATGGTAAATTCCTGAGTGTATCATTGGTGAACATAAAAAAACTTTAAAAATGCAACCTCACTTTAGGTCTGACATTTTTTTAAAATTGTGAGTTCAAATCATCCTTTTATCTAAAATGACATTTCTGCAGTTTGGGAAAGTTGTTTATGTTGTTTTCAAAAGCATTACACAGGAAAATTACTGAAAAAATGTTCGGACTGCAATTGTTGACTAATCTCTTCCCCTTCTTTGAAGATTTTGCACCAGTTTGCATCCATATCCTCTAAGCAGTAGAATCACCAGGAAGAGAAAACATGTCCAGAATTTCTCCATGACTGTACTTCCTAGGCATTAGATCAATTCAGATACATGTCCTAAACTGGAGAACAGAGCCAATATCCTCTAGTTTTCAACAGCTAGAAGAGCTCAAGTGAACATGGGGCAAAAAAATTAGTTAACTGACAGAATTCTCCGTGCTTTCTGGTTAATAGTGCTGGCACTTTAACTCATGCAGATGCTTCCCTCTCTTCCACTTTCAGAAAAGTTTTTACAACCTCTTTTCTCTTACATGCAATTTTCTCTGTGGACCTGGTTTGGATTATCTACTTGTCTTCACAAAAACCAAGAAATAATGGCAACATTCAGGCTGCAAGTCATGTCTACATATTGTCCATGCCATACGTGCATGCTCTGTGGTCTCATAATTACAAGAACAACCAAAGAAAACCAGCTTATCACAGAACTGTTCACTAACGAGGAGAAATGCAAGGACATAGCCATGGGTGAGGACTGTAAATTTATTTGTAAGTGTGGTTGAATGCAGAAAAGAACTTCAGGGGGGAGACAGTTTTCCATATTTCATTGGTTCCAGAAAAGTGCACCTATTCTTTTTAGAATAATATCCATAGTACAGAGACTTCAGTTTTGTCCTAAGGAAGGGATCAATATGACTGACTTGTAGATGAATGTTGTCTGAATTACCATGGCTCATGTGAGTGTTCGAAGTGCTCTCCAATTAGTAGAAGTGAGTGACTAACTAGTTCTGCTCAGTTATCTCCACTGCTTTTGGAGACAAAAAGAAAAAAGAGAAAAAAAAAAAAGAAAAAAAAAAAAGATAAAAAAAAAGGAAAAAAAAAAGAGAAAAAAAAGATAAAAAAAGAAGAAAAAAAAAAAAAGAAAAAAAAGAAAAAAAAAAAAAGAGAGCAAAAAAAAAAGGGGGTAGGTGGGGAACATGAGTAATCTGTTCCTAGAGACCAAAGACTTAGGCACTTCTGAAATAAGCCATCAGAAACCTAGGTATTCCCTACTGAAAAGTTCTGCTTTCTTAAAAGCATCGGGGGCCCTTTTATAAGGCCTAGTCTCCAGCCCTCGTTTTTAGCAAGCAAAATTCAGGTTTAGTGTTGACATGGTGATTTGCCATAGATCACATATTGACAGTATGTAAGAATATAGTAAGTCTATGATAACTGCAACTAGTAGACAAAAAGAAGAAACTGCCCTCGAATATTCACACAAATATGAGACAAATTTTAATTTCCTGCAAATTAGCATGCTTAACATTATTTTAATATATATCAAGTCAGTAAAACTGGAAAACAGCTTGGGTGGATTTTTAATAGTACCTTATGTACTCTTTAAAGACATGGTGGAACAGGGACATAGGAGAGGGAAGAAAACTGCTTATTTTAATTAAGAGGAGAAATAGAATGCTCTGTAGTATACATTTCTAGAAAAAAATCTGTCTTAAAACAGCATTATTACTGCACAGGTCATGATCTAGAGGAAGGCTTCTGATACAAAGGGCTGTTACATTTTTCTACTCAGAAGCCTTTAAGTTCCCTATCATATTTTCAGATTTCTAGAAAACCTGTCTTAATTTCTTTCTTGTAAATGTTCTGCATTGGCAAAATGATCCAGCTGCAACTACTGATCACTGCAGCAAAATTCTTCCCGGACCTGTGCAGCACTGAGTCTCCAGCAGGATAAACTTGTTCTGCCTCAAGCAGAATTATACTTCTCCCCACACACTCAAGAATGTAAACTGCTGAGGGAGGAAAGGTTAAAAAAAACCTATCAGCATAAATCTAATTCATATAAACTGTCTGAGGGAGTCTGAATCAGCAAAGGGAGTTTTTACCATATCACTCTACCTCAACACTTTTGATTTGGAACTCTGGAGTCTTAAAACTTATTTTAGTGTGTTGTCAATACATGTCTGCAATCACCCATTTATAAAGTGAAATAATAGCATTTCTCTCATCTCTGATATTTTGTGGAAGATAATACATAGGCTGTGAGATGTCTGAACATTTTGAAGCCGTGAACATAAAAGTCCTCTGCATAAACATCACCATTGATCTCATCAAAAAGTGGTAATACAGGAAAGAAAAATGTGTTGGAGTACCACTTACGACTGCAGTTACCTTGCTAACTCATATAATGTATACAGCATAAAGTGTTAACATGGAATTCAGTGCAGTGCAATCTATCAAAATGATAGTTGCAGAAAGTTAGATTGTAAGAAGTGATCTACTACTACAGCTAGTGGCAACTCCTACCAGGTTGGTTTTCATATATCTGTGCAGAATACTGATGCCAGACCCCCAGGCACTTAGCTTCCTCACCCTGGCAGTGTGAGGAGAATAGTCAATGGCTCACAACTTGTCATTAGCTGTTTTCTTACATCATATAGCACTATTACTGAGTGATGCAAGAGAGGGAAAAAAACATTCGGGTGCCCATTCGGGTTCATCACAATGAAGAACGAAGAAGGAAACTCTCTAAGGATGCTTTTTTGGAGAAAGTGGTATCAGGGGTTCTGCCTGCTCCACTTCTTAGGCCCGAGACATGGTGTTTCCTGCTTGCTGCATAAAATCAGTGGCACTGCTATCACAGAATCAGAGACTTGTCAGAGTCAGAAGGGACCTCTAGAAATCATCTGGCCCAACACTCACACTAAATCAGGATCACCTAGAGCACATTACACAGGACAGCATCCAGGCAGGTTTTTAGTATCTCCAGAGGAGACATATCTGACTGTACTGTATATGAGCCACTCTACTACTACAGTTATGGGAAGCAGAAATTGAAGCATCAGAGGATTACAAGAAAAGCTATTGTATCAGAGATCTCTCACTTGCAGCTCTGACCTAGGGAAGCCATCCCCATTTAACTGGTGTGACCATTGCACCTAGATTGTAGTTGCTCTGCTTTAATTTATTATAAATACCATGGCAGACACAAAGTGAAGGAAGTAAGACCTTGAACAAAACAGAACAAAATGGGGTTGGATGTTGAAGCACTATGTGATTTCTTTTCTTTAGCACATGCACACATACAATAGTTCCTTTTGCACTTAGATTTCAATGTGCATGAGTCAGCTTAATTAAAGCTATAAAAGCACAGCTAGTACACACTCATCTTGTGTTACCCCGGGAACAGACTATTCGACCAGGAATAAAAGGTCCTGAGCAGGCCATTAGGGGTTTATAGCCATTCTCACGCATCAAGCAGACACAGCCACCTGTGCCGCTGTGGGTCACGCATCAGCAGCACAGCCCCAGCTGTAACCTGCTCCTCAAGCAGAGCTCAGGCCGCTGTGAAAGAGATGTTCCCTTGATATCAGCTGTGCTGTGGGTGAGGTCCTCCCAAGTGCCTCATTTTTGTCAGCAGGAAATCTTTGCACGTTTGTTTTCCCAGCTTCCTTTCCACATCCATTCCTCTACACTGATTTAGAGCCTTCCTCACAGTCCTCTTCCTCACGGCCTCCCTGAGGACTGCAAAACCTAACCACGGAGAGTGTACTTTGTTGGGGCAATTAACTTGGATTTTTGGCCTTCTCAGCATAGAGAGGGGGAGAAGGTGAGGGGGGCGTTTAGCCGATGCAGAGTCGTCCTGCTCGGGGCATGCATGTCCCCTGCTGGCCAGCCCAAATGTAGTTTTATCTGAGTCAGTACTCAGAGCCCACCTCCAGTGGCCGAGCACAGTCCTGGAAAACAAAAAGATGAAAGGAAGCGATCATGCACCAGACGGTGACCCATGGGTCTGGGCTAACAGGCCCCAAATGCCCAGCTGCCCACCGAGGAAAAATTCCTCTTGCCAAAAACGGGCTGTCACGCTTAAACGCACGGCCACCACGGCCTTAGACAATAAAGCAGCACTCAGCACCCCTTCAGGACCCCTCGCAGCCGTCTCTCCCTGGGACACCCGAGCCCCAGCCGCTCAGACGGTCGGGGCTCCCCCGGTGCCTCATGAAACCTGCGCTCTAGAGTGTCTGCCAACACGGGGCTAGACCCAGCAAATAGCGAGGGGCTTGCTACCAGGGCCAGAGAAACGCCAAGCACCCCACACACCGCTTCAGGCAGGAACGACTCACACCAGGAGTCTCACCCCGCCTCCAACCTCTTGGCGGGAGGGTGGGAGGAACCGCCCCCTGGGCGAGGCCTGGGCCGCGGCCCGTCCCTCTGCTTCGCCCCGCCCTGCCTGGAGCCGCTAAACACGGGAGCTGGAGGTGCGTCCGTCAGTGCGGGTCGGGGTGGGCAGCCCGGTCCGCAGCTGTCTCCTCGGGAGGCTCAGCCGGTGGCTGGGGAAGGCCTCGCTGGAGGCCGTCACAGGCACCCCTCACAGGCACCCGCCGGGCGAGAAGGAGACATCCGTAGGTGCAATGCCTCTGTTTCTTATTGCCTTGTTTCCTCCTCTTTCCGTGGGGACTGGGCGGTCTCGGCGCGGGGGGCTTCATCGCGTACTCTCCGGCTTCCCCCTGCTTTTATTTTGCGGTCTTTTCAGCTCCCCCCAGAGCGGAGGTCCGAGGGGTGAAGGCGGCGCTGGGCCGAGGGCCGGCAGGGGCGATAGGCGCCCCAGGCCGGACTGGGGCAGGGGCTGAACTGGGCTGGGCGGCTCGACCCGGTTCCCTCCGGGCAGCCCTGGCTGCACCGTGCCGGCTGCAGCCCGAAGGACTGACAGAAAACGCGTCTCATTTCTGGGCTTTCTGTGTTTGTTTGGTTTGGGAGGGAATTTTCTGTGAACTTCCACGGACTTCGACGTTTCTTGATTATGGGGTCGTAGCTTTTTAAAGGAAAATAAACCAACCCAAAGCAACAAGGTTGTGAAGGGTGGGCTCTTGCATGCCTTGGGCGCTGGCTGTTCCCGCCTGAACTCGGCTGCGGCTGAGGGCGCGGGTTCAGGTGCGCAGAGCCCATCCCCGCGGAGCTCCGCGCTGCTCCTCTCCTCTCCGCGCTGCTCCTCTCCTCTCCGCGCTGCTCCTCTCCTCTCCGCGCTGCTCCTCTCCTCTCCGCGCTGCTCCTCTCCTCTCCGCGCTGCTCCTGCCCCTGGCGCAGCTGGGGACGGGAGGTTTCTGTCCAAGATGCTGAGTTTGATGAAAAGCTTCCGACAGCAGTAAGATCTTTAAAGAATACCTTAGAAAGTGGCTTTCCCGAAGTAGTAATGTTTCCAATACTCTGCTTAGGTGATCGGAGTTTTTTCTCTTGATCGGTGTCGTGTGTTTTGGTTCTTTTTTGTTTGTTTGTTTGTTTTCTTTCTCCTCTCCTTTTTAATGCGTCTTCTTTAAAATGGGGCTCTGGTATGTATTTTAGGAAAAACTTTGTGCGGCTGGTATGTTAGCTGTCACAAAGGAAATGTAAATATACTTGTTTCATGTTTCTTCTAATAGGATATTGCTTAAGGTGAAGGAACAGTGGGTTTGTCTCTTCTGTGTTGTTAGAGTTAATGTATTTATGTAAATGTTTTGACTTAACCTATGGCTCATGTAAGGTGAAGAGCTCAGATCAAAATTAGTGCAAGCCTAACATAGGAAGCATTGGCAGTCTGAGAATTAGTGAATATATATTGTGGCATCCAGTTTTTTTTGTTTCAATGTAAATCTATTGGATGCTTATCGTCTGCAGAGATGAACTTTAATAAAGTTCATTAAATGGCCTCTCAAAGTTCTTTGAACTTCAAAGCAGACAACATGTAGCCTGGCGAATGCTTAATGTAGCAGTTACTGTGGCTCTTACAGAACCTAAGCCCCATAAATTCTTAATTTTTCTCATCTCTTCCTCCACCCAGATACTTTCTCCCATCTTTAATGTACATCTTTGCCTTGTACTAATCTCAAAATTGATTAACAAAAACCAAAATTGAACACACAGATTTAAACCTGTTTTGCTCTCAAAGGTTTCTGGTAACTCTAGCTTGAGGGGAAAGTTAAATGTGTAAAACTTGTAAAGGAGTTTGTCCTTCATTCTCTTTGTTTTACTGTATTTCACGGTGGGTTTTTTTTGTATTCTTCCCCTCCCTCAACTAGATAAGATAGGGAAAAGTCATATTCTAAGGTTAGGAATTGATCCTTAAGCCATTAATAACTGCAGGAGGTCTCACCGAGTTCCGTTAGTGCTTGTTTGGGGCTGTTTGTAATCTTCAGCTATGTATTTAGGTTCTCTTGATATCGGGAGAACTGAAACATGGGTAAAAATAAGCATATGCTTACATGGCTTGCTGTAATAGTGTATGTTTGTGGAATGGTGTTGATTTTTTTACAGTTGTGTTTCTTATTTAGCCTGTAAGTAGCTAAGGGATTTCTGGTTTTGCTTTTGACACCAGCAGAATGGGCTGGTAATAAAAATAAATAAAAAATACTTTCTTTATGGCTTGCATAATGTGGGCCATACAGTTCTGGGAACATGCTCGCTGATTCTTGCAGCTCCATGTGCACCGTGTCCACACTGTGTGCTTTTGGGCTGTGTAACCAAGGCACGTTAAGTGTGCTGGCTTTCTCAACTACTTCAGGGTTAAGGTTGGCAGCAGCACTTCCTTAGGACCCTGGCAGCAGTTGGCAAAGTGCTGCCTTCCCTTCTCCCCCAGCCCTCATTTGCTTTTCCAGGGAGATAAGAGCTGGCACAGCTCCTGTGCAGTTTTCAGCACCCTGCAGGGTAGGGTGCTGTGCGAGCAGCCCCTGAGAGCCTGCCTAAACTTTTCCCTTGCACAGTGATAAGAGAATGTATAGTTGTTGAGGTTCAGTGTGGTTATCTTGGTTACTGTTCATAATTATATGGTGCTGTAGTTGAAATTTATATACTGTGCAAGCTGCAAAAACAAACTGCACTAATCAGGTTAAATAAAATGTGTGCTTAAAGCGCAGGGATGAGCAGTTTGGTGTGTGCTGTAATGTTCAAAAGCCCATGCTGCTTAGAACTGAGTAGCAAATTCTGCTCAAGTTAAATGCAATTAAGTGCTTTTCTCAATAAAGTTTTACTGGTAGTTCTAGCTGGGGATTAGGTCCTCATGCCTTCTTTGCCATCCAGTGTTAGGTACAGCTCTGACCATCCATCGTGTTCTAGATGTGTGTTTGAATGTTTTGTATTGTACCAGCTTCTTGTGAACCACACCACTAATATTCCAAATTTTACTTTCCCTATATAGATCAGATGTCTGATTAGTCACTGCAGAGTGCTGCTTGTGGTTATGAGGTCACACTTCTTGTCTTAATCTTCACGTTTGTGCAGTCCAGAAAGAGCTTTTCTTCCTTCTCTGTGATGACGAAACTTAAAGTCTTCCCTCAGTGAGCTGGAAATCCCTCCTTTTACCTTCCCTCTTCACTCCATTCTCCAGTTGTGAGAACTAAGAAACCTTATCAGCCTGTTGCAAGGTACTATATCAACCATTTTACCGTTTGTTTATTTTGGGTTTGGTTTTTTTTTTCCCTCCTTGCTGTAAAACTAGCTGTTTTATTGGTGATCAGCAAAGTAGGGGAAGTTTGTAAGTATTGCAATTGTATTTGTATTTTCACCTTTCTCCAGATATGCATGTTTTTTGTTTTGAAATAGGAGATTTTAAAAACTAAAAGTGCTAGTAAGCTAGCACTAGTTCATTCAGTATGTTACACCTATGATCTACACCACAGACACGAAGTAAGTCCCTTGTAAAATTTGTGCGATGCTGCATGCAGTCATAGGATGCATCTGTCTAGTAAAGCAGGTGCTGGATGATGACCATTTAGTCTGCTCACTTTTATTGCTAGCTCTTTTAGCTGACCTGGCCAGTTCCCTGTGTTTGGTACCCTCTGTTTTTTATATAATCATTATTACTGCAGTATTTCAAATTCTGTATGTAGCAATATACCTTTTAAAATGTCTATTTGAGGCCAGGGAATACACAGATTACACACCCTGGAACTGAGATGTATTCAGTGGTGTGTGAGAAGTATGTGTCTGCACGTCATGGCCCAGTGTTAATAAGGTGATTTTTATGCTCTCTTACTGGAGACCACTTTAGAGTGAATCGTAAAACTTATCCTATGAAAAAATTACCCGGCATCTGAAATAAGGTTCCACTTGTACAAACTTACAGAGTTGCAGTTCTCTGGCATTTGAAGGTATAAACTGTGAAGCCTATCTTGGTGTCCTTTGACTAGAGCTGTTACTTTATGATCTGAATTGTATGAAACATAATTCTGAATCAAACAAAGATGGTTTGATTACAAACACTTAAAAATTTGACTCATTTAGAAATGTTGCTTTACTAAGTCTTGTTCACAACACCAGAAACACAGCCCTGCCATTTGAACTGAAGAAAACTGCTAGCATTTCAGCTTATAGCAGTGCAGTTTAGTGGGGTGCTATAAACACCAAAATCATCACCAAAGCTGATTTAGAATGCTACAACTCTTTGTGGCAGTTTGCTACTTCTCTGACTGTGGTTGCTCAACTGTTAGTGAGGCTTTGTGATAATATCAGATCACTGAACAGATGCAGATTAAAAAGAACTTTGCAAGAACAAAAGAAATTTTTGTGGAGGACAGTTGGTTTTCAACTGAATTTGTAACTGGTGCAGTTAGCAAGTACAGCCATTTGTGGGGTTGTGCTGTGGGGAGTGTGTGAGTGGCAGTGGAGAGGCAGAATGGAAATGGAATTAGCAGGGGGAGAAGTGTTAGCTGGTTTTGCTCTAGAGAACATACTAAGTCAGATTGTTGTTGGCATTTATATAATCTAGTCAAGAGAGAGAAACTTGTTCATTGTTTGCAACAGCTCTTGTTCCCTCCCAGTCTGCATGCTGGTCTAAATCTCACTTTCTGTGCCCATTAGTGCTTTTCTTGTTGCTGTAAGCTCTAGCGTAGCGAAGCCCGAGGGCAGACCTGTGTCTGGTCTGGGAGTGAATGGACCGGATTCTCCTTGGGCTGTTTTGTACCCAGAACTTCCTGTTCCTTTCTATTTGTGAAAGTAATTTGGTTTTTTTCTACTACTGAGTTTGTTTTCATGAGAAGTTCTTGGCCTTCGTAATGGTGTGACTCAGAGGATACATCCATGCAGCTAAATGATAGCTTAATTGTAGCAGAGGTGTGCCTATCACTCCTCATGTCTCAGTATAAGTAGTCCCAGCAGCAGTAGCAAGGTAGGCAGGGAGGTACCAAGCCTGTCAAACTGATGGGAATCCCAGGTCTGTTCTGGAGCTTGTAGCCTTGGTGGGCCTCTGTCTTGTGTTAGTTTGCTGTTCTTCCTGAATGGTGTGCATAGAATGGTTTCCCAGTGCTGGAATGGCACTTCCATTTAGTTACTTAAGCTTTTGTGAGTTCTCCTGTCATTAGCCTCAAAACCATGAGAATAGATAAATGTTTTCTCTTGTATTTGTTACAGACGGTTTCTTCCCCAAATATATGGTTGGGTTTTTTTGAGTTTGTGAAGAGGATGAGATAGCATATATTGAACTGTGGTTGGCTTATAGGTGCTGATTTTTGAATCAATAGTAAGGTCACAGGCTGTGTGTCAAATAGTTTTAATGGGTTTTTAGCTTAATAAAGGTTTCTACTTGTCTCTGATTTAGAGGGCAGTTTGTAACTTGTTTGCTTACAAAATCTAGGAAATGTTTGCTTTTTTTCCTCCAACAAACTCATCTGTTGGTAAAACATCTTAAACACTCATAACAAAGAGGAATGGGGAGCAGCCAAGTTTTTATTTGAGTCATTTAAAAATACACTGCAGCCACCACTGCTGCCTATCTCCAATTAGAATATCCATGAAAATTATTTTGGGGCATGATTACATGCCTTTCCTAACCCAAGTCATAAAGTTGTAGGATTATTAAAAAGGAGTTTAGAAATTCATGGACTAGGGCTATACCTGCAAATCATAAGAGGATGGTTGAACTGAAGGGGAAGATTCTGGGATTCCTTGTATGCTGCTAAGGTAACTTTCTGCCTCAAAAGGTTCTGCAAGTGTTCTTTTCCTCTGTACCTAACTTAAGTCTTGCGGGAGAATCTGTGGACAACACACAGATTAATGTAATCCAAGTATTGCCCTTTATTGGGAGCAGTAGTAGCCCTTTTATACACAGACAGGCAGATAACAATAATACAAACATTTTGCCCACTGGTACAACACATCTTTCGTACGCCACAGTGCATTATCTAACAGGTTAAATACAACTCCTTATGTGTTGTCTGTGAGATGATTTCCCAGCCTGTTATTCTTCTCTTCTACTGCCAGCTCCCTTATCTTTTGCATATAGCTGATCTTTCAGTAACCTTACAGGTGGGCCTCGAGGCCCTTAGCTTGCTCTGGCTAATGCTAAGTAGTCAGGATTGCTCACATGTCTGTTTTCTTCCAAAAACTCTCCCACCAAAGTCTTGGCTGAGCATAATGCAGTATTTATATGAGACCATGCCCAGGTTTATGGTGTGGCAGTTGGCACTACACAGGTGCTTCCTCCTCGGTAGGTAGGTGTACATGTACAGTGGTATGTGGTTGGCTTGCCTACTAATTGTTGATAACAGTAACACAGTGACTTTTTCTTAAAACTCTGGAAAGGAACCAAAACCATCCCAGGTAAGAACACTGAACATTTTCAATAGTGCTCTCTAGGTTTTTTGGATCACCTTATTATTCAAAGTTACTTTAGTGTTAAGTTTGACATTCAGAGCTCCAGTAAGGGATGCATTACAGAGTTTAGACTTTGTTTCACTCTTATGTTTTACAAATTTGTGAGGGTTTGTGACCTGATCAATTTGAATAAACAAGTATTTTTATATGAGTAATTCTAAAAAGATACTACAAAGGCAGTGAGTAATCCTGTTCAGCCTTTTTTCTCAAGTCTGTCTGACCATATTGAGAGAAGTTTACTTGGGGATGGAGAGGTGGAAATTTACTTTCTTAGCTTATGGAGAGGTTCCCATGCAATGTTTTTATTGTTTTGAGTCAAAATAAAGATTGCTGTCCCTTTACTCTCCCCTTAGTGCAAAGCACAATCACCAGTTCCACACCGGCAGGGGCAGATAAGGATCTCCTCCGCTTTTCCTTGTGATGCATTTTATGAGTCTGTTCAGAGACCTGAGGGGATGGTCCCGATTTGTGTGGTGCCTCTCGTCTATTCCACCCAGCTCCTGGGCACCAGGCTGCAGAGGGATGAAGCTAAACTATTCTGGCTCTGCATGTGCATGGTCTTGTGTTCAGAGCTCTTGGTAAGTAGTCTGGTAAAAAAAAAAAAAAAAAAAAAAAAAGGCTCGTGGCTTAGATTGCTTGGAGAAGCATGCCCTAAAGTCCAACCTCAGTACCCCCCTTCTGCCAAAACTGGTGTCTTTGCTTGATATTCAGTAATGAGGAAGTTGGTATGGATAATTCTGTAAGGTATATTGCAGTGCAAGAAGGCAGGCACACACAGAAGCCTTAGAAGGATTGGTGCACCACTCAGTCTTGCACACACTTTGAGGAAGGGAAACTTCTACATTCAGAGTGGTAGTGAAAGGTCCTGGGAGAGAAGAGAGATGTCCCACGAAACGTCCCACTTTGTTAAACACAGAAACAAAGGAAGTATTATGAAGAGGTTTTTGGCTAGGAAACAGAACACCTTTTCATGGGAGCCCACAGCTTCTGGTTTTGTTTCTCATACAAACATGATGATGTAACAAGTCATCTCGTTAAATAATGATGCTTGTACATTTCATGTTATCAGGTTTTGTTTGCATTATAAACCTTTTGCCAGCTATTCACAGCTCACTATAGAAGCACAGTAAAGTATTGGAAGTGGAAAGCACATCATTATGTATTTCTAAGAGGCAATCAAAATCTAAATTGGAACCTTATTTTGTTTTGGGGTTTTGCTGGTCTTTACACTAGAAAGTGTTTCAGACTACTGGGAATGTGGGTGAGCAAGGATCACAGTCTTTCATGATCACTTTTTCTCAAGTTGCTAGACTTCTGCTTAAATGTGTGTTGATGATCACATACAGGGAGTGCATGATGATCACATACAACTGGGAGTGCTTTCGTCTTCAGTCATGTCAATGTGGTGAGCAGATATGATATTGTCAAAGAGGGAGTTTGACAGATATCTGATTTCTAGGCAGAAAACCACACAGAATATTATTTCTTGGTGTACAGATAATGGAATCCAACTATGATATGTAGGTAGATATAAGTACCTACAATTGAAACACAAATACCTGTGTAATTTTAAGATACCTTTTAAAATTCTACTGTAACTAGACAAAATGAATTTAGGAAAAGTTTTAGTGATACAGATTCTGAGAAGAGTTTCAGACCATTTCAATAATCTATAGTAAGAAGTCAGAAGGACTTCTTAAATGGCAATATGGATTGAAAATTGGTTTTCTTTCATTTATGTAGGAATGCCTGCTGAAGTGTTGACTGTTAAATTAATATTTCGTTTCTTTGGTTTTTTGAAATACAGGTTTTCAGAGCCAAGAATTAATAGCTCCTAACTTCAGAATTTAAGATGGCTGATGTACAGCTTCACATCTGAATTGTATTCTTAAGGATGCTTTACTCAAAGTCTTACACTTCAGCATTTGCAAAAAGGGAACTCCAGCATTAGGAGGAGCATCCTGCTCATTAGCCCTCAAAACTTTAATTAAGTCTTGGAGTATTTAAACTGTCATCTTTGTTCAGTCCTAAGCTCTCTGTCTAGAATTATGTAGAACACGGACAACTAATTTTTGCCTGTCTGTGGAGAAATATTTTAATTGTCTGCATATGTTAAACAGCAGATTCAGTGTGCTGTGCAAAATAGGCAAGAAAGATGACAGTGCCACGCTAGACAGGATATTTTGTAAGGTTGTGCCATGCCTTTGTTTAGGGTTTAGAAGGTTACTTCTCTTTCTTTAGGTTACTGTTGTGCTAGAGAACATACCAGGTTTTGTTGCGTGTTGGTGTGTACCTGGGTGGGACCTTTGTCATGTGCTTTACATACACTTAGACTGGAGTTTGAGTGTTGGTGCTGACAGACCCCACCTAGGACTGTCCATGTTGTTTGACTGCGTGTTTGTAGCAGAGTAGCAAAACCAGAGCTTTTGAGCAGTGCATGAATACTGAGTCACCTACAGACTATACAGCCTGCAGTGAAGGCAGTGGTTCCTACTGTTGTTGTTATTATTATGTGAGCAAAGGCCTTCCTTTTGAGCTATAATTATCCAAGAGTAAGCATATGAAGCTTCAGTATATAAGAAATAACACATTCTCAAATGACTCTGAAGAGTTATAGTTTCTTGAATTGGGATTATTGCCTTTTGTTAGCAGCTGAATTTATCAATCAACTTCCTCTTTCCAATAGCAGTCCACTAAGCTAATTATTCCTTTGCTAGTTAGTACTCTTACTTTTTTCCATTTCTCCATAGGCTTAGTTGTAAAGGTGTGTCTCTAACATGCACTTGGGTCACTCAATTTTAAAAGATACTGTGCTTACTGTGGGAAGACTGAATGTGTTCTAAGATTAATGTACCTTGCAAAACCAAGACAGGAGATTTTTATATCTGTTTCAGAAATGTACTTTAACAGTATTTTCTTACTATGTGAATGGTTAGAAATCTTGTTTAGACAAGAAAAAAGCTATGGTCTGTTCTGTCTCTGGATACTCCAGTTCCCAGAGTTAGCTGGATTCCTTTTGTGTTCTGAACTCCATTGTATTCAAGTTCAAACAGAGCGTGCCTTGCATGTAACTGACTTCTGAGTTTATTTTGGCAAGTCAATTCAGGGTTTCAACTTACCCAACTCCTTTCTGCTTCATGTGCTTTATGTCACAGGCGTAACAGGAACTATACAGGGTGGAAAATGCATCTGAGGATAGATGTGTTGAGCTGACTGTCAGAGTGGTACCCTTTTTACCTTAGTGTCTAAAGCAAAAGCTGTGTAAGGATCCCTGCAGTTGTTTACTACAGAACTCATCTTTGGACCTGCTCAAGAAAGTTCCCTTGTTTTTGAGAGTATTTGTTATCAGAATGGGACTTCGTTGCAGCCTTAAAGCAGTTGTGTTGTGGGTACACAACATCATCATTTTGGTGCTTGAATTTATTTGTGATGTAAGAATGATACTTTTTTTAAGCTGCTGTTTGATCGTGTGTGGACATCTGTCATTAACTAGTAAGCAGTGGTGAACATCTGCACAATAACTAAGTGCAGTTACCTTTAGCACTTTGTTCCACCCAGTCTGTGCATACACATTGCAGAGACTGTCTATAATTCAGAATCACTACTGTCCACCTCAGCACCTGAATTGTGCTGATCTGCTACTACAGGATATCAAGACCCTCTCACGCAGTCCCAGTGTTAGTGTTGCCTTTGCTAGTTTGCTGCACAGCCTCTACCTCCAACACCTGCAGTAGATGAAGACTTGAGATCTGAGCGTTTTTTGGGTGAACCAGGGAAGCCACTGCTAGGAGTAGGTGTGTGCTCTGCTGTGAAGATTGAAGTGGGGCTTCTGTCTGGCCACAGTTTTCCCATATTTGCCCACATTGCTTTTGTGTGGGCAAAGACCTGTCTGGCTCTCACTAGCAGTCATGCCAGTGGCAGCCTTCCCAGTGCCCTAAATCAGCCTGGTGGCACAATGATCTGGGCACAGATGGCAGGGGGAGATATCAGTGCATTGTTAATGCAGATGGCCTACAGTGAGGAGATATGCATCTGTGGTACATGTAATACAGTGCCACAAACAACTGATGCATATACATCATCTCTGGCAGGTTTGGGTCTGTGCTGAACTTTCTGGATCTGCGTTTAACTTCTGCATGTATTGTGAAATTCATTGACCTGTGTCTGAAGGACTGCCTGATCTCTGGTCACTGTGTGGTATTGTACAGTGAAGAATAGAACTGCATTCATCTTGCATCAGGTTGTGTTTGAGTAGTTTAATGTTCTGTGACAAAAAAGAAAAGGCTAGTGTACAGACTTCTTTTCATTAGATTAAGGCAGTTAGCATGGACTGTAGTAAAAAAAAAAAACAATCTGTACTAACTATATCGAAACTAGGCTGCTTCACTTCATTATTTAAATAGTAACTTATATTATCAGGTCATAACCTGACTTTGACTATAGATTTGCCTCTCAAAAGGGACATACTACAAACTGCTGGTTTTTTCCCCCCTGTCCTAAGGCAGGCTGCCAAAACACTGGAGTGGTTTATTTCACAAATATGTATCACAGCAGTTATGATAAAATCTGTTTAGATATTTTTCCACGTACGGCATGGTAGCAGCTCTTATGTGAGCTGAGTCTTGCCTATTTATGACTGCATCTGTGTGCCAGGCTGACTTTGTGATCAGAGAAGCACTGGAAGTGGTGTCAAGCAGTTCATAGCCCTTTGCAAAACTCCAGGGGGTTTCCCCTTGTTTGGGAGGTGCATGTAGAAGAGATGAAGTCTGAAAACATGTTCAGATTATTTTAATCTGAAATTAACTGGTCTATTCGTATCTTTTTTGCACAGATTTTATAGAATTTTGAGTTGAATTTATGCAGCTAACAAATACATATGAAATTCCCTCAGTCTTCTAATTTATTTGTTCATGTAAGCTTGATTTATTTTAATTCCAGTCTTCTCTAAAACTCTTCTTTTTTTTAATGTCTGGTATATGTCTGATTAAAAATGTAATATGATAGCAACATTAGCTAAAACAAATATTGAGTTTGTTTGTAGATTGTGAGGAATACTTAAACTAGAGGTTAAAATTCAGGTGTCAGCTTCAACTGCCTTTAGCTGAAGCTAGATGTATAATAACAGACTGTGGTAGGAAATGGTTTACAAGTTGTTTTGGTTTGGGGTTTTTTTTGGTCACAGCATTACATTAGTAGAAGAACTTTAGCTTTGCTAAAGAACTTTTACTATGCCTGCAAATTATTATAAAATGCATGATGAGAAGTACAGCTCATAAAAGGTGAGTTAAAAACAAAAGGTGGCTTAGGATACTTTTGTTAGCTGCTGTTTTGATTTTTAAATAGCAGAAAGAATTTATCTTGAAACTTAGGTCCTAATTACAGGGATGTTAAGTTCTATTCAGGATTTTAACTTTCATGTTGAAATGTAAACATTTTTCTCCAGGTTTCCAACACTGTAATATTGTGATAGAGCATCACAAATTATATGAATTATAGAACAGTTTGAGTTGAAAGGGACCTTAAAGATCATCTAGGTCCAACCACCCTGCATGGGCAGGGACACTTCCCACTTGACCAGGTTACTTCAAACCCCAAAACTCTTATAAATAAATGTGCTTATGAAGTAGTTGTTGGGGGTAAGTAGTGAAAATGAGAATTTTTCCACTTGCAGAAATCATACTAGTGATGAACCTCTGACAGCTTAGGTTAAAACTTTGTTGCAGTTGCAACAACATTAAAAATTTTGATTTTTGCTTTCAGTGCTCATTTAGTATTATCTCTGTGGCAGCAATATGACCTAGGAATGCCACTAATTGCCAGGAAGTTCAGCTAAGCAAGGACTTAAAGTAATTTGTCTGCTTAGTTGCTATAGTTGTGATATATATATATATATATATATATGTATACACACACATAGTTAAAAATGTTATATATATATATATATATATATATAGATAGATAGATACAGTTGTGATAGAGAGATAGAGAGCCAGGAGTCAGTCAAATCTAATACTCTGTTGAAGTGCCAGACAATAAAATTGGAAATTATTTTGAATACAGTGTAAAACTAAGTTGAAATTAATTTTAATGAAAAATCAGACTTCCAGTATCAGCTAGAATATTGGAGACGCAGCCTGCTACTCACTGATGCATAATTTATATTATTCAGTGATTTTAATAAATATAGTAAAAAAGTTGCATTGATATTCTTTATATTTCAGATACTGTACCAACATATCTTCTTATATGTAAGAATGAATCTTCATTGTGTAGTTAAAAAATGTAAGTTTCCTAGCCTTTTAGGTACTACTTTTAAGTAAAAATGTGTTTTTAGTATAAAAGGGAACAAAGTACTTCTCCATTTCACAGTTCTGTGAGGATATTTGGCAGTTTTTCACTGTGTGTTAGCAACCAGTTGTATGTTATAACCCTTTATCTCTGTGTATATGTACAATATATGTTTAACATTGTTATAATCTAGCAAAATTTTATGATACTTAATATAGAATGTAGGCAGTATATAAAATATACATAGCAATTGTATATGCATTTATAAGAACATTGTCCATCTTACTCCTGGAGGACCTTTCTGGATTCAGGTAGGGTTAACAATGTATTTCCTTTCAACCTAATACACATAATTGTGCTTAAGTACTTGCCAGATGAAAAGCATATGGTCTTTATTAGTTTTCAAAAGTGTGCCCCATATAGCAATAATCTTAAAATTAAGCTTGCTTCTAGTAAAGTGGAAATGATGACATGAAATTTGGGAATACTCATGGTACAGTTTTTTTCTGTCTTGAAATAATGGGCAGCTAAGGAGTTAATTTCAAGCCACATTTTCTTTGAAAATGTAAGAATCATTCAGCATGCTGTTCCTCTCTATTCTCGTTTTGACCCTGTAGGACCTGAGCACATCTTGAATGATTTCATAGTTTTAAACATAAGACATTTCACAGGTTGCTTAGGTGTCTGTGTTTTCATACACATGGGTGTCTTGCTACTTGACCAACTGCTAGAAAGAAAATTTGGGCTTCCTTTAAAATGTAACTCAAGAGCTTCCTGTGAACAGCAAGTAATTTTTATGTACTTCTGAGCAACTCAGACACTGGAACTGAAAAATACTTTCAAGTCACATTGTTGGACCATTAATAGTGTTTGGCCATGCAGGCGTGAAACCAGTAAGCATTCTCTTTTCAGATGTTTGTAGCTGTGAAGCAAGGTGGGCAAAGGTGTACCTTGGTGCTTGCAAATGCTGGTGTTTAAGCCTGGAGAGTTTTTGGTAGGGGAAAAAAGAATTAAGCTCTCTTGCCAGCCAAGTGTGAGAAAGTGTAGTGTACTCTTATAACATTTGAAAATATGCAGAATTGTGTTTCCTTAGTCAGTGGCTAGAAACCAAAACCCCTAACAACTTGTTCTCTGCTGATGTTTGGTGAAAATTTTTTTCTGAAATACAGTCTAAGTGGTTCGATCTCTTTGGAGAGAACAGAGATATAGCAGCATGTCCTAATGTTTTGTTTGCTGATGATATAACCCCATCAAATAAATGTTAGAAACAAGGGCATCAGTTGAACGGTGAAGTAGTCTTCAATTACCTGTATCACTGATTGATTTTAGGTTCATGAATATTACAAAAATTGAAATTGGAAATTGTATAAATCGTGCCTTCTAGATACTGCAAGATTTTTCTACTTTAAAAAAGCTAATGCAGTGGCACGCATTAGATCTCGTTATGGACCATTAGTACTGTAAATGGACAAATAAAAACCACCCGCAGCATTCATATCAAAGGCTGTAACTTCAAAGGTAGTGTACTGCCCTCTTTGTTTTCTTGTCTGTGGCATGAGTGGCAACCCAGATGAAAGAACTGATGAGGCAAAATGGTTATCTGAAAAATCAGAATAAGATGGGAAATCTGATGAGGCAGTTGTGCTTAAACTTACCAGCAGAGTTAACAAATAGACATAGGGTAGAGGGGGGAAAAAAAAAGTTTCTGATACAATTTTTGAAGCCGTTCCTTATTATACAAATGTTCACAGGAGTTACACCACCATCGTTGAAGTCCCAGTGCAGACCAGGTTGGTTAAATCATCTGCACTCTGTGAATTCAGTGATTCTGAGGTGCTCAAAATGCACTGATTTTGGCAATCCAGTTTATACCAAAGAAAAGTCAAATCCGGCAGAGCTAGTTACACATTTAAAATACAGCTGGTCCTTCCAGAGATGGAATTGTGTATCCTTTCCATTTTTAGAGGTGAGGAATAAGAACAGTGACAATAGTCTAGTGACATACTTTTTCAGGGAAATGAAGGATGTCGGAGACTCTGTACTTCCATGATTAAACAAATCTTTTCCTCCTGTGGGCTCTAGGTTCTCAGCTATCTAACTAAAAGTCTTTCCTGTGAGAGATGGACCCATTTCTTATCCATAGATGCAATTGTGGGTGGCTGAGTATGTGAGAATTTCTTATTAAAGGGTAAGTTTGACATGTATCTATAACATGTAATTTGCATGTTATAATTACAGCTAATAGTAGCACGCAAGTAATTTCCCTTTTAGACCACTCTGAACTGTGGAACGGAGGAGGTATTTCCTATTTATTTTTTCCTTAGCATTAGTTTTGCTGTTCTTATTCTTTATGTGTACTTCTGCAGGTTTTGCAGTAAAGATGTTGTTTTTTCCATTTGTGACACATACTTACCCTTTTTTTTTTTAAAGGGCCTGGTTCTGCAAGTGGCAAACCTTTAGAGTAATTTTTCTAAGGCCATGGCAGTGCAGGAAGTAAGGAAAACACATTTTTTTCAGAATTCTTGCTCTTATTTTTAAGCCACCTCTTGTGATACATAAATTTGTTTGTAATTATTTTATCAGTGTTGCGTAGGAAAACACCTCAAGGGAGTGCATGTTGACAATTCATTATTCACTTTATTAGTTTCAGCATCATCATTATATTTTTTGCAAATATTACAGGCCCATGGAAGTAAAGATGCATCTTTCCAAGTGATAGAAGGAAACTATATTGAGAGAAGTGTGCAGTGCCAAAGTTAAGAGCGTAAGAATGTAGTGGTAAAGCTTGCTCATAAAGGATGACACATACTGCAGCATACAATGAAAATTATGTTGATTTAATGAGTGCTAAAGGCATTTCTTGGACTTCTGTCGCAAATTTAACAGTGATAAAATGGTTTGTTATACAAAAAGCCTCCATGGAATGTATTGTTGAATTATCTTTATGTTCAAAAACACTATCAAATTTCAGTTAAGGTAGAGTCTTGGGGAAATAATGTTGTGCTTTTCTCCTCATTGTCAAATACCATTTCACTGGTAAGAATTGAGTAACACATTTGTTTTTCTGATTTTGCAGATTATTGTTTCAAGTTATCCTGAGAGCATTGGTATAGTTTAGTGGCTAGAAATTGTTGAGGAGTATGATTCCATTGAAAGTTACAAGGCAGTTCAGATGCTGAATAGAAAACAGCATGCTGAAAAATCACCTTCTGACAACTTTAGTGAGCACATGAAGGAACAAACCTGGTGACTGACATACTTGTAGTTAGGAATTATGTCATATTTTCCAAGATGAGGCACTGTGGGGAAAATGCAGGCTTCTGCATGGTGTCCCCTGTGGGACTATGAGCAGAGGCCTCAAGCACTGCATGTTGGCTGCAGTGCTTCACGTTTTTTCGTTGCAACAGACTGTGCATCTGATGTCTGTGCAAAAATTAAAGGGATGGGCTTCATCTGTGGTTATAAACAGATACACTGAAATTCACGTGTGGATGCTGCTTATTATAATTATGGCCATGAGATGTAAAAACAGGTAAATCACAATAGTGATATCCTTTGTTTCTGTCCCAGGACCAATAATTATACTTGAATTTGACTTAGAGGCAGCATACTACTGTGCAGTTTATTACTTTACATTCTTTCATCTCTTTAATCTGCCACCTGTATTGCATGGTAAAACAACAGGAAAAGAAAGGTTATGTGAGGCCTAGATATCCATTGTTAAAAGCTCTCTAACCAAAAAAGTATGTTGCAGAAGCAGCTTCACTGATTTGAGCCTTTTTTGGTTTATTGTGTTTGTGCCTTCTCATCTGTGTGAGGCTAATTGTGGCTTCTCGGGAGCAGGTTGGAAAAGAGCTAAGACATGTCTTTGTGCAGTTTGGAAGAACAGTGTAACACAGAACTTGTGCAAAATAAGTACAGTTTCACATCTTGGTTCTTTGTCTCCTTCCTTGATTGTGGGAAAATCAAATTTTCCCACGCAGTGAACATGTGAGCAAAAACTTTTCTGCATGCAAATGTTAGTTTCTGTTACAGAGAATAGTACACGTAGAAGTCTGACTCTGTCTATTTTGCATGGTATAACACCATTTGGAGATTCATCACAAATATGGACAGTAATGCAACCTTAGTCTCGTTACCATCATCTTCTATTAAAGATCAATATATCTCAAATTTAACAGTGCAGAAGGATATTTCCAGATATTGACAGCAGGTACTACAAAAAATAGAAATAGTGTTTAATTTCTTACTGAATTCTTCAGAATATTTGTTTGCTTCTGTGAAGGTTTCATCTAGTTATTAATCTGTAGAACTGAATCATTCTCTTTTTGTACTCATTGTTGGCACCAAATTCTTAATATGATTGCTTTTATTTTAGCCAGAATTATGAATATGGCAAATAGTTTAGTCATCTATCTGCAAATATTGCTATACTTTGTGTTCCTCATAGAGATGCATCAAACTTTGCCTTGGTTAAAAAGTCAGTGATACTTTACTCCCTACTGAAAGAAGATCAGGAGGCTTCATAGTTGCTAGAGGTGTGGAGAGTTAAAAGACTCCAAACTTTTCAAGGGAGATGTGTAAGACTTTATTTTTCTCTCGGCAGTCTAGAATGACAACTATTTATCTAGCTGAACTGTGTCTATCATATGGTCTGACTATCCTGTTTAAAAGTGTGGGATCACAATCTTATACACTGACCTTCACATTTAAGAGTAATAAAAAATTTGCATCCCCCACAGGTGCACCAGCTGCAGGATGGTAGCAAGAGGTAGAGGAAAATATAAAAAAAAAAAGTGTGTGCGTATGTAATTTTTCACTGAGTGTGAAAGCTAAATTTCTGTTTGTAGTTTGTGGTTCTAATAGTTTGTGGTAAATATCTGAGAGAGATGAGGCCAAGGTGGTACAATCCTTTCTTTTCACAGTAGCTTGATACAGGCAGAGGTGATGTATGGCAGCAAGCTGCTCATGTTTGCTGATCCCTAACAGGCTTCTTTCTGTATGAGCCAGTTCTGGTTTGTTTGCACAGGCCCCCTATGGTCTTTTGCAGGTACATCTTGTCAAGCATTCCTGCAGTGCAGGAGCAGGTTACAATTGTTTCTCTGCAGCTGAGCAGTTTGGGTTTGCCTGGCTGGTTGGTTTGTTTTGAACCCTGGTCTTGACTACGGATTGATGTCATTTTGACAAAAGGGAAATGGGGCAGGACTGAATTAATCTCACTTTTCTGTGAGATTAATGTATGTATCTGTATTTCACAGTGAACTGCCCTTTCTGCATGTTGAGACAAAAATACCTGTATTGTCATGGGCATAAAAATCAAGTTTGGTTTTGTTGCTTTTTTTCCCTTAGTTTGTACTATCATCTGTTTATTGGCTTCTTAATTTTTTTGCCTCCCCTGAGTATCATTTTGACTATTCAAAGTTAGTGGCACTGAATGCCTGTTTACAATATACAAAAGCAGAAAGCCTTTCCTATCCATGTATTTCCCATTATGCACTTCCCTTTTACTTTGGCTCCCTTGTGGCCTGGACTCTGTTGCTCCCTGTTCCTCCTTTCCCTTTCCACAATTCACCTGTGCACAATCTTTTGGTGCACAATCTCCCTTAACTTTCTGGCAGTTCTTCACCAACCCTGATAAATGTCAGCTCTTGGAAACTGAATTTGTGACACTTACACTTACCTTACACTTAGTAGTATGGAAGGAGATGCTTCCAAACCTGTGCAGTGACCACACTGGTTGAATCTAGGACCTGCTGAGCCCATTAATGAGAGAGATTATTCAGAGGCAGGTGTACCAACACAGGCAAGTTGCTTGGTAGAGCAAGTAATCAAGAGTTATTTAATTAGAAACCCTTATTATATTTTTTAATGATTTAGAGAAACTCCCAAACAAAGCATCTACTGAAAAGCACCGGAGGACTCCTTCCTTACTCCTGTAAAGGAAGAGTGGTTTCCCACACACTGCCAGAGCAAGGCAGTGTGTCTTTGTCCATCATAACCTCATGTAGCATCACTCTCACAACTCCCATCTTTTCCAGCAAAAGTGCAAGGTTACCCGTCTCTCCAAACCAGTGCTTTCTGCTGCAAGCCATTTGCTTTGAAGGGAGTAGGGACAGTGTCCATTTTTTTTTTTTTTTTTTTTTTGTGGCTTTTACGCAGGGCTGCTCCTGGTCACTGCTAGTTAACAACAGCATTTGTAAATGTGGTACAGCACGTTCAGTCAGTGTCTGCCCTTCCTCTCTATTGTTCTCGCATGTGTATACAGTAACTTGCACTCCCAGGCACATGAACACACCTGCCAGAGCACCGCTTTTTAGATGATTGCCTAATCAGCTTGTTACACTAATGGGCTTGCTTCACGCACATTTGGATTACACAGTGTTCTGCGAGAAGGCCACTCACACCAACATCACCATTTTTGTGACCTTCTGTTGCACCTGCAGTGGAGGGGCTACCTCTGTCCTGTGGCCATCCTTGCTGATGGAATGGTGATGGGGGAGTAAGCACACAGGGCAGTCTGACTGGCTCATGTCTGTCTTAGTTACTCTCTGTCCCTTTATTTGGTGGTCCTTAGTAACTAGTGCAGGGCTGCAGTTCAGTGCTTTTACAATAGTACAGTGTTGCAAGGAAAACTTGCAAGACCAGTCTCTTTATCAGCTACAAAGTAAAAGCATAGCTAGTGGCTAGTCCAAAATATTAATGAGTATCCCTTTTGTCCCGTGTAGCAGATTGTGAGGCTGCTTGTTCTGGGAACAAGAGGTTCAGGGTATGAGTGCACATTGCTAACAGCAGCTATTGGAAGGCAAGTTTCTGTAAGTACGTTTTGATATATGTGCTGTTCAGCATAATGATTTATGTCACCTTGGCCTAAGAAAATTAACATTACAGTAACTGGTAAAATCATACGTTGAAAAAGGTATTCAGTTTATTTAATCATGCATACCAGCTGATTAAATCCAGGTAAGGCAAATCAGAAAGTGAATTATTACATGTACTTTCAATTATAAGAACACTCTATTCATGTTAGAACTTGTTGATTTAGTTGTAGGGGCTTTCCACTTCAGTGTACCAGAACTATATGATGTTTATAACTAGTGACTATACTTTGTCTGTTGTAATTTTGTGTTCTTTCTAGTTAATGATTCATAAAACAGTATGCATTAGGCAGAAAGTGGGATTGATGAACGTGTTCTTTTTTTCTTTCTAAACCTTTGAAAGCTGTATTTTTCCCTTTTGAAAACTATCGTGTGAGCCTGACTAATTGGCTAGTTGACTTACAGATAATATTGTATGACTTTTCTGACCTAGTCATAATGGTGCTTCTAACTGTCTTATAATGATGCATTGAGAGGTGAAGATAGCTTTTCAGAGTGCTTCTGTGCAAAGGAAGGATATTCTTATTCAAGCCTTTCAAGAACTCAAAGACGGCTTTCATATGTGAGAAAACTCACACCCATATTCCTTGGAAAAGCTTGCAGGTTCTGGTCTGTTCTCTTTAAAGTCAGTGGTGTCAGGCTGTGTATGGCTCTGATAGAAAGTGCTCAGCCACTGCTTGCTGGTGGAAAACTGCCTCCTTTTTAAAGTTACATGCTTATAGTGTTCACTAACTTTATATATATATATATATATATATACACACACACACACACACATATATATATATAAGCTAGTTTATGTGCAGATGTATTCTTTGCTTGTAGTGATAGTTTTACATTTTGAATTTCCCCATAATATTTCCCGACATGTTATTTTAAAAGAAAAACAGCTAGTCATTTGTAGAGTGCTTCCTGGGGAGGAAGACTGTGGTAGTGTTTATGTATTGTTTATTAACTTGCACTTTTTTAAATACAGCATTATTCATATTGGTGCAACTAATGCGGAGTATAAGCCCCTAGCATTCTATGATTCTATAATACCGTGGAAACTGGGAGGAATTGTAACAGTGTTTCCGGACCTCTCTCTTCCGTCATGACAGTACCAGGTACATTAAAAAAGTTGGCTAAGCTATAAAAAAAATCTCCAGCATTGCCTACTATATCCTTCAATGTAGTCTCTTCCACTCTTTCTGCAGCTGTATAAAAGGTCTTTTAAATGAGGACAGAAATGGGGATTTTAAAGACCTGAATTTCTTAGATAACCTGCCTGCTGTTTACTGCTTGACTTAGCTAACAGTTGGTAAAAGCCGTATGTACAAAAGTTATACTTGCAGGACCCAGAGTAAGAAAACATAAAGGGTATGAAGATCATGCTAATCCACTCCAGCAGTGAGCTCAGTGTTTCCACAGCATATCTTTATCCAAACTTTGCTGATTGTTTTCATACTAATATTCTACTGAGCTGAATAATTCCCAGTGATGCTTCTCTTAAAAGTTGCCTGTGAGAACTGGTGCTTTTTATACTTAGCCTTATCCATTTGATCTGCTTTCCATTTCTTGCATATTTCTATATGGATTTTGAGATCACTGAAGCTGCTGATGTGACCAAATTACTCTTCTATATATTCCCCAAGCAAGGTGGGCTTGTTTGCACCCCCATTTGTGTGTGTCATTCCTTTAGAAAATAAGTAATCCTCCCTCTGATCTCCTTTCCCACTTTGTTTCATTCCCTTTGGATCTTACCAATTATGTGAGTGTTGCAGCTTGCCTTGCTTTCCTTCCAAAAATTATGACCACCATGTTATGGCGATCCTTGTCACTTTGCTTGTGCTGCCAAAAGCAAATGTAGAATTTTCTCGCAAATTGTGCTTTTTGGGTTTTTTTTATCATCCTTTTGTCCAAACGTGCTGCGGTATTTGATTGGAAAGCATGAATTTTTCAGTGGTGTTGTCTCAGTGTGCAACGTCTGGTATGTGTTAGTAACATTAGGACCATTGCTGTGTCAAAGTTGCCAAACTAATGGAGCAGACCTATGACTGTGCAATCTGCAGTCTTCTGCCTGTGCCCTTTACTGTGATATTACAACTTCTCTATTCTTATATTGCATATAGTTGTATATAGCACGCAGATGTCTTCCTCTTTAACTTGTTTGAAAGAAAATCCCATCTCGATAATTTTTATTAATTTGTAATACCAACTGATTTTATAGAAAGATTGCTAGTCTTCTAAAAGTTACTGTTGTTGGCACCTGAAATCTCAGTTTTGAAAATTAGAAATTCTTCTTTGGCTATGTACAAATATGCCTTTCTACTTCATATGCTTTCAGTCTGTTACAAAATGATGAGAAATTAATGAGGCAAATTTACTTTGTAAAAGGAGGGTCTGTTAGCAGTTTCTGCAAAATACACAATGTGTATTGTGTATGTCAGGAATCAAATGTTTGTTCTTTCTGATTACTGGTCTGGGATCAGTGATTTGGAAAAGTCCCATAGTTCTTAATACATGAGCAACATCTATGGTACAGTAGAAACTTTTCTCTGCTTCTACTGTGGGTGTTAGGAAAGACGTAAGAGACCCTTCAGTGCTTCTGGGAGGATCTGAGGACACAGCAGTGATAGCAGAAGTTTAATAGACTAACAGGCATTAGAGGAGTAAGACAGATTCAAGACTCTCAGAAGGAACCTCTAAATTTGGAAAATCATGGAGGGAAAAAAAAACCAAACACCTCCTCCTACAGGACTTTAGGTTATGTGAGATGCAGAATCTTAAAAATACAGGATTTAAAATTGCAAAGAGATGTATTTTGTTGTAGGAACACAGTTATGCTCTGTTTCCAAGGACTTCTAAGCTTTCATTTCTTTAATAAATTTGCAGTTTTATTTCCACTGTTATAAGCAAGTTTCTGAAAATTCACAGCTGATAATTTTCAGGACATAGTGTGATTTTGTTATAGAAAATAAAATATGTTGCTGTAACTTGTACTGTTGTTTTGGCTCTTTCTGTGACTCTGGATATTACAGCTGTAGAGTGGTCTGTTTCACATAAGAGCACAGGTTAATGGACTGCAAGCACCACCTTAAGTGGAATAGGAGGGCAAGGTAAGCGGTCAAATTTTCCCCCTCTAGGTGGTCAAATTTTCCCCCTCTAAGTGGTCAAAAGGTAATTAGATTCTATTCTGAGTATTTGTAAGCATTGATCAATGTGATACTTGCTGCTGTTCTGTCTTTTTTTTTGCTTTCCCTTCTGAAAGCTGAAGGGGAAAGATAGATTATCTGACACTTCCTGAAGTAAATCAGAGCATGACAATATAAACATACATAGTTTCTAATATAAATAACACTGGTAAATTACTTTTCACGTTCAGCCTGTGACCTGAAAAAGTTGGCATTTCTAGTGCTGCTTTATTAAACAAAATGTTAATACTGTGCACATTCCTGGAAATAGGGAGTCACTGCAAAAATCAAATATTAGAGTCTTGGCATCTGATCTGGCAGTGCACTGAATCTGATGTGAGTTCTGAAGCTAGGTAAATGGATATGGTATGAACAGGTGAAACAATTTAGACAAGGAGTACAGCCAGAATGGCACTTCTTGTTGTTTTCTCTGTAGCTTTTGTGCTGTTGAGATTATGAGAAAGAGGAGTTTTTGTTTTTTTTTACTTGAGATATGAATTTATCACTTTGAATACTAGTTGTGATCTTTGCTTCAGTCTTATTTTTGAGGCAAAATTCATAGGCTAATTGGATCATGAAGCTGGACAATATGAGCAAGGTTGCCTTAGGAATTTTTTTTTTCTAAGCATAACAGGCTATACAATTTTTGATCTGATTTTTCTAGCTCAGTGCAGCTGATCCCTCTGAAACAGTTCATCCTAGCAATAATTAGAAAGACCACGGTCTTCCAGTTATTAGTAATGTGACAACTGTTACATCATTATCACAAATTTCACCCATAAGGTTTGACTTCCAATCATTCTTAGTATCTGTATAACTGATAAGGGGTTAGAGGGAACTTGCTGAGGTAGCAGACCTAACCATTCTTTTTTTCTTCACTCTTTTCCTCTTTACAATTCACAAAGTTTTTTTTGTTTGGTTGGCTTGTTTGGGTTTTTTGTCCACAGACAAAAAATAGATTTTAAAAAAATATTGGTTTTTTTCTTATTTTAGTTTTATTTATTTTATTGCAGGCATATTTTGTGTTAGATGGCTACATGATTTCTGCTATACAGAAGTTAACCCATTCCAAAGACCAGCATCTGAGATACCATTAAAAGAAAGAAAGAAAAAAAAAAACAAAAAAGCAAAACACCCAAAAAAGCCCTCAGTTTTTACCTGAACACTATGTAACTGTCCAGACAGTCATGTAGACACATCATTCACTGACATAAAAAGACATGAGGTTTTTGTAGAGAGGGTTAACTTGTGGTGACTCAGAAAGCTGTAGGATGTTTCATGTATTGCCAAATTTTGCTTCCTTTCACTTGTTTACATCTGCATGTTGGCTTGCTGCCAAGCAGTGCTTGCAGGTTCTTGAATGTGGTGGTGTTCAGGCAATTCATTAAATTATGAAAAATATCGTAACATTGTTTTAAAGTCTGTATAAGCTAAAATGTAATAAAAGCAAGAGTTGTAAAAATTTAGGTCACACTTTACACCTGATGTTAGCATTTTAGCTGCCTCTTGAGTGTTCTGGAAGTAGTTTGGCACAGAAAACCTCTGAGGTCTCTTCTTCTGTTCCTGGTGCAAGAGATACCCAGAAGTACACTGATATTTTTAGCTTGATTTCCTAGGGAAACAAGATGTATGCATGCAATTTGTATGCATGTCAGAAGATGTTTTCTCTGTCCTGATCCCCTTCTTTGCAAATGATCTTGTAAATAATCTTACTGTTCAGCTCTACTGGAGAGGAAAGGGGGAAGCTATTGTGAATTTTGGTTGGTGAAAATTTGCCAACTAAATTTGACAGTGATCCAGAGTACCAGCAAGCTTTGTGGAAAAAACAGACAAGTCGGGATGATACCCAATAGGCAAAACCAGGTCTGATGTATGTATTCTACTAGACAACAGAAATCCATACAGGTGGGAAGCTTTGTAAATGCATCATCTGCAAGAGATGTTTGTTCAGTGCCTGAGAAGGAGAGAGCTCCAGTCCTGATCATCCCAAGGAATTAGGGAGTTGCCTTTTGACCTTGCAGTTCCTCTCCCGTAGCTCCAAGAATACCACCAGTGGTTTTGGGGCATTCAGGGCAGAGGGGGATCACAAGTGTACAAGTTCTTTGAGAGTTCTTTGAGATTTTCATTACTGATTCAATATATAACATGTAGAATACTTTTAGTTGAGAAGGTTTTCTCCTTCCCACATCATTGCATAATGAACATTTCCAGTTTTGCACTGGAGATGCAATGTGGCAGTCTAGATACTGCTCTCTCCCTCAGCTGGTTTGGTGGAATCTTGTTGCCATATAGATCTGCAGATCCTTTTAGTGAATTGAGGAAATGACTTGTTGAGATATTTTCACAACTAGCACAACTGTGACCTGGCAGATCTTATTTCATTTACTGCAAAACTCAGTTTTATTAATGGCTTTCATTTTCATAGTTGTGTGAAAGATGCTGCTTCCATATCATAAGAAAGGAGCTGCAAGGACTAACATTTAACTTGATTACTCTTTTTCATGTAATACACTATAAATACTGTTTAGCCACAGGAATATCTGGTAGGTTCTTTACATGTTGTGCTGACAAACCACAGTCATAAAAATTGCACTCGTGTTGAAAAATTCAGTTGCTTAAGACAGATTGAAATTACTATTATTGTCTCCATTTTTTGTCTAGTGCAGACCTAATATCCTTGGTATGAATTCAGTATGAGGGAACTGTTCAGGTATTAGAAAGTGGCTGTCTCTAATAAATAGGTTGCCTGAAATGCATATGAAAACCAAATTTCTGGATCAGTTCCAAAACTGTGGATTTCCATTTTACGAAAATATACCCGAACCCCCCAAAAAGTCTTCCCTGAAGATCTAGTGTGTTTCAGACCACTAAAGAAAAGCGTGCACCACAGTCTGGTTTATTTGTATGTTAATAACCTTAAGCAGTCATAATTGCTTCTTTATGTTCTTTACCCTCTAATATTCGCCCATGGAAAAATTCAGTGTCATTTTGTTTTGCTTTTTGTTTGTTTTTCGATCTTAATATTTAAAATTATAGATTATGCCAGGTGGAAAGATAGCTGTGCATTTTCTTTCCAATGAGGATTCTTTTATTAGGCACTGTAGAAGCCTGCCAGGAGTCTAGCTGGAAAGCTGTCTCAAAAGCTACAGAAAAAAAAAAGTAAACCAGGCACAACAAAAGCAGCAGTCATAGTGAGAAGCTACATGGCTTGTATTTGAAATGAGATTTCTGAATAGCGTATTTTAAATTATAGACTCACAGAATGGTTTGGGTTGGAAGGGACCTTAAAGATCATCTAGTTGCAACCCCCCTGCAGTGGCACCAACAGCTCCCACTGGGCCAGGTTGCTCAAAGCCCCATTCAGCCTGACCCTGAACACTTCCAAGGAGGGGCCTCCAGCACTTCCAAGGAGGTTTACCACCCTCACAGTAAAGAATTTTTTCTTGATCTCTAATCTAAATCTCCCCTCTTCCAAGTTTTAAACCTTGGCCTTTGACCTCTTGCTGCATGTCTGTGCAAAAAGTCTTACCCCAGCTTTCTTGTAGGTGCCTTTCAGATACTGGAAATCTGCTTTAAGTTCACCTTGGAGCCTCTTCTCCAGGCTGAACAATCTCAGCTTCCCCAGCCTGTGTTCTTAAGGGGGGGGCTTCTGCCCTCTGACCATCTTTGTGGACCTCATCTGGTCTTGCTCCAACATCTCCATCTCCTTCTTATGCTGGGGACTCTGGAATTGGACACAATACTACAGGTGGGGCCTCACAAGAGCAGAGTAGAGGGGGGGGAATCACCTCTCTCGACCAGCTGGCCATGCTTCTTTTGATGCAGCTCAGGACACAGTGACTTTTCTGCAAGCACATAGTGATGGCTCATGGTAAGCTTCTGGTCTCCATCACCCCCAAGTCCTTCTCCTCGGGCTGCCCTCAATTTTTTTCTTCTCCCAGCCTGTATTCATGCATGCCTCGACCCCAGTGCAGAACCTTTCACTTGGACTTGTGGAATTTCATGCAGTTTGAATGAGTTCACTTCTCCAGCCTGTCAAGGTCCCTCTGGGTGGCATCCCTTTCCTCCAGTGTGTTGGCTTCACCACACAGTTTGGTGTCATGAGCAAACTTGGACAGGGTGCACTCAATTCCACTGTTCATATATCTGAAAAAGGTATTAAACAGCATTTTCGATACGTAGGTGTTTGCTAATACACACCCAAGTGAAGAAATCACTGGTTAAGAAAAGCTATGTTGATTGCATGGATGGCTGCAATGAAAAATGTAGCCAGCTGTGTTAGGAACATGCTGTTATGTGATGTCAGAAGAGATTTTTCTAATGAAGCATTGTTTCTTTATGTTCTGTTTTGTTTTTCTCAGGGGCAATTAATATTTGTCTTTGACAGTCAGGAAAAGACTGTTTTGAAACCTCTTATGAAAGGTTTTCTTAGTGGTGTTATGTATACTTCTCAGATCACTGGAAAATTAAGTTCAGTGAGTGAAGCCTGAGCATGTTTTTTAATACATTGTTACATATGTACAAGATGATGCTTGTACTAATTAAAGACAAATTATATTTGTTTTCTTCTGGTGTAATAGAGAAATTACACTGAGGAATAGCTCTACTGATGTAGCTTAAGATAGTTGTGATGATGGGAGGTAGAGGTGATATTAAAAAGGTATCAAATGATAAGTGATTATGCAGTATTTTGTATGTTTAGTCAAACCAATTTACCTTGGAAGTAGCTCACCTCAACAAGATAACTTTCAGAAATTATGTTGGTAGGAACCACAACTACATAAAACCTGCAAAATGAGCCTTTTTTTTGTTAATCATGAATATTCAGTGTAGAGTCCTCAGGTGAAAACTGTCACTCCTGTTGCTTGTATTTTTGGCTTTGGTGGAATTAAATTATGGGCTATCCCATAGTGTGTAGCTATAAGTGTAGCTTATAAGGTTTCATATTTAACTTTTTTAATTCCTTGTGAGAGCATTTAATTATCCAATACTCCTGAGCATGTATACATCTACAAAAATTAGCTATATGTAAATGTTTTGTTGTAGGGTTGTTGGTACTGCAGTAGTGAAATATCTAGGGCACGAGGAAATTAGATTGCAGTGATTTTGTCCTGTTTAACTGTTAGCTTTTTAGTAACGACCTATTAGTAATCAAATTATTTGAAAGGATTCTTGAATAGCATAACTTACAGCTGGATTCTTGCTTGGGCTGAAGAACAGGAAGAAAAAGAAATCCAAAGCTATTCTGCAAGATGCAAATTTGTGATTTCATAGTGATAACAGATTTTTCTTTTAATAGGTTCTGGAAAACATTAACAACGACTGGCTTGATCTTCACTCTCAGCTCCTGATGACTTATCCTTTTGTTCCTAAGGGTATGTATACTTCCATTGTTAAAATTTTGGCAAAATCTAGAATGGTTTTAAAACACATCCTTGTAGCTTTTTAGTTTATTCACTTGAGCAGCCACGCTTAGAGTGTCTGCCCCAAGTGACCTCTAACTTAGTGGTTTATTTTTGATCTAGTGCATCTTTGCAGTTCTGATAAGCAGCATTGCCGATTATCTCCTTGTTCCCTAGAGGAGATACCATGTCAAAGACAAAAGCCTTGGACCTCTGCGACATGCCACTGAATATTTGGCTCAGAAGCCTCATGGTTTTGCCCATCATTGTACTGGTCAAGGTCTTCTCATGCAGCCTGCTGAGGAGCAGGATTTCGCTGCAATGTCTTTCTGCAGACCTTCATCCTAGTGTGGGGGAAAAGAAACACAGGGTCATGTAGAATCATGGTCGTATGCTGGACATATGCCCGAGGCAGTCCCGTGCTTTTAGTCTGTCTGGAAAATCATTCCCATTCTCCTTTTGCACTGCAGACATTTAGGGTGCTTGCACAGTAATTCAGGAGAAGAGGACAGTTTGCCTCTCTTACCTATTTGATTTTTGAATAGGTATTTACAGGAATGCTGTCTTGGAAAATCAGAATTTCAAAGACTGCACAAGTGTGATTGATTTTATTGAGACTGTAAAGAAGAAAAAGAAAAACGTGTTTGCTTTGGAAGAGGATTTAATTTCTGACTTAATTTAAAAGAGAAAAAGAACAGAAAATAAAATTTCACTGAGGTCAAGTAAATGTTTGGTCTAGTGAGTTTACCAAACCTTATTTTTATATTGCAGTTTACCTAGGAGTACACTGCCGCTATACAGCAATAGACATTGCCCTCCTCTAAAGTGTAAGGTCAGGTAATGTAGAAACTACTGGAAGTTCACTAAAAGGTGACTTAAATTGCATCTACTGCTGTTGATATGTGGGAGTTGATGAAGTAATCATAGAAAGAAGGTGGTGGAAAATGATAGCATGACCTGTAACTTTTAGTGTTACTGTAGTTGTTTTGTTAACTAATACTTCTTTAATAACCCAGAAGACATCACAGTAATGGAATTCACTACCTTTTTGATAAAGAGATGATGAAGTTGGTAGATGTGGCTTTTTCTGAATATGTATTGGTGGCCTGCTCACAGGTGGGACTTTTATTTTCTTCTGATTGCATCACCTATCTGACTCAGTCTGGGACTTCTGGTCTTAGAGCTAAGCTGTTTTAAAGATGTGTGTAAAGGTAGTAGAAGAAAAATTAATCAGGAACAAGTGGGGCAAGGAATATAGGTGGTGTGTATGCTTGAAAGCATGTTGCTGATTCAAAGAGAGAAGCACATAACAAGCATTATGAAACATGAGTTATGTATCAATTTCAGTAATTAAATCAAAGAGTGAATCTTGTATGCAGTAGGAAAATAGATTATAGAGTGCATTTTGAGCTGCCCCTATAAAAAGGGGGAGAGGTAATTTTAAACTGTTTACTTTTTGTCCCTCTGAAAGTCGTTTTAAGCAAGTGACCAAAAAAAGAGGGGAAAGAAAATTCAAATGGTAAATTCTCATGAGGTTGCACTGATCTAGGTATCTTGCTGTCCTCTAAAACATTTGAATATAGCAAAAAATGGATAACGCGTTGTATGATGTTTTCTGAAAACTTTTCTAAAGCCATGACTTCGTTTCTAACTTAAGCTTCTTTTGTTAGATGTCGTCTGTTACTGAAAATGGAGAAGCTACTGCTGGGAAGCCAAATAAAGAGAAAACGTATAAAAAGGTAAGTAAAATTTACTGCATTATTATTTCACGTTTTTCCGTTCATATTGGTAATTCAAATTTTTAAATGAAATATTTTGCAGAACAGACTAGAGACAGGAATGAATAAAACATGTTTTACGAATGTTTTTGAAAATACTTCATTCCTTTTGTGAACTAACTGCTGCAGAACTGACTTTTTGAAAGCTTCTTTAATATATCTTTAAGGTATACACTCTTGCTAGATTGATAGAAGTTCTTTGCTCTTTGCAAGAGATATTCCTCTGGGCATAAACACCATTGTTAGAAATTTCATATGGTAGGGTCCCAAATGCTTTGAATGCTTAGGCAATGCATCTGGACTACAAACCTACCGTACCACCTCCTTTGTGCTTTGCCAAACAGTACACTCCTCATTTGCTTAGTTTTTTTTAAAAAAAATCTTGCTTAAGAGAAGATACGTTTAATATAGGAGTATGCATGAATGGTAGCAGAATAAACCTATTAACATGTCGTAATAGTAGATGATACTGGTTGTGATTTTCTTTTTCTGTCACTGATTTTCTGGGAACAGCATTATTTAGTTCAGTGTAGCACTTTTGATAGCTAAGGGGAGCTATGAATGCACATTTTTCTGGCAGATTAAGGAGCACTTTGTACATCTGGAATGATGCTGAAAGACTGTTTCTAGAGTTTTCTTTCTGGAATGATCATTGCTACCAGCCTTACAGCTCTCAAAGTCTTTTTCTCAGAGAGATAGATGGAAGAACCACCTGTATCTATGGCTGCTGATGAAACTTCAGCACAGATGTTTTGAAATAGAGAAAAATTTAATTGAAAGCCATGGAGTCACCTGAATCCAATTTTGGAAAATGAAGGGATTATCAGGTTCAGCTTGGGTCAGAAAGTGATTCTGATAGCAGTTGAGGTAGAAGAATCTAATGGGTGGATATCTTGTTTCCTGAGAGAGCATTGCAACAGAGTTAAGATTATTCAAACAACTACAAGAGAACTACTTTTACTACCTTCGAAAGGCAATTGTATATGAGTAAAACCCATAAAACCCCAGTATTCTCAGTTGCACTTGTTTAATGATTTAGCATTTATGCTATCAGTATAGCATGCCACTGTTGTGTAGTTTAGACCCACCTGGTTACAAAGGACCACACAGCTGCTCACTTCCCCTTCTCCCACTTTGGAATGGCGAGGACAAAATCTACCTAAAACCTTCAGGATCAAGTCAAGGAGCAGAAGGGTTTCACTCACCATTTATGGTCACAGGAAAACAGTCTCAACTTGAGGAAAAAAATCAATTTGTCATTAATCATATCAAAACAGGGTGAAAAGAAAGCAAAACCCAGAGGTAAACCTCACTCCAGCACTCCCTTCTTCTTTGTCCATATTATTTTGTTCCCAATATTTTTACCTCCTCCCCCCAACTAGCAGAGGGGGGCAGAGAGTGGGGTTTACAGGGCATTCCTCACACATTCTTTTCTGCTATTCCTTCCCCCTCAGGGAAGGATTCATCACAGCCTTCCCCTGTTCCATTGTGGGATCCCTCCAGGGGAGAGGGTCCTTCATGAACCTCTCTGACATGAGTTCCTCCCACCAGCTGCAGTCCCTCAAGAGCAAACTTCTGCAGCATGTGCTGACCACAGAATCATGGCTGCTTCAGGCAGAATTGCCTCCCCTGGTGTGAAGTCCTCCATGGCTGCAGATCTGCTTCTCCTCCACCATTTTTCTCCATGGGCTGCAGGTCCACATCTGCTCCACCATGCTCCTCCATGGGATGCAGGGGGACAGCTTGCTCTCTCACCATAGGGTGTGGAGGAACCTCTGCTCAGGCACTTTCTCCCCCTTCTTATGCACCAACCTTGGTATTTCTGCTCTGGCATTGCTCTCACCTATGATTTTGCTCTCTCCTCCCCCTCTGTTCTGCCCTGGAGTGTTATAGCTGCTGTTTTCCTCTTCTTCACCTCTTCAATCGCAGAGGTGCATCCATTGTCACTGATGGGCTCAGCATCAGCAAGAGGTGGGGACAAACTTCTTGTCCCCTCCCCTGCTACAGAAAACTACTCCACACCAATCCAGAACAGACATTCATACCCTGCACACTCTGCACCACCATCATCATCATCAAGATCCAGAGGTGAGGGTGATGGGCAGTAGTCCAGCTTCATGAAGTGTGACCTGTAGCAGATGGACAAACAGCATGAGCTGAAGGAAGAGTGGAGTATGATAGCTATAGTGACCCAGGGCTGCAAGTTGTGGAGAAAGAGTAGAACTAGTTCAGTCAGTGGGATTTTGTAGTAGCTCTATTTTTATGTCCTTGATCATTATTTAATATAAAAGGAAAATAGCTGAAATGTGGCAACTGCAGGGAGCATGCTGAGATGGGGTAGCCACTTCCAGAAGCTTTAGCAGAAGCAGCTACAAGAAGTGTTCTTTCAATGGGAATGTAAGAGCAGCAGGCACTCAAGAAAGAAAGAGCAGAAGCAGTGAACATGGCAATAAGTCCACATACATCTGGATTCTAGTTGCAACTTCCCAATGTTCTTTTTAAATGTTGTGTGGAGAACGCAAGCTCTGTTTCAGCAGGCACTGTCCTCAGGTGGTTTGGCTTTAAGGGTTTACAAAAGTATGAAGGCTGTGTATCCTTTCAGGAGTTTGCATGGGATCTCTGGCTCTTTCAGTAAGAGCAAATGCTTACCTGCAGTACAAAATTCACATAATTCACATCTGGTGTAACCCATGTGGCTTTAATAATTTTGTCCAATTGAGACCCAGTGGATTTTTTTTTTTTACTTCACTGAAGGTATGCTTACTTCACAGAAAGAAGGCATTTACATGCATCTATTCTACAGCAGCTCAGTTCATTCAGTCCCACCAGGCAGCAGAGTGGGCTGGTGAGTCAGAGGAGAGCAGGCTTCTCCACAGAAAGTAGTGAAAATAAATTGACTAATAGGAGCTACCCGGAAAGAAGCATGGCTGTGAAGTGCTGTTAATCAGTGGTAGCTTTTGCTCAGGTGCCTTTTTTTCCCTGTCTCTTGCACAGAACTCTGGTAACTGGGTATCTCCATTTCATTAGGCAGATTTTCAAACCTCTTTGATAGCAGTACGAAGGGTGGAAGAAAGTAAACATCATCTTGCCTTCCAGAGGAAGGATTTGCTGTGAATGAGTTTGGATTTTTTCATTGCTTTATTACACATACAATAAGGCAGGTGTCTTCTGGGAGAATCGCCATCTTTGCCCCAGAAAGTTCATAGGTCAAACTGATAAAAGGAGTTATAAAAAGGGAGAATGGGTAAACAAGGACATAGTTTACACCCACATAGTCCTAAATGACATCCCTATGATGTCTACTCTTAAAGAAAACAAGAATGCTGGAGTTAACATTTTTCCTGAGATGCTTGTGGGGAATGCATCAAGACTTAATAAAGAACAATTGACACTTAAATAACTGTATGATTAAGAGCAGTGGGGAGCCTCTATAGAAGTAAACAAACCTTGCATCCCACTCAGTTTTTATCTGCTCATGGTTTGCTAAATGACGTGTTCTCTGTCATTAGTAGTCCTGTATAAGTATGGAAACAATACAAGAAAACTAAAAGAATTAACTCTTTGTGTGCTAGGTACCCAGAACCAATCCTTTACCATCATATCAATGGTTAATTAGGTTTGCCAGACATTTACAAACATCACATTCTAGTGGAAATAGTTACTGAACAAGGTATAATGTACTTTCTGAATATAATATGATAAAGTACCATACTGTTCTATATAGTACCTATACTTTAGTCATCCCTGGAATTTTTTTGTTACTTTTTTAAAGAACGGACTATTCCAGTTCTTCCAGTAGCCTTGTCCGTAACTTGCACAGTTGTTAAATAGCTTCAATTCCATTGATCTCTTGTGATCTGAAGGTAAACTGCCTTCACATGTCTGATTAACACCTTTCTTTTATGAAAACAACCAATTTGAATTATACAGAACTGGCCTGAATACAATTATCTGTAGGAAAAACAATCCTGTTAATACATTCATGAGATCACACATAAACTTAATACCTGATTTGAAAGGATTTAAGTGCTCATATTTTGCTGCTCTGAAAAAGGCTCTCAGCTTAGAGTGATGTAGAGTGAGTGGAAGACCCATATGTAAAGAACCTGAGACATTCATGAGGCAGTGCATCCAGTGCTAGGATATTTTTTGGTGATAAAGATATTCCATATAGCTAACTGTGTTCTGTACTGTATTTTCATCCTGTAACCTGTTGCTGTGCATTATAACTCTGCACATAATTTTTCATCTGGCCTTTTAACAATGCTGTACAACATATATATAGAATACAAATTATTACTTTTGTCAAAAAAGAGACAAGGCATGTTTCATCAGAGTGAAGACAATTTGAGCTTTTATATGCATGGATAAAACTGCAGAGGCAGCAGACAAGAGGAAGAATTAAGTTTCATTTTCAGTATGTTCATGTTGTGGACAGCAAGGCAAACTGACTAAAATAAAAAATGTGAGAGTACTAAAGTTGGGTTACCTTAGCATTTTATGTGCTGCACAAGTGAGCTTAATTGTAGCTTGAGGTGAAAATAACAAAAGTTGTTACAATATTATTTGCTAATCTGTTGGATACAGAGAAATCAAAAGGGTGATCCCATTCAAGTTCAGCGTGAAGCTGAGTCTAGCAGAGTCTGCCATGGAGGTATTGCTTCAGCAACTTAAACTGTGGAACTTCTCCTGGAGCACTTTATCCCCAGTAAATTTCCTGTAATGCAGCTCTTTTTCCTTATTTGGTCTGTTCCCATTTAACAGGTGGTAGGTGGGTGAGAAATGTCCCTGCTTGCTTTGAAATACTGTCATTCTGGGGTAGTAGGGCAGGGAGTGGGCATTTTCTAAGTTTACATGGCTGCAGTAATTGTAATTTACATTATACTTAAACAAATAATTTTGTGCTTTCCTTCTCATAATCCACATAAGATACAGTTTAACCTGAATTTGTGTAAAAGTCTTGCTTTGGAGAGAAATCCAGGAGTCCCACTACCAAGTACAGAGCTTGCTGACTATTTGGCACTAAGCATTGAATTAACATAAATTTATTCTCCAGTAAGGTATGTTGTGATGGCAATGGCACATTCATTTTGAGGAGGTAGGCTTTTTGCTCATTCAAACTTCATTTGTCCTTTGTAGTCAGTAGAAAGTTAAACACAAATAAAATCCAGGATCCAGTTTGGTTATGCTGTGGGGCTGTAGAGTGTTTTTGGTTGGTTGGTTGTTTTTTTTTCTTTGATTGGTTTCTCAGTTCAGCTGGGTGTCTGACCTTAGTACTTCAATAAACCTGGGAACTGACCCTGCATGAAAACTTGTAGTTATATGAGTTATTTTGTTCCTGATTTGCTGGACATAGAGAAGTGGTTGCTGGTGCAGGGATGCCAATGCATAGATTTTGGGGGTTGGAGAGGAAAGAGCAGGTCTGTCATTTTCAGCAGTAGCCTCGGAAAGGAAGAGCAAAATCACTAAGACCTGGGCTAGTTTATGCAGTTACGTGTTGCCAAGGAGGATGGATGGCAACATTAGATTATCTTGGCACATTAGAAACCACAATATTAGAGGCGATAAAATGTAGTTTAATGTGAAATTGGCAACATGTTAGTGAGTTTTTGTCTTTGTTGTCAGTACAAAACCCACCAAAGTACCTGTGCAGTAGGTAATAGTACCCTAATCAGCAAAAGGATGATGGTCAAACTTCTGCTTCCTTGTGCCCCTTCAGATAATAAAGACAGTTGTCACAATGTGCACCATGTAATACAAATGCAATTAGTTTCAGAGTCTAAAATTCATGAGCTGAAGTTGATTGTCCTGCTGATTATTCTCATACTTCAATTTCTTAGAGCTCTCGAAGATGCTGATAATAGTTTAAAAGATCCAAGAGACACTGTATATGGTCAGTGTACAGTTACAGCTGATGTGCAGGCTTTCTAAGCCACCACATGAGGCTAATAGGAAGAAAAATTTATTTCAGTCCTGAAAGAGAAAACTTGTGCCACAAAATTTCACTTGTGGCTGAATTTTTTGCTTGGTCTACAGGGAGAAAGTATTCAAGAGGAATTGAAAGCAATAAGGGGCTTAGGCTTAAAACTAGATTTTGTTGTTTTCTTGGGCACTAAAAGTGTCTGAGTAAGGAAGATTGCTTGTAAGAGATCAGTTTTTCCATTCACATTTTTATATTCCAATAAATATACTTTTGTAGTCATAAAACAGATGAATCAAGACAATTTCCTCCAAGGCTTGAGGGAGCAGCCTTTTTATCCCTTCTTTGGATTCCATTACTAATCACTATAATAATAATAATTACTATTATTATTATTAATTATAATAATTATAACTATAATAATAGTAATGAAATTAATTATAATTATTATCATTATTATTATTTAAATGGGTCCAAAACCAGGTGTATGTTTGTATTGAGACAAATCTGAGGGTTTGTGTAGCTTTCATTTTAAGGCTTGTAAAAACAAACTTTTCATTTGGTAAGACCATAGCCTGTGTTGGGTTTAACTTGCCACAGTTGCTCACAACTGACCTTGGGGTCAGCAGTTGCATGCAGCATCCTGTAATTGCTATCAATTTGTTTTAAAGCAGTTCTTAAAATATCCAAAATTATTTCATAACACCGCTTTTCTGTTAAACAGCATGTCTTGAATAGGACTGGAAATTAATGAGAAGGTAATCATATGTGTAAGATCTGCAACGTACTAGTAGAAGGCCGAAGACTAGGTCTTTGAATTTGCAGAAATCCTACAGATACTGTTTATGAGCTTGAAGGGTGATCCAGAGCTATCCTCCTGAAATTACATTGGCACGTTACCTGCCTCTTTTTTGTTTGTTTGCTTTGGTTTTGTTTTTTTTAATGGCTTACCTTCCCTTGTTTATAAAATACAGTACTGTGCTATCTGCTGCTCTTTCAGACATAGTCCTTTTGCTGAGGCACAGAACAAGATGGGCATCCAGATGTGAAGCAGAAATCCTATTTGTATGTGTATTGTTTTGATCAGAGCTACATAATTACTGCTTTTTTGGGCATTAATCATTCATGAATAGAGGCCTTTCAAGGAAAGAAAAATGTGAATCTTCTTATGACACAAAGCCAAATATTTTTAATGGTCAAAGTAGCAGTCTAAGAATGGTGTTGTTTGTTCGAACAAACTGCCTGTTCTGAACTGTTATGCAAGGGCAAGTTCTGCTTGATGTGCAGTCTTAATTATTTAGGAGCTACACACTGTCTTTTCTAAAAATAAGCAGTCACTCTAGCATACACTGTTCTCATATGCTGTTCTCTTGTCTCATAACAAGAGTAGTTTTGTTTCCTTGAACCTTTTCTTATGCAATTCCAACTCCTGATATATTTTTGTTCAAATAGTTCTGACCATGAAACTTCTGCTGTTCTTTGCCTCCGTGGTACAGTCTCCTGCTTGGTGTGTGGGAGGTGAAACCTGAAAACAGGCATCACAATGGTATCCTCAAACTGGTGGAAATACACCATGCCAAAAGAAGATATTTCCTTCCTGACAGACTTCTTTCCCTTGCCAGTGGTTTTCCTTCTTCACTCCCTACTTCTTTTTTTAAGAATTCTATTCCCTAATTTCTTATTTTGACTGAGTTCTGTCTTTTTTTTTTCTCTGTCCAGAAAGTTTGTGTAGTCAGCATGAGAAAGTTTCAGAGATTGTCTCAATTTAAATATAGAGTGGCTATCACAATTTGGCACTGTCCTTTTGAGCCCTTTTATCCCTTGCAAGCCCTGTTCATTGAATTCAAGACATTTCACTCTATACACATAGATGTTTATAGAGAGATTTTTTTTCTTCCACACCACTTTCATCTCTCTTTGGATTCCCACCCAGTTCATTCACCTCTTGCACTGACTCTTAAGCAGAACTTAATACATACATTTGTACCCAGAAACTGTATTTAAACCATCAACCTGCTTGTCATGCCTTGGCATGCATGTGCAATTGTATAAAATTTGTGGCTGTTTTTTTCTAGAGGATAATGCATGCTGTTTCAAACTCCTGAAGGAGTTAGATCAGAAATGTCTGAATTAGAAAACAATGTCAATTTGGGGGGCATTTTTAAAAGTTTCAGTGTATACAACCAGAGAACTGATTTTTGTAGTTATGATACAACATGGTATTTGTTTTAAGTCTCGAAGCAGTTATCTCTGAAGCCTACGAGGTGAAGATGACATGGCGTTGTTATTACAAAAATAACCAAGAGTTTAGCATATAATGTAATTGATAAAGAATAGAAATATGTTTTTAGCAAACTCATGCTTGATTTCTTACTTTCCATGCAGACTGCATCCTCAGCTATTAGAGGTCTTATCCAGCTGGGAATAGGATACACAGTAGGAAACCTTACATCAAAATCGGTCAGAGATGTTCTTATGCAGGACTTTTATGTAGTGGAAAGTGTCTCCCTACCGAGGTAAGGACAAGCCTAATTATTTATTTTCAATTTATGTTTCAAACAAAGATTGTTTTCCAGTTCTAAAAAAATGGGGTTAGAGTAAGTTTAATGTGTGACAACTTGAAAATTACCCTCTCTTCATGTTCCTGTTGAAAGTGAGGCTGGGGAGAAAACTGGGAAGATCACACTTCAACTGAAGATTTGAAACTTGTCATTTATAGAGAAGGAAAGTAATCTTGACACTTTCAATTAAAGAAGCTGTTCATTGCAATTGGAAGCGATTTGTTGCTCTATGTGCAATGATGTGTTATGTCCAATATTCACATGCATAGTTTAGTTTTAAAACCTGAGAATAATACTTAACCATCTTGTTGAGATGTCAAAATTCATGAAAATTCAAGTCCTGCAGTGTTAAGAGTAATATAAGAATTTGCATGACACTACAAGTTCCTAGACAGAACTTCAGTCTGGGAGTGAGGGTCAGCTCTTACAAGCTGACTGCATGTTGTGCACTATTACTGCTTTTCATTTGACCATCTCCAAGGTCACTTGTGTCACTACCAAGTTGATGGTATAGAATTTGTAATAATATAGTTATGCTGATGAGAAAAATTAAGGTCATACTAAGACAAAGATATTCTTTGAGAAGAAGAAAAATTATTTACATGAAATGGAGTTTTAACATTACCTTCCTTAGTTCCTAGTAACTGGGGATATTCACAACCTTATTCTGGTATTAGCTTTAAGGTTTGTGCACTGTTCTGTAGCCTTTCTCTTGGAGGCTAGGTAAATTGATGTTAACTATGTGCATGTGTTTTCATGCACTGTAATCACAATTTTGTTTGCTTTTTAGAAAAACAAATTACAGCTGAAAAATTTGCATGTCATATAGCGAAGTTTTTATTGGTCTGAAAAACGGAGTGGGAGGGAATGAGCCATCATAGTTGTGAAATGTGTCAGGAATGCAGGCTTCTGTAGTTTGTTAGGCTGTGCTACTAGCTGTGTTCTTCATGGAAAGTTAAATGAAACACACGTGCTAAAACTGTTTCATTACATAGCACCAGTCTGGAAAATAATGCAGTCTCTATCTTAACATAATAGTAAATGAGCAAGTAAAATAAAATGGTTTGCAGTCCACAGTATTGTGTATGACTTCTCTACTGTAAAACCTATATGTATGTACATTCATAAATGAGATTTTTCTCTTTTCTGCTGGTTTTAAGTGAAAGCTGGCAAAGATTCCTTCTGTCTTAAAAAGAAAACAAAGACAGAAAGAATAGCCTGTGTGCACTAATGTAGAATTTGTTATAAAAGGTTAAGTAGCATCTTTCTGGACAATTTCCTATTAATAGATAAATAAAGCATATGAGGACAATTAGACAAATGAAAGTAATCATCAGAGCAGCATAGGTGTTTTTTTTTTTTGCATAGCTGTGTGGTAAGGAGGAGTATATACAGAACCTCTCTAAAGATTACTTGCTGATAACATTTTGTGAAACTACAAGCTGGTTATCCATAGCAATCTCTTAACCCTGGCCCTTGATTTCTTATGGTGATGCATAGAAATGTCAAATTTCAAGTCCTTCCTATGTCTCAGTGCAACCTGCATATTTATTTAGCTAAAATTATTGCAATCCAAAGTGGTATTAGTTTGTATGAATTGTAATATTTCAGGGTAGCATGTAACGATACAAGCTTCTTTCCTACTGGTTGAGAGTGTTGGGATGTTGAATTTTTCATAATGACATTGCTCCTGAATCATATCTTTAGGTAGTTTTGTTACCCTAGAGGGAGGTGATAAGCTAAGATGGCATTTTTTTTTTTTCCAGATAAGGCTGCACTCCCAAGGTGCACTGCAGGTGATTTTCACTTTTTCCTAGCAGGGTACCCACGTGTGAAGACCATATTAAAAGTCATTCCATAAATTATCCCCTCCACCACCTTTGGATTGGTCGGTGTTGAAAGCAGCTAGCTGAAACTAGTTGGAATGAGTTAGACCAGCAGGTCCAGTGGGCTGGTCTGTACCTAGAAGCACAGTGGAGGAAGCTGATACCAAGTTAGTTCTTTGCCAGATATCCACAGCTGGAGGGTAACCTGACTGCAGGTATGGTGCTGAAACAGGTAGCTTAGCGAGCAAGAACCAGCATTTTCCCCCTTGTCTTGGGTGTGCATAATTCAGATGGGCTTTCCTTCATGCACAGCAGTCATGCCATCCCTGTTCACAGCAACCTGCCTCATTGCAAGCTGTCCTGCTCCAACTTCTCTGTCTACACCTTTCCTCTGCTTGTGGCAGCAAGGTGAGAGGACAGCTGTTTGGCAGAGTTGTGGGTGCACCCTCTGCTCTTGCACCCTCAGCAACAGGCTCACTGTTATGGTGGCAGTGATAAAATAGATGTGAGATAGTAGAAATGCAATGAAACAGAATCCTACCTGCAAGCAAACAAAACAGTTTTATCTGTGCCCTTTTGCTGTTAGAGGAAACTAGCTGTTCGTAAATTTTATCAATGAAAATTTATAATACACAGAGAAGGTAAGTAGTCTCTGTGTATCTCTTAGCCCCTGAAGTATGTACCTCAGCACCACCTGTATCTCAGCTTTGGTAACCATAGCAAAACACTTCCATCAGTGTTTAGGAGTCATGAAGAAGGGAGAAAAGCACCAAGGGAAAAACAATGGTCTGTTCAGACCTGAACTTAACTTAACTACCCTACTCACTGTGTGAGTAACACAGTAATTCCATGGACTGCAGGTTTTGCCTTATCCAGTGTTACTTTTTAAGTGGCTTAAATTGGTCAGTTTAGCCCAGATTAGTTTAGATTTTTATTTTAGGAAATGACTTTAAGTGATGTATGGGCATCTCTGTATGAGATATGAGGTGGATATGAATTGCAAAGGTCATTGCTTTCATTTGTACACATCAGTGGTGGAGAGACTAGAGGAGTGCTTTTGTTGCTTTCTGCTTCACGTTGTGACATCTCCTTCATCCCTTCGTCTTCACCCTGCTCAGGAGTTTATAGCATGGTGCTTTGGGGAACTGAGGTATTATTAGGGGCTGTTATATAGGAGTTCATTGAGAACAGCTGTACAGACTGAGCTCCTTAGACTTAGAAACAAGTGCATTCTACAGTGGCCCTGTTGATAGCAGTCTTCAGCAGGCACTGAAGATAGCAGTGTCTGAAGTCTCCAACCATCTCTCTGAATAGAGTGAAACTGCATGGGGAGCTACCAAGTAGCCTGTCTTCTGGCTTTTAAACAGTGCTTTGGAAATCAGGCAACAGAGTTGTGGGAAGGTTGTGCATCCCACAGGAAGGTTGTGGGAAGGTTGTGCTCTCTGTCCTGTGCTTCAGTTGTGTGGGGCATATTCTCCCCTTACACTGTGCCCCTGACTGCCTTGGTTGGAACCACTTCATTTGGTACTTTTTGTCTTCAGTAATTTGTGTAGTGTGCCCCAACTTGGCAGTGTTTTGACAGCTGTTGTATTTATCTGTGGAGCTGTCTCCCAGTAACATGTCAGTGGTCAGAGAGGCTTGTTGGTCAGGTAGTGAGCCCAGCTGTGTCAGCAGTGGTGGCTTAAGCACATCCCATGGGCACGGGGCATGCAGCTGCCTGTGAGCTGGCAATGTGGGCAGCTTGCTGAAGCATTTCCAGCAGACACATACTAAGGAGGCTCATGTTAATGATGAGGCCTGACAAGCTGAACAGGAGCTGCTCCATTCAGTCAGCTACCTTTGGGTAGTTTGTCGTTTGCAGCTTCAGAAATACAGAGCATCTGGAGCAAGGCAGCGTGCTTCAGGCTCCATCTCTTCTTTCCTTAGGTGTGGAGGCTGCTGCTATGCACAAGTGTGGGTGTAACCTTTCTGCAGAAAGCTGTTTATCAGTCTTGTGTGCACTTCCCTTCCTAGTATGCTTTCCTTTCAGTGTCTAGACCCTGTGTATTGAGAATGCTTGGTGTGGTTTCTAATTTAACTAGCCTGTTAGATGCTGCTTGATATGGTTTCTAATTTAACTAGCCTGTTAGATGCTGTTGAGCTGTAGGCATCCTATGATCATCTGTACAGTGAACAGGTTCAGTTACAAGTTACTTTCTTGTGATGCTAATGAAAGGTTATTTAGTGCTTTCTGCTATTTAATGTCAAAAGCTTAATATTGTATTATGATAGTATAGTATGACAGCCCAAATAAGTAGTCAAGAGCACTAATAAGAGCAAAACCCTGGGCATAATTTAACCAGTCTTGATCTTACCCTATGTCTAAAACTAAAACTGTTTTCTGGTATGTTTTCCAGGAATGATTTTGAAAAAAGAGGAAAACTGACACTTGCCCTTGGAAATACCTTGGTACCAAACTTTTGTCGTAGGTGACTTGATGGGCTCTGTGTAGTGTCTGTGTAATAAAAGTACAGAGTGGTGTGCAGGCTTGATGTGAATAGTGCTCAGATGTTCACACTAATCTTAGCTGTCAGGTAATTTATGCCACTGTGTTTGTTGTCAGTTGGGCAGTTTCACCAGACAGATGAGAAAGTGGCCTGAAACCTTTGATAAAGCACCGCAGCTCTTATGCAGTGCTTCATTTGCAGAGGTTCACAGGGTGACCCCTGTTCTGCAACAGTGTTTGCAGTGTGGTAGCAAAACTGTTTGCAAAACAATTAGTATTCAAAATGGGGATACTGTGGCAACAAGAGCAAAACCACATTCACTGTGGCTTACTGGTCTTGGCTACTTCTTGGTTAATGTCAAATTCTTGGTAAACTGATAACCTCAATGTTTTTGTGGTCATGTAGACATAATGTCGGCAAACTGTTCATAAAGTACTCCGAGATCCCTTTTTCTGGGATTTTCTGGATTAAATTGTCAATTAATCATCATAAGGAAATGCTTGTGTTTTCAGCTGTAATATAGGTAGGATTGGCTTGACTTATTTTGAAGATATTTACTATCCACAGCTATATTTTAAAGCTGCCTTACAGAGGACTGCTTATGATAAGGTGTAGTAACCAAAAGCATAGGAGAACATACAGTGAGAAGCATGGGTATTACCATTGGGGTTTACTGCACTGTATGAAAAAAACTCAAGCATGTATCTATTTGTACAGGTAGCCATAATACCTACATACATCATGTAGGTAACAATAACGTCTCAGAAATGTTATTTAGGAAATAAATACACCAAAGCACTATCTGATCTGTGAATAGGTATTTGTTGGATGCAGTTTGTAGAGTTTAAACGCATTTTAATGTATTATAAAAGTGCAACTTTATCCAAGGACAGTGAGACTGAGATTGGATACTTTTAGTTTTGAATATTGGGAGCATTTAGTTTTACTTTATTTTGATTTTAAGATCTTAAATGCTAGCTTTCTAACTGGAGAACTGAATTGTTCCTCATCTTCACTCTTTTTACAACATGTACAAGAAGGGTAAACATGAGCCCATGACTACAGCATGACTGTTTCTTTGTTAACAGCTACATCAAGAGAGTATTAACATTGCTCTGAGATGAAGGCTTGCTACCAAGAGGTGCATCTAGCTTACTGTACCCTGTGAGATAGGTGTGCTATCTCCTGAGTGCAACCTGCCAGTGTGTTGCTGTTGTAAAAGGCTGCCAAGGCATATGTCTGGGTGTCTTGTTTAGCAGGCAGGTTAATTTGAAAGAGGCTAATTGTAAATTTGCCTGGTAAGCTAAATCTCTGTGTATTTGGGGTTTTGTTGGTTTTTTTTGTTTTTTTTTTTTTTTACTACCTACCATTCTTTTTGCTTTTGTGGGCTCTTAGAGCTTTGGTTATTAAAATGCCTTGTAATCTTTGCAAGGCATTTTTTGTCATAGCATATGTATAGAGACCAGAATTCCTCAAGATTGCCATAATCCAAGCTGATATTAAAAGCCTTTATTTTTCCTTTTCATTTTCCTGGTCGCCCTGTGCCCCACACTATGCAAGAGGAATATTAGATGATTACCTCTTTTTTTTGTTGGTTTTTTATAGGGTACATTTCTGTTATGTCCGAAACAGCTCCATTTTGCAGCTTCAGTTCTTTTTCCACAGATCACAGGTATTTTTGTTGTTCAACATCAGAGACATAATCATCCTCACAAAACTCCCCAGCCTGATTCATACACAGTGCTTTCTACATCTACTGTAATACAGCCAGAGTGATATGAACTTGTAAAATGTGCCAAGGAAATGTGAGAAGAAACCATGAAATACGTTCTCATCAGGGCTAATAGACCTGAAGATGAGTAAATTTCATGCATCAATAAGGCAGAGATGTCTTTACATCAAGCATTCTGCACAGAAGAATCTGTCCTTTTCAGATAAAAGCAAGGGACAAACTCAGCCACAACGAATTTCAAGGTTTTCTGTTACTGTAGGAAGTCATTGGAAAGAAGGGTGCTTTTTCTGTTGAAAGTAGCAACAAAATTCAGAGAGGTAATGAAGAAATCTTAAATTTGTGGCAATCCTGCTTCCTGCATAACTGAAGAGTTTATTGTTGGGATTCTGTAAAATATTCTAGTAGGCAATGAAGCTGAAACTAAAAAGTCTTACAGAAATGGTATTTATGCACTGAAAGGAAGGGCTTTTTTATAAAATTTGGACAATTAATCTTCTCTGATAATGATATGATGCTTCAGCAGAGAACACTGTTCTGTATGCATATCACAACAATTAAATTAATTTAAAAACATGTCTGCGAGTTCCCAGTGTAGCTACATATTACCCCTGTGCCATCCTCATATTGCACAAAAATTCAATTAGGTGCATCTAGATGTAGAAAACTTGATGTCAGACAATACTGAAAGTGTTCTGAGCCACTCAAAGGCCTTGTAAGAAAGCATTAGACATCTTAACTGCAAAGAAAAACTGTCTTTTGCTTACATTCCTATTACTTTGCATTTTTTACTATGTAATGGAACAATAAATTCACATGGATTTGATTTTATTACCTTGGAGTTGTCATACAGTATATGAAGTGATCAGATGAGTTCACTAGGACTAGGAACCTTCACTACCTGTTTACCATATGGTTTAGCAGTCCAAGCAGCAGGCAGCAGTATTCTAATGTCTTTGTATATATCTTTGTATGGTCATCTACAACTATGTTTTTATTAGTGATTTCCAGGCAAAAATCAGATTGTTTTTTCCCTCCTTTCATACCCTCTTGAAGAGCCTGAGCTACAGGCATTTCTGGAGCCTGAGAAAGCTAGGTGGTTTGAGTATGCTTCTGTCTACAAGTTGTTATTAATGGAAGGTGAGAAGTTCATATGACAAGCATTAATTGTAAATTATCAAAACTCTTAAGTATTCCCATGATATTTAATTTAGTCTTTGCAGGAATGAAAAGGAACTTATTCCTTTTCATAGCTCTGTGGATGTGTAGCTTGGTTATGTCTTTCTTGGGTTTTTTTTTTACACCAATTGTGGGTGTACATGCTGCATTTCAGAACAATCTAGTTCAGGTAAATGAGTAAAGAAGTGCTGGAAGAGCTGATTATGGCCACTGTGTCAAGTGTTGGATTTTGTACTGATGTATTTGTCAAACCATTCAGAGACAGACTGACCAGGCTTTGTCTTAAAGCTGTCCTTGTTTGTGTTGAAATCATAGAAACTTCTTTTGGTTTCCATCATAAATGAATGCACAGGCAGTTTTTATTTTTTCTGCCACCATTTTCCAGCTTACCTATTCCCTTACCTTAAATCTCAAGGTAATGGTAAATATAAAACAAGGAAAAGAGCTAAGGAGTCTACGATGTTACTTTTTTCCCCTGAAGACAGACTATTTTACAGCCTTGTGCCTCTTCTAATTTGAATCTATATTTTGCATGTAACTGCTTATGATTTTCCAAAATCCCCCAAAGTGTCTGTACCCTCTGTTCCTATTCAACCCAGCCAGTGTTGGCTTAGATTGAGCTGCAGTTAAATCTGTGGCATGACAGGCAGACAGACAGAAAGCTTTGCTGACTTTAAAGTGGCTTCCTGATTCTAGACTGAACTAGCAAGAAAAAAAAAAAGAAAAAAATAGAGATACCATAACTGCAGTTATGCCACAGGAGAGACTGATGCTGAGGCTGTTGTTTCATACTTGTCTGAGCCAATTAGTGTTTGCTGGCCCCTAAAAGGTATGTGCTCCTGCTTCCTTCCCACTGTTCTGACCACACAGTTCTGCCCTCTCTGTTGTGTTGTCTTTGGTGTCCATCTGCCTTCCCTACAAACTTGAGGTCACCAAACCAGTGCAAAGTTGTTCTGCAGTGCTGACTTGCAGACTTTTTTGCAAAAGCTTAGGTGAGGTGGGGTGACCCTTCCTGTGTCAGTAAGCAATTAGAGAGACTGGCTTATCTTGGAGGGGTATCAGAAGTTGTAGCATTAGTTTAAACCCAAACTTGATGCAAATGGGTATTGGTGATAAAAGCAATAATTTCCTTTATCCAGGAGAAAGAAATTTACTGGGAATAATCTGTCTCTCTCAGACATTTCTATGGCACTGACTAATGGTGATGGGGAGGTTTATCTGTATTTATGACTCTTGCCTCAGAAGTCCAATGGTTGAGTTAGGCAGCTCTGCAGTAGAACAAGCTGCAAGAAGGAAGTCGCTATAAATTACTCAGTAATAATTGCTTTTGCTTTGTTTTTGTTTTCAGTGAAGGGAGCAGTCTTACCCCTGCTCATCGTTATCCTGACTTCACGTTTAAGACGTATGCACCTTTTGCCTTCCGCTATTTCAGAGAACTTTTTGGTATCAAGCCTGATGATTACTTGGTAAGATCCTGCTGTTTTCCTTTGAGTTACAAATTATTATAATGCATGCTAGTTTCATAGTGACAGAAGAGGATGCTTTGAAGGTCGCAAATGAGTAATAAGTTTTGTGTGTGGAGTGGTATATATCTATTGAATGTTTTTAGTGTTTAACGGAAATTTTGGTTCTTCATCTTTGAGAGAAATTCCTGTAAAAACTGCCTTAATTGACTAGAGTAACTTGAGCTTTACTGCTCATTTAGAGCCTTATTTTTAGAGAAGTTATAATCAGTATTTGTGTGACTTTTATCAGTTCAGTTCTAATAAACTGCTCTTGTGTTATTTGCATTATTTATGGACTTCATTATAGAAGTGTTTGTCTGCATGTGTTTCCATCTAGCCTTGAGAAAAGTGGGTAGCCAGCAACAAAGAAACATGTTAGAGTATCTCCTTTGTTCTTAGTATTTTAGAGATTGAAGAATTATTCCTTCTGAGTATAAGCAGCATTCAGCTGCTTATGTGAGGAAAAAAAAGTGATGCATTTGCTGCTGTCATAAAAGCATTCTTAGCTTGGTGGAACCCATTTGTATGCTACCGGGGACAAGGACCCACTATTTTACTTCTCCTGTAGCTCTGATTTCGGAGGGGTAGAGTGAAAACAAAGAGGGATGAATTGCCTTCTAGATATTTGCTTCATATCTAACTTGTCTTATGCCAGTCCACCCAACAAATCGGAGTCCAAGTAAAAATAAGGAATTTTGTACCTCAGAATTTTACTGTTAACTTCTTTTGGATGAGCTTCTAGATCTTTTTGTTCTATTACTGACAAGTGTTTCTTTAAAAACAAAAGCTCTTGAAAGAGCTTGAATAAAGAAAAAGGAAAGGTAAAGTGATGCTAAAATATTAGTGTATTACTTCACTGACTTGTGTTTAAAAGTGTTACAAAGTTTTTGGTACTTCTTGGACAATGAGATTATAAGCAAAATTGGTTGGTTTTGCTTCTCCAAGTTGAATGTGGATGTCTGATTTTAATTCTTTAGTGTTATGTATAGATTTTGTATTACTAGCCCTCATGACAATACTTACATATGAAAATAGATTATACCTTTGAATTATGGATGTTAGTAGCCAGGAAGCGCAGTTGGGTTGAAGTTTTATAAAGGTATCATTATGTAATTTGTTGTTTATCTCCTTTAATGGACCTGTTGAGAGATGAAGTATTCAGGCTGTGTTACCAGCTGCTGAAAGTCTCTACTTCCCAGAGAAAGCTCTGATCAGATACAGCTTCAATTCCATCTAAGGAAGCATTTGCAGTGGCATGAATGAAAGATGTAGAAAGACTTACTGCAGTTGATAAATTTTGTGACACTCAGATTAAACTAATCACTGAGGTAAATTCCCAGGACAGGCAACTTGTTGCAGATTTTTTTTGTTCTTGGCACAGTAGAAGACACTAGTGATATGTTTCCAAGGAAAAGGAAACTAGAAAAGCTAGTTTCAAGATGAAGTGCAGCTTCTTTTCTTGTTGTTTCTGTGAAATCTAAATGTGTCATGTAGTGACTGTAATTCCAATTCCAAAATTGTCTGAAAGGCAAGGGAAGTAAAGTAAAAACAGGGGAAATTACAGCAAGCATATGTGAGCTTACACTGCTAATTTGCAATGACAAAGCTTTACAAAGATTTACAGTTTCACCTTTTCCAAGGAGGTTGAACAGTAATGCAGTGTGGGAGTCAGACTGGATGATGAGAGTAAATGCATTTGAACAGCTGGACACCTCCTGGATTACTGTCAGTTTGCAGGGAAACTTCTTGATCGTGAAGTACTTGATTGCCATGGGACTGGGGATTTTCTTATTTTTCAGTTTTGATTTGCCTTTCATAAGTGTCCAGTCAAAATTATCTGGGCTCTTTTTATAGCAACACTTTTATTTCACAAGAATGAACTTAACTGTAAAATGGCCAGCATATTGTGTAGGCCAATAGCCTGTACATATGCTACACAATTATATTGAACATTAATGTTCGGGGTAATTAATTTCAAGTGCTTACAACAATGACAGTTACTCATGCAGCTCTATGTATTTCAGCAAGAAAAATGCAGGGTTTGCAGTACATCTGACTTGCTCTGAAGATCTGTAGTGCTACAGGCTAGTGTTGCTGTTCCATCTGTGGACAGTTGCAACTAGAGCATTAATGAGACTTGTCTCTCATATTAATTGGACCTGAGAGAGCTGGTTAGTGAGAAGATAAACAGGAAATATATTTATAGCATGCAGAAGTCTCTTAAAAATTGGGAGCATAGGAAAAACCTCAGTTGGAGCCAGGCTAATAAAATGCATTAAGGCAGTGTTTTGAGTCTATAGGAAGAATCATGTGTCTTTACTTCAAATGCTCACAAAAAAAAAGAATATATTTATTAGGTTTTCATTTATCAATTTTCTTTGCTATCATCACGTACTGAAATAAATGACAATACTCCAGTTAAATTTAAAGAAAGATGTTTTCAACAAACAAAACTGCTTTTTTTTTTTTGCTTTTTTTTTTTTGTGGAATTCCTCTACTTCTCTCAGGCAATGATCCCATAAACCAGACATTTTTTACTGAAATAGTTATTCCTTTTGTTCTTTGGAGAGCAGAAGACAAACTACATTGCTAATAATAGCTCCCTGGTGCTTACAGTGCTTATAATTCATATTCTGTGTAATGTTGTTTCTTTCAAAGTCTGAAATAATGTAATCTCCACAAGTGTGTAATATTGATGGTATATAACAAAGGAAAAGACTATGTAAATGAAAGTTTAATGATACTATGTTTTAAACAAGCTCTAGAGTTTAGTGCAAGCAGGATTTTTGTGTTATTGAGCTTAATGTCTCATCTTGTTTTGCTTGAGTGAAACATGAAGTGTGAGTTAGTGGATATTTAATAAATTTACATTGGCCTCTGTATGAATTCTAGTTCTACTAGTAAGGAATATTCGTTCATGTCTCTTTACTCCTTAATGTGATGGTAATTATTACTGTCTCCCCATGGAAGAAAAAGCCTGTCTAAGCATCCAAACTAATGGTCTTTCAAAACCAGATTTTTCCTACTTCCTGGTTTATAGCTTTTCTCTTTCAAGCACTTTTCAATCAGAAAATTGCATTAGCAGCTATAACAAGATTATTATTCTAATGGGTTCAATCCTAATCTCAATGAAGAGGACTTGCCTATTTGTCTGAAGTGAGAAACCTCTACTCCCAGTGTGATGGTTTAACATCTTCCTGTACCTGTTCCATTAATGGCTGTGTAAAGCAAACAGCTGCAGTGGAAATTTCATCTTCAAGCTTCTGACATCAGACCTTGCACTGCTGATGGTGTGGGGATGGACTCGTTCTACCTCAGCAACTTGCTTTGCTCCTCAGAATGTCCATCTGGTGCAGGGGGACATGAAGAGGGGACACATGCTTAGATGCCACTGCTTTTGCACAGTTCTGCACTGTGCCCAGGGCAGAGTGGCACATAACTGCCCTGCCAATTCTCAGCCAAATTTCTGGGAACCAGCTTGCTGTGCAGTAGTCAGTTGCTGTGGCTGAAGCCCAAAGAATTAGCTCCACAGTTCTCCTGTACCTATTTGACCCTGCAGTTCTTTGTGTTAAACTTGTGTTTCAGTAACATATGCAATAGCAGTGAAAAATAATTTTTGTCTTTTCCAGTACTCAATCTGCAGTGAGCCTTTAATTGAATTATCCAACCCAGGTGGCAGTGGGTCCTTATTTTTTGTAACTAGTGATGACAAGTTCATCATCAAAACAGTTCAACACAAAGAGGCTGAGTTTCTTCAGAAGATCTTGCCAGGTTATTATATGGTAAGTAATTCAAGGCCGTATTCTATCTACATTTTTCCTGTTTCATGTCATGCTTTTTTTCTCTTTTAATTTTCATTGCTTTTACCCATATTCATATTTTTGATATTTTTTTTTACCTGTCTTTCAACTTTGTACCCCTCACACCCATCAGAAAGAATATATATAAATCAAGAAGATATTAAAGATAGTAGGTGTTCTTTTAGCATTGAAGATGACGCTGAGTGTTGTCCTCTGATTTAAGAGAAACTTTGCTTCTAATAAGATAGTAACAAAAAAAAAAAAGGCTTCTAAGTTTCTAATTAAACATTTCTTCTCTATTTTGTGTTTGACTACCCTCTGCATTTCATGCAGAGTGGAAAAAGAAACTAGACCGGTCAGTTTCACTTTTGTTTATGGACTGCTTCTGGTTTTTATTTCTAGTGTATTAAAATAATGAAGTAAAATATTTCTAGCCATATAACTTGTTCAAAACTTAGGTTTTAGATCAAGCTTTTTGAGGGCTAATTTTAAGTTGATTGCATGTTTTATATGTGAGTCATCGGAAAGGGAAATAATTGATCCAAAGTAGGTAGAACTCAATCTGTGGTTTATTTTCTGGATGATATGCAAGGCATAGTATTAGACCTGTGCCTGACTTTCTTTCCTTTCTTTGCTTTTCTATGTAAACAGTTGAAAAGTTAACCCTCTCATTTGTGCTAAAACTGAGAAGTGTTACTCAAATTGCATCACATTGTTTATATTACATTGTGGATTCAGTGTTTGTGTAACACTGAATTGTGCAATGACAGCATCAAAAAGAGCTATGGTGGCAGATACTTTGTTATTTCTAATCGTGATAAGCATCTCAGCATAAGTTTGAGTGACTATAAATAAGTATAAGGACATTTTGCTTTGGTTCTGGAATCTTTATTCTCACTGCTACCACATGCAGGGGTTTTGACAGTGAAAAACTTTAATCACTGTGGTTATTTCCTATGAAAATACTTTCTCCCCATGTTTTATGTTGTGACTTGGTAATCATGTGATGCAAAAACTGAAAGTAGTTATATTTTTATTTTGTTCTCACCTCTTTTATCCTCTCATAGTTAATTTTTTGCCTTTTGTGGGATTCGGATTATTTCACTTTTCTGATGGTCAGTCATGGGTCTGTTAGGACCTCACAGTCCTGTGGAGACAACCTGGTCATTTGGCTTTAACACTGAGTGTGAAAAGCCACATGGAAAAGGGGTTCTGTTTTCTAGAATCCAAGACATGTTTATGAGAACTGTATTTGTCCCAAACTCCTTCTTCCTGGTGGAGTGCAAATCTTGTTCAGTGCAGAATAAATAAATCAGATCTCCAGGATGCTTTTAAATTTGGCCTAGTCTGCCTTACTGTGAGAAAGAGAATTTTGGCATAAAAGCAGTTACTGCTCTGCACTTGGCCTATATAAGCACCTGTCAAAAAGGCAATTTTTATGCTGGCATTCTGATTAAAGACCCACACTTACAATCAACTGATCAAACTAACTAAGCTGATTAGGAAAACATGCACAGTTTTCTTGATGTCAGTTTATGTCCCTTGGTGTTAATAAAAACTTTCTTAATCGTGAAAGTTTATTGGAAATAGACACATTTGCCAATATCTCTTTTGTTTTAGAATCTGAACCAGAATCCGAGGACTCTTCTACCCAAGTTTTATGGCCTGTACTGTGTTCAATCAGGAGGCATTAATATTAGAGTTGTTGTAATGAACAATGTCTTGCCACAAGCCTTGGAAATGCATTTGAAGTACGACTTGAAAGGCTCCATGTACAAAAGGAGAGCATCAAGAAAGGAGAGAGAGAAGTCCCACCCTACTTTCAGAGACCTGGATTTCCTACAAGACATCCATGAAGGGCTGTATTTGGATTCTGAAACATACAGTGCACTAATGAGAACACTACAGCGGGATTGTCTAGTGAGTAAAAAATTGACTGCTTAAACTTCTGTATTCACACCTGATCTAGACTCACCTTAGCAAAACATAGGGCAGGATTACAGCTGTTTGACCACCATTCCTTTTCCAGGCAATTTAATTAGAAAAAACAATGGATGTCAAAGCACTGACAAAGTCTTCATTTTAGTTAGACTATTGGGATCTGAATCATCAAATGGGATATCCTGAGTTGGAAAGGATCCATGAGGATCATCAATGATGATGAATTTGTAACTTCTAACTCTGCTCAGGGCAATCTAAAATTTAAACCATATGTCTAAGAGTCCAACTACTCTTTGAACACCAACATGTTTGGTGCTTTGACCACTTTCCTGGGGAACTTTTTCCAGTTTGCAACCCTCTTGGGGAAGAACTTTTTCCTAATACCTAGTCTGAAGTTCCCCGATGCAACTTTAAACCATTCCTGTGCATTCTGTCACTGAGCAAAAGAGATCAGCACCACCCTCTCTGTGTTCCTCATGAGAAAGTTGTAGACAGCAGTGAGGTTACCCCTCAGTCTCCTCTTCTGTAGACTGAACAAACTTAGTGCCCTCATCCAGTACTCACAAATCATACCCTCTAATCCTTTTGCAAACTCTGTTGCCCAAAACTACACAGAGTAGTTGTGGTGGGGTCACACTGATGCTGATTAGATTGAAACAATCACTTCTTTCAGCCAGCTGGCTGTACTTTGCATAATGCACCCCAAGATACAGTTGACCATTTTGGCAACCTGGGCACGTTGCTGATATATTGAGCTAATACCTAATGTCCACATAACATTTTCAAGGCAAGAAAAGGCTACCTGCATTGTCCTTTGAGAGGACCTTGATGTATGAATTCAGTACCTCGTGTGGATAGGAACAACTGTTTTAAAATGTTGTGTTTTCTTTGTAACAAGGTAAGAAAATACAAAGTAGGAAAAAGAGTAATTATTCAAGTCTCTCGGAGTTTCACAAGGTTGATAGGGGTTGTGGAAAGAAAAGATTGGCTTTTTCTGGAGGGAGTTCTTACACCAGAATGCATATACAGAACTGCTCAGAAGGAATAGGGACCCTGAACATCAGAGTTTGTTGTTCGCTGCCACCTGTGGTGCAAGATGGAAAGCGTTGTTTTTGCACATGAATAGTACTTTTTGTTTGATTATCACAGAAGTCTCCAATGCCTTGTGCTTGGTTCGTAAAGCTGGGTGACCTAATGTTCAGCTGCATATTCAGTATGAGACATTTATCTGACACCACACATTGTTCTTTCTGTAGTCTCTTGCACTGAGCATTTCCTGAGCTCCTTCCATGTGTGATAATGCAGAATGCATCAGTATGTCACATCTGGGGATCTGGGTGCCCTTTTGTGCATCCCTTCCAGTAAAAGCCTTGGGGATTCTACAGTATAGAAAATTGTAAGTGGAATCTAAAACAGGGAACTTGACTGAAAAGTAAAAACAAGAGTCCGTGCTTTAATTTTTATGTATAAAAAATAACTATAATTAATATTATTACAATTATAATTATGTAACAAAATTAATTTAATTTTTACATACTTTGAAAATACAGATAAATTCTTGGTTGGTATTATTTGAGTGGTGAACTAAACATCCATTTTTTTCCCCATGTAGTCTTAGATTAATGACTCTCAAGTTAGTCCAGAGTTCTTAAAGGCCAAGCTAAATCTTAATATTATTAAAAGAAGAAAATTCTTTAAATAATCAGAGTATATGCATTAATACATATATATAGTATAGTGTGTGTCTGTACATATATATATACACACACAGACTGTATATGTGTACACAAAAAATATACTGGCATTTTTCTTAATTCTTATTCTGTGTTGTAAAACAAAAGGAGCAGACACTTATCTTGCATATTGCTGAATTTGCTCAAAAAATTTGGATTTGACTACCTGCTTTGTACTACTGCCTTTTGAAAGAAAAAAAAAAATATTCTATCCATTTTGGGGAAAAAAGCATCAGTTTTGCCACTGTTTTTTTTCTGCCCATATGGTATTTGGATGGCTACTTAGCATGAGGGATAACTGACCTGGATTTTTAGATCTTCAAAACGTATGATCTCTTTTTGTGTTTACTCCAAAGCTAGAATGTTGGTGTAGGCACTGGAATTTAGTGAAGGAGATTTTTTATCTCGACAGTATTTCAGGACTAAGAAATTCTCTTCTGTGTTGCTTAAATTTGAATTATTTTCGCTGTACATTTTGCAATCAGAATGAGTAAGCAATACTTCTTTTTCCTGTTTCTGTAACGTAAGCATCCCCTGCTGACAGCCCCTCTCCTTAAGCTCTGTCACTAAGTAGCCTGGCAGACGTTGCAAGGTGAATGACAAGGGTGGTAGTGGGTACCTGCTGTGATCACCTGGCCCCGTCCAGCAGTGTGCCCACACTGTCCTTTTCCTACTAATACGGAAATAGCAGCTCTTCTTTGTGCTGTTGACAGCCCTTGTAAGTCTCAACTCTTACCAGAGCTTTGACTTTTTGACAATAATTGCCATCCCTTCGTGCTCATGCAGTGTTTCTCAGTTCCTGCTTTGTAGCCTGTGTTCTCCTCCTTTCTGTATGCTGCATTTTTCATGTTCAAGCTGTGCTGTGGGACTCCTTGCTTAACTGTGCTGGCCTCCTGATACATCTCAGCTGACACAGAACCTCTAATCAGCTGACACAAAGCTCCCTCCCCATGGAAAGGCAGTAGCAGGTACGGCAGTGGTGGACCACTGTCTTGTCTGTCACACTTGACTCTGCAGCTCTGATGAGGAGATACATCATCTACACTTAGAGAACAGATCTGAGAGGCTTGTGGTGATTCGTCATGATATAGGGCCTCCAGGAGACACTGCAGATAGTCTGCTTTGGTACTTTACAGGTACAGGTTGATAGGATTCTCCAGCTCGTGCATCCTATGCTTGTTACATTCACGTGCAAGGTGACACGGCCTGAAAGCTCTGCTCACGTACCACCTTTCTGCACCTTAGCTAAACCAAGGAGTGTAACGTTGTAGTGTTCCTAAAGATGTAATGTGCCTGTGTTTATTGCACTTACAGTGCACATTATTGTAAATTTGAACTAGATTTCAGATTCCAGGCTGTTGCTAAGACTTCTCTTAGCTATCCTCTCCTTGCCAGCAGCCACTATCGTAGTGAATGGTGGGGATGGGGGCGAGGAAGATAAGGAGGCAAATGGTAACAAAAGTAAGGAATTTCACTTGCCTGAATATCTTGCATAAAAATCATTGCTGTGGAGTTTTATTCACTTCAGAATGCTTTAGCTTGAAAAGCCAGTATGCCTGTATTTTATAAAATGGCAATTTTAATAGCTGTGATTTATTTTTAATAATCATGCTGTTAGCCACTCTGATCATTGTATAAAATGATGAATTATTAAAGAATAGAGCAGATTAACCAATTTCCAAGTAAAATTAGCCTTCAAAATATTAACAGAAACTGTTATGATTATGAATAAGACCAAGAATTAAAACTTTTATGGCACAGAAGCAAGTACTAAGTAAAATCTAAATCAGTAAAGACATTGAAGACTGTTTGAAATGCATTGGGGATTTTTGTTTTTTTTTTCTTACTGGTGCAGATTAAATTCTAATTCAAATTCAGCTGCTGTAGTGTTTAATAATAACAGTTAATCCTGCAGAAGTTGTTGCTGTGTGGGAGAATATTTATGTGAGGCAAAGGATAAGCCATGGTACTAAGTGATGTGTTAGGTCCAAGTAACATTAGCACAACTCTTTGGGAGGCTAGAAGTGAATTAATAGTAGTATTTTAAATTTCATGGTTTATATGAAATCAAAGTAAAGCTAGACATCCATTTTTATATCCTCAATCTTTACTGGAGGTCTTAAGCAGTTTAATAAATACAAATTAGTAGCAGCTGTAGTTACAGAGCTGCTCATGAATCCTCATGAATTTGGAAGAGATATCCAGAGCAAGGAATCATAAACTATGCATACTTAGCCTACCTGTAGGTCATTAGCACTTCAATTGATGGCTTTAAAAATCCTCTTCCTATTGAGAAAATAGGAAATATACAGAAATATATAATATATAATATACAGAAAACCTGATTATTCACTGCAAAACAAAATTCTGTAGTTTTTAAGAGAATTGTCTTGACTATCTAAAGCGACATTTCTTAATGCAGTTTTAAATGTGTCAGGTGTCATAGGATCTCTAAGGTCACCAGGTTAACTGATTATTATTGATTCAATGTAATATCAGTCTTCTCTCTGTTATGTTAGTGTCCTATGTCCCTTTTTTAAACTGCTTGTAGGAATTTTAATGTTTGTTTGCATGGTTATCTTTTTAGGTTTTGTACTTTATAAGCTTGTGCATTTATTTTTTTTTTTTTTTAGAGCTTTCCTTGATTATTTTATGAAAATGACCTGCTGAATTGAGTTGTTCTGCATGGTTAGCTATGTGATTTATCTGTCAGAAGACAATGTGGGCTGTATCTGAAATAAAAAACAAATTCCATAGCAGAAATACTTGCTTTTCTGGCTGATATACTTCAGTGTAAGATGTCTAAGGTGATCCACAGAGAGCACAGCGCAGAGAAAATAGAATCTGCTTCATGGAGTTATTTTTCTGTGTTCTGAAACAGCGTATTTTGTTACGCTGCTTCAATGGGATTTTTATTTGGTATGAAAGCAATAGTAGTTTGAGGCTAGAAGGGGATGAGTAATGGTTGCCATCTAGAAGTTGTCAGAGCAGCTAAAGTTTTGCAAGCAGCATTTAGTGAGTAAGTGACAACAGTCTGTTGACAGAATCTGTGATCTAGTGACACAGTATATATAAATATAAATTATATGAACAAGTTAGTAACTAAATCTACTTATAATTGTCAAAATGCAACTCTTAATCATGTTGTGTACTAACAAATAAGAATATTCTTGCTGAATTTTCCCAGAGACATGTGGCTAGCAAGGTGCATTTCAGAGTGGATATATGAGTGAAGGTTGAATTCCTCTCACATTAATTGCACAAGGCTTGTATTTCTGGGTGTTAATGTCAATTTCTAGCCATCTCACATGGGTGACATCAGGTGTTCTACAGGCCTTCCTTATTTTGTTATGAATATAGCCTTTTAACACTATGATTTGTTAGAGTGCCTTTTCATTAGATTAAGGTCTCATTTTGGTACCTTTGTAGCACAAGCTTGTTGCTGCTTCTCAAAACCAGTTCCACCTAAAATCATCAAAGCTTCTTGAAAGCAGCCCTTCACCCAGGAAAAATCTTATGCCTTTTGATCTTCTTAGAGGATGCCGCATGTTCAGAAATAGTGTGATGTGCTGCCTTCTGTAACTTTTTCTTGGTGAACCAGGTTAATGTGTACAGCTGTGTGCACCAAATATTACTTGCACATTATAAAATAGTTATTGTTTGATATTTAAATATTAATGATTATACATATGTGGAACCCTTCAGATATATTCCATCTGCAAATGCCACTGATGGAAGTAAAATTTCCGTTCATAATACAGACTGCAGATTATCATGAAGAGTGTTTCTGTTAAATGTTTGATTTGAGATTCTTCCTTGTTATTCAGGTAAATTATTTCTTATCAGAATTTTCCTTAGGAACAAACAGGGGAATAAAGCACGCCTAGGTCTGGTGAAAAGATACGTGTTTGCATTAGGAGTGGCCAATTTGGTTATGAAATTTGCAAGGTGATGTAATCAGAACTGTATATCAAGCTACCAGAAAAAGGGGTATATCATATTAAAATATCCTAAGGACACTGTGTAAGCTGGACATTTCTGCCTCTGAGTAGGACCATGAATAGGATGCCAGGGGGACAAGGGTTAGAGTTCATATGCCATGTGCTGCTTATAAAGAGTATATACTGCAATTAATCCATTGTATGTGCAGGTGCTTCGGTTTCATAATGGAAAACAAAATAGCTACTTGGGTTTTTATTATATTTTTCAGTAATCCTGGAACAGTCATAAATAGTCAAGGAGATTTTCAGTCCCTTGTGTACAAGAAGTAGTACAAGTGACAACAGTGAACTGAATCTGAATCAGAAAGATGAATTTTATCACATAAGAGGTCCCTGTGGAGGAAGAAACAGCACAGTATATATCACAGCCTTCCATGAAGCTGCAGACGCTCATAATCAGTGCAATTAAATCATAATATATCTAATGTAATGCAATTCAACAAGAGGTAAAGAATAGGTTGGAGGCAGACCTATCAGCAGTTTTGGCTGTAAAGCATAAGTGGCAGTGCTTTTTCCAAGCCTGGCTAGCGGCTGTAATCAAACTTTGCATTAATAGTGTTGCTGACTCTATTACTACTGTAAGTATTTTTCTAGCAGATTAATTGGCTTGGGTTTTGTTTGGGCTTTTTTTTTTAACTCAGCCTACACAGAACCTACTTTCAGTATTTTTGGCAAACATCTACTGATTTTAGTGAATACATTATGTAATGGTTTCTTTTTGAGAAATTCAGAATAAAGGGTAGCAATAAGCAATGACTAAAGAAATTTCTAGAACTCTTTTGGAATCAAGTTTCTGTGTCCTTGTACCTGTTAACCTGCGCTGGTTTTGCAAGTCATAATCATAAAACAGTAATCTATTAGCCACCAACCTTCCCCATACAATGCCCAAAAAATTGCATTATCTTGTTGTATTCTTATTTAGATTATGCTTTTTTCTTGTGTCCTGAAACCCTATGTGAATTGTCATCAGAGGGTGCTGTGGAGAACTGAGGGCCACACACTATCAGTCTTATTCTTTTTCATTTGAACCAACCTATCCCTGTGCAGAATCACTCTGAGCAAGATGAAACTTACTGTGTCTCCTGAACTCCTCCTTTGTGTCTGGAAATTGCAATGAGGTTATGCTTTTCTGCGCTTAGATTACAAATTATTGTGCTTTGTTTCTTCACTTTAAGTGCTTATAGTGGTACTAAAATTAAGAGACTGTGTCCCTCAGGGAAGATAAAATGGCAGAGAGAGAAAAGAATTCAACTGTATTGTACGTTTGGTTCCTACTTAATTTAATGAGTACATAAGAAATACAGATGGGGTGGTACAGAGCTTTCCTACTGCTGCCTATATCCTTGGCTATTGGAGTTAGAATTATTTCTCTGGATCTGGTTTTCCTCCTTGTACAATTTTGCAGACCACTAGACCTTTCCTGGTGATTGCCAACAAATCTCATTTTGGAATTGCAAAATGTATCTTAGAGTTCACAAGTCATCTCAGTGTTTTGTATAAAATATTTTTACTTCTATAGTCTTCATCAAAGCGACATACTTGGAGTTACTGTTATTTATTTGTCATCTCTGCAAAACAACAGTTTGCTCTTCTCCACATAAAAAGATGCATTATTGCTTCTTGATTCTGTGCCTAAAATTACACTATTATCTTAAGGCATTATGTGCCAAAACATACCATGAATCATTGCAGATCTGCTTGAGGTAATTGGGAGTTGAGTGGCACAGCATCTCTTTCCTGGTTCCCCCTCCACTTGGCACTGCTCTTATGTAAGATGATGCTTAACACTGTTGCTGTCTGCTGACACTTTGGTTGTATTACTAGGTGTGATTACAGCTTGTTCTAGGCCATGTTTGCATATTGAGATGAACTGGATTTCCCTGTAATAGCAATATGCTAGACTTCATAATGATATAACTGACCAGAAACTTGTGACAGAAGCATGAAAGAAGAAAAGAAACTCACCTACTGACAGAGCTACAGTAGCAGTGTAGTTGACTAAGTCATGCTTCAGAAATAAAACAGCCTTTGCAGTTCAGGTAGACCCTGTTTAGCCAAATAAAGAGAGATGTATGATTTTTGTGCCCAAATCCCATCAACTACTAATGAAAGGGTGGTAGGAAATAGGTTTTTTTGACACTTCAAAGTTCTTCAGGAGTGCTTTCTCAGTTAAAAACAGAAGGTGTAGAGGAGCTAGAGAGTAGTGTAGGCAAAAATGCTCAGTAAAGTCTGGAACCTGCACTGGACCCTTAAAATGTCTGTAGTACATAAGTATATAGTGAAACTATTAATTGATTGTTTGCTAGAAATTAAAAAGGTTGTGACTGGACATACCTTCCTTGACTACAAAATAACATCAGGTTACGTTTCATCTATGCATCTTGATTTCCCACTTGTAATCACACTTGTAATAGGAGCATTGAGCTAGTTAGATAACTAGAACTTTGGCTTTCATGTGCTAGTAAAGAATTTTTGTTTAATTATAATTAAAGCAAAAGATAAATTAGTCCTTTAAAAGCCATTTTTTACTTAGGTTTTCGAAGTGCTGCTGTGTAATTCATATTGTAGTCTTTTTTTTGTTTCAGTACAGCAATTTCTTCTTTGTTGACAGGTTCTACAGAGTTTTAGGATCATGGATTACAGTCTGCTACTGGGAATACACATGCTGAAGAGTAACTTGAAGGAAAAAGAAGCAGAGAATTCTCAGAGCACATCAGATGCAAAACGGCCTGCAGGGCAGAAAGTTCTCTATTCCACAGCCATGGAGTCTATACAAGGCCCTGGGAAGTCAGGGGGTTCTGTCACCACAGAGGCAACAAACACGTAAGTGCCATGACCTGTTGTTAGGGTTTCCATTAAAATCTGCACATCTGTTTCTTCAGCCTGTGCCAATTGGTATTAACAGTCAAGAGTACACTGCAAGATTTGCTGCAGAGCAGAAAATTAAAACATTAATTAGTAGATTGAGCATCTTTATATACATGATAACAAATTTGGTTAGTTGAGAGTGACTTAGTATGCACAAGTATGTTCATTTATAAAAGAGATGTTATGAGAGAGCTATTACAAGACTCCCAGTTATAATCTGATTTTAACTGACAGCAGTGTCATGAGTCATAAGCAAAAGCTATTTCTTAACACTGAAATGGATGTTCCTACAGTGCAGGGGTGCTTTGGGGGGAAAGAGGGCTTGGTTTCATTTTTTAATCAAAAGCTAAAACCCACCCTGGGCTTCTACATGACTTTAGCTAAAGTAGTGCTGTCCAGATGCTGAGCAGTGTAGTACCACTGATGAAAGCCTGTTGCAGAAGTTGTGTCCTTCGTGGTGCTATATGCTCTGGTATATTGAAGTAACTGGTAGTCTGTCAGACCTCACTGATGTGGATTAGAATAAGCCTACGTCTTAAAAGAAAAACCCTAGGTCAGTCTTTGGCTGTGATTCATTACAAGGAGCTCTGAGGAGGACAGTGGATATCCTGCAGAAGTAACTGCTGCTTGTGCTGAATTGAATTTCCAGTCATAACTCAGGGAGAATTGACAGAATACAGTTTTGTAAACTACCTAATAGTTCTGAATGTAAAATCAGTTAATTGAGATGGAGTTAATGGTAAAAGGACTTTACAGTAATCTAAACTGTACTCGTTCTTACCTGGTTTTCTTTCTGCCTGAAATAATAATGTTTCCTCACCCCACCAAAAAAAAAAAAAAAAAAAAAAAAATTATAAGTAGATGGGATAGTATCCTTGTTTTGTTGAGGGAAGGGACTGCTGTGCTTTAGCGGCAGAGTGGGAAATACACTCTCAACTGCATCTTTGGTAACTTGTTTCTGTGTGTCTTGTTTCTCAAACTGTTAAAAGGATTTGGAGATACTGCATGTGTTGCATCATCAGTCTCTTCCAGTTTCATAGTGGGCCCATCAATGTCAACAGAATCTGACACACTGATAACTGGATTTCAGTTTCTGATTCTAGAAACAATGAACCCCTTTATCTAAGTGGTGATGCAGACCATATAGCATCTTTCCTGTAGTTGAAAGGGGTCTACAGGAAAGCCAGAGAGGAACTTTTTAGAAGGGCATGTAGTGATAGGACAAGTTTTTAAACTGCAAAGAGGGGAGATTTAGGTTAGATATTTGGAAGAAATTCTTTAATTTGGGGGTGGTGAGATACCGGAACAGGCTGCCCAGGGAAGCTGTGGATGCTTCATCCCTGGGAGTGTTCAAGGCCAGGTTGGTTGGGGCTGTGAGCAGCCTGGTCTGGTGGAAGTGCTCGTAGCAGTGGGGGTGGAACTAGATATCTGTAAGGTCCTTTCAAACCCAACCCATTCTAGGATTCTGTGAAAAGAGGATCTTAGAATGAGCACCTTTAAGGTGACCTTCTTTAAGGTCATGGCTGAGTAAATACTCTCAACCAAGTGGAGATCTGAGTGGTCAGGCTTCTCAGTTTGATACTGTTAATTTTCCTGTCACTAGTCTGTTTGTAAAGAAATTCTGGAAAAGCACATACTTCAGGAAAAATATGCAAAACAACCTTTTTAGACTTTAGGTGCAGGCTCTCTACAGTTTTGTTACATTTGAACAATAAAGTGACAAAATCCTCCTTTAATGAGGTAAAATTACTTGTTTAGCTTAGCAATAAACTGATGTATACTTTTTCTTAACTTTCACATCATTTAAGTATTTCCAGTTCTGTCTAAAAATTATCCTAAAACACTCTTTGTTTATAATGGATACTTACCAGATATTTTAGGATTGCTATTTAAAATCAGTTGTATGATAAGTGACCCACAATTGACTGACTTTTCACTGTAGTATCTACCTTTAATGTTGTGTGTATTTCTTTGAGTTTGCGTGGGGTACACTTCACCTGCTAACTGATGATCAGAGATGTCTTAAACCAACTATGCAAACTATGGTTGTTCTTTCTCTCTCTCAGAATGGGCGGTATTCCAGCTAAAAGCCATAAAGGAGAAAAGCTGCTTCTATTTATGGGTATTATTGATATTCTACAGTCCTATAGGTAAGTTGAATTTCAAGTGTTTATTGAATACATGCTGAAATTACTTACAAATGTGTAAATATATAATGTGTTTATATGCTTAGGTTAATGAAGAAGCTGGAGCACTCCTGGAAAGCTCTCATTTATGATGGGGTAAGTAGATTTTACTATTTTTTAAACAGATACATTTATTTAATGGAATTGTAACTTATGCTGACCATGAAAGAGTTTGCTCTGGTATATTTGTCGTCTGCCATCACCATGTGATTTGGGCCGTTGCTGAAATATCCTAGGTCCATTTCCTAATGCATGCTCTGATTTTATTTATTGATCTCTTTAAAAGCCATTAAAATCATTAACTTGGCCTTGTAACTTATACGAGACAGTGGCCATTTAGCAGGACAGTGATGAATCTGTATCTGAGAATAGACGTAATATGAAACAAAAAAACCCACACATTTTAAATGCTAGAAGATTTTACAGAATTTTGCTATACAACTCATGATTTCATAAATGAAATACGTAACAAAAATCCTTAAGGAATTTGTCATTAAAAAGAAAAAAACTGTTAGACTTCACTGGTTTTGAGTATGCCTGAAGTGTATGACATAGTTTACCTGAGGTTTCCAGCTTCTTTCTTAACAATTTACTTTCAATTACTACTGGAAAATGTGACACATCTTTTTCAATCTTGCAGGATACTGTTTCAGTTCACAGACCAAATTTTTACGCAGAGAGATTCTTAAAGTTTATGAGTTCAAGAGTTTTCAAGAGAGTTCAAGGTAAGAAAGTTGTCGCTTCTACTCTTACAGATATTTTTGTAATCATTACTTTGTAATACTCCTGCCTAAGCATTAAAACAATCTTCTTCATCATATATCACTTAGATTGCCAGAAGTTGTTTCTTCACTGAAGGTAATGGAATTTTGCTCTAACAGTTAAACTACAGAGGATTAGTTACTATGTATTTTTTGCCACATTAGGACTATCAGAAGGTAAAAAAAATCAGACGTTGGATATTAAAAGTCTTTTGTCTTTGTCCCAATCACATGTTTCTAGTTTTCCCCTCCATTTCTCTTTCCTTAATCTTTTATTTAATTCTCAAGGCTAAGACACATATCACTATTGGGCAGATACAGGGTGTGGTAGGTTGATGTTGGCTGGACACCAGCTGCTCTATCACTGCCTTGCCCTCAGCTAAACAGGGGGGGAGAAAAATAAAACAAAAGGCTCATGGGTCAAGAAGAGGATGGAGAGATTGCTTACCAATTACCGTCATGGGCAAAACAGACTGGACTTGGGGAAATTAACTTATTGCCAATAAGATTAGGGAAATGAGAAATAAAGCCAAACTCCTTCCCCTCATCCCTTCCTTATTCCTGATATCAACTTCACACCAGAATTCTTTGCCTTTCTAGAGCACTGCAGGGGAACATGGAGTGAGGGTTGTGGTCAGTGCATCAACATCTCTGCCCCTCCTTACTCTTCACACTTTTCCCTGACTCTAATGTGGGCTTCCTCCTATAGGAAACAGTTCTCCACAAATTTCTCAAGCTTTGGTCCTTCCCGTGGGGTGCAGACTGTTTCAGCATGGGGTCACCCATAAGGTCACAATTTCTGCCAGCAAATCCAGGGTTCCACAGGTCCTGTCAGGACCCTGGTCCAGCATGGGCTTCCCACAGGGTCATAGCCCCTTTTGAGCACATCCATCTGCCCTGGCATGGGGTTTTACATGGGCTGCAGGTCAATGACTGCTCTACTGTTTACCTCCATGGGCTGCAGGGGCACAATCTTCCCTCACCATGGTCTTCACCAGGGTCTGCAGGGGAATCTCTGATCCAGAGGCTGGAGCACCTCCTTCCCCTGGCCTTGGTGTCTGCAAGGCTATTTCTCTCAGACTCTCATTTCCCTTTCCCAGTTGCCATTGTGCAGCAGACTTTGCAACTTCTGAAATATTTTATTACAGAGGTGTTCCTGTAACATGCTCAGCATTGGCCAGAAGTGGCTGCTGAAAGGAACTGTGTCTGACAGAAGCCTCCCTTGTATCCTCTCTGCTATGAAACCTTTCCACACAAGCCCAGTGCACAGTGGAAATAAAAATAGTTAAGAGGAGGGCACCATCACTACAGAAGAACCAGGAACTGTCCAAAGGCTTAAGTCTTGCAGCAACAATTTAGCTACTGATTGTCACATCTCTCAAATTAAGTAAATTGATTTATGTAACTTAAAGTAGACTCTGAAGCTGTAGCTCCTCCTAAGACATTGGGGATGAAGGGTAAACTGATCCTTAGTTCTTCCAGTATGTTGAGGTGTAGCCCTGATGGTCAGTGGAGCTCCACACAGATGATTGATTACTTGATCACTCACACACACCCCAGAGAGACAGGGAAGAGAATCAGGGTAAAAATAAGAACTCTTGGGTTGAGACAATGACAATTCAATGGGGGGAAAAAAGCCATGCACAGGCAAAAGAAATTCACAAAACAAGAAATTCGTGTACTACTTCTGATCAGCAGGCAGTTGTTCAACCATCTCCAGGAAAGCAGAAACTCATCATATGTGACAGTTACTTAGGAAGACAAATGCCCTAACCATCCCTCTTCTGTTTACACCATATTTTATTGCTCAGCACAATGTCATATGGTTGGGGATATCTCTCCAGTCAGTTGGGGTCCTGGCTGTGTCCCCTCCCAGATTCGTGTGCAATCCCAGCCTCCTCACTGGCAGGGCGGTGTGAGAAGGCATTGATGCTGTAAAAGCACTGCACAGCAGGATCTAAAATCTGGCTATGCTGTCAACATTGTTTGTCCCAAATCCAAGACATAATGCCATAGAGCTACTACACACAAAATTAACTATCCCAGCCAAAACCAGTGCTCTGTATCTTTCAAAGAGACAGAATACTGCAGTAGCTATCACATGGACTTACAAAGTTAGGTTTCAGGAAAAAATACTGGAGAATTACCTGCCACATTTTGTAATTCCAAACTGATAAGTGTAATTCTAAACTGATAAGTATATTCCCATTGCATAGTCAAAAAAAAAAAAAAAGAAAAAAAAGAAAAGAAAAAAAAAAAGAGCAAACACATACATCTTACCAGCTTTGTCCATCAGAATTTCAGATCAGGTTTTATTTTCACTTACATTTCTACCACAGCAAGTCAGTATTTTTCAAATGTACTGGCCTTTGTTACTCTGCATTTTGTCTAAAGATATTATAACTTTTCTGAAGAGCAGTATCAACTGTTTTTTTGAAAGAATTAAATTATTTGGAGTGATCCTGCAAAACAGTGACCCATGAAAACCAATGTTACAGACATGGCAGATTAGAACAACATATACATCACTAAATCTAAAAAAGCAAGAAAGAAGAGGGAAAATGGATAACTAGGAGAAATAAGAAATCAGAAGTAAGTAGTCAATACTTCATGAAATTACTACATAAGAAGAAGATAAACTAATGAATGGAGAAAGCTGAAAGTAACTGAACAACAACAAAAAAAAAAATTAATCTATGAGCTGCCCAGGTACTGAAAGAAAATTCAGTCAGAAGCATCACAAGTACAGAGAAAGATGGTGACAACCACTGAGATGCACTTAGTGTGTGTGCAGTGAGGAAATCTGTATGAAAAACCTGACAAATGTACAAATGAGGCAAAGAGGTGTGCTGGGGTTCACTGTGGCCCAGGGTGTTGTTGTGGTTATAGGAGCATTGAGGGTTTTTTCAATAGTTACCTCAAGTGGTATAAAACCTTTTATAAGACAAGCAGGCCAGCTGGTTTAAATAGTATACATCCATACTAACTTTCTTCTTTCCTGAAAGTGATTTTATAAATCTGAAGAGGTGCTGAAAGTGGTGCTTTTAAAAATTTTTTCTCTGGTTAGAGAGAGGATATTTCTGCTTAGTGTCTAGGAAAGGGTGTTTAGTGGGTATTACTGCTCTTTATAAAGCAGAGATCTTTACAAATTAATACAGATTTGACTGGCTGGAAGTACAACTTTTATAGAGGAAATTATATTCTCAAATAGATCCTAGCTATTAATTTGATCATCCTTTGCGTAGAACTGGATTTGTATTGGAGTTGAATGTCTAAATATGGAATGGACACGTCTCAAATTCTGCAGAAAGGGTATTGGCATGGCATTGTATCAAACTGAGAGAAGGCATTTTGTAAATACTTTTTGACCAGTGTGGTGCTGGTCTCTTAACACTGTTGTTAGTTTTCTGGAGTGAGAAGCACATCTATATGGACAGAGGTAGAACAAGATATAAATAAAGGGTAGTACTAAATGAGATTTAAGTGAAACCAGAATGACTTGCACAAATTATTTAAGGCATTAAACATTACTTCTTTCAGTAAAGAACAATTAATATAAAAATAAAAGCAGCTGATTTAATATGATAAAATATGGAGCAAACTTCATCCAAAAGGAGGAGAGGGTCTTTCAAACCTGAGAAAAATTTTACCAGAGAACTGGTGGGATCTCTGTCTGATAAAATATTCTAAGGGACTCTGCTGCACCAATAGTAAAGAGCTGGTAACTTGATATTTCTGTCTGTTGGACAAGGTGTCTCATGCAGCCATATATGTTTCCTGAGCATTTAAGGGTTTTTTTCAGTTCTTTCTAATTCTGTCTGCTAGATTTATGTCAGCACAAGACACAACCTGTTCTGTATTTTTAATTCTACAATGTAGAGTTAAGGACATCATGCCTAATTTTCTCTCTAATCTTTACTTGTCTGTCTCATATTTCCAGTCTAATAGCCAGTCCCACTCTTCTTGATATGTTTTGCAGACAATGCTATTAATCTACTTTTACATAAATTAAATCATAGAATCATAGAAGTTACGGGTTGGAAGGGACTCCAAAAGATCATTGAGTCCAACCCCCCTGCCAGAGCAGGGTCACCTACAGGAGGTTGCACAGGAACACATCCAGGTGGGCTTTGAATGTCTCCAGGGAAAGAGACTCCACAACCTCCCTGGGCAGTCTGTTCCAGTGCTCTGTCACCCTCACAGTGAAAAAATTCTTCCTTATATTTATATGGAACCACCTATGCTCCAGTTTATAGCCATTGCCCCTTGTCCTGTTATTAGTCACCCCTGAGAAAAGCTTGACTCTGTCCTGCTGGCACTCAGCCCTTGTATTTTTATAAACTTTATTGAGGTCACCCCTCATTCTTCAAGGTGAAGAGGCCCAGCTCCCTCAGCTGGAACACACTATTCCAGATGCAGCCTCAATAGGGCAGAGTAGAGTGGGAGGAGAACCTGTCTCAACCTAAATTAATGGTTCAAATGCAGTATAATTCTTTCATCAAATTAAGAACTGAGTGTTTCTGTCTTAAGGAACTTTGTTTATAAGTTTCAGGTTGGATATTTCAGTTTAAACTCTTAAGCCCTGTTCTGAGTATGTGATTTTTCCCATAGTGCACAGAACAAACCTCTGTAAATAACAATAAAAACATAGTAAACAGATTAAGCCTCTGGAAGAGATTAGCTCAGCAGCTACCTACTATGTTGTTTTTTAACAGTATCTTGGAACTATTGATCTGATTTTTTTTCAGTCTTTAGACAAGTGGCATTTTAAACCTACTAGTAGGGCACAATATAAATTAATGCCTTTGCAAACCAGTGTATGGAGCTCAGTATCTGGCAACTGATAAAACACAGAATGAACTGCTTGGCATCCTCCTGCAGAAGAACTACAAAAGAATGTCATGGTTCAGTCTTAGTGGCAATAGTCAGATCCTAGAGTTTCAGCCAAAATGCCATTGTAAGCAGGCAGGCCCTGGTAAGAACTACAGAGGAGTTGCTTATACCTGAGTATACAAGCCATCATCATTTTTAAGAGTATTTGTTTTACCCAAAGATGATGTTTCACACGTGTAAAGTCAGTAGCACATGCATCATACAGCAGTAGTTCACAGTTCAATTAAATGATCATAACCTCTTCTGTATCGTTCTGTTGCTGGTTACATGGGTTGATATTCCATAGCAGATTTCTAACTTACTGATGTCAAAATTGGTTAATTGACTTGATTTTTTTATGCCAATGAGCAGTAAGAAACCCAGAAAAAAGACAAAAGTTCTTCACCCACAGATGGACTAGCAAAATCTTTGGCCCTAGTTTTAACATATTTACTAAGTGGTTTTGTATCTGGATGTGCTCTTTGTATTCAGAAATTCTAGCTTTATAGATGGCTTGCTTTTCTATATGCTGCTAAAGTTGTAAAAGGAGATAAAATGACACTTCTCTCGACACCTGTTTTCATTCGGTAATGCAGCTTTAAAGCCTTCACCTTCAAAGAAACGGTGCAATTCTATCACAGCTCTAAAGGCAACATCACAAGAAGTAGTGTGTGCAGCTGACGAGGAGTGGAAGGATGAGAAGCATGGCATTCTTGCTGAAGGACAGAGCTGTGCCAGCCTTGATGAAGAAGGTAACATCTTTCAAATCAACATGCTAAACAGTGTCTTTGGAGGAATTTAATATAATCCTTAGAAGCCCTGTTGGCTTCCAATCTGGCTGATCTTTCAAAACTTCACAGTCCAGTTATTCTCATGGGGAGATTTGTTAGTCATACTGTCTATCTAAAGAACCTGAATCTGCACAAATCTATGGGACCTGGTAGGGTCCATCCTTGGGTCCTGAAGGAGCTGGTGGATACAGTTCAGAACCTCTGCCCATTTGAAAGGCCATGATGAACCTCTAGTGAGGTTCTCACTAAAAGGAAAAAAGGTAACATCCCCTATTTTCAAAAAGGGGAAAAAGGAAAATCCAGGGAACTACAGGCCTGTCAGTCTTACCTCTATGCCTGGCAAGATCATGGAGCATTTTCTCCTGGAAAATCTGCTGGAGTACTTGGAAATAAGGAGGTGACTGGTGGCAGACAGCATTGTTTCACTAAGGGCAAGTCATCCCTGACCAATATGGTGATCATCTACCACAAGGCTACTGAAATGGTGGATAGTGGCAAAACAACTGGCATAATCTACCTGGATCTGTGCAGGGCATTTGACACTGTCCCATACAAAATCCTGGTCTCCAAACTGACAAGACATGGATTTGACAGATGGATCACTTGTTGGACAGGTAATTGATTGGATGGCCTCACCCAGAGAGTTGTGGTCAATAGTTCAGTGTCCAAGTGGAGGCAAGTGGCATCCCTCAGGGATCAGTACTGGGACCAGAGCTGTTTAACATCTTTGTTGGAGACATGGAGAGTGAGATAGAGTGTATCCTCAGCAAGTTTGCTGATGATACTGAGCTGTGTGGGGTTGATACCTTAGAGGGAAGTCAGGCCATCCAGAGGGACCCTGACAGGCTGGAGAGGTGCGCCCATGGCAACCCAGTGAAGTTCAACATGGCCAAGTGCAAGGTCCTGTACCTGGGAAGGTGCCAACTCCAGGCACAAATATAGGCTGCTGGGAGGATGAATAGAGAGCAGCCCTGAGGAAACGGACTTGGGGATGTAGATAGGAAGTTCAGCATGAGCTGCCAGTGTGCACTTGTAGCCCAGAAAGCCAAATGAATCCTGGGCTGCATCAAAACAAGTATGGGCAGCAGGGAGAGGGAGAGGATTCTGCCCATTTGCGCTGCTCTTGTGAGCCCACACCTGGAACACTGCATAAAGCTGTGGAGCCCCCAGCACAGGAAAGATACAGACCTGTTGGAGAGGGTCCAGAGAAGGGCCACAAACATGATCAAAGGGCTAGAGCATGTCTGCTGTGAAGAGAGGCTGAGAGAGTTGGGACTGTTCATCCTGGGGAAGAGAAGGCTCTGGGCAGACCTTCTAGAGGCCTTCCAGAACATGAAGGGGCCTACAGGAAGTCTGGGGAGGGGCTTTTCACCAGAGAGGGTAGTGAAGGGGAAAAGGGGTAACAGTTTTAAACCGAAAGAGAGTAGATTCAGATTAGATATTACAATATCAGATATTCTTAACCATGAGGGCAGTAAGGTACTGGAATAGGTTTCCTAAGGAGGTTGTTGATGCCCCCTCCCTGGAAGTGTTTAAAGCCAGGCTGGGTGAGGCCTTGTGCAACCTGGTCTAGTGGGAGGTGGCCCTGCCCATGATCCATCTATTGGATCTTGATGATTATTAAAGTCCCGTCCAGCCCTAACCATCCTATGATATTTGGCAGAACAGACAATCAGGAGCAGAGAAAGTCAGAATGAAGTATATAGTATGTTGCTATCCTCTCAATTTCAGAGGATCTTAAATTGTTCCAGCTCAAGTAGCAGAATCAGACCAGAGACACTGCTATGCTTTTCACTGACATTTAAGCTAACATGTCACGTGAAGTGTGTTGAAACTCAGTTCATTGTTCTTACACTCTTTTTGAAGAGATGCAGACTTTACTCTTTTCAGAGCTTGTCTGCAGCCAGGCTTAAAGGACAACTGTCTGCCTAATCCTGTCTGAAAACTGGGTCTTGGTAGTGTGATAGTAGTCCCAGAACTTTGAAAAACTATTCAGGTAATCACATCATTCTTTAATATTTGACCTTGAGGTTGCTCTGTGTTCTGCAGGCACATGAATAGTAGAATCTCATTAACTCAAACATACTAAGAAGCTTAAAGCTGTTGAAAGCACAGTGTGATTCCATACCTTTGCATAAAGATTATTGGATTTGATTTGAAATGAAATTCATTAATGTCTTTTATTTTTGTATATACAGTACTAAGTTCACGCCACCGGCCAGATCTAGTGTTGAGCACTCCATATCTGTTTGAAGCAGCTTCCTTGGCAACCACAATTTCTTCTTCTTCTTCTTTGAATGGGGATGACCATTATCAACATGATCAACCTGTGATCGATTCTAGCAGGTAGGCTAATGTGGTTTTCCTAAAAGTCTAACAGTGTGTGCAATGGAAAGGGGCTCTGTGAAAGAAAAAGGAGGAGGGGCAAATATCTCAGTAGCTCAGTCTTGAGCCTTTCCAGTGAAGGAGGACTGCAGTAAGCCCATATCATTTATTACATATTTTTTTGTTAAATGTATTATGGCTGGAGTCACAAACTAGGAAGCATGAACACAGCAAAATTTTACAGCATACTTTTTTGTCATGTTCCAAAACTGAACTTGGCATTTAAAACTTGCCTAGGCCTCAGTCTGTGCCATAAACCAAACTGCATTGACATCAGGGTAGAAAATATTTCTTGTAACTTGGCCATAGCCTGAAACAGCCACAGAAAACTGTGATGTGCTGGGAAAAGGGACCACTTTCAATCTTCTGCATGTACGGTGCTGAATGGTCTGCTTTAAGTTCTTTCAAAATTACCATTTTCTGAAGTTAATTTATTTGAAACTTCATTCATGGGTGTGATGAGATCTTGTCTAATTTTAACCCAGGAAGGATAAAACCAGGAAAGTCTCAGTAGGAGTTGTGCAAATGGTTGAAGTACAGTCTTCAGCTAGCTTGAATGGGATTTGTGTTGTATCTGAATGAACTTTTGCTGTGACTGTCCAATACCATGCTTAGGACAGTAAGTTTTGCTGGGAGATTTTCTGTGTATGTGCCTGTACTCTGTACACCTGATATGTGCTGTATTGTGTGGTCTTGCTGCTTGTGAACTCTTTACCATGTGTTTTACTGCAGAATAGTGTTTGCTTAATCTGTTTTCATCAAGAAGGATAACTGCTTGTGAACTCAAGTGTCTTGAATTTTTTTTTAATTAATATAGAATCATGGACTTCATGTGTCTATACAAATTTGATAAGCTTACTTATGTGCTGAGATGTAGTTCCTTAAACTGCATATTGTCCAAAAAAAAAAAAAAAGTTACTTTAAAAGCAATCTTGAGGCAGTAGGATTTTACCTTGTATTAAAATTTAACCAACTGAATTTTTGTAAGAAGTAAAAGGACTTGCAGTGACTTGATCAAAGTATTTGCAGCTCCTATTTTCGTCAAGTTGAAATAAATTTCACTGCTGTGCCATCTTCCACAGATTCAATATATTACTATAAAGTGTTGGACAAAGGGATGGTTTGGGATGTAACAAAGATGAAGTTATAATTAGGAGAACCATAACAAGTTGTCCCAAACTGCATCTACACAAACTTTAGGAAATAAAATTACTAATGAATACACATAGTAGAAATAGAGGTCTTTCAATTCACATTCTGTCACTCTTGTCCAGTTTGTGACAAAGCTAACTGGAGGACTTCAGTATTCCATGGTCCCTTACTAAGTTTTAACTTTGCTAGAAATAAAATTTTAGGGTACTTTTTGTTTGGGTTTTGTTTTTTAATTTGCCTTAAGCATCAAATAAAGCTACAGAACTGTGTTGTACTAGCATCAGTCAGCAAAAGAGAACTGTGGAGTTGTCTGTATAAAGAGTTCAGTTACTGAAAATAAAACATTTCATATATTCTTTGCTCTCCACAGATTAGCTGTAGAGAAAAGCTTTAAGTAGGTCCACTATAATTTCCTATAAAGATATTGCAAAATAATTCTAAAACAAATATGGGGGTTAGCAGATCTCACTTTGTACATTTAGAGTAGTTTATTCTTCAGTTGTGATTCAGTCAATGAAATAGCCTAAGATGTAGTGTCATTTATGTGATTACCCTTCACGTCCTTTTCTTGCAAAATGAGATTGGAAGTGTAGTGTCTGCAGCCCAGGATTGCATGCCTTGAATTTATCAGTACAACAGGACACTGGTCTCTAACACAGAATTTGCACCAACATTCATAGATTCATGGCTCTTTCTTTTTATCTTGTGCCAAAATATAAAGCCTTACTCTGTAGGCAGGAGATCTGCCACAGGGGCTGAGCAAGTAAAACCCTTGCTTATCTGAATGTGCTTTCTTCAGCTAGGGCTCAGTGGCAATTATTTCTCCTGACCAGGTACTGGTTCACGTTATAATTTCAGTATATATGATTCATAAGGATTAGCTTCCCTGTCATAGCTAGTGTCTTTCTTTTAGGATTTAAGAAAGGCACTAAGTGTGCTTAGTATTAAACTAATTCTCCCAAGATCATTCTGGGCACGTGCAATTTCTTCTGCTTTCTTCTGCATCACAGAATCAGAGAATGTTAAGGGTTGGAAAGGACCTCTGCAGATCATCTAGGCCCAACCCATCTTGCCAGAGCAGGTTCACCTAGAGTAGGTTGCACAGGATGGCATTCAGGTGGGTTTTTAATGTTTCCAGAGGCAGCCTGTTCCACTGCAGGACTTACCACTTTGCCATTTGTTTCTGATAAACAGAACCCTTGGAGCAGTCTTTGAAACAAAGCCTGAATTATGTATTTTAAAATACAAACCTCCTTTCAGTCTTTAAATATGCAATTGACTATGATACACTGCTCTGAGTTACTAAATAAAATTATGTTTTGACATGTTCTTCATCAGGCTTCTTCCTCCCTCTTCAGAGTATCCTGGCACAAAGTAGAGAGTACACAAATTTCCTTGTAACCAGTCAGAAATATTCCATTCAGGGTAATAAAAGGAGATAATCCCATGTGCATAGTTATAATATGGTGTCTGTACAACTCCTTGACTCCTGTTAATGCTGATGAGCAGTATGTGCCTGTACCAATAAGAATACAGGTGCTGTTATTTGCCTCATTAAAAAGAGAACAATAATAGTTCTGATTACCTTGAAGTTCATGCTGTATTTATAACTTAGTTTTTCACAGTAATTGCCCTCAATATCTGACACCATGAGTAGAATTTTTCTCCAAGGAGGGGAGGAGAAAGGAGCTCAGTGCCACCCATCCTTGAGAGTACTCAACACTCATTAGGTAGGAAGCAAGGAACTGCTGCCATTGTGATTAAGCAGACAGAGATAACTTGTTGAGCCAAAGCTTACTCTTGAGACTTTATCCTCTGAGAAGGGTTTGTGTAGTTCTGACTTGGTACAGACTGGAACTAGCATAACTAATTGGTAGCTAAATGCAAAGCAGCATTTAGGGATCTGTAATGAAAGTAAAAGAGGGAGACTGAATATCAGTCATAAACATATATCTTATTCGGAGTGTTTTTCCAGACTGTTAGCTGATTATGTTTCACCAAGTTATTCCTCATTCCTTGAAGAATTGGAGGAAACTCACGGTGTTACCCCAGCAGTGTGAAGAGGAACTGCTAAAACTAGTGAAAGGGGGGGCTGGGGAAAAAAAAAAAAAAAAAAAAACCAAAACAAAAAGCCAACTATTTTTCGTCACAAGAGTACCTTTATATAAAAAAAGTAAAAATTGACAAACATGCCATGCACCAAATGTAGACTTTTTTGTTTGTCAGAAGACAGCTGGTTTCTATTCTATGAAGCTATTTCTCAGGTGGTTTTGTCATAAGTGATGTCAAGCATTCATTTAATAAGATAACAGAACTGACAATTTATTGTTTCTATTAACATTTGCAAGGATTTTCCACTCCTTCTCATGACTTGACATACTACTGAATAACTATTTCAAAGACAGCTTAGAAAATCAAAGCAAAGGATTCTGCTGTTTCCTTAATGAAAGGGATATGCAGCTATTAGTTTCTGTGGTATAAGGAATACTTAATCACACCTTTTGCCAATCTGGTTTTCTCTATAAACAAGCTTCTGTGTGTAAATTCAAATGTTCTGTCTATCCACCCACCACTCTTCACTTCTAAAGCTTAGACAAATTTATCTGAATCTTAATAAGCAGCTAGGTGGAGGAAAAAGACTTGAGTGCTTTGATGCTTGGAACAGATGCACTGAGACACTGGGGAATCCCCCTGGGAAAGAATGAAAATTTTACTGTGATTGAAGCAATATTTAATTGTGGCTTAAAGAAAAACAAGGCTTTCCCAGTTCTCCTGTAATTGAATTACTTCTTTTTTTTCTCTTTTAATTAAAAAAATAAGATAAAATAGACTGCTTTAGCCATGAAATGACAACAGCAGAGCTGAGCACACTCATTGTAGCTAAGCATTACTGAATGGGAGAAAGTAACTAAAAAAAAATGCAGGGGTTGCTTGCTTTTTCTTTCTTTTTCAGCCTAAAAATTAAGGATGACAATTTAGTTCACTGCTGAAATTGTACAAAACCTCTGTTCCACTGAAGGGTTTTGACTGATAAACCATGTATATAGAGATTTTTTGTGTTCTTCTGTGTACTCTCACAATTTGTCTTTGCCCAGAGTAGAATTCTGCATAAAGCTATTGATCAATATATCTGATGATGATTTTGCCGAAATCTGAACTTCTGGTTGCCAAGTGCTGGCATGTGTGTTGCTGTTCAGAGATTAAGAGTAGCTTGTTTTTACTCTTTGATTCAGAAGTTCCATGTATGTGTCAGCTTCAGCTCAGTTACTTAATTTCAAAAAAGGCTGTCGTAATCTCATTGATGTGCTGATAGCTATAATTTGTTGAATAACAACAGCTCTTCAAAGCTGAAGAGCTTTTTATGCGTTGAGGTGTACTGTCATTCTTGGTTTTTCCTTTCAAATTTCCACTTTATACATGTGACAGATTAGCTTCACAAAGTGGGTGATTCATGTTCTGCACAGGGAAGAACCTTGAGTTACTAAACAAAGGTATATAAAAGAAAACTGTCTTGCAACACTTGCCCTTCACTTCTCTTTTTAATAATTCTTCATACAGGAGAAGAGTCTTTCTTCCTATTGGAGTTTATCTCTAATTATTCAGTGTGAAAGGAGATTGCTATCTGCAAATAAGTTGTGGTCTGTGTAAGAAAAAAGGTGGACCGGCATCTGTGTTCTTTCATTCTCTTTCATGCTTGATTTTGTTCAAGGGACTTCAGTTGCTGTTGGTTTTTGTATGTAAGACTACTGCATCTTTGTAGTTTCTTCTGCCCCTTTTCTTTCTGTATGTTAATATAAATATAAAAATATATATTATTTGTTTCTATATATTAAAGCTCATTTTTTTTACGAATTTCACTACCACGTAACCAAATTGTGACCTTTTTAGGAGCTTGTCTGACTTTTCTTAACATGCTGTTTCTGAATACAGATTCCAGAGGGTTTCTGGAAGTGAACAAAGTTAAAAATAGCAGCAGTAAAGGTGGAAGTTTTGTGACAATGAAAGGAATAACTACTTCAAATTTTTGCTTTTTAACCTAACCTGATGAAGAGATGAAAGTCACAGCCTGCCAGTTTATAGTTATTAATGCAGAACACTGGTTTCCAGAAGAAGAGTTTGACCACTAGTTTTGCATATTTTAATAGTAGTTGTAGCTGCTCACTTCACACCTCGTGTCACACACATGGTTTTCATATATGGGCCTCTGCACATTGCCTGAACTGTGCTAAAACAGAGATAATAATTCTGCAAGAAAAAGTGACACACCTCTCACCAGCTTGCCTTTTGCCAAATAGTATCTTGCGTGCCAGAGCTTATTTTGTGGGAGATAATAAAGCACAGCCTAACGTTTGGCAACAATCCATTTTTTCCCTTCCTGTCTGCCTTCTCCCCTTCAGTAAAATGAAGCACTGGCAGAAAACTAATGTGACTGAAACACTGCTCAATACAATACAGGTGACCAGTATGAGAAAAATGCTAAGACAGTGGGAGCTGGGTTACCCCTGGGACAAGAAAAATAGGCATCTTTTCAATAGCAAGGCTAATACACTACAGAACTGAACAAATGTTGTAGTGTGGCAAACGCACCTTTGTGAACTTAATGCTTTTATGGCAAGAAGGTGACTGGTGATTCATTTTGAGCATTTGAATTCATTTACTACTTTGCATTCTACCTTTACCCTTTCTGAAATTATAACCCGTCTGAAACATACTTTGTAGTTTAAAGTACTACAAAGGGAGGTGGAAGTTAGTAAGTTCTGGACTGATGTCTGTAGCCATGTTTGCATGCCCAGTTATAATGCAGAATTGTTTGCTTTTCACCTTGTGTGTACATAGATAAGAACTGACAGTTTTCAAGGCAGCCTGGACTCTTAATAGTCTGTGGCAGCTAGTGAGGGAGGACAGGTGATAATGGACAGCTAACTCCATTAAAACACCTTTGAGAGTTTCAGCTTTGTGGTTCAAAGTGTATTTCCAGAACAAAAAAAGGTTCCTGTGTGGAAGCATTTGCAGTTTCATATTCTTTGTGGGTAGGAGAGAACAAAAAATAAGATCTATGAATGAATTAATACAGTGCACCTCCTCTGTCAATATTGCTTCCCTTGCAGAGCTGTGTAGTTACAGTACACTCTTGCTCTCCTCCCACATCCCTTTCTGAACTGCTGGCTCAAGTGATCCTGTATCTGCATGAGAAAGTCTAATGCTACTGTGCCTAATTACCAAACCTTTTTTCCTGTTCTGAATTAACAAGTGCTGCCAAAATTTATACTGCATGTGATGGGGAAGTATCTTCTTTTGAAATTAATGAAATTATCACACATTCTGTTAACATAATTTCATTTTTGAAGTAAATATCAAGAGTTCAGGAAAAGAATTACTTCCTGAAAAAATAGTAGTTAATACAAGAAGTAGAAACTGTGGTTTCTGTACATTAGTCAAATGTGAGCTGCCAGTTATCTTGCCGTTGTCTTTACATCTATATTTGTCTATTTACATTCCACCTTTTCAAGTATTTGAAGCTTTTTTGAGACAGAAGTGGATTTTAAAATTTTCAGCTATGACTAAGTTCTCTGTAACTGGTATTTTTGGTCTGCCTTCTCTTTGCAGCAAAGTGTTGCCTTCAAGTTCAACATTCACTTTAGAAGACAGTGCCATCTATTTGACTTCAGAGCAGAGCACGCTGGAAATGGAGAATGATAATGCTTCAGTGTTGGATGTCTATTTAGTAAGTTACAAGGCTGGTTTTGATGGGCTTCTTTCTCCTGTAATTTCTTTGACTTGGTCTTAGTGATTAAGATACATGCTTAACTACAAGATTCAGAGTTCACTAACTTATTCCTGTATGAGACAGATAAACTTAAGAACCTTGCCAAAGCAAATCCTTCAGGAATCTTTATGGTTATTAACTATTGTGTTAATAATGAAGTATGCTAAAATGCCTTTCCAGTTTTCTCTAATGGTAGGGGCTTTTCCATATTTTCCACAGGAGGGGAAAAAAAAATTCTTCACGTTAAGTATTCCACAATGTGGAAATTACTTTTTTTTTTTAGAGTGGAGAGTTCTGTGTTTACATGGCTCCTCTTCCTGCTCCAAAGGGTCATCCAGCTGTGGTAGCTGGACTATAATTAAAAATACCTTTTTTCCTTGCTGTTTTGGTTCCTAGTGAGCACTTTACCTGCCTGCTGAAAGATAGGCTCAAAGTCTATGTCTTGCTTATCTTCAAATCACCTATATTATAAAAATGCCATTGGTCTCTACAGCTCACATTCCACAGATGTGAGGCAGTAGACACCTAATCCAGATCAAATTGAATGAAGTTTTCTGCATCTCTTTTAGACTGTTTTGAAAATTAAAATCTCAGTATAAGTATAGGAGAGAGAGGTATGTTAAGCTTGGTTTTCCCTGAAGTTTTTTTTCCGTAAAGCACAACTTAAACAATTCTGATAGTACTCTAGTAATATTTTCCCTCTATTTTAATAAATAAATGTATGTGACTTTTTTGGCAAGAATTTTACAAGAGGAAGTGTTAAAAAGGAAAGTTGTATAAATAATTCACACAGACACAGTTGTTCCCTTTTTAGGTAAAAGCTCACTGAATTCTTCTTCTCCCATCGCTAGACTTTCCTGATTTTTGTCTCTGTGGTACAAAGTATCATAGAATATAAAAGAGCCCAGGTTGGAAGAAGAACCTCAAAAGATCATCTGGTCAAGTCATTGGGTTGGGAAAGGGAGCCTGAATGAGATGATCTAGCCACCCTGTCCCCATCGTATCTTGAAAACCTCCAAGAATGGAGACTCATCGGTGCAAAGATTGTTGCAGTGCTTGATTGTTCATCCTGAAAAACTTCTCCATGTGTTGAGAGGAAACATGTTTGTGTCTGATTTTATTTTGAGATGAAATGTTTGTCACACGCCTGATCCCCATGCTATTTCTCTGTCGGCTGACCCAGTGATTTTTTTTTCCCCCTTCTTTTTAAGCAGCAGCTCTTGAGTACATATCATACCTACTTTATCACTAGTAATTAAATAGTTCAGCACACATGGAGGAGTTGTTTTCTATCATGCCTCCACTGAAACAAGATAATACGAAGTACCAGTGGCCAATTAGGTGTAGAGTTGACTTAGTTAACTGTGTACTCAAGTAGTCTGTTAAATAAAAATATTCCTGTAGGACTTGTGAATTGTGCTAGTGGCCGTTGACATGAATCATCTATAAAGAGGGACTCAAAAATCCTGAAATGTTATGGGAAATATAAAAATAAGCAATCACAGGCAGCCTAACCTTGCTAGCAAATTGGATTAGTAAGTGAATTGTGCTTTAAACTAACAAACCTGTAGGGCAGAATTCAGAGCTGTGCTACCTGCATATATATAGAGTGCATGAACACACCTAGTAGAGTTAGTGGGCAATGCTCCTTATCCATTTACAGTGGTAAGAATACTACGTCCAGTCACCACAAGTGCATGTATACCAACAGATAGCCTGGGAGGAAGAACTGGAGCATCAGTGATGTGTGTTAGTTTGATTCATGTATGCTGAGGCAAAAAGTAGTTTTAGGTTTATAGGAGGATGACTAAGCTCAGGCTAGAAGGGAAAGATTTATGGTTTTAAGAACACTGGGAACAGGTCAGTAATTTTTAATCTGTGTCTCTAATAAATCAATGATGTTTGCATTAGCTGATTTAAGCCTCAGTTGAAAAGGTTACAAGACACGTTTTGACCTTCTTAAAGCATGAGGAGAAAATGTAGCTTTAAATGGTATTCCCAGATTTGCCTTTAATCCCATAGTTAATAATCATTGTCTGTGTTTTTAGTGCAAGACAAGCTGGTGTAGTCTTACCCGCTAGATATTGCAATGAAAAATACCTTACTCCACTTATTCTTTGATGTCTTTGCTTTCTGCTTTGAAATGCTAAACTTCTTGGACAAATTCTAGTTCTCTAGTGAATTAAGAATTATGAATTTTTGATCCCATGAATGAAAAAATACTGTAATAAAATGATATTGTCTTAGTAATAAACAGTTTTTGAAATGGCATTTGGCTGAATAGTGTTCAAAAATCCAGACAGTCAAGTAAGGTGGGTGGAGCACAAATCATGAAACCAAACCAAACCAAAAAAACAAACAAACAAACAAAAAAACTCTTACAGGTAAGAGCAATGGTTTGTTTTGGGGTGTTACATGAAAGGAACACCCTGCAGGCTCACACTGAGCAGCTGATGTCAAAACTGAGAATTTACCTGGTAACAGTAAATATGTTTTGTTCCAGGACACAGGTGTGGGGACATTGAGTTGGTAATTGAAAGGCTTGTCTTGGCCTGGAGCTTCTCAGTTCTGAACCAAGACCAGTTCCACCAAAACAGGATTTTGCACACTTGACACTCTAAGCAGCAGTTAGGAATGTCCTCAAATTCAAGTTTATTTTAAAGCTACATCAGTTTGGTTACTCTTCAATCTTTTAACCCAAATAATAACTTAAGCTTTTATGAATAAAGTATGACTAGCCATGGTTGCACTCAGCAGGTTTTCCAATTTATTTTAAATTTCAACTGAAGCCCTGTTTACTTGTGTAGATTCATGCAGCATCAGCTGATATATAAGCAGAAAAGTGTTAAAATATCAACAAAGATGAATGCAGAACTTTGCATTCATGAATGCAGACTTTGGTTAGTAGGACATACAGGCCAAGTGCTGCAAAACTTTCTTAGGAGAGACATCAGGAAGTATAGCCGATCCTGTAGACCTTAGTCCAGTGTTACTAAGGACTGGTACCTGAAGTAGAGTGTTAATTTCTCTTAGAAGGTAGTAACTTAAGTCACTGTGTTCCTTCTGTCCTGCAGTGAATCCCAAATTCTTTGATGGAGTTTCCTATCCCTGAAAGAGCATATATGCAATTATGAATTACTCCACTGTGTTTTCTCAGCCTACCCCTGAAATGACTTTAAAAAAGTAGTTAACATGTTATTTGGAAAAACTACAGTATTAGTACAACCAGAGTAGTAAGGATTAAGATTACTTTATTTGATTGACTTCAAATAGGCTTGATTTCCTTTTTACTTACAGTAGAACAAGAACACAGCACCTGCAGGATGGGCAAGGGATCAGACCCAGACAGCACAGGTTTAGGAAGGTGTCACGGTTTAACACTGGCCCAGCAATTAAACTGAGTAACAGACGCTCTCTATTAATCCCCCTCTTCTCCCTGATAAGAAAGGAGAGAGAATAAGGGAGAGAGACTTATGGGTTGGAAGCTAAACTACACAACTTTAATGAAACAGTAATGATAAATAGGAAAAATTACTAAATATATACAAATATACAAGAAAATGGATACCACATTCCTCCCCCCTTCTCCCCCAATAGCTCTTATGTCACCACCGAGTCTGCAGGGCAGCTCTGGGAAAGTCCAGGCTGGACTCCTGGAGTCGGCAGCAGTTGGGAACTGGAGGCAGGAACACACAGATAAGGGCTGGCACGGATCAGGAGCACAGGCAGACGAACGGACGGGATCCTTCCAGGATGCCGGGTGAAGGAAGGGAAGCAGGAAAGGCAGGCAGCTTGAAGCTGGAGGCAGGATATCTGGCTTGGCCCTCATGATCCCTCAAATTTATACTGAGGGTGACGTATATGGGATGGAATACTCTGTTTGGTCAATTCTGGCATCCATCTTGTCCGTTCCTCCCCAAAGGAGGGCTGCAGCTGGGACCTCTTTATGTTTTCCTCAGAGCTGAGCAGTGTCCTTGGCTCTGCACACCAGTCTCTAGCAGTAACTATGAACATCAAGTGTTATCAGTCCTAGAAACACACACTGTCTGAGAAACTTGCTGTTAATTTCAGCAAGTGCAACTACTTACAGGAGACTTAGCTGAAAGCAAAAGTACAAGACAGAAAATCACCTTTATCCTGGCCCAAACCAGGACAGAGGGGCAGGTCCTGTCTGACCAACCTGATCTCCTTTTATGATCAGGTGACCCGCCTGGTGGATGAGGGGAAGGCTGTGGATGGAGTCTGCCTGGACTTCAGCAAGGCCTTTGACACCATCTCCCACAGCATTCTCCTGGAAAAACTGTCAGCCCCAGGCTCAGACAGGAGCACTCTGCGCTGGGTTAGGAACTGCTGGAGGCCCCCAGAGAGTGGTGCTGAACAGTGCTGCATCCAGTTGGCGGCCGCTCACCAGTGGTGTCCCCCAGGGATCAGTGTTGGGCCCAGTTCTGTTTAATATCTTTATTGAGAGTTTCATTTAGATGAGGGGATTAAGTCCATCATCAGCAAGTTTGCAGATGACACTAAGCTGGGGGGAAGTGTCGATCAGCTGGAAGGCAGGAGGGCTCTGCAGAGGGACCTGGACAGACTGGAGAGTTGGGATGATTCCAATGGGATGAGGTTCAACACGGCCAAGTGCCGGGTCCTGCACTTTGGCCACAACAACCCCATGGGGAGCTCCAGGCTGGGCACAGAGTGGCTGAGAGCAGCCAGGCAGAAAGGGACCTGGGAGTCTGGATTGACAGGAAGCTGAACATGAGCCAGCAGTGTGCCCAGGTGGCCAAGAAGGCCAATGGCATCCTGGCCTGTATCAGGAACAGTGTGGCCAGCAGGTCCAAGGAAGGGATTCTGCCCCTGTACTCAGCCCTGGTGAGGCCACACCTCGAGTCCTGTGTCCAGTTCTGGGCCCCTCAGTTTAGGAAGGATATCGAGGTCCTGGAGCAGGTCCAAAGGAGGGCAACCAGGCTGGTGAAGGGACTCCAGCACAGATCCTATGAAGAGAGGCTGAGGGAGCTGGGGCTGTTCAGCCTGGAGAAGAGGAGGCTCAGAGGAGACCTCATCACTCTACAACTCCCTGAAAGGAGGTGGGAGCCAGGGGGAGGTTGGTCTCTTTTCCCAGGCAACCCTCAGCAAGACAAGAGGGCACGGTCTCAAGTTGTGCTGAGGGAGGTTTAGGTTGGACATTAGAAAGAATTTCATTACTGAGAGGGTGATCAAGCATTGGAATGGGCTGCCCCGGGAAGTAGTGGATTCTCTGTCCCTGGAGATATTTAAAAAGAGACTGGATGTGGCTCTCAGTGCCATGGTCTGGTAACTGCAGGGGTAGTGGATCAAGGGTTGGACTTGATGATCTCTGAGGTCCCTTCCAACCCAGCCAATTCTATGATTCTATGATTCTAAGAACATGCATGTAAATAGCGCAGCAACAAGCTTTGAAGTTTGGTCCTTTTTAATGATGTGCATCATAAGTCATCTGGTGGTAAATACAGTATTAAAATATATAAATGCTCTGCCTATAGGATTTCATTAATGAACTATTTTACTTGAAAAATACTTCTCTATATTTAACTATAATGGAAGATTCTAATGTAGAACAGAAACTTTTACATGGAAACACAGCAATGCCTCATTTTTCAAGGGAGGGCTCACAAAGCTTGTATACAATTTAGACATTACTCCCAGTGAAGATATGATTGCAAAGGATTGGTAAGACCTTCAGTAAAAAAAAGGAAAAGGAAAGAAACTGTGCTAATGAGCAGCCAAGAAAGCCAACAATATGCTGACCTGCATTAAAAGAAGTGTGGCCAGCAAGTCCAGGGAGGTGATTCTCCCCTGCTCCTGTGTGATTCCACCTGGAGTATTGTGTTATTGTGTCCAGTTCTGGACCCCCCAGCACAGGAAGGACATGGAGCTCTCGGAGCAAGTCCAGAGGAGAGCCACAGAGACAATCAGAGGACTGGAGCCTATGAAAACAGGCTGAGAGAGTTGGAGTTGTTCAGCCTGGAGAAGACTCCACAGAAGTCTTCCAGCACTTGAAGGGAGCCTGTAGGAAAGCTGTGGAGGAACTTCTTGTAAGTGCACCTAGTGATAGGACAAGACAGAACTGCTTTATGCTGAGAGAGGATAAATTTAGATTAGCTATTAGGAAGAAATCTTTGCAGTGAGAGTGGTGAACACCATACAGGCTGCCCAGGCAGCTTGTGGATTCCTCATCTCTGGAAGTGTTCAAGGCCAAGATGGATGGGTCTTTGAGCAACCTGGTCTTGTGGGAGGCATCCCTGCCCATGAGGGGGGTTGGAACTCGATGGTCCCTGTATGGTCCCTTCCAGTCTAAACCATTCCATGATACTATGAAGAAGCCCAACATATTTAGAGCCTGGTTAGCATAGCTATGACTTGTGTCAGATTAATTGCATAGATGATGATACTACATTTATAATTACTTACACTTATTTTGTGGTTTATGTCCAAATGCCATTTTTATTATAGGAATATGAAGCCTTGAAACATTGCTGGAAATTAATTTGTATTTCAAAGCTGCTGTAGATGGACAGCTAAGCAGGTTTACAAATATTGGTCTGTTCAGTGGCTGTTTAGAAATTGTCAGCTGTCTGCCTCTTCTTAGCTCTACTGTGCTTTTCCTCATTTACTCTGTTCTCTCTCCCATAGTTGTCACATTGAGCATTTTTTCGCTCATATTTAAAAATTTCCAGCTGCCAGCTTACTGTCTAACTCCTCATCTTTGCCTTTACTTTCTCTTGCAAATATATTTCCCCTTCAGCTATTTTCAGTTTAGCACCCTAAGCCCTCTCAGCTAGTGTAAACTCTTCTCAGAGAAGAAAATTCCCAGCTGGCTTGAATGCAGCTATGTTGAATTAAGTATCCTAATCACATACAGCTTGGGCTGGTGGATTGTACTTCCACCATGGCTCCTGGATGAGGTGCTTGTTTTTCATACAGAAATATTTTGTTTCTTTGTCTTTTATAACACTGGATTCAATTCTAATACATTCTAAGTTTTCTTCAGGGTGCTGTTGTGGAGTAATAACAAGTGGCTGAAAAATAAGCAGTTTCCAGACAGGACACATGTGAAAACAAGCTAAAAAGTGTACAGTCACATTGTGCTGCATACCACAGATTTGGTATGTTGCTGTGTTTCTGCAGGCTTCATTTACTGTGACTCGCCATTTCCTCTTTTAAAGCATCACTTCCTTTAATTTTATTCTGCATCCTCTAAGTGCATACTACTTCACCCCAGTAGCACACTGAAGTGCTAATATGGGTAGGTAGACTTTTATTGACAGACGACAGCGACCTGGAGAGAGAGAACAGCCTCTGTCTGAGAAATCATCACTCTGCTCAGTAACATCAGGGATTATGACCTCCCATAACAGTGAAGCAGAGTACAGTTAAAGATTTAAAGGTTAGCATAGAACAGTACTGAATCATTTTTCAAGGTTCAAGGTCTAGAGCTAAAAGCCGTAACTAAAATACTGATTTAATTTTACTGGTTACATGTTTCTCAGATAAGCTTTAAAAATGCCTTTGGAGGTTTTTTATTCTGGTTCTTAGTCAAAATCAGATTGTTGCTGAAGTATCTATAGGTTACTTAAATCTTCTATCAAAAAGTACAATTTAAAGGTGACCTTAAAAATCTGTTTAATACATGGGAACTTAAGCCTTTATTAGACTTCTAAATAAGGTTTTAGAGTACTATGGATGTTTCTGTTTTGGTTTATTGTCCTACTCTGTGCTGAATACATTAGCTGCAATTCATTCAATTGACAGCAATATTTTGTTGAGCTGTCAATTTATCCTTAGTATGAGTTGTAGTACTTAGATGTTCAGCAGAGGGTTTTTTGTATTAATCCATAGAGATTACTGACTCCATAGAGATACTAAAAGTGATCAACTGCTTGTATTACATAACTGCTGCTTCTCTAAAAGACACCGTAGAAAACATTGAGGTGGTTTCTTTTTGTGAAATAGAATGATGGCTGTGATACTGACTAGAACATTAGTTATGCCTGAAAGTTTTTGGATCAAATTGATTTTTCAGTGGGGAAAGTGGACCACTCAGAAGCTAACAGGACATTTTTATGTGGTGTACAAAGGCTGCAGTCTTTCCCCTTATACTTTAACAAAGTCCCCGATCAAGTCTGCAAGGTAATAAAAGCTGTTGCAAGTTGCTGAGTGCTCTGAGTTTGGACTGTCTTCTCTGATGCCCAGTGTTCAGCATTTTGCAGCATCAAGTGGTTCTATTTCATGTAATTCAAGTGTACTGCAGTGTCTGTAAAACCATAGGGCTTAGCTGTGGTGAAGAAGAGAGACATGGTGCTTTTGATTAGTGTGCAAGGTAAGAAAGGAATCACTGCCAAACTGCTGCAGCCCTTTTAGAGGAAGAAAGATGTTACCTGTTCATAATTCTGTAAGGAAGCAAATAAACACCAGTCTTGACTTTACATGTAATTTCTGTATTTCCAGTAAGAAAGAATACATGAAGAGTAAGAGAAGTGACCATGGCCACTGAAGAGCATTTTCTGCACTTCTGATTTAAGAAGGAGGAATTTGTTGAGCCTACAAGAAGAGTAATAATCAACTGAACTTACAGTAAGGATCTCTGAACCATAGAAAGGATTGATGGACTTAGCAAAAATGTGAAACCCTCCACACTTTGCTATCATCTGCTGTCGCTTGCTGAACTGTGAAGAACTGTGTATTTGGGCTGCTTTCTATATTGCAAATCACCTTTTTTGGATTTGAAAGTGGTATTTTCGTATTATATCTCTCGTGGTTTCATTTGCATGCATTCTGTAACTATGCACAAGCAAAATCTGTTATCTGCTTTAATGATTTAAAAATAAGCACAGTGGTGAATAAAATTAATGTTTTGACCCTTCAATTCTAATCACTTAGTTCCATATCAGTGGAAATTGGAATTTTGCTATACAAGGGTTAGGACAAACCTCAGCAACATACTATTTGAAAATCAGCCTATACAGATACTTTCACTTATGGTGAAAAGGATTAAAAAATGTTATTTATAACAAGGCCTTAAGCTGTTTACATGTATTGGCTTTGAAATATTTTTGATTTTAGTTTATTTCTTGTAAAAGAGAAATTATATAATTTATTTGGTAAATACTGCTGTAAACTATAGGGGTTTTGGTGAATAAAATATTTTGCTTTCAAGACTATCAAAGCTGTCACCCTGCTTTTGATCTGTACAGGACTTACAATTCCGGCATTTCTATACCTTCCTGAGGTGACCACCACTCTATAACATAGCATATGCCTTTATCTTCTACCAGCTCTACAATGAAGAGGGGAATCTTGAAATTAAAGCGGAAAAGGCAAAGGAACATATTCAGCAGGCACTGCTTTATAAAAGCAAGTCAGTTTTTTCAGTATAGGCAATCATTTTAAGGTAACTACAGAAACTGTTACGGCTGCCTTGATTTCCCTAGCAGCAGAGTGATAACCCCAAGCAGCAGTGACCATCAATCCAGTGATGGTCATTGCTTTGGTGGGGTGGTGTATTTAAAAACTACACATCTGTCACTCTAAAAGTTTATGGAAGTTATTGGTGGTAACCTTTCTTCTAGGAATAACTGTAGCAAACCTGACAGATTGGCAAAATCAGAATTCGGAACTTCAGTTCTTAAAATTGTTTTCTACCTCTGAAGAATTTTTGCAAGGTTTCAGGGTGGGGTAGGTTATTTATTTTTGTGTAATCCTAGAACCTTGACAAGGAGGAGAGTATTATTCCTTAGTTACATAATTCCTTTATGAAAATAACAGAGAAATAGAAAAGTGCTGTTTTCTCTTAAATATGCAGAGTCTCTGGCTTAACTTAGAGAGCCCGTGCCTCGTTACCTATTTTCCAAAGTTTAAAATTAGGCTGCTTAATCTCAGCAAGGTAATTCTTCTTCAGCATTCCTCTACAAAATGCAAGAGACCATTCTGCATGCCCTGTGAGCACAAATGTTTTGTACATCTACATGTAGTGTCTGCATCTCCATGTAGAGAGCATCGTCTGTTTAGAATGCAACTCCATAAAAAGCAGGTATTTCAGATTAGTCTTATTTGGAGAAAAACATGAGCTTTCTTACTTTAAGTACCAAGAGTACCCTTCATAAAGTACATACATGTCATTTTTTTCCCATGTTACCTAATGGACTGTAGTGTCTGAATCGTTTGTCCTTTGGAAGACCCTGAAGGACACCCAACCAACAGTTCTGTCCAAACCCAGAATGTCTATACTAAACTATTCAGAGACTCAGACATCCTTTGTGTACAATCCCTTTAACACAGTCACTGATAAATGAAAACAGTTGTTTAATACTTGCAAAAGGAAATCCTGTAGACACTATGGAGTCTACTGGGAGAAACTTCTCCAAAGCATGTGCACTTACAAGTTCACATATTGTTTGGGGTTTTTTTGTTGGTTTGTTTGTGTTTGTGACTACAGAGTTCCAATAAGAGGGAAAAGGGATTACAGCTAAGCAATATTAATGATCAGCAACTTGGAACCTATTTCTTTCTCTGAGGTGTGAATTGGTATAAAGCATCAAATGTCAAAGGAGCTTGAAAGGATGTGTATGTTTTGTGCCTAAGTATTCCATTTCTCTTCATCCTGCACTGGATTTTTGCTTTGATGAAAACTTAATGACTATTAAACATATACATAAATCTGATGAGGTAGTGCATGTCAAGTCAAAACTAAAATACATACAGAAGGTACAATCAACCCCCTGGGCTATTAAAGTAATCTTTTGGTCTATTTCTTCATGTCTAAACAGATGGAACTCACCAAAGGGAGCAAAAATTGAAGAATTAGGTCACAGACATGGGCTATCTGTGTGCAGTGGTATCTGAATACTCTGGCCCTGCAAGCTGCCCAGGAGGAAAAAGCACAGGTTGATGCCTGCTTAGAAGAAAGTAATGAATAACTCCAAATTTGTGTAACTGACCCTTTGACTTAATCAAATGGCATTCAGAGGGCGAGTTTTGCCTTTGGTAGAATGTAATAATTATTGTCAATTAAAAAAAAAAAAAAAAAAAAAAAGAAAAAATCAACAGCAAACAAACAAACAAAAACCAACAACTTTGTACTAGAATCCAATGTTTGAAAATACACATATCTCAAGATCCCTTTTCTGTTTGACTTTGCCTATACTTCAGGCAATTGAATTTCATACAGCTCAATTCTCTTTCCCAAAACCCCAAACACCAGACAGTGATAAAAGAGTAATCAGTAGTGCACTCCACCTGTTCTTCATAGAAACCACTTGGTGACCCATTTCCAGAGGTGTATGCATCTGCTTCCAACAAGATATCAGCTCTTTCCAGACTGAAGGCATGGAGCCTCACCCTGCAGCTATTTAGCAGCTGGAACTGCCTTGCTGTTGTTTTACACCAGCCACAAAAATACTGATTACCAAAGTGGTGTGGTATAAACAAATTAACATGTGGGACAAGATTAAAGGTGAAAACATCAAAAAGTTGTTAAAATTACTAACCTCCTGCCTCAGGCCCCTTTTGAAACTGTGTGAATGATCTGGTAGTAGTGTCCTGTAAACATCATTATTTGAACATTGCTGACAATTGTTTTAAAGGTTCAGTATATGAGATTGCTAATATCAGAGAAAATTATTAAGACTACCCTAATTCATTGATTTGTCATTACCTTAGAAACAAGAGATGAACATTTCCATTTGCCAGCTGCGTGTTACTGTTTTGCCAGTTGAGGACAGTGATGAAACTTGGACACCAGAGTGAAAAGAGCAGATGTGTTTTACTGGAGATAGCTAAATAATACAACCAAATAAGAAAAATGCAGAACAAAATACCTCAAGCAGACAGATAGAAAATATACAGAGTATTGCACCAAGTCATTACTACATAGGAGAAAAGATAGTGATTAGGAAAGGTACATCACCACTTCCATACATTACCATCATCCACATCTGATCATCCAGAGCCCCCGGTTGCAGCGAGGATTTGGAGAACCCTTCCTGCAAGTGGGAAAATCCTGCACTGTGCATCCACCTGTAGGTGAGGCATCCGAAGTCTCTGGAAGATGGTCCAGGCTTATGTGCTTTAAAAATCAGCAAATCGGGATGACTTGCATATTTTGCTATGTGGAACTATCTGGTTTACTCCCCTGACCAACCAGGACCAAGACTTGGCCAGAGTTCAGGATGTGGGTGGTAGGGTTTCCTAAGCAGACATCAAGTCAGTACAAATGACATTTTGAGATTGTTAGTTGCTGGCGTCAGCATGACTATTGTTATAACCCAACACAATACCCACCGATACAAAGGTTATTAATAAAAAAGACAGGATTCATTTATAGGTCAACTCTGGCCTAGGCCTGTTGTCCAAGCCTTAGCACTACAGTTACCTTCGATAACAAGAGAAAAATTATTGTGGAACTACCTGAATAATACCAGAAAATAACTTCTGACACTCATTTTATAAGAACAGCAAGGTGTGTAAACAAACATCATCTTTTACTACATCAAATGCTACATAAAAGAACAAGAATTCCTCAATTCTTCCAGCTGCTTTCCCTCCCCAGCAAGGTATGAAAAAGGAGTTTTTAACTTTACTAATGTATTCTGCAGTCTTCTAAAAATTATTTCTCCCTACAGGCCTTATCTCAGTATGTAGATCATTATAGCTGCAAAAATGTAAGCAGGTTCTTCTAGAAGTGATACAAATGTGGGCTGTCTTCAAGGAACTAGCAGCCTTTCCTCATAGGAGAAATGTTCTGGTCCCCTAATCATCTTTGTAGGCCTTTCCTGTACCCCCTCCAGCAGTTCCCTGTCCTTCTTGAACCGTGAGGCTCAGGACTGGACACAATAATCAAGATGCACCCTTACCAGGGCAAGAGTAGAAGGTGAGGATAACCTCCCTCAACCTACTTGCCACACTATTGATGCACCCCAGGATGCCATTGGCCTTCTTCACCACAAGGAGCCACATTGGTGGCTCATGGTCACGCTGTTTTCCACCCAACTCCCAGGTTTTTTTCCACAGAGCTGCTTTCCAGCAGGTCAGCCACCAATCTGTATTGGTGCATAGAGTTATTCCTCCCTAGGTGTAGTACCCTGCACTAGCTGTTGCTGAACTTTATAATGTTCCTCTCTGCCCAACTCTCCAGCCTGTCCAGATCACTCAGGATGGCAGTATGGCCCTCTGGTGTGTCAGCCACTCCTTCCAGTTTTGTATTATCAGCAAACTTGCTGGAGGTACATTCTGTCCCTTCATCTAAGTCACTGCTGAACACGTTGGACAAGATTGGACCCAGAGTACTGACTCCTGGGGAACCCTTGTGTGGTAGAAAATAATTTCAGCTTGAAAAAAAAAAAAAAGAAATAATCCAGGTTTTGGTGAGAAACCTGATGACTGATTCTATAAAGCATTGCAAGATGGCAGCTGCTTACTTGACGGAGTGAAATGAAATTTGCCTGTGTTTTGGTTTTTTAAGCTTTTTCATCAGAATAAATTCTTCTGTCCCATCTCTCATCTGGTAAGCCTATTTTATTTTCTCAGTTCAAGTAACAATAAAAGATGTCTAGCTGAGACTCTTAACATCCTCACACGTAATTAATATGATAACACCAGCATTTAAATAACTTGGTATTTGGCCAGTCGCCTACATAGACTCCTTTCTCTTCACTGTTTTTGATGCACATCATCAAAAGTTCTATCAAATATATTTAAGGTTTGATAAATTATGTGGGTTTTTTTTTTTGAGGAGCCATCCTCAATGGCTCAGGATAATGTTTTACCTACAGTAGTCAATGGATCAGAATGCCAGCTGCCACAGAAAATACTGCCCTAGAATGAGTCCCTGAGAGTGATGCTGTAGCCTGTAATATTGTACCTTTCCATGGACTCAGGTATTCACAAAGCCAAAACAGTTCCTCTACAAACCAGTGGCTGTCATCTGAAATGGTCCATATTAGCTACTTATACCAGTGCAGCTACAGGAACTGGTATCTCAGCAGCTTTTTTGAATGACTTGGTGCTGCTCCAGTTTTGAGGTGTGAATCTGCTGTCCAGTTGGCTTCCTGTAAAGTTTGAACCAGCCCTGGTCCTACATCTATTGCTCCCTCCATGTACTGCCAGTGTGTCTTGCGGTTTTTGTCTGATTTGTCAAAAAAGGGGCAATCCTTCTCTATTCCTGCTCAGGTCTGGAGAAGCTGTGGGTGCTGTAATTTTAAAATCTGCCAGAGAAAAGAGCAGGAACTGTAGGAGAGCACGACTACGGCAACTGGATTATAACCACACAGCTTAAGAGATGCTTGTGATTACAACACACTTTCAATTTCAGAGTATTTTGATTTGCAGGTCAGGATGAAACTGGGCTGCTGTCAGTACCTGTGGTGTGTAGGAACTGCCTGTAAGTACAATCACTAGTCCTTGTAAGGCAGAAATAAATTCCACATTTCTTTTGCCCTGCCTGGGCTTTTATTAAGCAGAGAAAGTAGGTGGGTAGCGTTGCTTGTCATTTCAGCCTTTCCAGACTCCAGATCCTTACAAACCTACCTGGCAAGACTGCTTTGCCGGAACAGGTACCCGCAGAGATTCAGCCCTGAACAATATTCCCGGGTCTGAGAACAGTGGCTGAGGTGAAGGTGCAGAACAGGCACACTTCGTGGTACCAACTGAGCATCACAGCCACTTGTCCTGTATGATGCCAGCCAGATCCGAGATCTCCTGAGTACGCCCAAGAGTCTGAACGGGTACGCCAGGACCCAGCACCTGTCCTTCCCTCTAGCACAGCCCTGCTGCACGGTGTTCGTGCTGGAAGAAGGACAGTCCAGCCCCCCCCTCTGCTGGGCTGATGGGGAAAATCCCGCGGCCTGGACGAAGGGACTAGAGAAAAAACACACAAAACCAAAACAAGCAAAAAAACCCCCCGAAAATACTAAATCAAAAAAAGAAACCCCAGACACCCTATCGTTCTCCCCCAGGGAAGCCCTCCGATGCTGCAGCCCCTCGCCGCCACGGGGCCGCCATCGCGGCTACGCTTCGACAAGAGCCGGGCGCCGGGGTCCTGCAGCCCGCCCCCTGGGTTTGTGGTGTCCCCAAACACCCCAACCCGCCAAGGCCGGGAGCGACCCGCCCCGCCGGACGATACGAGAGAACTGTGGCGGAGCTGCCCCGCGCCCTGCCCGACCCCAGTACCGGCCCTCTGCTCCCGCCCTGACACTCTGGATGGGCCGGGTCACCCCAGCAGCCACCCCGCTCCTTCGAGGCGGCGGGAGCCCCAGGACTGTCCGGCGCGGTGCTGGTCTCCGCTGCGCCGGCGGAGGGCGGTAGCGACCGGGCCTGCTCTCTGTCTCCGCCGCCACGGCCGCGGGCTGACTCCGCCCCGCCCGCTTCCGTAGCGAGCTGCGGCGGCATGTGGAGGCCGGGAGCGGGCGGTGCGGTGCGCGCCGTGCAGTGGGCGGCGGCGGCGGGGCTGTGGAACGGAGGCCCTGGGTGCGCCCCGCTGGCGGCGGCAGCCGCCGCCGGCCGCAGCGGGACGGTGAGCATGAGGCTGTCGGGCGGCGAGGCGCGGCCTACGCCGGCTGGAGACCGGAGGCGAAGCGGTGGCGCCGCCGCTACCCGGGAGCGGGATGGGCAGGCTCGGGCCGAGTTCCCCTTGCGGACAGACCCCGGGGGGCGGTGAGGGAAGGGCGGCCGGAGAGGTTCCCTCGTCCGGCGGCGGGCCTCTCGCCCGGCTCCCGGCTGGCTGTCGACCGCGAGGTGCCGCCGGGCACCCTCGCTCGACAGCGGAGCGCGTCCCCCCTGTTGGGTCGGGGCAAGGCCGCCTTGCTGCCCCGCCCCCGTACGGACGGCACTGAGGCTGCGGCCGGAGCGGGCGCGGCGGGGGCAGCCGTACTCTGCAGGGCCCGCCTCGGCCCTTCGCTTGTGGGGAGCCCAAAATCTCAGAATTGTTGTGCCGGGGGCCTCGGTAGTTCGCAGCCCTGTAGGAAGGGCAGCATGGAGGCGTGCGCAGCGTCCTCGCTGTGCTCGTAGAGCTGCTTGCTTGCGGTTTTCTGTCGCGGGGGGTGCGTGCTGGTCACCCTTGGCACTGGGTTGGGTGCCTTGAGGGGTGACACCAGCTGTGTGCTGGATCTGTGTTGGCGGCCTCGAACCATAAATGGAGAATGAGCACGGTAATGGAGCTACAGCTTCTGGGTCCCGCCAGAACTTGGAGATGTTTATGCTCTTTTCTCTTTATAGCCCAAGTCTGCATTAAAGAAATTATGAAGGGTGTAGTCAAAACTATGTAGGCATCAGTGTGTATTTTGACAACCTTTGTGATGATACAAGGCATTTACTGTTCTCTGGCCTTTACCTCTGTTTCATGGCTTTGGACTAACCGGTTTGTCTGTAATGCCTGAGGATCAATATCAGACCATGCAGAGAGAGATGGTTTTGTATTCTGTTCTGGTGTGTGCGTAGAAGAGGGGTTTAGTTCCTTTTAAAATGTCATGTGCTTTTCAGCTCCCTGCTGTCTTACTCTTCATCTAAAGTTATATAACTTCATAGCCCAGGTTAAAAAGAAAATGGCAAGCATGCTGTCTTGCCTTCTTGTTGGACAGCATAAGTGCTTCTACTGGTATGTTACACTAGGGGATCAGCTTTATCCATATTCATTTATTGCTTCCCCTCAAAGGCATTGTTCATTTTGCTTCCTTGTCTTACACTGTGAGCATGTTGAAACAGCTTTCCTGTAATTTTGATTTGTTTTTTAAAGCTGACTTTAAACAGAAGATAAATCAGAAGTGAGGCAGCTTGTTTTACAGGGGAGATCTGGAATGTGAAGTGTGATGTTAGCTCTTAGCTTTTGCAAGTGAAGGACATCCAGGGCTTCTATTTATTTCAGTTGAATATATTAGTTTCTTCTAACACAGGGACACAGGTTGTTGATAATGAAGCATCCGAATAGTAGATACTTGTGAAAATCTTTGGCCTAACCCAGTTGTCTGAAGTTGGTTAGTAGGCCTGTGTCAGAACAATAGAAAAGACAGTTCTTCTTTTCCCTATTCTTTGAATACAACTTTTTTTTCCATTACTTTGTAGAAGGAAAGGTTATTATCGATTGCCTCAATCATCCAAAGACTAAACCTGCATAATTCTTCCCATAATAACTCTGCGATACAGATTATGAGTATTTTACTTGGGAGGGATGGAAAGCTCTCGAAGGATCTATTTAATTTATGTCACAAATATGTGATTTATAATATTCATGTTTTAACTTTTAATTCCATTTTACTTGCTTTCAACAGCAATTACAATATGCGTCAGAGGTAAAGAGCAAGACTGTTCACTTCATGAATTTAAGAAATGCAGGAACTCTGAATGACCCAAGGTAAATTTTAATTATTTCCTAGAGGTGTCCACCTATACACTTGGTTGAAAGTTGCCATTGATATGGATGGAAAAATGTACGTGATTTAATTAATTTGGTTAATTAAGCTTATTTAGACTTTATTCTCACTAACTTCTAATTATTTAAACAGGATAACAAAAACAGTCTCATAAGGCTGTAAGCCTTAGGCAATGGCTACAGGGGTGCTTTGAGAATGTCTGAAGAGTGTAATTTTGTGTATTCATAAGCACACTTTAAATATCAGATCAGTATATCTAAGGAAGGAAGTATGTATTCCTCAGTTAGCAATCTCTGCTAGCAAAACTTCAAAATTTTACCTCCATCTATAAGCTGAATTGTTACGTGCATTACCTTAAGAAAAATTAATAATATCTTTATATGATCATTTAGTGGTTATGGTTTCCTCCAAGATCATGGTTTTGGTATGTTTTTGTTATTGGGAAAATACCAATACCAATTGCTTACCATCTTCCCTGTTTTTCCTCCTAATTATGGGATTGTATGTCATATGTAGCTCTTTAGATGAGACCACTTATGAAAAACTGGCTGAAGAAACACTGGACTCCTTGGCAGATTTCTTTGAGGACCTAACAGACAAGCCTTTTACCCCAGAAGATTATGATGTCTCCTTAGGGGTATGTTTTAAGCATTCTTTTATCACTGTGATAGATTTTTTTTATCATTATTATTTGAATGTGAATTTCAAATTAGTCACCCTAGTGCCAACACTTAAAATACAATGAGTTTTTGCAGATCTTTTGGTAAAATGTTCCTCTTTGTGCTGATTGGAGCTATTATTCTGCTAAAAAGTAACACACGCCGTTGTATGGTAGGATGATTTTAAATGTTTAGTGTATACGGAAAGGCATAATATAGAAGAATAAATGACCACAAGAGGAGACAGAAAACTGTTTCTCATTTCACAGTGGTCTATAATCTTTTATAAACATACCTAGACCTCTGACATCAGCAGTCCCTTCCCTCCCAGTGAATACCAGAACTGGCCTACATGGCATAGTAAATGCACATCAGATAAAAGTGGTTGGTGGAGCAGTTTCTTTGATTGTCCTGAATACCGAGAAGCAGCATTTCTCTTGAGCAGGTAGAGTGCATTCATTTTTCTGATGACTCATCCTGTGTTGAAGATAAGCAAAAAGAGGATGCAGTGCTTGCATAGGTGTTTGCAGACCCCAGAGCATACATGGGGAGAAGGCTGCAGGAACAGGATACACTGAGGGGCCACTAGCCTGCAACTGGGGCCTCTTGATAGCTCAGCCCCTAAAATTCTTTTGCACGAGTGACTGACTCGGATTAAAAATGCCCATTCTATTTGTATAGGGCATTTATTAGTTTTGTATACAATTGTGAAGTAGTTTGTCTGTTACAGACCCTCTGCCCCAGCGAGGATGAGAATGCAGTTTCTCCCTATGCTGCCATCTGCAACAAAAGCCTTTCTCTACTGCATTTTTTTTCTTTGAGGTCAAATAACTGCTTCTCCCTCTTCAAGTCTTATGACAAGGAGATTGCTGTCTGCTTCCACCGTCAGTTAAGGTTTTATGCCTAGGGACATGGAAGCCCATGGGTTGAGTTGGCACTGTGCAAAAGAATCCAAAACAAAACAAAAAACAAACAAAAACCTGAACCCCAAATCCTGTAGTTTTCGAACTTGCTCATGTCTAAATCATAATGTTCACTCTCTTTCTTAGAACTAGGATAAAAGTAGCATACTCTTAGTAAGATTCTGTTGTTGGTCTTAGCAGATACTATTTGTTGCTTTAAGTATGTAATGGGTGCTATAGCAATTTTTTTTTTCTGGTAAAAAGGGAAGATTGTTTAATTGTTACTCATCGATATGTTTTAGCATATCAGTGCCTGTTAGCCTGATTTAAAGAGTTTAGGACAAAATTGGCAAAGAGACTATAATTTACCTCTTTAGTATTCTCAAACACTTCATTATGTGAAGGTAATGAATCATCTTATGTCAGAATTTAATCTCCAGCCACTGTAGAGTGGGTTGTGTTTGACATTGATTGTCTGTGAGGCTCAAAAGAATTATTTTTATATCCACAATAGCTTTTAACAGACCATGTAGTAACGTAATAGTATGTTGTCATGTCTGTTAAAAGGTTAAATTAACGCCAAGTTTACCCAAGTTACTCCCAAACAAAGCTGGTGCTATAACAAGCCACAAGGTGGCGAACGTGAAAAAAATGTCTCCTGAGCCTGTGAATTGTTAGGGCCTTGATTTCTGCATGCACAGTAGTATTCCTTAAAATATGGAGGAAATATCTTGCATTTTAAGTTCTTAAAAACTCAGTTTGTATTTTCTAGTATTTCAGAAGTATTGCAAAACACATGGGAAAAATTTTTAAACACAGCATTGAAAATTAACCTTTATTTAATTGCAGTGACAGGGCAACAAACTGTTCAACAGCTGACACACAATGTAAGCAATAGGGTTTTTTCCAACTCTTTGGAAAACCTATTTACTCGGAGTGTTATTGTAGCATGCAGGACAACATCATCCTGAATACTTAATGTGGCACTAAACAGCACTTAGATGAATAGTGAAACCTTTATATTGCTCTTCAGGCCTAATTACCAATGTGCTCTTGGAGCTTTATCATGCTGTAGGCTGTGAGGTTATTTAAGAAACTGTGAATGAAATAGGTTTAACCCATTACCTGAATCATCAAACTATATTCTATAGGGACACTCTTTTTAATTATCGTAATTCAGATCATCTGTAGGTTATCTCTTGTCCTGGTAGTGTTGTCTTGTAAGGTTAGGACAGAAATGTTTTTGTCAGAGTTGTATTTGCTTCTCAAATGCACTTGTGAAAACATCAGCGAAATTTGAATCATGTTGTCTGTAAGAAATGTGACTCAGAAAGAAAGAATAAATGCTCACTAGGATAATGATCTAAAGCTGGCGTAACTAAAACAAACTACACAGAATGGAGTTTAGAATTCGAGCATTTTTGAGGTGTGATTCAGGATCCAGGCACTTGATCTGAATTATTTGAGAACTGATTGTGTTTATTCACTGAGAAATTGTTAAGAGTTTCAAATTAATCAAAATGAACGAGTAGCCCTTGGAAGATGGTAAGCCAAAGCTCAAGAGTATTATTTAAGGAGTGCCATTGTGAATGGTGCAAACACACTAAACCAAACTCTGATCAGAAAGTTAAAATTCTGGATCAGACTCGAAGATATGCAAATTAACCTGTGTATTGACTCAAGTTTTTTTGTACTTAACTGTCAGTATTCCAAGCTGTTATTTGCAAAATGGTTGGGAATATGATGGAGATGTATAAGTTTCTGTTTATCTACTGCAAATGATAACAATTCTTTTCAAGTAACAGGATGCAGATTCTTAATTTCTTACTTTCTTTGTGTTTTAAGAGTGGAGTTCTAACAGTTAAATTGGGTGGAGACATGGGAACATATGTAATCAATAAGCAAACACCAAACCGGCAGATTTGGCTGTCCTCACCCACAAGGTAAGTTGTGTGTAAGTTACGTAATGTCTGCAGACTGGGTGGAAATGTACTTCCCCTGCTTTACAGCCTGGAATGGACTATGTAATATCCTTTTCGTATGTGGCCCTTTTCCTCAGTATATTCTCAAAACATGATATAATCTGTATGTTCAATAATAATTTATAAACAGTGGTCTGAGGAACAGTGCAGTGTATCAACATGCCTAAATTAATCCTGGAAATGTGTAACACGGAATTTTCATACCCTGTTCTTGTACAAAGCCATTGCCTATAGGTGTATAGCCTATTCAGATTAAAAATAAACAGTGATGAGTGAAAAAAAAAAAACAGCCAACCAAACAACCAAAGCTTCTGCTGGAAAAAAGAGTGATGATGATGTTATGATCTAAACCTCTCTTTGTATTTGAACAGGGTGGCTCCTTCCCCTTTAAGCTTGTGGGATTTCCTGCTTTGTATGTTTATGTGCTCGTTGTTTTTGTCAAGCATCTGCACAGTACAGGAGCTTTGGGCCAGCTGTTCCCTCTGCCTTCTCTAATGCTGTGCTTTGATCCATTCCAGGTTTTCTGGTTGGTTTGAGCAGGGATGGCAGCCAGACATGTGGGAAAACGTTGTAGCTGCCGCCCCCGAAAATTTGTATTCTCTGCCACTGTCCCAGGGAAAGAACTAGGGGAGTTGGTCAGTGTTACTGGTGAAGAAACCAGCTCTATGGAATGTATGAGCATTCCCAGTAGCTACGCAGGCGTACCTCTTGAGCATTGTTCAGAAAGAATGTATTGATTGCAAAACAGGGAATGTTTTTGCAGTAATAGAATTCTGTAGTAGGGATTTTCTTGGGGAAATAAAAAAGCATAATGGAGTAATATTTTAAGATAAATTATTTTAATAGGCTTAAAATTTACATAAAGAATATTTTTATTTTAGTGTACTTGCGTACTGGCCAGTGCACAGCATACTAGATTAGTAGTTTTTCTTTACTAACTCTTCTCTTTTCCCAGTATCCTTTTATTAATTATATAATGTATTTAACATGTACATGACTTGCTAAGGCACAGGCCTGGCAAGCTAGCAAATTTTTTTATTTAGACTCATAAAGGCTGTGTGTTAGATTTTATTCATTCCATAGATTTGCAACAAGCATAATTTCTAGGCCTTGATTCTCCTTAAGAGGTCTATAGGACTTTTGTGTCACTGACACAAAGGTTTCATCTGTTTATGAGAGACAATGTTCAGGGAACTCCTGTCTATTTGGAGCCAACTGCAGCTAAGCTATGACAGACATGCTCCAGAGCATGGAATAATGAAAAAATATTAAACTAGTTTTGTTTGCATTTTGTTTGGTTGTTTCTGTTTCTTTTAATTGAATATACTGGTTTGTGGTTTTTTTTTAATACCATTAGAATTCTCTAATGGTATTTTTCATAATTTTTTATGAAAAATGATTCAACTACAGTGATTAAGTTTGTGCTTGCTTAACTGGTATTATGGTAAACTGTTACTTCCTGAAGTACAATGCTACATGTTCCCTCACTTCCGAAGTTGTGAAAAGCAGCTCCAGAAAAGACTCTGTGATCTGGAATGACATACTTCTTAAGTGCAATATACTAGGAAAGGAAAGAAGCAAAAGTTACTTCCACTGATTACTTGTATTTAGTGTTATAAATGTGAAATTCTACATAAATGTGGAATATTGAGATTTTGAGAACATATCCTGAAGGAGACAAATTCTTAAGATGTGAGAGAGATACATTTTCTTGAATTCTTTGACCTTGTGTTTGCTGTAGCGCATCTTTACACCAAAGTGTATTTAACCTTATGTTTGTAAAGCTTTACTTAGCTGATAACTTTTGAAAAAAGGGTGGGGTAATAGTTGCAGCTTGCCAGCAGCAGTTTCATGTATCTCCTCTGAAAAGCTTTACAATCTTACACTGCATCTCTTAGTGATACAGTGATGCTGTATTTTAATTCTTCTCTCTTTTTAAAAATATATGCAGCCCTTCAATGACAAATATATTTAGTTTATATTTAACTTCATAGGCATTTTGTAGAATTCACAAGATCCTTGATTAAGTTATTAATTGAAATTTGTAAAATGACAGTACAGCATTTTGGAGATCCAGGTAACTATGGAGGTGTAAGCTAGCAGGTGCTAACCGTATTACTGATGGTTACTAAGAAACATTTAAAAACAGTTCAAATAATTTACACATTTCTTGGTCCTTGTTGATTAAATGGTCTGTCTTAGCCTGGTTTTCATGAATGGCTGCATCCCATTCTGTCACTCTTTAGCTGCAGGACAGTATAGACGTATGCTTGCACTATGAAGGAAGGGAGAAATGCATACTAAAGTAATTGGAGCACATAATCTTGACTCCAAACAGTTACCAGCTCACACACAGGAAATGATATTTCAGTGAAAGTGACTTGGATCTGTCTTTTCATTTATGACTTCCCAAAGTTTGGTTAGTAGTTAAAAGTTCTTCGTTTGACTGCTGCAGGGAACTCAGAATATTCAAGATTCAGAGAAATGTTTATGGACAACCTGCAGATTGTTCCTGCGTATATTTAGAACAGTCTGTTTTCTAGCAGACCTTGTGCATGAGTTGTCTGAGTTCCAAGTCATTTTGTCCTGTGAGTTCAGGGATAAGACTGAAGGTTTATGTGTTTATCCCAGATGAACATTTCATTCCCTTCACTTAGTTTCTCCAGTTAACAGCAGTGAGCACCTTTCAGTCATTCTCCCATTTCACATGTGGAGAATCAGATGGATAGAAGGGTGTGGAATGGTTCAGATTGCTTTCTTGATTCTTGAATGTAGGCTTGAAAAATCAAGCCAACAACTGGACAGAGGAAAATTTTAAATTTTAAAGCATTTTACATCTAAGTTCCCCACATGCCAATGTATTTGCTTCCAGCTGGTAAATTATTTTGTTGCATCTAAAACCAAAGTGAGAGTGGTTGTCTGCTGCTGTGCTTAGAATACCTGCAGGTAACTGCTACAAAAACTAATCATAGCATTCATTCAGTGATACACAAATAACCCTCCTAATTCTTGTGTGCAAGAGAGTTACATGGGTGAGAGAAGAAGGAGGTAAGGGAAGAAATTGGGGAAATGATTGACAAAAAACCCAAGAAGGGAAGGTCTTTGTGTCCTCTGAAACTGGCTAATGTATATTGTCACCTTTCAGACTGTCCTGGCACTTCTGGCCTTTTCTGCTCCATTTCCCCAGACTGTCCACCAGCCCTTCTCCAGGCTCTGTTTCCTTTTCCTGGGCACTGTGTGAGATACATTATAGGTACGGGCTTCTAGTAGCTCCTGCAGTTACAGCGTGTGGTTTGTCTGGTTTTTTCTAGTGGACCCAAGCGGTACGACTGGACTGGACGGAACTGGGTGTATTCTCATGACAGAGTATCCCTTCATGAACTACTATCAAAAGAATTCTCAACAGCTTTAAAAACGAAATTGGATTTGTCCTGCTTAATATATTCTGGGAAAGAAGATACTTGATGATATTCTACCTCATGGAATTTTAATGACTTTAACCACAAGCCACGTCTTTCCTTCGTTTCTGAAGTACCTGAGCTTAATTCTGTTGTTTTTCTTGACTTCACTATGTTGTGCAACAGAAAAGAAAACCACATTTTTCTATAGTGCTCAGTCTTTGGGTTTCTGCTCAGTTTCTTTGGGTGCCACCGCTTGAATCTGTGTCCATGTAGTACAGGTTGTTAAAGTCTTCCTTCCCGTCCTTGCATTTCTTACTTTGCTACTGCAGAAGTGAGTCATGAATTTTTACTGCTGTAGTCTTGTTTGGACTAAGCCACCTGGAGTGCACAAGTGCTGAAATACTGTTAGTGAGACATTCACCCAAAAAAGAAGTGAATGCAAGTCAAACTGACTTAAGTTGTGGTACTGGGACTACATTGTTTAAAATCTGTGGCTATAGTGAGTGAATAACACATCAAAGTTGAATCAAACATGCTACTAACAAAATTACTCTGGCAGATGGAAACTTTTCTTGTTTAACGCAGTGTTAATAAGAATTCTCCTCTCAGTATTGCAGAACTTGCTTTCTCCAGATTCTAAATTGTAGGTCTTTCACATTAGGATATTTTGAGGTGACCTCTAAATTACTCTGGTCATAATCATCGTAGGAAACTGCAGATGCTTGTATGAGATGTTTAAGCCGTGCAGTATCTCTGCAAACACTTCATTCTATTACTGTGGATTTTTAGATGTTTTCTTCAGAGAGTGAAGCTACATAATTTATTGATTTTTTTAAAATGTTGGTTTAACTGAGCAAAATCAAGATGGCAGCAAAATTTGCACTGTTGGTTCTGATGCATGTCTTAAGTAAGTGGGCTTAGATTATATTTTTTCACCATGACATAGTAAGGCTTCCCTTAGTACTATGTTGATACACAAGCTTTAGCCTTTTTGCTTTTTTGAATTTAGTGTGATACTTAGGCTGATAAAGTTATTTTTTCACTCTGTCAAAAAATTAGAATGAAATAAAATCCAGATCTTAAACCAAAAACTTTCGAGCCATGAACTGGAAGAAGAACACTTTTGAACTGTTTTATTGTTACCACCATTGGTTTTTAACTGCCTCTAAAATAAATGCACAAAGTTGTTGACTTACTCCTGAGGAAATGGTTACACCATGCTCATACAAATTGTTCTATCAGCATATGAAAAGTTGTTCAATGCAAACTGCTTTTCTTCTTGGTTTCTCTGATGCTTGTGGTTAGTTTGGCATGATTGGCTAACTAGAATTTTTGCAGATGCAATTGATTTTGTCATTGAAAAACAATAGCTGTATAGCACTGTTGCCCAGGATTACCTCTAGTATGAACGTTGTTACCTACTATTTCCCTACCATTAAATGGATAGTAATATTTTACTGGAAGGAGTTGTTGGTTAATTGTGCACACTGGTAGCATGCTTTTTAATCAAAATTTCAAAATGATAAATTTTGAAATTGCCAACTCTGAAATTTTAACTATTTTGGATGAGATAAATACAATAACTGCCAGCTCCCATGAGTACAAGAGTATAAGCTCTGTGGGGTTTTTTGTTGATTTTTGTTTTGGTTTGTTTTTTTGAAAAGGAAAGCTAACATCAGGTTACCATTTTGAACATAGAACAATGTAAACAATTTATGGCATATGGCAAATGGTATTGTTCGGCTCAATCTCGTAATAGTCCAAAGAACTATTTAAACATGTATGTATAGAAGTTAATGACTTGATATTTGGATATCCTCATCCTGATCAAGTATAGCTTATATAATTATTTTCCTGATTTACTTTTCCAAAAATTATTTTCTTAAATAATTTGCATGCAACATGTTTGCTAGCATGCATCTCATTCATATTTGAAGACTCTTCATTACCTTACATCTCGTGCAAATATTTATACCTGAATAAAGTTGCACGTAGAATTCTTAATTCACTATGTAAAGATCTGATTTCAGGCTATGAAGATAAAGCTCAAGACTGTGAACAGGTATGTTGTTTTGAATTCTTTGTGGTTCTTAAAGTACTGGAAAGTTTTGGTTCAGGGTGGACTTTGACATGCCTTGCCCTTCATCCATAATGCTACTGCTATTTTTGCAAACAGTTTCCTGGTTTTAGGTAGCCAAGTAACAAGTGGATTTAATCTAACAAAGGTCAGCAAGTTAGGATGAGGTTTATATTGGTGTGCAAAATGAATCACGGGAAATGACTCATTTTTTAGCTCTAATATTTTCATCCAGTTGCAAGCAAGGGCAAGGACTGTGTTGCCAGCCATCATGCTAGCACAGAGGAGTCACAGGATGAGCTCTGATATCAGTGCCAGACTTTCAAACAAATCATCCATAGCCTTTTTTACTTCCCATAACTTGTCTGATTACGCAGATCGCACCGTGCTTACACACATGGCATCACACCAAGTAGTTTCTTTGTCCATCTCTCTGAAAACAAATAGCCAAAGGAACACTATGGTAGACACTGGGGGCAGTTAGTAAGTTGCATTACTGGCAGCAGAAGACAGGCGCTTCGTCTTCAGTGAAGGAAACAAAGTACTTCTTAAAGAGGAGTATTGACATTTGTAGCTGTGCTGGATAGTCAGCAGAGAATGTGGTTGTGTTGGGTTTTTTAAGGTGTATCAGTTTTCTCCAGTAGCTGATCACTTTCTGCAGGTAATGACTGTATTTTTCTGCTTCTGGCTGCAATGTGAAAGCCCTGGTATGTCTAACCTTGCCAGAATTCTTTATTACCTATGTGCCAGTGAGTTATTTGGAAGTACAGATTCATGAAGTTAAGCTTACAGCAAGTGCTCACAGTCTGTATTTGTTGTCAGAAGATACTACATGTTTTTGACAGGAATAACGTGCCTAAATGCTCCTATGGTTTTTGTCAGTTCGTTTTCCTTTCCATTTTTGATAATTCTTATGAAATACTACCTTTTCCCTGCAAGACTGATCCCATGTGATAAATTTTTCAAGCCTTATTTCCTTATATTCCCTAAGTCTTTTAGCCTCTTCATTAAATGCAGTGAAGTCCTGTCCTGAAGAAGTGGTAATGGAGTGAGGGACAGGGGATTCACAGTGAGGTTTGTGTTTAATTATTTTTAGCTTCTGGTTAATGGTTGAACTCAGTGATTGTACTAACCAGCTCTAGAATGTGTGGGAGTCCTAGGAAGGAAGGCAGAGGCTTGCCAAAATACCTGGAAGAGCATTCTAAATAGAAAAGAAAGCATGGGAGGGGCAAAAAGAAAAGGGCTATCAGGAAGAGATTAACTTTGCCCAACGGCTGATGTCATTGGCAGGGCACAGAGAGACTAGGGGCAGGCAGGCTGCATCATGTTGTGGCCCTTCAGGGGATGGTATTTTAAATTAACTGCACACCACTATTTATAATTGTAACCAATCAAACATGTTCTAGTCCATTTTGCTGCTGAGTTTTGGTTTTTTTTTTTTTAACTCCTGTTTAAAGGTAAGAAAAAGTTATTCAGTGTTACATTCCCTTCTGTCCTCAGCTGTCTTTTATGTAAATTGTACTGTCGACAGTCACAGAACAAATACAAGAATCCTGAACTGTGTCAAAGGAGATAACAGCAGAAACTGTTTCACTGGGGGAAGAATAAGGAGAGCTCTGACACATAGGAAAGTTTCTTTAAATGGTTACTCTTACGGAGTTCAAGTTATGGAAAACCAAACAAGTCTAGATAAGGACACAATAGATGTTTAAAGAAAGCCACATAGTGTTGTTACTGCCCTCTCCAATTTGCTGGATTGGTTTAAAATTTGTTTGTGTCATGGTAATTACACTAAGTGATCAGTACTACAGTGAGTAATTTTGTAAGCATTGCTAGTTTCCAGATGTAGGTTCTTGTGGCCATCAAAGGTCTCAGCTGTTCTACTAAAAAAACAAATAAAATAGCAATACATTAAATATTTCAACAGTATAGCATCTCTGCAGCATTTTATAACTGTTTACCAAGCCTCATAAGGCCACTATTAACAAAAGTAGGTTCAGGAAAATGAGAACATTTGGATCTAGAGCTAACAGATGACGTTTTTAAACATTCATTAAGGAAACAGACACCCAGCACAGTGTAAACCAAATAATCTGACACATACCTGGAAGTAGGACTGAATTTCCACTCCTCGTGCTATGAGTCTCCCTGGATGTGACATTGTGTTACATACTGATGCCTGTGCCTGTGTATGGCTGACAGAAAGTGTCACATTAGTGAGTAAGTCTGGGGTTTTTTTCTCAGTTTTGCTCTTGCGGCTTTTACACCACAAGAGTCACTTGAAGACTGCTGCATGCACACGCATGTTAATTATTAACTATGAATACAAGCAGTTTTTTTCATTGTGTCTGAATGCAGTTTCGTATTTGCAGTCAATGTAATAGGCTCTTTCGGTGCCTCCTTCCAAAGTCCAACACCTTCGTGATGAACAGCGTTTGCCTTTTTTATCTTAATTTCTGTACGTGGCATGCTGCACAAACATAGTCTGCACCTAACAAGGAAGAAACCAATCTTAATTAAAAACACCCTGGGAATCTAGAATATTTAGCATCTGTTGAAAAATCAGCATGTCCTTTCTCACCAGCAGTTAACAGCAAACCAGAAAACTTGTAAGTAGATATTGTTTCAAAGACCTGATACTGGGTGAGTATGGGGTTTAATTTTAGAGGGGCTTGCATTGGTCTTAAATACCCAAGAGAGCAGATAAGGAATTCCTGGTGACATTTAGTGCTTTACAATGTGGAAGAAACACGACTCCGAAGAATCCTGTCAGGGCTGTTGGCCTTGCCTTTCTCACTGGGGCTGCAGGACATCAGTGATGTCAGAAAGCTGATACTTGTGGAATGCCAGACTGAAGTGCAGTTCCCCTTTGGTAAATTGGGTTTCGGGAACAGCGTGGGTACAACTTGGAGAGTGACACTGCATATTCTGGCCTGGAAATGGGGCTGGTCTGCCTTCTGCTTATCTTGGATGTTTCAGCTATGAGTGATGATGTGAACACCCAGCTCCTCACAGCTGCCAGAGCACACCAATTAAGCGGTGGGAAGTTGGCCGTAGCTCTGCTGTGATAAAAGGCAGGAAAAAAAAGCAGATTGAGAAGCGTATGTGGAACGATGTGCCGTGGTTTTAAAAGCTTTATCAGCGGTCTCGCAGTTAAAAGAGTTTAGACGGGCAGTGATCCCAGGTTCTTAACAAATCCTTGATGTAAACGGGGGAAAAAAAAAAAAAAAACACACAACCGCGGGGCTCGGTGACGGTGCATCCCGGAGCAGCGGCAGATACAGGGTTCCTCCAGCCCCTCCCCAACACCGGCCTCGGGACCCCCTGCTGCCGATCGGCCCCACCGCGGGGGCAAAGCCGGGGACGGGGGCGGAGCCGGAGCAGGGGCCCCCTCCGAAGGGCGGTAAGGACTGAGAAAGGCTGGGGGCCGCGGCGGCCGGGGCGGCTCCTCCGCGGTGACTCAGCGGCGCGGAGCACCGGGATGCAACCGGTATTTCCTGTTCCCCCGCCCAGCGCCGCCTGTGTGTGAGCAGCGTCGGCCGGGGGAGCCGGGCGAAGTCACCCCTGGCCCGGGGCATTGGGGGCTGGGGGTTGGAGGGTGAAGGGTGAAGGGGGCTTTGTGGAGGGGGCCGCAGGTGGATCGGCTCCAGCAGCGGGGGGGGGAGCTGACTGCCCCTTGCCCCCTGTCCCGTCCGGCTGCCACCGCCCCTCCTCTCGCCACCTCCCCACCTGGGGGCGAGGCCGGCACCTGCGGCGGGAGTCCGCCCCAGCCCGGCCGCACCGCCCCCGCCCTGGCAGGAAATCGCCCCGACTCGGCGGGAGAGGCTACAGCGGAGCCGTAGCCACCCTCGGTCCCGCAGTCTGACTCGGCGCCGCCGTCGCAGCCCGCTCCGGGGCGGCGGGGCAGGGCTGAGGACAGAGTAGGGAGCGTTCGGCCGCCTCCCGGGACCGCCGCCACTCGGGGGCTACCACTGCGAGCAGGCAAGTAGCCCCGCGGGGGGCGGGATGGGCTACCCCGGGCTCCGCGCCTTCCCGCCGCTCCCCTCCGCTCCCCTCCGCTCGGGCAGGTGCGGCGCTCCGGCGCACTCCGCTCCCCTTCCAGGGGCCGCGCTGTGGAGAAAAGCTGCGTGACTTCTCCCTCCTTTGTGTGCTTTGTGGTTTTCTTCCCCCTCCCTCCGTCCTCCTTCTCCTCTCACCCCTTCGTTCCTCGGGCGCACTTTCGCCCCTTTGTCCGCGGGAGCTGAGAGGGGGCTCCATCCCGCCGCGGGACCCCCCCGGCCCGGCCCCGCTTCCTTCGAGCATTTGGGGAGCTCAAACAGCGGGGCTGGGGTCGGGGATCGGCTTTTCCCTAACTGGATTAAGCGGCTCTCGGTGACTTTTTCCGTGCTAAGGACTTTCTGGGAGAGTGCGATACTAACGTGGGAAGCGGGAGAGATGTCACCGATGAATCAGGGGTTTTGTTTACCCTGTTTTTTCCCCTTAGGAGGGGCGGGTGCCCCGGCAGGCGCACACCCCCGACGGCGGGGGTTTGGGCTGCCTTTGTTATACACAAAATTCCTGAAATCTTTATGTTGGCACATCCCGAGTGGATTCCAGCCGTGCCTTGGGCTTTGGCTAACTGGGTCAGGGGAAGTTTCAAGTTAACAGGGAACCGTGAAACAAAGGAACAGGCAGTCCCAGAAGCCGAGTGCTTGATTGCCCTGTGGAAGTGCCTTGGCACCGGCCTTGTTTGCCGTGCTGGAGCCCAGGTACATTAGATCTGCATCGAGGAGTGTCAAGGTTGATCTGCCAGTGGCACGCGCTTGCTTTATTAGACAGCTCTGCCCTTACTTTCCCCCTTCTTGAAGCCTGTTTTCTCAGAGTATTTTTACGAGATGAAACAGCACATGCTGTCCGAGTATACTTGTGTAAGAGTCATATACTTCGTTTTTCATTTTGGTTGTCTGAAAACCTTCAGAGCTCCAACGTTGCTTTCTAATAGTTGTTCATGGAATATCTGAATAATCTGCTCCCTAGCTTTGATTTATGAACTGGCATGGAACCCAACCGCTAGGACAGCGTTTGAAAGCTCTCAGGCCCAGAGCTGTGCTCCAGCAGAGGCCACCAAAGGCCGGCTTTGTTTCCACCTTTGGATATAATTATCAAGGTGGGATAGTTTGAAACAAATTAAAATTGCTTACCCTTTATTTTGCCCTGCTTTTTTTTTTTTTTTTTTTTTTTTTTTTTTTTTGTTCTAAAGGTTTAGGACTGTGGTTCAGAGAAAATAAAAATGTGCTATGACAGATAAAACTGCTTTGTTGTTTCTGAAGTGTTCATAGTCTAATGATCCATCTGTGAGCCCTTCAGAAGAATCACCCTTGTCAGAATCCATGAAGTCTGCATGTTAGGGATCAGGTACTGGAAAACATGAGAATTTTCCTGTGTAAATTGATGTTCATTGATAGATCATCAGACTGCTTGAAGAGGCTTGAAAATTCTCTGCATTTAGTAAGCCCTGTAGACATGGTCCGTAAGATTTACCCTTGTATTAACCTAGTGTTTATAGCTTGTTTCATCAGGCTTCTGAGGAAGCTTCTGGATGTATGTGACTCTGAGGTGAGTTTACTGTTATAATTACTTCCAGACTGTTATATGCAAACACCTTGTTATGCCCTAAACATTGCATTCAAGTAGTGTTAGTGAGTCTTCTTCCTTGTGCAAAAGGAAGTTACTGAGGATTGGAGAAACTGCATCTAATTGCGTTCTGTGTTGTCCTGTATCACAGTATCAGAAAGTGCTGTTGTGCTCAGTGCCTCTACAATGGGGCTTTGTGATAGTAAAGATGAGTATTGGGAAATATACAGTGGGGTTGGATCCTCTCAATACTTATCGTGAACTGTAATCTTAACAGGGCTCTTCAGAATGAAGCATCGATACTTTAAAAAAAGTCTGGTACTTTTTTGATTGCTTAATCCCCCCTTTCCTGGTTCAGTGTCTCGTAAGGACAACCAGGAAATCTTTGTTGATGGTTAAAATAATGTTTAGGCAGTGACATGGTTCACAAAATGAGATGTCTTGTACCTTTATAAAACGTAGATGCTTAAAAGCATCAGAAAGTTCCTGGATCATAGCCATCCCCATCTGGGAATGACCTAATATTCCAGGGCTACTTCAGAGCTTCATTTAATTTAAATTTAGATGCTAGCATTTGAGTGTGTTTAAACAATTACCAACATTGTCTGTCTCCAGAACTTCCTTGTAGGATAAAGGAAATCTCTTGTTACAAGACTGTTCTGTTTTAATTGCTGAAATAACAGTATTTACATTACCAAGGACAGTGTAACTTTTGTTATGCCTTGGCTGCATCAGTTTTATCCTGTTGTAGCATCCTTGGAACCAGTAATTCTAGTGTCAGGGGAAAGAAAGCACTGACCTGGAAGAACAGCTATAGTTTGTTGAGGTCAGTGATTTTCAAGTCTGTTGGTTTTGGTGTGGTGGGTTGGGTTTTTTTGTTTGTTTTTTTGGTTGGTTGGCTAGGTTTTTTTGTTGGGGTTTTGGTGTGTTGGTTTGGGGTTTTTTTTTTGTTTTTTTTTTTTCAAACAGGTATGAAAATTACTGAGGAAAAATTAATTTATTAAATCTGACAGTTGGTCCTTGATGTGAGCTGCATGAGGCCTGTGAACTTTAGAAGACTTGTCAGAAATGAGAAAATCAATGTGTAAAACAAACATTTATGGCCATAAGGATATAGGCCATAGGTTATAGGCCTTTCTTCTTATATATGGATCTTTGCATAGCGAGGAATGTTTGCAGATGGCTACATACAAAGGTTGCAGCACCAAAGTGAGTATGAGTGGTTTTGTATGGCACACTGAGTTTTGACATAGGCATACAAGTGAATGTCATCCTTCACAGTTAAAGGTTTAGTTCCGGTGCCATGACCAAGCATTCCAAGTTGTCTGGAAATTCCCAGAGAAGTACACAGGTTTAATTTCCACACAGATTTTTTTCCCAGATGCTTTTGTCAAAGTAGAGCTGTTCAGTCATCGGATGCTTTCACCAGTTATCTGAACCTATCCTTTTTGTCTAAAGAACAGCACTGTATTAGATACTTATGTCTGCTCCCTTGTAAAGTGTGCTTTTAAAGTGTGTTCCTAGAGCCCTTGGAGCTTCTTTTACAGTACTAGGGTTATCCCTGTCCCTCTTCAGAAAGTAATTAATTTTTTTCCTGAATAGGTGAAGTGTAATTTAGAACTGACTGCAACTTTGTTCTTTTTTAACCAAATGAAGCCTGCATTTACCAGTAGAGGGCTGATATTGTTTTTTACTCAAATGTTGTATAACTAACACAGGTACTGACCGCAGTATGAGAATTAAACCACTTCATGTGGTGGCAAAAACCACTCCGAGTCATTTGACAACTTAAAAACAACCGAAGAATTAACAGGTTTAGCTATTTTGTTATAGCTGGGTTTTGTTTTCTTTCAAAAAGCAATCATCTTTCAAAAAGACTTAAAAGTTCATGTTGCTAGAGAATACTGTAGATTTCTGTTTCAAAGGAGAATGCAGACTGAGGCAATTCCTTTCTGTGCAGCATTAAGTGGCCCTGGCAGTTGTGAATATTTTTAGGATGTTTACGATCCAAACCTAGTGATCTGTGGGAGCTCTGGTCTGGTATCTTGTGCAGCATCTACCCTGGTGTGTATTCATCAGCTGCAGGCTTTGTTTTTAGGAAACATAAGCTACCCAGTTCTTCCTGAATTTAGGTCAGCATTGTCACTCTGCATCTGATTACTGGAACCTCAGAAAACTATGGTTCCTAATCAAGGATGAAAAATACACTTATTAGTACTATATGTTCAAACATATGAAAATGACAGACAAAAATGTTTTGTGATACAATAGTAGGGTCAGTAAAGTGTGTACAAGGATAAACATAAATCCCCTTTTGTCCTGATTTTTACCAGTGCCTTCTCCCTTTCCATGCTGTTGTCTTCGATTCTGTTTTGCACCAGCAATCCAGGACCACTTTTCAGAAATTTTTCTTTCTTAAAGGTACGCAGTTTATCTTGGATGTGGTCTATATACTAATGAAATGTCAGATTTAGCATGTCTAGTTATGTGTGGGTATGCTTTTATTAAGCTAAGCATGGGAGCAGATATTTTGGGCCACTTTGGATTTTTCCTCAGGGAGGCTCTAAAACACTTTTCCCAAGAGTGTTTTGCTGTCATTACTCTGTCAAACCAATTCTTTAACATCAGCCTGCATTATACTGATAAACTGAACCTGGACTCAACAATGTTCAGCTTCATTTATACCAAGGGTTCATGGATTTGCTCAAACAAAAAATTGTTATTTGCTTTGCCCCCTTAAGAATTTTGTTTAATCTTTTGGGTTTGTTGGTTTTTTTTATTTTGTTTTGGAGAAAAAACGTAAATCAAGTCACTGTTAGCAGCAAGGCTGTATGTAGTCTGGTTTCCTCTCTCAATTTTAATATCTGCTTCATTATACAGCTTGCTTAATAGCCAGAGGATTTGACTGCTGGTGTCTCTATCCTCCTTAGCACAACTTGGTATAAGCTGGTTCCGAGAATCTCCCAGAACATATGGACTGTTTAGCCAAGTGACAACCCCCCAGAAGGGGCAAAAAGCAATAGCAGTCTGTGAAACTGTGTGAAGGAAGCTGTGAAAGGAGAAACCCTCATGCCCTTAATCTGATCTTTGATGTTCCTTTGCATCATGATTGTTTCTACAGATTAATCTTTACATATGCATTGATTATTACTCAAGCTATTTCTTAGCTATATGGCCCAAACAAAACACATACATGTTTTGGAAGTTAGCAATTGTCTGTCATATTTATACATGTCACCTGAGATTAAGTATGTAGGAAGAGACCTTTGCTTCTTTGTGCTCCTCATGAGAGAATTCTTTGGTCTGCAGGTGTCACAGAGACTTTTGTTGAGAGACAAAAAAAAAATAGAATTTTTCATCCTTCCAAAGGTGGAAAACAGTTTGTGGCTAGTTAGGCAATGGTTGTCTCTTTTGTAGTAGTGTCTGAAGTGACTGAAGATGTGATCATGCTTCTGTCATCTGTTTTTACATCTAATTAAGGGAGTATGACTGTTTCAATCTGCCAAGGATTAGAACAAAAAGGAAGCTTTTGCTTTGATCTCATAAATGTTTGTTTCACGTATAAAAAAAGCTCCTGTCATTCTTTCCCCATTCCAGGAAATGTGTGGTATTTTTCAAACCATCCACTGTAACCTGAGTCTACTTTTTTTACGGGGTGAATGAAAAGATGCAAACTTTATAACTGCTTTTGCAAAAGCCATCTGTAGAATTTTAGCCAGATTGAAATCACTGCCCCATGACTGAAACTTGCTTTTGCCCTCTGCTTCAGCTGAGGCAGCATGACAAAGTCTAGAGGACTTTGACACAGATAAAGAAAAGCTGAGAGTTTTCATCGAGTTCTAGTTCCTTCTAGCCAGTATGGCTTGGTATGGTACAAGTACTCCAGGCCTTTTGGTGCATTGCCACAGTTTTTAACCTTTTCAATAATTAATGTGAGAGATCCTCAGGTTAGCAGAGAAGGGAAATATAGGGAATAAGCAAAGGATCTTTTAGCTGTACTCTGAGATAGTTTCTTGCTGTTATCTTTTTGGATACAGCTGAGAAACATGAGTTCCTGATGTCGACACAGATATTTTTCTTAACAGCTTAATTCTAAATTGTGTTTGTTCACTCATGTGTTCCCAGTTAGGAAGATTGCACAGTGTTCTTTCCAATAAAACTTGGTGTTCATTCTTCCTGAAAAAAATGCAGAGCCAGAAAGGGAGTGGATGGTAACTCCCCAGCAGGAAATAGTGGATGAAGGTATGTTTTAGACCTTTTGTTTTCCCTGAAAACCGTCCTTCACTAACAATGGATGTACTAGCAGCTTGGAATTTCTGTTCTCAAATAAAGTTGGAGGAAGCTAACTGTGAGTCAGTCTTATTCCCCCTAGATATCCGGAGATTTAATGAACCACATAGTTAAAAGCAGCACTTGGGAGTAATCTGTGCTTATTGTGTGAGCTTGGCTTCTCTGTGTACAGGGAGAGTGGCAGAGAACCTATTTTGAGTAGAATTACTTGGGTTTGCCCAAAGAGACAAAAGATGGACCAGAGCTGCGTCAAATGTTTTTTTCAGACTGCACAGGACTGGCTTTGTACAGTACTGTCGGGAAGTTTCTGTGAGAACTGTTTCTTAGGTCTACAAAGGGGAAAATCTGGGGTTAAGAAAATGTTAAGTGGAGGACCCAAAGAAGTACCAAAATGTCACATGAGAAATCACAGTAATACTGATGCTGCTAACAAAACTGACTGAGGCAAGACTGAGTTTTATCAAAATGTTTCTGCATTTAAGTAAAACTGAATATTGTTATGGACTACTGCAGTCAGAAGGTTCGGAAAAGTTGGGAGTCAATAAACTTCCCTCTTCTTTCCGGATCTTTTCCTAGTCAGCACGTTGTCCAAAACAGTGGGTTCCACCCCTCTGTGTGCGATAAGTTGATGGAGAATTGAGGTGTTTGGTTTAATTACCAATTCTGTGCAGCAAAGGGAGTCAGATGCTATTCCACAAAGCTAGTTCAGCTTCCTGAAATATAAGGGTTACTTTTATACTCAGACACATGTAAAATTATCTTATCTCTTATTATTTTCTGTCATTTGAATATATGATCAGTTCTTCGCTTTCATTTAAAGTGACAGTGCTTAAAATTTTCACTATTCAGGCTCAGAGAGGAGGGGGCTTTTTGTTAGCAGGGGTCCCTCTAACCTATAAGTGGGTATTTCAGTGTGCTAATAGGACATTAACATACTAATGGTATGTTAATCTTATTAGTCCAATTACTACTGGTGTTTTCTACCTAGAGCTTGAGGCTATAACCAAGATAAGTGGTGGGGAGTACTACTTCCACCCCTTTCAACTGTGCTGCAGGCTTACATCTCAGGGACAGGTTATTGAGTACCTGGGATGGGTTTTTTCCCTATTTTTAACTATTCCATTGTTACATAAGCTCTGCTCTTATTCTGCATGTGTCCTTGTTCTCTTCTATATGATTTTTCTCCATAATTTTACTTATTTCAATTAACAGCTGACATCAAGTACTGCCTTTCCAATACTCCTGACAAAGCTATCAGAAGTCAGGATGCATGCAGGTTTAATGATGTTAACTGTACTTCCAGCCTTCTAGTAGTACTTTGCTTTCTTAAGCTTCTTAATACTTTCTATACAGATGTTTAAAGTTGTAGTGAAGACCTGGGGTTGTAATTCTTTGGTTAATTTAATTTCTGTGGTTTGATATATTAATTTTCTGAATACATCACAAATTTTCAGACTGCAGATTCCTTACATATCATACAACTAGGTAGGTGAAAACTAAATTTTTGCCTCCAATAGCTGTTTGCAGTTGTACGTCCCAAATCTAAGAGATCCTTGATTTTATTTTGCTCTTCTAAGATCAGACTTATGGATTACTGTTTAGTAATAACTTGAATACACTAGAACAGCGCACGTGTGCTAACATAACCTATACATCATAACCTGAACATTAACACCAAATATGAGTAACAAAGGATTGTAAATAATACAAGACCTGGCAATGTTCATACAAATCTTTTTGTTATCACCTGAATGTTTTACAGTATAAGTAATGAAAGCTTGTGTACTTCATCTTAGCAGTTTCTAAATATTTAGCATGCAGTACAAAGTCATTACAACAGAAATATAGGTATGCCTATTAATATTAAGGAATAATTAAAATGCTCAGAGGGAGAAGACTTCAGTCTTCCTGTCCCATCTGTTATTTTTACATTTTTACATATGCCACTGCGTAAGTAGCTAATATTTGTATAGTTTATATAACCATATATAAAGCATTCATATCTTAGTATCTAAGTAGCATTACAACATTTTTTTAGCTAGTCTTTTTGCAATCTCTTATAACAACAATTTGACAGTGCTGCAGCATTTCCAAACTGTCTTTGTTACTTCAGCATGTGTGTCTGTCTCCACCTTTGTAGTTAGTGCCCAAGATATTCGATATGCTCACTTACCTCATGGCTACAGCAATTTTGACATGGAAAGTGTCTTCTGGCATTGTGTGAGGCTCATTTGAATGACTCGTGGGTATCATAATAGGAGTCTTCAGCTTGCTTAATTCCATACAAGTCATTTAAGGAAAAGTTTCTCCATACCTTTTCTGAACAGATCAGTTAACTCCCTTGCAACATTTCCGGTGTATAGAGCTTTCTGGTGCTGAGTAGAAAAGCTGAAAGAAAAACCGGTTTTGTTTTTCATGGTGTTTGAAACAGCCTCAAGTTTTCTGTGCAGATCTCTTCTGCTGCCTGGGTGGATTTGACAGAGCTACCTAGTGCTCCATTAGTACTTGGAAGATTATAGACAGCAGAGATTTAGCAAAGGATTAGTCAATTGCAGAGTATGTATTATCCGACCAAGCTTAGAACCATGATTGTCTCTTCAATCAATTATATTAGTGTCTTATTCAAAGATCAAATTATGTAACAGTGACGTTTCCGTGGAATCTGGTGGGAGTTTTTATTCAGTTTCCCTCTCCTGCTAACTCTCCAAGCCTGGCAGAGGGGAAAAAGCACTGGTTTTATGCTTTAACTCACAGCATGTTTTGAAAAGCAGCAGATCAGATAAGTGAGGAGGCATGGCTTCAGCCGCAGTGTCTGCATTCGGATGACAACTCAGTGTGGTGGAACTCTTGTGAGAGGCAGAATGAGGTACAAGAAATACATAACTATTTTAGAAGCAGCAGTAGGCATTACACCCCTTAACAAGAGGGAGCTGCTTCCTGAGGGTAGACATGCAAATCTTTGGCAACATCCAGGGTAAGTGTTAAAAAGCAATCAGTGAGTAACTGTGGTGAAAAATGTGCGCTCACTTTGAATCATGCAATTTTAAAACTTGTTGTTAGAAAAGGAGAATTCATAAAACAATAGATTTTTTTTTTTTTTCCTTCCTTCAAAATGATGTATCTTCTGTGGTTGTATTTAAACTTTGTGGTTTCATTAGAGACACCTGTGTTCTTCTTGTCCTTAGCTAGCCAGTAAGTAGAAGGTGTTACTTATGAATCAGGAGTTTGCTGAAGAACAATAAGGGTAAACAACTATATATTCTTCAGAATGGAAGTTTAAATGATTGATTTGTGTCTGCTGTTTGCTACTAAGTTAATGTGTGTGAGTTCTCCCTCCCCCCATTTAAAAATATGCATATTTTAGTTTATCCATGGGAGAACTAGTATCTTCCAAAAGTGTAAAAGAAAAACACTTTTCTCTATGTGTGACTTTTCTTCTCTGCTAGGAAGCATGAGTTCATCATTCTTAAGAATCCTGCTGTTCTGAAGGAAAATTTAGTTACTGAAAAAGGAGTCAGTTAAATCTATTAATGTTAAAAATGTGAAATACTGAGCATTTCAGGTTTTTACAAGCAATCCAGAGTGCTTTCTTGTACCACACAGTTTGAGTATTAGGCTTCAGGAAATTCTTTCTTTTAATAATTGTTCCCGTCAAACATGGTGTGTGTGGAAGTGGATTTGCTGTTCTCTTCCACCTTCCCCTCTGAGTAGCATCAATTGGTGTCTTCACAGCCCTTCTAGTCTCTCTGAATTTTCTTTTACATTGGAATGCTGTCATCCTGTTTTAGACATTGCAAAGGAGTGAAAAAGATGAGAGGCTTTTGTTGAAGAGCAATTAATATGTTTGTGCTAGTTGGGAGTAGTTTTGTATACACGCGACTTCAAAGAAAAGCTTGCAGTAAACCCATGACAGTTTGGCTATGACAGAATTAAGATTTATCTTGTAATTTTCCCACAAGAGTGCTTCCTCTAATAGTGGTAGCTACAGTAAAAGCAATTAGAATACAGTGCACCATGCAATTTTTTTATATTAGTTGCATCACTAAACCCACAAAAACTAGTCCAGAAAATTTGCTGATGCCAACAGTTTTTAGCCCCTTAACAACACAGGTATTCTTCAAGTTGGTCCTGAGTTTCTGGTGTGTCATGTTAATGACTGCTTGTAGGGCTTTTTGTTAAAATTCTTCCCATTAAAAGTAGTTCTTAGTGCAATGTATTTGGACACAGGACAGTAGAGTGTCCTGGACTGTAACTTCCTTTGATTGTTTCATGTAAGTTATCTACATGCCTATCTCTTTTAATTTTGCAGGCACTCTGTACATGCTGGTAAAATGATTTGGATTGCTCTTGACAGTTGAAGGAGCTGCATTGGAAAGTAATGGTACATTCTTGCAAAATTGCTTGTTTTCAAGTAGGTTTGTTTAGTCAGAGTCATAGCTTGAAACAAGCCATCTAAAAATGAAACTTGCTAATTTAGTATCTGTTATTTTTTCTTTTTGTAACTGGAACTGCTTGGCTTTCACCTACTCCAGAGCATTAGTATCGAAGTTCAAAAGATGCTACCCCATTAATATTTTTTTTTATTTCCACTATGCTTAATCAGACGTCTCCCTCCTTTAAGGGAAAGATTTAGTTGATACAACTGTTGTACAGACTTGGAATTCCAAACTGGTGAAGATGTATTTGGATTATGTTTGGATTTGTCATTCCAACAGTTTCACAAAAGCAGAAAAGCTGTTGTTGTTGGACTGTAATAGGAATCTCTTATGTTTTCATTAAGACTTTTAGGGAACTAAAGGTTGGTAACCAGCAATTGCAGCCAAGTAAACTGTGAGATGAAGTAAAAGGCACCATTCAGACTGCTTATTTTGTGCAACTGGAATAAGTAAATCAGTAGTTCACTTCGCTAACATCAGCTTTATTTGACTTTAATAGGTACCCTGTTACATTCGTGGGGGGAAAAAAGAAAAAGGAAAAAAAGATGGTTTTGAAGTGCGTATGTATACAAGGAAAAAGCCCAAACAACAAAACAACAAATCAAACCAAATACTTGTTTTATTTCTCTTCATTATCTCCTAAGATAAAAACCAGCATTGAGTGTGATGCCAGCTCTAGTGCCATCACTTTAAAGTTGATAAAATCCTGATTTAAAAATGTAGACTAAGGCAACAAAGGTAGTGGGACAGGCAAATAGTTTATTTTGCTAAGATATTAATTTACATTTTTATACCAAAGACATTATGAAGTAAGTTTTCCTGCTCCATTTTGCTTGGGATAATGATGTGATTTCTGTGACAGATAGATTTTTGTTAGCTATTGGCATTTTCATGCAAAAGAAAAATGATGACAGCAGTGGTAGTTTGGGTTCAGCTTCCTTGTCTAACTTTCCTGAAGCCTTCAGAATAGCATTCTGTGCACAGCCTGGAACACTAAATCTGTTGTAATATGCATCATGGCTCCTTGCTGCTCTTTGGGGACCACAGAAATTCATATTAAGTGTCCTTTTGTTCTGTGACTTCAGAAATCAAGCCTTGGTCCACATCAGTAGTTTATTACTTTCAGAAAGATGGTTTTTGTTGAAAGAATCTGCAGAGAGGGAAAAGAGAGTTCTAGTTTCACAACATGATGTCTGGCACATACTTGCATCTTTGACATTTTTAAGAAGTTAATCTGAGACCACATGGATTTTTAAAATATCTTAAAAGTTCTTAATTTTTCTTTTTTTGAACCTGAAACATTGTTATGATTGTGTTCAGAAAAAAGGTGCGTTCCTCACATAAGATACATCAAAAAAATATAGGGTAGACTTGTAAATAATTGGGGAAGTTCTGCAGAATTCTTTCAATATGTTTCTCTTTCAATATGGGTCTCCTGCTATCTAGAAATAGTTAATAATGGGCTATTACCCAAAATAAAAAAACAATCAACCAACCAAACCCCCCCCCCAAAAAAAAAACCCAAAATAAAACAAACAAAAAATCACAAAAACCAACTAAACAAACACCAACAAAACAACTGACCAACCGGGCCTAAAAACATATACATTGCAAAAGAAAAAAAAAAAAAAAAAAAAAAAAAAAAAAAAAAAAAAAAAAGCAACAAACCCAAACCTGTTACAACTATGGATTAGATACTCTTCCAAGAAGGTCTGGTTATAAACTTCTTTGAAGGTAGACCAGTTTGGAAAGATGCTTTTTGAGAAGAATAAAGGTGGTCAAGATATGCGTTTGTTTTCTTTTAAAAACAAAACCCAACCAGCAAACCATAATCACTGTCTTCCGTTTCTATTTCTGTCAGAAATTTCTCCTTCATCTTAGTTAAACCATTCATTTTCCGTTTCCCTGTAGAGCATAATTAAGGGCTTGGACAAAGAGTGCAGGAGAGGAGGAGCCCTCTGACAGGGATCTTGAATGGAAGTTAACATATTGTATGTGCATAAGAGGGGAAGCTGATGCCTATTGATTGGAGGAAGGAGTAGAAAATGAGGTGTGGAATTGTTTCTTTCCTGTGATTTGGCAACTGGAGCTGTTGCCAATTGGAATCACTGGAGCGCACATATCTGATTATTGCTACTGAGCTTATGCTCCAGATACAAATAGTTTAACTTTGTACTGTTGTGCAAACTAATCTATGAGACTAACACTAAATTAAAAGAAAAAGCCCAGCTCCTTGTGGAGAGGACCACACTTCCTGTCTGTGCCCTACTCAGTTTGCAAAAATACATTGTTGCCTTGTGTGCAGACTTTTGGGGGAATGCCTGGTGAGGGACAGTGCTCTGATTGAAGTTCGCAGTGTTGCTGTAAGTGCAAATACTGCCGAATATATCCTTTGTTCAAGCAATGTTACCATTTGATTGCCATCGAAGATAAAGAGTGGCAAACAGCAGGGAAATATATTATGTATCCTCTTTATCTCTGCGACTTCACCTTCCCAGGCTTCACAGTCACTCTTTTGTGATTATACATGACTGAAACGAAACTTTGTTTTCCAGTGAGCAAACCACAGCACTGCCATCTCCCTGTGAGTGGGACCTGGAGCGCAGCTGCACCTCCAGACGGAAGCACCTGGCAGCAAGAAGGCAGAAATACTCAAAAATCATCGTTCCTCACAAGGTACCAGTCAAGTTGTGACACTTAGAACTGGCCATTAGTTTAGAAGGATGAATCTTTGTCATGTGCTAGCTATGAAGTGCGTTCTTTTAGCCGTGTTTTTAAAAGATTTTTAAGAAACTGCACTTAATGCAGTAGTATGCTGGAATCAGAACTAGTCCTTTTTGGGTTCCTGAAGCAACTTAGAATGAGCACATGCATATGCTGAGAGCTTGGTGCTGTACAACAGGCCTCCAGAAGAGGAGAGACTTCTGCAATAAAGTCAGTGAACTCATTATTCTGCTTAAGTTATGCAAATAAGTATAGTAATAATAATGCACATGCCTGTACTAGTTCATCTCCTAGCTAAACAGTGGTAAAAAATTGATTTAATGTATGGTGACGCTTTCAGCAAATATAAATGTTTAGTGTGGGTTTAGGGATAAATTACTTTAAGCATGGAGGGTAATATTAATGGGAATTGCTTAGTGACTCAAGAGTCCTGGGAAACAGAATAGCCACACACAGGGAGAGTTGTTTTGCTGCATATTTTCTTACAGTACATCATTAAGGTAAATATAATCCTTTTGGTATCTTAACCTTGCTGTTGAAACCTTTTCTCAAGTGCTTCCAGAGAGAATATAAAATGTGCCCTTAGTTTTATGTGTTGATCAAACATGCTTGGCTTGTTTTTGTAAGTCATTAGCAGATGACAATTTTGAGAGCAAAGAATTTTTATGCTGGTGCATTGCAAAATTATAATTAACTTATCTTTCATTCTTGTGAGATGAATAGCTATTGCTGCTTTAGTAATTTATTTGAAAATGTGGGTATCAGTTTTCCCGTCTTTCTGAATTGTAATATACTAAACCAAAGTTACTCATCTTTTAGTTTAATGTTCTGGGAGTGAGGGAAGAGGATGCTCATTAATGAGTCTCTAAAGATATGACAGAAAAGAAAAGGAAAAAAAACCCAAAAACCAAAAAACAAAACAACAACAACAAAAAAACCCAACTTGGTGTTATAGAAAGTAACACAAAAGCAATTTTGGCAACTGTGTGGAGGAAAATGATACAAGAATGTCAGTGAAGCATATCTAGACAGGCCTATCCCAGATGAGGTCTCAAGCAGACTCTAGCATTTTTCTCTAAAAAAACTTCCAGCATATGATGTGGTATGCAAAGCTTACACCTGGGAATGTCGGTACTTGAATGAAACTCCCAAACTATGTAATCACTAGAGGAAGGTGCTTCAGCATCTGCATGGAGCCACCTTGTCTATGGGATCCCCGGAGTTGTGGTAGTGGCACGTGAATGACTGGAGTGTTGGTGTCTTTCTGCTCTCTCTCTGACAACTCTTCTCACTCTTCTCCCTTGGGATCTCAGCAGCTCATTTCAGTCCTTCCTGAAGAGCACAGCCAAATGTGACCATAGCACCCTAGCTGTGGCCTTGCTGTTACTGAATGGGGCAGCAAAACTGCTTTGTTTCTTAATGAGCTCATCAGCAGGAGGTTTGCCAGTAGGATGGGGAGAAGAGGAGCTTTGAAGCATAGTTATGGTGCTCTAAAGCACTAACTTGGCTGAAGAACTGCTGTCTGGGGTGTTTTTTTTTTGGTTAAATTAACCTCTGTATGAATGAGAAAGTTTTGTGTATGTTACATTTTGTGAGCTCTGCATGTTTTTCACTTGTTCTTAATAAGTATAATGATCCCCATGAGAAAGGGATCTTTGTTTTTGCTACTGTGTAGTCTTAATTAATTTGAGTCGTTAGAGTTGATTAACATGGTAAAGCTTTTGATGTTGTAAGGCTTGACTTATGGTGCAGGAAGACACATAAATTGCTAAAAGCAGAGGATTGTTTCACTGCTTTGCTAGGAGTAGTCAAAAAGCATGGAGAAGAGAGGAAAGAAACAACATGTAAACAAAATGAATGTTCAAACAGAGCATGCCCAATGTGGTGCCTGCTGTTTAAAATAAGCAAATTAGAGGTGGGGAAAATATTTCCTTTCTGGTGTTGATATACATTTTTGTATGCATTTGACGTATGAGGAGAAAAACATTACATACTTATGTGGTTTGGATTTGTTTGAACTACTTGTTTCTTTCATTTTTTAGAATAACAGTACTAGCTTTTGTAACTTCTTAAATCAGTAGAAGGCAAAGTGCTTATGCACACAATTGAAGTTGCTTCAGTTTGTGTAGTCCATAGAGGTGTGTGTGTGTGTGTGTGTGTGTGTGTGTGTGTGTTCAGGTAGAGTCATTGTGAAGTCCATGTTTCACTCCAGCAATAGGTCATGATATTTCATTTGCATCTCAGAAGGTTTCTAGTCCAACCTCTTGGCCAAAGCAGGGTCTGCTGTAAGATCAGAACAGGCTGCCTGGGGCTTTACCCAGTTCAAGTTTGAAAATGCCCAGGAATGGAGGTGGTACAGCCTCTCCGTGCCCCAGGTGGATGGCTCGGCTGCCCCCAGTAGGGAAGAATTTTCTTCTTACCTCCACCTGAACCTCTTTTGTCCATCACTTCTTATTCTGGACCACTGTTGAGCCTGACTGCATCTCCCCAGTCTCCTCCTATCAGCACAAGTGGTTTGCTGTTAGGTGTCCCTAAGCCAACCTTCCTCCAGGATAAACAGGCCCAGATGCTGCCATGGCTTCCTCTGGAAGGTCCAGTGCTTCAGCACCCACCATCTTTCTGGCTTTCCAATGGATTCATGGTAACAAGTGCCAAAACAATTTTCACAACTTCTCTAGTCCCCTCAAGATTTAAGATTGCTCTGCTACATATGACTTAACCCCAACATAGAGTTGAGTGTTTGAACCATACGTAGCTGCTCAGCAATCTGAGAGTCAGCTACACATCTTTTAATCCCGAAGGCTGAATCTGCTAGGGTGCAGACTACTATATAAAGAAGGAAATGTAATTGGATTTATGAATCATTTAAGTAGGACTGTGCTGACTGATTTGTGTGATTTTTGCTGGCTGATGACAAACAGCAGTCTAAAGAGATTGACTGGAAGGGGAGGGGAAAAGGCTGTTTGGCAGCATGGTATTTTTAGAAACTTCTACAGTGCCTTTCATCAGAGGATCATGATCACTTGCTTATGCAAACAAAACTGAAACAAAAACAAAACTGAAATCTCTGTTCAGACAGTTCAACAACTGGACCAGAAGCCTACATTCTCTGTATCTCTTACTGAAATCAGTTTCCAGTTCTTTAAGGAGGCTGCCTGTTTGCCATGCTGTCTAGCAGCGCTACTAAGTGTTGAAGTCTAACATTTCAAAAAAAGAAAAATAACTGATAGTCAGAGGGGACATTTAAAAGGCTTGATGGTGGGGAGGAGGCAGAGAGAACCTGAATCACAACGTGACAACTAATCTTGCTTGCTGCAATCAAATTGCTGAATAGCCTGACTTGATTGGCAGGAGTACCCGTGAGAGGCAGCTGCTTGTTTTAAATTTGCATTCTATAGCATAGCATTAAATGAGTGTTCCCTCTGCTGATGCTAAAGGCATCACAAGTGCTTCATTCACGGTAGCATTAGATCATTTGTGGATTATGTCCTAAGTTTGTCACTACTCAAGCTACAGCAAGTGATGTCTCTAGGTATGTGCCACACAGACCATAGATTCCATCTTACTATAGTCAAACTGCATCGGCCTCGATTAGTTAAACTGAAAACCTCTGTGGAGAATGTGATCCCTAGAATTTATTTGTGTGTTTCTTATAAAGATTTGTGTGTTTCTTACAAATACCAATTAATCTTCCCATGGAAATTAATTTCAAAACCTCTACATGCCTCCATAAAACCCGTGCATGTGATACTGCTTTGTACAGTACACATGCAAAGTAGCCAGCCCTAAACACTGCAGAGGACAGAGCTGCACTTTTGTAGCCCAGTTCATGTAATTTTTGACATGGTGTTGGTACCCAGCTTTTACTGTTAGCAGTGTAGTACCACTTCCAGGACTAACTACAGCTGTACCTGCACTTCCTAGCGTGCAGAAACAGAAGAGACCATTTTGCTGGGTCTCCTACCCAAATTATGTTTGTGCTGCTGCCCCCAGTCAGACTTGGCTAGTTTGTAGTTACTCTGTATAGTCACATGTGATCCACAGTACAGGGTCTTCTGGGATTTAAGAGCAGGTGAGTCAGGAGAAGTTACATCTAATTATACCCTTAAAGATGTGCTTGCAGTTTAGGGTTTGGTTTTGTTTTCCTTCAGCTTGCAAGGGAGGAGGATTCGCTCCCCTATTGGAATAGCTGTTAGGTGAAATGAATGATTTGAGTGCCTGTTCTCCCTTTTCCTGCTACAGGAGGTAAGAACTTGTGGTACTGGAGGAATTACTTAGCTCTTGTGGCTAAGTACACTGCTCTCTTGTGGTTTTTTTTGTGTTAGGTTGCTTTGTGCTCCCCTTTTAAGGCCTACCTATCTATTCACCTTGAGAAGATAGCTTGGTGAAAGGGCAGAAAGTACCCAGGAAAACCTCTAGGTCTGTTCTCTGCAGCTGAATTGCAGGATAAGTAACTTGAAAATTGTGATTACGTTGATAGCTAGACCATCAGTGGCATCTGGGCACTTGACCAAGCTCAAGCATGAGCACTAGAGGTCACTTACTGCCCACATTTTCAGGCTGGTGTGGGATGATTTATCTGCCCATTTTGATGGATAAGCTGTTTGATTTGATGAAAAAAAGTAAGAAAGCAGGAAAAGATAACATTTCTTGCTTGTACAGAGGACATATCAACAAACATGGGAGATATTTTGAAAAGCCCAAATGGCTTGTTTTCATAGAATCATAGAATAGTTTGAGTTGGGAGGGACTTTGAAAGGTCATGTAGTCCAGCCCCCACCTGCAGTGAGCAGGAACATCTTCAACTAGATCAGGTTGCTCAGAGCCCTGTCCAACCTGACCTTGAATATTTCCAGGGATGGGACTTCTGCCAGTTCTCTGGACAGCCTGTTCCAGTGTTTCACAAGCTTCACTGTAAAAACAAAAAAAAAAATCTAGTTTGATTCTACCCCTATTTAATTTGAAACCATTACCCCCTTGTCCTATCACTAAAGGCTCTGCAAACAAGTTTGTCCCCATCTTTCTTGTAAGCCCTCTCCAAGTATTGAAAGGCCATAAGAAGGTCTGCTCAGAGCCTTTTCTTCTCCAGGCTGAACAGTGCCAATTCTGTCAGCTTTTTCTCACAGGATAGGAGAGGTGTTCAGCCCCCTGATTATTTTTGTGACCCTTCTCCAGATTCAGTCCTACAGCTCCATGTCTCCTGTGCTGAGGACTCCAGGACTGGGCACAGCACTCCAGGTGAGGCCTTACCAGCACAGAATACAGGGGGAGAGTCACCTCTTTTGAGGTGCTGGCCACACTTCTTGTGATGCAGCCCAGGATATGGCTGGCTTTCTGAGCTGCAAGGGAACACCGGTGGCTCATCTTCAGCTTTTCATCCACCAAGTCCTTCTTAATATGGTTGCTCTCAATACCTTTGTCCCCCAGCCTATATTTATACCAGGGGTTATACTGTCACAATGCAGGACCTTGACACTTGGCCTTGTTTAACCTTGTGAAGTTCACATGGGTCCACTTCTCAGACTTGTCCAGGTGCCTTTAGATAGCATCCCATCCCTCAGGTGTGTCAACCATACCACTCAGCTTGGTGTCATCTGCAAACTTGCCAAGGGTGCACTTAAACCCACTGTCCATGATGAAGATATGGAACAGTACTGGTCCCAGTACGGACCTGTCATCTCCATCTTGACATTGACCACTACATTCTTGATGTGACCATCCAACCAATTCCTCATCCACCAAAATACCCATCTGTCAAATCCATATATCTCTAATTTAGAGAGAAGGATGTTGTGAGTGACCATGTCAAAGGCCTTACTGATGTCCAGATAGACTTTTTTTTTCATCCACATAGGTTTGGTTTTTTTTTTCTGTTACTTCAGGAAACTGAACTGACACAAGCCAATAGGCTGTCCTAGGTGATGGAATTGAAAACTCACTTATTTTGTTTGCATAGCTGTGGTCAGTTCCTGCATCTGTGTTGCACTTACCTCAGGCTAATTGGGGTGCTAGCCTCGGTTGCTTTCCTCCAGCTCAAGGAAGTATAGCCTGATAACCCCACTGTTAGTGATAAAATTACATGGCTTTGATAGAGTCACAGATCATACCAAAGGGAAGCTTTAGGCCAATCCTCAGCTTTTGTCTGGAGCATAGAGTAACCCTTCTTGGCCTTGCAAAGGGAAAGCAGATGCTTACATTGCTCTCACTGGCACTGTCTGTGCTCCCCAACAGGCTGAGTCTGGTGGGTGAATGAGGTGTGCTACCTCTTCATCTTTTATCACATCCTGTGTGGAGAGAGATGGCTGTAGGAGGCAGGCGCTCAACTTTATGCTGCCAGGAGCTTGATGTGTGTGCTAAGAAGCTGCTGTTGCAGGTTTCTAGTGGCTTCTTCTGTCCCTGCCCCACCTTATGTCTGACAGCTTCTGTCTTTGAAAAAGTATATTGCCATCCAGCCAAACCCAAAACCCAATCTTGCATCTGAAACTATATAGTAATCTGCAGTACAATTCTCCAACATCCTATCAAGGCAAAAAACAGCTGATGTTATTTTCATCATGTCTTGTGGTTTCAAGGAGGTAACTGTTGGACAATGGCTTTTTTTTTGCTCAAGCCATGGTGTAATAACCTATGGTGATATTGTCAGCTAGTGCCAGATTGCACTCCAGATTGCAAAGGTGTGCAGAAAGAAGAACACAGTGGTGTGGAGAGTTGCAGCTGTTTTGTCCTTCCCTGCTGTGCCTCATGGAGAAATTCTTGATGCCAGCTGCTATCAGAGGACCCCATGTGCATGAGCAGCCTGGCATTCTGTGTGTCATCTTTATCAAGCGGTCTTGACGTTGGGCGTATACCAGACTGTGCAACAGAAGTTGGATGTTGCAACAGAAGTTGGATGGTCTCACTCACTTGTAAAACCAAGAGGAGTGAGCAGATGAAAGAAAACCAAAGTTCAGGCTTTGGCATTTTTCTGCCTTTTACTTTCCAAGTTTGAGGGTAGGCCATAGAAAGCTACATGCTGTTTCCATTCTTTTTTTTTAAGTATCATCTTAAGAAAGCTCTTCCTTTGTAGCTTGTCCTCATTCTTAATTTCTTCCTTCCAAGAGGTGATTCAAGTATTCACTTATCCACCCAAAATAAAACTCCAGGAAGACAGTAGCATTGGGAAAGAATCTTTATTTCTGAATACAAGAGTGACTGAACTTCTGCCAGTCTTCTCTTCAGTGCTTTCAGGACGCATTTTTTTCTGCCAGCTCTTGAGAATGCTGTTACCTCAAGAACATGCTTTTAAAAAACAATGTAATTATTGCCTCAAAACCAAGCAATTCTGCCTCTGCCTTTGTAGGAGCAGCACTAAAGTTGAGACTGGCATGAAAGAGCTATTAGGTGGTGGGAAGGAAACCTGACCAAGGCTGTGGGAAGGCATCAGATGGGGGCAGCTTTCAAACTCGACTCCTAAGAACACGCACAAGCAGAAAATGTAGAAATGACTCGCGTGTTTTTGTTGGACGAAACAGGGCTGTGGGTACCGTCCCAAAGCCTCTCACCAGAAGTGCTGTCCAGGCTCGGGTGGCAGGGCCCATCGCTCCCGCTTCCCCGTTGACAGGCGTCAGCTGCTGGCCGCTGCCCAGGGCAAGAACACGAGAAATATTTTTGTAAATGGAGAATAACAATTCTTTTCTTCTCACGGAGAATGAAAATGTTTCTTCGCCTCCCCGGGACGTTTGAAGGCTTGATTGGCTGGCGGCTGCGGACGCCCGGGCCCCGGCAGTACAAAGTCTCTCTGTGGCGGGCTCCTCAGTGCCGGCTTTGTCCTGCCGGGCTCCGGCCGCCCCCGCCGCTCAGGCCTCCGCCGCAGCCCCGCTCCCGCCGGACAGCGGCCCGACCGGTTTCCGCCGGTCTCTCCGGGCAGCGGGGCCGAGGCGGGGCCGCAGCATGCCCGGGGCTGGCGGGTGTCACCGCTAGAGCTCGGGGCCGCGGGCGGCAGCGCGGAGGGGCCGGCGATGTTACTATGGGAGCGACGCAAGGCTCCGCCGGGAGCGAACCGCGGGAGCCCGCCGGGGGGGCGGAGCAGGTCGGTAGCCTCCCCCTCGCCCACCGCACTCCTCTTCTTCTTGCGGGGCTCGCCCGTCGGCACCCCCCTTCCCTGGCCATGGGAGAGTTCACCCCCTTCCTTGCCGGGACCCCCCCGAGGCGGGGGGTGATGGGGGCCGCGGGCCCGGGGCACCGTGCGGGGATGCCGTGTCTGTGCGTGACGCCGGGACACGGGTGTCAGCCTGGGGTTCGCACCCGCCGAATGCACCTGTGGCCGCCGAGCCGTGCCGGGACCACCCCGCGGCTCTTGTACGAGGAGCGGGACCGTACGAGGTGCGGACTTCGGTTTATTCGGGTCATTCCCACATGCTCCCGCTGGAGCCGAAGGATGGTGGAAAGCCCCTGTTTTTTTTCCATTAAATTGGAGCGGGGAGCTTCAAGCTGACGGACAGGAAGGAAGGAAGGGGCATTCCGCACTGGGGTGCGGGTCGCTGCGTGAGCTTCCCTCTGTGTAACCACAGCCTTAAACACTGGGAAACAGAACTTCATTTCATATTTTAAATACTGGTTGTGCTCAGGATGGAGGTCAGTGTTTCAAGCAAAATTACCCCTGTTTCTGTGGTGAAACAAACTTTGTTGTGGTGTTGGGTTTTTTTGTTTGTTTGTTTTCTGGGGTTTTTTGCCCCCCACCCCCTTCTTTGTTGTTTTTTTCATTTGTTTGTTTTTAAAATTGTTCAGTTTTTATGGGAAAATGTGTTTTCTGACACCTATTTCTGAACTCCAGTACTAAACACCTGGGAGTCACAAGTATCCCCTGCCAGGCCCAGAGAGGCAGCATGCAGCAAGATGAATTTATCTGTAGTCATCTGCCACCCCCACTAAAATGCTGATGGAAGGCATAAACAGAAATTACTTGTGCCTCATAGTTTGTTTGGTGGCTTGTAGAATAATCAATATTGTAAGTATCCTTCTTGTGTAAGGAGCCTGTGTGTTACTCAACATCCCATATCACATGTTACAGGTGTTTATTTGCCATCAGTGAGCTAACTATTGACACTTTATGTGATCAGTTCCAAAGAGTGTTCTTTAGTGGTGGTATTTTTTGTTTGTTTATTTGAATATTTGAATTTTGTGCTTGTTTATTTGTGTAGTTTCTTATTTAATAAATCATAAATGTTATGCAGTTCATCTGGATAACTACACCACTCCTATTTCACTCTTCTACTATCTTCGTGTCCCTGTACTTGTCTGTTTCATCTAATCTCCATGGTGTAAGCTCTTTAACACAGATTCCATTGCATTTGTCACTTCTGTTACTGCAGTACATTTAGTAATTACATGTAATAATTTTGGTGATGGTTCTGGTGAGAAATATCCATAGTGTCTGTGATTCTTGAGTATTAGGTTTCAATATGTTGATGGATGGAAAGCCTGGCTGCACACATGTGAGCTGTAGGAGTTACAAAGGTTGGAATTACAGATGTACTCTTTAGAGGTACACTTTATATGGCTGTTGCTTCAATACTTAAATAAAATCACAGTGAGTGTGGAATGGTTCCTGAAGTAAGAGACCTTGCAGTATATTTTAGCAAAAGGTTTACTGGCTGTGTTATCAGTTTCCTCCCATTTGTCTCAAATAGCAACATTTTTTTGACCTAGTTTTATCAATTGGTGACACCCTTGCCCTTGATGAGAGACACTGCCATTGGATTGATTTGACTGAAATTTTTGCCCTTTATTGTACTTCTCTGTTTCTATCACAGACTTTCTCTTTTCTTTAGAGAAAATTAATGGGGGGGGTGGTGAGGGAGGAATGAATAAGAAGAGCTGGGGTTATCAGGTCTCAACTGAGTGAATTAGGTTTCTTCAAACAGTATTTGGGTCTGTCTTTCACATAAAGAAATAGAAATTAAATAGTTTGGATGTACCTTCTTTTTGTTTCACAGCTGTGAGTCCATGACATATGGAAGTGGGCTGCATTGGCTGCGAGTTCAGTGGAAGCATCTCAGTTGGCAAAAAGGGAGCTTTGGCTGATGTTCTCTTCTTCCTGTTGTTTGAAACTGAGGAATGTCATGTATCAGTACACAAATTGAACTTAAGTAGGAAGAAATTGTCAATGTGGACACTGCAATTGTTATATTCCTTACGTTACTGGTATTAAAGGCCACCATTTTCATAAAGACAACAGTTTGTTCATTGTATTGTAGAAGAAGACAAAAAAATAATCTACAGAGATACTACAGCTGTAATTTCTAGTGTCCTCATTATTTTTCCTAATGAAGCTATGCAAACAATGTAAAATTTATCACTACATTTTTAGAAACTGTTTTCTCGCAGCTTGTGATTATTAGAAATATAAAACACATCAGGATGTGTTTTATAATATTGAGAACAGCTAATATTGGGAACTTTTTTGGAGTTCTTTGTGTAACAGAATGTAGTACGTTGCAGCTTTAGGAATACGATATAATTGATTGCTGCAGCAATCTCTTTTTTGAATGACCCAAACTCTGTATATGGCTATGAGCCAAATAGGTGTAGTGGAACTCATGTCTGTGTTAAAATTTCAAATTAACTTAAAACCACTTTGTATTTTAAAGCTATGTTATTTGGTCTGCATTTCTTACTATCAACATTAAGAGCCCACCACGTATTGTGTGTGATCTGTGCTGAGAAGGGAGACAAATGCAAATACTGCAAATACCAGCCTTAAGGCAGAATTATGTTTCTGAATGCTTCTTAGCTGGAGTGCACAGTGGAAACTAATATATACATGAAATTATTCTTGATGCTATGTGAGAATAGATCAACTGGCTTGCTAAACAGCAGGAGAGATGCCTTTGTGAACCCTCCAGACATCTCTATCCAGTAAGTTAAAATACAATAAGGATGGAAATAATCCTTCCATGCCCTCAGTCGTAGCAGTCAACTAAGGAGGCAGATGATTGTCAGCAGCTTTCTGGATTGTTTGTACCTTGTGTTGTGCCATATTAAATACTCAGAGGGCAATACCATTTCACATATTCTGCTGCGGAAGTCTGTAGATCTGATTAACAGCACTTCATTAATGTTTCACAACTGAATTTCGGATAAATTTTTTCTTGTTAAAAAAAAATGCTATAAAAAATGAAAGACCATGCAAAAAATCCCATATGAGCTCTAACTACTTGCTTATAGAGCTACAAGAAGTGATACACCTATCTGTTATTTATTTATTTATTGCTTAATAATGTATGTAGTTAGCCTGTCATGTCTTTCCTTTGCCTGTGATGAGAAAAGCATTTTGGGTTCTCAACCCTTCTGATTCTTAGTATAAGCTTTTCAGAGAGAATACAGGATGTCCTGCTACACTATCATTCCAAGCTCCTCAAACAAAGCTGTGAGAGGAAAATTGTTGGCCTTTGAGTGAACTAAGCAGATTGCTGCCAGGGTCAGTGCTTGGCACTGACTGCTCTTCTTTCTGTGTTCCAGCACTGCAAAAATGTGGATAATGCGAGTTTCTTCTAGTTGCTAGAGCTGAGGATTCTTCAGTCCAGTGTTTCAGAGGCTTTATGAGGAGTTGTTTTTCAAAGAGTTGAATGTGATTTAAAACTATTTACTTTTTTTATACTTTGTTTTCCTCAGTAGTTTTTATTTCAGAAATAAAGCACAGTCAATGTTTTTGGTTATACTGTTCACAGAGTCAAGCTTGATACATTTTCAAGGCAACTGAAGTGACTGTAGCATAGATGACCGGTAACATATGTGAGCATACTCCTCAGATGATGCCATCAGAAATCCTGTTTCTGAGTTGAATTTTTATTTGGATTATCTTGTCTGTGAGCTACACAGTGGTTTCAATTTGGATGTAAATTTTTGTTTTCCTAAAGTTTTCTACAAGTCTTTTAGTCCAGCATTAAAGTGGGGATGTTGTTCCTGACCCAGTACTTTGGTAGAAACTCCTCTTCAGAGCTGTCAAATACTTGTATGCTCTTTACCTCCATCGTATGTGTTACAGGAGGTCACCTTGGGGTCAGACCTCTAAAGACATGGTATTGATTACAGATGGATGCCTACTGCTGTTTCAGATAGCTGCTATGCTTTCAGTTCTTTGGCAGCTGTGCTTCCCTGTTTGTGCACACTCAGAAGGTTTAAGGATAGGTTAAGATGGTGGAAGAAGATGGAGATCCTTGGTCTTTGAGCTTCTGGTAGAATGTGAAAAGGATAGTACCAGGCTGCTGTTGATACATCAGTCCTTGCTGTCCCTTTGGTCTATGTGAAATGCTTGTAATCAAGTCTGAAATACTGGAATGCCTGGAGTGTGTTTTGTCATTTTCTGTGATGCTTTTTGTTTGACAGGTTATTATGATGCTTCCTTATTTTTAATGTTGCTATTTTTAATGTATGCTTTAATGTTGCTAATGTTATATTATAGAATTTAATTCATTAAATTTCATCCATTAACCTCTGCATGCTATAATAATTTGACTTAATTTTCCATTCTTTACCAACCTTTTCCTACTCTACCTGCTAGAGGCCTGTTTCTAATGACTTCTGAAGCAATAAGGTTGGATGAAAACTCCTTGCATCGCAATGATTTGAAAAAGGATTAACTTTTTACCTTTTTGTAAGGCGTGTTTGTCTACAAGCAGGTACATCTTTTTCTTTCAGATGGGAAAAAAGTAGAACTCTTTATTATAGTTTGCTTCTGCTTTGTGTGTCAGTAGGTCATTAAAGTGTATAATGCTCTTTTATGTGGCTTACACCACATGAAGAAAAGAGAATGAACTTTCAGTTGCTCTCAAAGTGAGCTGTGCTCTGGCTTGTAACTTAATGGAAGCATTTCTAACCTTAATGATTCCGAGATTAATTTTCTTCTAGCCACACATATGCAAAAGGGTTCTCTTGTTTTTCTTTCCAAGTAATTTTCAAAGCCTCATGTGGTTTATGAAAGCAACTAATAGTCACGAAGGGAGGAATAAAATTTATGTCACTCACTCATCTTGTTCTGGTCAGCTATCCATTGTGTACTTAGTTTGCTGCTTATTGGAAATGGTGCTGTTTAGTGGAAATGGAACTATTTCACAGGGATGTGTCAGTTTGGTTTCATTTAATGGCTGGGGCAGAGCCTGAAGTTCCTTATGTTGCCTTATGTTGCCTCGATAGAAAGATCAGGGGCTGTAATTTCAAAATATTCTTCTGGCATCCTCTCAAGTGAACCAAGAATGTCTGCAGATGAACTCATATTAGCTCTTGGGGAATGAACCAGCCAAGTGGAAGTTACTGTCTTGATACTAAAGAAATGGAATAATTTCTGCATAAGTTGGAATGTGTTTGTAATGTTCTTTCTAGCAACATATTTGGATGCTAGCAAGGTCATGCACTAGTAGATAACTGCATGATATGTTTCAGCTTTACATCCAATCTAAAAGTATTGAGAAGAAGGAAGAAAAACTACTTCAATGATACTGCTGTCATCTGCCCCTGTTATTTTTTTACCTTTTTTTATCAGTGTCATCAGCTACATGGTGAGTTTCAGCATAACATTACTTTGTATTGGATCATAGGGTTTGTTTTGTTGTTCCTTCTTCTAAATGTACTGGGTTAAGCATCTGTATAAGACTTATGGACCTCAGATTTACCTCCAGGCATTCTACAGTATGGATGACAGAAATATGGCCAATCTCCCTTTTGCAACAGATTTTGCTCTCCTTTTAGATGCCTGTAATGTACATTTAAGTTTAGGAGTGAATTTCAGCTATGCTTTCTGGCAAGAGTGAGTAGGCTGATGAGACACATTCAGAGGGAGATGCAAGCTGCAAAGACTTGGAGGGTAGGAGTATGGTGGCACAAGGAAAGGAAGGTGGAAAGGAATGATGGATATGAGTAGGAAATAGCTGTTGAGATTTCGAGATCTGGAGTATCTGTGGAAAGGGGGAATCTGCTTTGGAACAAGGACAGCAGAGCAGTCAGTAGTTTCAGTGTGCTGACTAGTGAAATGAGTACATAAGAGCTGGCTAGTAAATCAGGCTGATGTAGCACGTGTGAATGACGCAGAACATACTGCTTCAAGCTCAAAGCTGCTTAACTTTATACATATGTGATATTTTATATCCTTCAACTTTTACCTCATTATTTAGACAGAAATTTGAATTAGCTTCTTTCTGTTATGGTCATTAAAATGCACTTGAAGCTTTTATTTATCTAACTTGTGTGTCATGACCTTCTGTTTAATGTTTGTTTTGTGAGGCTTGTGATATGGCATTGATAGTTGTATCAAATACATTGCGTAGTGTGAATTTTATGGGGTTTTAGTCTTAGATGTGGTCAAATGTGCCATTGAACTATATGTTACACAGAACTGAACAGAGGTTTATTTCCATCAGCCAAGAGAAGAGAGCTAATGTGACAGTATGTAATCACGCTGCCATGGGAATGCTCGAACAAAAGCAAAATGTTTCCAAGAACGTGGCAGATCGTTCTTCTATTAATAGAGGGTTAGAACAAAGGATACTCAAAACCTTAACAGGGATATAAAATCTAGTTTGGTTTGAGCCTAAGCTTAGAAGCTAACAATGATACCCTTGTTTGAATTGTCTTGCATTATGACTGGTTGATTAAATATAAATGCAGACCTGATTGGATTGTATCCCAGCAATGAAACAGCCTTTTAAAACCCAGTAACATGAAGCAGTAGACAGGTACCCTGCTTGTCTTTCTGGGATATGGGAGCTGTAGTTGGTCAATAGCAAAGCTTATGCAGTCTCGGATTCTGTAAAAACCATGGTGTAGCAGAAATGGAATTTCTTACCAGTAACTGCTTGATACTGGGCAGTTCTGCTGCTTGGTTTGCTACTTGGCCATGGACGCAGGAAGGCAAAACATTCAAAAACAATAGCAGGAGAAGATGAATAAATTTATAATCAGGGCTTGGGACCATGAAATGCATATGGTGCTTTGTTTTTTTCTTCCAAATTTTTATTTTAAGATGCTGCAACATTAAAAAATATTCTTTGGCTGCAGGGAATAATTAACTCTGAAATTAGAAGCTTAAGGAATGGCAGCTGCACTTGTATTTTCCACAGTTAAATTATCTTTTTAGTTAGTTTACCTAATAGAATGAAATTGATTGTGCAAACCCTAAGAGTTTACCTTCCCATCAAGTCCTGATACTGCAAGTATATGAGAACTGGTAATTTTTTAAATTATTTTTTAATTTTTTATGCCAAGTAAAAAGTGGTCTTCTTGAAATTAGAATATGCACAAAGTGCTGAAGTCCTTTGATTCTCAGACTTCATTTGCACGGGCATCTTAAGGAGCAGAAGCTACAGAAACAGTTTGACTGGAGAGAAGTGCATTAGATTTTACAGTTAAAGTGAATGGAGGTGGTTAGGGCAGAGATGGTCTTTAAAACTGTCACTGGTTAGATGAACTGAAAGTTCACTGTCCTCTCAGTACACTTCAGTGCCTTCTTATAGCATATTAAAAAAAAAGTTTAGCAGCACCTTAGTCTGTGTGACAAAGTGAAAGTCTAGCAAAACTGTTTGGGAAATGAAAAAGCAAATAAACTCTCTTCAGTTTCTAGTGAGCGTGTAAGTATACTGCATACACAAGTAGAATTGATCTGTCAGCTTTTTACAGAGGTAAATTCTTATCTTCACCTGAAATTGCTTGGCTCCTCGGCTTTTATCTCCTCAAGCCTTTTGAAAAAGGAAATCTACTTTATTACAAGATTGCACACATGTGGCAAGAAGTGAGGTTTGTTTTTTTCATTAGAAACCATAAAAAAAAAAAAAAAAAAAAGAGAGAGAGAGAGTAAATGATGCTGCATGTTCCAGGACAGTTGGGAAAAACAGCTTCTGGCTTTTCTCTGAGAAACAACATGTGAAAAGTGGAATTTCTCAAGAGGCAGAAATTGATTTCTAAAAAAACGGAAATGGGTTTAGTTTTCTTCTTCAAAGTTTTCTTTGGCAACTTTGAATTTCCATGGAAGCTGTTTTCTCACAGATCTTGAACAATTGGTTGCTTCCTGTGGAAGCATTGGAACAGTCACTATTTCACCAGGTTAATGACAGCAGTGTTGTTGGGCAAAAGATAGTAGAGAGAACTTTATCCTGAAATAGATCTAAGCTACATTTTTAAGTGTTTTGGGTTTTCAGTAGGTAAGACCTGTGTATCTTCCAGCTGTGTTTTGAATACAAAGAGTTTATTTTTCTCTTCTCCATCTTGAATAGGCTTTTGTTTAGTTCGTAATGGGATATTGTACTAGGTTTTGATGATGCGTATGTATGCATCTAAGCTCTGTAGATTTCAGCTTTAACATGTGTAAAATACTACACTTGTGTCTTCCACCCCATCCTAGAAAAGTTTAGAAATTTTACGTGTGTATTTTTAGTTTGTATATCACATGAAGGTTGTAAATAAATTAATGTTTTCATGTTCTGAATTTGTTACGCTCTGCAGAGAAAATACAGCTTTCTGCTCACCATTTCCCCTCCTACCCCCAGTAAAGGTCAATGAGGACCTGTTCCAGATAGCATACCATCCAAGCAGTTTAGGTGGTTACTTTTGCATTTATGCACTTCCAACTCTTAAGAGAGGTGACAGGTAGTTGTTACAATGATTATTGAACAATTACATTTTTATTTTTAAAAAGGCACGTCATAATGCTAAGTAGTTTCTGGGTATGAAATTGAAATTATTAATTGTTGTTGTTGTTACTGGCAGAGATCACAAGTACTGGAAATACATTTTAGGAAATTCCAGTGTATGTGTGTTGCTTGATTTTTCTGGTGTCATGAAAAGTTATGCTTTATGTCAGCAGAATTGGGACGTTAAAGGACTTCTTGTTGCAAGTGTAAACTGCTTACCTTAAGAGTAGTCTGGAACAAAAGGCTTCTCTGAAAAAATATAACTACAATTCTCTTTTGTTTTGTTACCACTAAAATGTGTCACTTCTAACTTTGGGTGAAGCTGTCATGTAGTATTTGTTCAAAATCACTTTTAGAATTTTTCAGTTACCCTTTTCCATAGTGTCTTGGTGTGACTCATGAGTAGTATGTCTGGCTTATCTTTAAAGTGCCAGATGTTTCTCTCTTTTCAGAACATAAAATTGCCAGGGGAGTACTTTTATTTCCTTTGTATAAACAGTGCAATTAATTATTGAAATAATTGTGGTGAGCAGTCACTTAAAAAAGCTGGAGTTTAAAAAAAAAGAACAACATCCCAGTCTGTTTGACTGCTGATAGGATATGTGCTTGAGATTAAAGAAACAAAAACACTTAACACCTTGTTTTAACATTACATTTCCTTCAATTTTTAGTCCAAAAGTTTTGTAGTAGCATTTTTTTATCTTAATAATTTTTTATCTTACATCAACTATATGAGTATCACCCAAATACCAGCTTGTTTGACAAATAAATAAACGACCACATAGTGCAGTGTTAAGTCTGTTTTTTCAGACCAGTAACGCCATGCTGGGTGCTAAAGCAAAGAGCCTGAAGTTGTGATTCTAAAACTCTAAAGAAATGGTGTATTTAACATATTGTCAGGGGTCAGGGAAGCAGCGAGTGCCTCACTTACAAAACCACTGCACCATCTAGTGTCTCCCTGGGTTAGTTGTGAGTGTACAGCTTCACACTCCCCTCTGAGTTTTGCGGGTTTGCATGGATTTTCTGCATCACACAGAAGTAATTTTTCCAGAATTTGGTGGGTTTCTTCCGGAATTGGTTTTCCTGCTTTTTTTTTTTTTTTTTTTTTTTGCTGGTCTGCTCTGAGCTTCTTAGTGCTCTGCAAGTTCAGCTGAAGATGGAAATGCAGTTCCAGCTGCTTGAGTGCCTTTATTATATGCAGAATAGGGTTGGGGGGGAGAAGCAGGCTTGCTTTCTGTTCATGTATGCTACCTGGGCAGATACATTTAGTGTGTGTGTGTATATGTATGCATATATATAAATATCTAAAATATCTTTTTATTTATCTATCTTTATTTATATAGCAGATTATATTAGTATTACATACTTACCTGCAAAGCTTTCATAAAGGTTTCTTCTAGAATATCAGCAAACAGACAAGACACACAACCTCTTATGAGGTTATCCTAGGGTGAACTATATGCATGAGGGTAGTAATCTATTGTTTTATCAAAGATGGATTAAAAAGCAGGAGAGAATATATTTTCTCATGGTCTTATATACCCTTAAAGCCACTCAGGAGCTCTTATTTTCCTGTCTTTTTAATTAAAAGGTTTTTTCGGTATTACTTTTATTTCTCTGCTTCCAGTTGGACAGCAGAGCCTGAAAAGTTGTGGTGAATGGAGTTAAATCAAGCTGGTGGCTGGTCACAAGTAGTCTTCACCAGGGCTCAGTGGTGGCACCAGTTGTCTTTAATATCTTTATCAGTGATCTGGATGAAGGGATCAAGTGCATCCTCAGTGAGTTTGCAGGTGACACCAAGGTGGGCAGGAGCATTGATCTGACTGAGAGTAGGAAGATTCTACAGAAGGACCTGGACAAGGACCAGCACCAGTTGTATGAAGTTCAATAAGGCCCAGTGCCCGGTCACACCAACCCCATGCAATGCTGCAGGCTTGGAGAAGAGTTGCTAGAAAGCTGCCTGATGGAAAAGGACCTGGGGGTGTTCATCAGCAGCCTGCTGAACATGAGCCAGCAGTGTGCCCAGGTGGCCAGGAAGGCCAACAGCATCCTGGCCTGTATCAGGAACAGCGTGGCCAGTGGGAGTAGGGAAGTGATCGTGGCCCTGTACTTGGCACTGATGATGCTGCACCTCAAATACTGTGTTCAGTTTTGTGCCCCTCATTTACAGGGAGGGCATTGAGGTGCTGGAGTGCATTCAAAGAAGGGCAACAAATCTGGTGAAAGAGTCTGTTGAACAAGCCTCATACAAAGTGCTTGAGAGAACTGGGATTTTTTGGACTGAAGAAGAAGAGACCTTGTCACTCTACAAATGCCTGAAAGGAGGCTGTAACAAGGTGGGGGTCGGTCTCTGCTCCCAAGAAACAAGTGATAGGATGAGAGGAAATGGCCTCAAGCTGTACCAGGGGAGGTTTAGGGTGGATATTAGAAAAATTTCGTTACTGAAGTGGTCGTCAAGCATTGGAACAGGCTGCCCAGGGAAGTGGTTAAGTTATCATCCCTGGAGTTACTTAAAAGATGTGTAGACGTGGCTCTTCTGGACACGGTTTAGTGGTGGACTTGGCAGTGCCAGGTTAAAGATTGGACTTGATGGTCTTAAGGGTCTTTACCAAAATAAAGTCTTCTATGATTATATATTTAGTATGTCTCTTTAATAAAATGTAGCTTTTCCACCCTGGAGCATCCTTGAAGATGAAGCTTCATCTGATAGCTCAGTTGATCTTAATTGCAGAGTTCTAACATTGCTTCTGTTTTCTCTCCTAGTATTCAGATGTTCCTTGGCAATCCAGTTCAGCTCATGAAAATGGCAGTCCAGTGGGGAAAGATGAGCAGCTTTTTGATGCTTTAGGAATCTGGTTTGGCTTACTCTGAAGAGCCAAGCAGCAGAATTCATGGAGTGAGTCAAGGGGCTCCATGGAAATGAGCAGAAGGAGGATATAAGTTGCTAGTGTATTTAGTTCTTATCTTGTGAAAATGTACCTCGCCTGTGAGGTAACTGTGTGTTTTGGAAACCTGGCGAAAATGAAAAGGGGTAGTGGTCTTCTGGGAACCTTCCAGAGGTGTGTGGCTCTAGAGGCAAACAAACTTGAATGAGCCTGAGAAGAAGAAAGCATACAGGAAGAAAGCAAGCAAGCAAATGCATCTTGGTTATTTATTAACTGTTTCTAAAGTGATTTATGGCTTGAACTCAAAATATTTTAAGAAAATCCTTATTCTTCCATTTCTGTTTTCAAAGTGCTTGCCTTTCTTTCTGAAAATCTTCAATATAACTGGTAAGTATTTGGCTTTAAATATGTAGGGAACAGGGTTTTCCTAGGCAGTACCTAACTAGTATGGACAGATAATAACTTTCCTAAAAAATGTTTGTTGTAGTTTGTTGGTTGTTGCAACCAACCAATTTGTTGTTGTTAGTTGGCTGTTAGTAGTTGTTGTAGCAACTAGTATATGCATACCTCAGATAGTTATATCTAAGTTATATCTGCCTCTTCAGTTTTATTTAGGTGTTTCTTCTAATACAGGGTTGAAACAAATAAAAATAATTGGAGATTATTTGCTTTCTCTCAATAATCCAGAAAATGGATGCCACATTCTTTCCTGGCTTCTCTTCAGTGTCCAAGTAATTTATTCCCTTTGTTTTTTTAAATTGAAGAATAATTAAGTATTTGCAAAACTCAAACCCCATGCCTCTATTTTAATGTGTTTTTTCCTGTGGCTGTGCAAACGTCTTCAAAAATTCTTTCAACCGGGGGTGATGTTTCACCACTTTGAACCATTTTAAGAATGCCAATTCAGGAACTGTTATTGTGGGCAGAATGTGTGACATTCTTCACCTGCATTTAAGCCTTGTTTGTCATTGACGTGCTGTGAGCTGGATAAGGTGATATATTTTTAATTAAAAACACAGAACTTGTCAGAGCTCCAGATCATCGTAGATCTTTTGTGTGTATGCAAATTTTTTTCCATCTCTTTTGGCTTATTTTTTAAACTACTTTTGTGCACTAGAAAATCTGGGACATTATACTGAGAATGTTAGTAACCAGGCTACAATGCAAATGAGACCTGAATGTGTTTTTCAATTAATATTCTCAATAGTCTGGCCAACAGTGCTGTTGCCTTTAATCTCCTCAGTTCTGCATAGGATTGGATTGTAGCTAACTTTGTGTCCTGGAAGTCATTTGGATCTCATATGAGAGGGAGAAATAACAGCAAGTTCTCTCACCCTGGAATTTTTTCCCATCTGTTAGCTGTCTAAAACTCCCACAATGGAAGAAGGCTGACCCCTGTTTTCCTTTACAGGGGCTGCTTTGGTGTGAAACTTCTGTTTGACAGAATGGAGGGAGTCTATGCATTTGCTTCATTGCTCAACACTTTTCAGTGGACAGGCTACTTGACTTGGAGACATTAGTTAGCCTTTCTGTTTAGGAGATAATGCTAAGGTGATGAAGCTGTTTCTTCATGTAGGTCAAGGGAGAGATGCTGCCTCTTGCAGGCTTTGTTGTCACAGTTGGAGGTTGGTCTGGGGTTTTCTGGGAGCTTTCATTTTCTTTTCACAGCCCTAGTTTACAGACCACATCATCATACATAGTTTTCAATTTATTTTCCCCATGTGATTCGCATTCTATTGTCTGGATAGACTTCCACGAAGAACCAAGGTGTCAAATGTGAAAGGTTTGTCATTGCCACTTGTGATCTTCTGCTGGGGGTGAAGTTAGTCTTTAGTTTCCTTTACCTTTTTTAAAGAGACATGCTGGTAAAGTCAAAAAACTGTGTCTGTGACAGTGCTTGTTTGTTAGTTTTTAAAACTCTTTTCCATTTCACTTTAAAACATTTAACAGAGGAATTTATATTCTGGATAAATTGTTTTCCTCCAAAATGAAATACCAAATGCAAAAGCCTTCATCAGTCTGTTCACAGCTCTTGTTCTGACTTGAAGAAAATTCATATTCCTTGGCTTCCTGATGATTTTTTACAAATTGGTATTCAAGTTCCTTTAGATTTTGGTAGAGTCAGTCAATCTGTTTCTTTTTGCTTTTGAGAAAAGATCAAGGAAGAAGAGTTCTTGCCATTATAACCACCACTACAACTATTGGACAGTGTTCTGCAATTTGTGTTTTCCATTTGTGTTTTCAGCACAGTCCTTTTATGGTGCCATTTCTGGTTTTTGAGTTCTGTTGAAGCTTTGTCTTGGCAAGGAGAGCAGGAGAGCTAAGACAGCCTCAGATACATCCTTACATTTGTTTCTGCTTCCTGCTGTTCTAAAAATAAAAAATTAAATTTAAAACACAGCTTTGGAAGCTGTGAATGGGAGACTATTCAGAGGAATTGTTGTTTCTTTTAAAGTCTTGATGGAGATTTCAAACTATTTTGACACAACTCCTAACAACAGTCTTAAACTACCTCCAGCCAAGTCTGTGTTCTGGAAGTGGGAAGTGACAGTCAGAGGGTGGTGTCAGGGTGTTAATCCCAGACCCCCTGAGTGCCAGCTGAATGGTGCTGTGTTCATTACTCAGACTAGTGTGGAAGAGCTGGGGTTAGAGTTGGAACACAGGCTATTCAGTTTGGTCTTGATTTTAAATGGAAAAAACTGCAAGAAAATAATAATTAAAAAAAAGGGTGGGTGGGAGGGAGAAAAAAAAAAAGCTAAACAAAAGAACCCCTCCACATTTTCCACTGCTGTCTGAATTCTTACTCTTCAGTAATCAGAATTGTTCCACAAATGAAAAATGCAGTCTGCAGATGGAGATTTTGGTTCGTGTTGTGCACTGAACTTGGCACGTGTTCCTCTCTGTTCAGTGCCTGTGAAACTTACTCCCATAAAGCTTAGGCGAGAAGTCCACTTAAGGCTTAAATTTCACAGCATTCGTGTGTCATAGGTGGAATTGATAGCCTGACCTATTTTCCAATAAAGCCCTCTGTTTAAATGTATGATGAGCTTATCATTCTTACAACTATCTTACTAAATGCTTGATTAATAAGAGGGGGTGTCTGTTATTTTGTTTCTCCTTCTCTTTTTGCTTGCTGGAGCCAGGTCAATATTTCTATAAGTGTTTATTTGTGATTTTACATGTGAAGTTGAAGGGTTCACTCACATGTATACAATTATTTCTGCTTAAGAATTTCCTGGATTCAGCAGTTAAATTGTTAAATATAGATGCTGCTAAACCACAGCATTACTCAAGGCAGTGGAGTCAAGTGGTAGTTTTTAGTGTAAAATGTTATAGTCAAAATATGAATTTTCAAATAACCTTTTCTACACTTCTTAAGCCTTTTTTTAAAAAGTTTCAAGTGGGTTCCTGGTGGGGTGAGCCCAAATGTGCTTGGAAGAAGACTAACTTGTCTTTTTCTGACAATTTAAAAAAGAAACAGGTTGTAAGATTGCCGTACTGCTGTTTCCTGGGGTTTCCTAAAGTCAGAGTTAGTTGGACTCCTGGTAGATTTCCCTACTGTGGTTTTGATGTGTTTCTGTGTGAAACTGACGGCAGGATTTGTTCGAGTATGTAGGCCACTATTGTATTAGAATTACATAACCGAGTTGAGTGGTGGAAACAGATGAAAAGACGGGGATGTACTGCCTCCCCTCACAGATTATATCCTGCAACAATGAAGACAGCTCAAGCTCTGCAGAGAATGTGGTCACATGCAGTCAAAAAGTTGGGGATTTTGAAAGGGCACGTGAGTTGTTTGGGTTTTTTTGTTGCATCTTGCTCTGAGTCCTCTCCCCCTACCCCCTCTTCCCCTCGTGTATCCTTCGCCTCTCCAGATCACTTCTACCACCAGATTAACTGTTGTGGCAGGTCTTCTGGTTTTGTTCTTCTTTCATTGTGAATGAAGTTGTCTTCAGTCATCTCTCAGAAGCAGGTAATTGTATAAATCTCTGATGTCTGCCAGTGAGAATTGCAAGAGCTGCCTGTTCGTGGAACACACAGGATTTTAGCACTTAGACTCGTTTCCTGCTAAAAATTCTGTTAAACAATCTATTTTGGGGATGTAAAAAGCAGCTGTCATTTTTCGTATGTCAACATTAGGCAGATTTAAGCAAATCCTGACCACAGTGTTCTAATTAGAAATGGACTGACTTTAGTCAGTTCTGAATTCAGACTAGCTAATGACAGGAATTTGCAGGTAGCCTGCTATCTGTGTAAAACCTGAGCAGACTTGCAAAACAGTTGCTATTAATAATTGCAGGTGGGATTCTTAACCATTTTGCTTATATTTCTCTCTCCACTGTTTTGGTATAAAGTTTTGTTGTGAATTTGTGATCCTATAAACGATGCACAAGCTTCTAAAGATGCCTTTGTGTTTCCTTGCAGTGGAAATATGAAGAGCTTGGCAAGGACATAGAACTTTTTTGTAACCCATCCCTTGATGTATTCAGAGGAGAGTCATCTTATTAAAGGTGGAATACAGGAATTTTGCAATTGTGGTGGAGATTTCAGTCTTAGTTTTGACTGAGTCCACAACTGATGATTTTTAGTATTTGTAGTGTCTCCCTCCCTCTCTCTCAATCTTCTCCACTAATCTGCCAGCATGGGTTAGCATTGTGGCAATGGCAAGCTGCAGTACATTTTATAATGTTAAAGAGATTATTGCTTAGAGATTTGAGGGAGTACAGATGTGTTTCGTGCCTTATGTGCTTTCAAGGTGACCATTCAGCTCTCTGAATTTTATTACAGAGCCTGCATAGCTTTACCAGTATGGAAGAACAAGTCCTGATGTCTTGGTATTTGTTCTGCTTATAACAGCTTGCAAATTCTCAGTGCACTTGCCTTTGCTAGTATAGCACAAAGTGAAAGGGAGGCAGTGCAACAGGGAGCAGTTTCTAAAAATGTATTATTTCAACAAATATCTATGAATTTTAAAGTTTTTTATTATTATTATCTTTTGTTTGTTACTCAGCAAGTTTCAAGTTAACACAAACCCCCAAAATTTATACAGAAAATACCCAAGCTGGTTTCTGTTAACTGGCAGAACTTCAAGGCACAGATGAAGTGATATTGGAGGCTCAACATCTTGCAAGGCCTTAATTGTGGTACCTGTAGGCAGTAGTTTCTCTTCCATTCTTATTATTTATTTCTGTGACCAGGTACCATGAAACTTATTTGTCAGAGCAAAATAAAATTGTTAGTTTACAGTGCTCTGATTTACTATACAATTCAGCTCTCTGATTGTGCACAAAGTTTTACCTGTGGCACTGCTCATGGGAGGCCTACTTTTCTGGAAGTTAATTTCTGTAGGCTTACCTTACAGGAATACCCAGAAATTTGCCACCAGTATCTTTACTGTTCTTTCCTTAGTCCTTTTTCTCTGGTGTGTTGTACTAAATAAGCAGTCATTCCTTAGGCCTTTCTTTAGTAGGTACTGTATTGAAAAACCTGGACTTAAGAGTTTTCTGGAAGAGAAAGACAAATATGCTGCTTTTTGTCCCCACAGCTATGAAGTGCTTGTCACGAGCATCTTGACTGCCTCACTATTTTCCCTGAGCAGGCTTGACTTCATATTTTAGTCTGGGAGGTATTGTTGGTAAGAGCTACACACAGGAATGTCATTAATTTAGGTGATGTTCTTGTTACACGTGTAAGTTGTTGAGCCTTTGAACAGTGGGAAGGATGGAAAGGATTTGCCATTTCCACTCCTTCTTCAAAATCTGAATTCAGCTGCTTGCCCCTTACATTTTACCCATCATTTGATACCATCTTTCATTTCTAAAACTTTTTTCAGTGAAGTGAACTGGAATTTAAATCACACTGGGGCTCTTTTTTAGCACAGGCTGAATTTCTTCACAGTTTATTATCCTATAGAAAAGCAGGACAGTGATGGTGTAGCCAAGGGTCAGTAGTAGGTGAACTGTAATTGAAAAACAAACATACATTTTCATACACACCTTGTCACTTCTATTTACTGCAGCATCACAGCAGCTGAAAAAAAGAACTTAATTAAGAAATTAGTTACTTACAGAAGGATTTATGTGTAAGGAAATGTTTGTAGTGAGCTAGTTCAGTATCAGCTAGTCAGAGGGTTAGGCATGTCAGCTGATTACCTGGAAATATTAGATAAAATAATATAACCCTGTGCTTCAACAGAGCAATGACTGACACAAGACACATGTTTTAATATTAACAGTTGAAAATGCCACTTTCTTGCTTTATCTACATTAGTCGAAATTTAGAAATACTTTAGAAAATGGTATTAATTTTAATATAAGCCATCCTCTCTTCCACGTATTTTAAATTAATCTTTTAATTAGACCAAAAAACTTGCTGAAACTGGAGAGTTTGTTTTATTACTGGGAGAGCAGTAGAAGTTCAATACAGTTCAGTGTAGTAAAATTCCGAGTAAGAATGCTGAATCTTTTGTGTATTCTTGCAGGAACTCTGAATGGGACTTAAATTTAAGTTTGTTTTTCAATACAGAAAATGTGTAAAACTGTGTAAACCAAGTTCCTCTTTGGTATGCTCAGAATCTACTGGGAGGATGCATAATGGGGTTCCTTGTGTTTCAGGGTCAACATCCATAACTTGCTAAATATTTGTGTACTGCCAGAAGACTTTTACTCTGGAAATACAAGAGATGCTTGAAAGTACAAGCATACCTTTCCTGTGTCACTTCTCTCTCTATTGTTTTGCAATTCAGTTGTCAGTAATCTTTTTCAATGCCTTTAAGAAGATTATTAAGTCAAAACTGAGCTTCTATCTGAACTTCAGTTTTCTGTGCAAACTCTTAGCTTCCCTGGAAAGAAGACAACTTTTACCAGTAAGAACAAATAAACCTATGGCTTGAATATGTACATGCACATACTCTTGCAATGCCTGGATTTTTCTTCTGCAGCAAATGCTTTGCATTTTGAAATGTGTGCAGTGCATCAAAGATTGTTTCTTGTATTTCTCGTTTTACAAGGCAAGTCCTGGAGGGGCTGGCTCTTTAGTATATGATGCATCACAGCTGGGTGATTATTCTGTATTATATTTTAAGCTGTGATGTTGGAAAGATTTCAGGTTATATCATGTAAGATAAACTGATCAGGATCAGTTTTAAGTGGAAAAAAAATGTTTCTGAGAAGTGTCACCAAAACGAATATAGAAGTCTGTATAGTGACACGCTGTGATTTCCTGTAAAATTTAATTTCTTTAGGGCAATCTAATTACTCAGTTACATTATCGATAGTGGACAAAACATTTTGTTAAATCCACATGAACAAGAAAGCAAAGGCTCTGAAGGGTATTTTGTTCTGAAAACCTGAGTTTCAACTGCTAGTCGTATTACATGCTGGGATGGAAAGGTCTTCTGTAAGTTTTTTGTGTTAATTGAATTAGGGGGGCTATGTAATGCTAATGTGTTCCAAATTAAATGTTTTGCTGAGAAGACTTTTCCCAAAAATCAGAACGAGCTGTTAAAATCAGTGAAATCCAAAGATTCTATGACTCTGGAACTATTAATATTTTTTGACTTCTTAAAGAAAAAATGTCATTAATTGAAATACATATGTTTCTTACTAACTCTACCAAATTATTAGAATACACAGCTTTGTACATCCCATGTGTTTTAATGGGATGTTTCATATCTTAATTTAGATAGTTGTATCCTCTGTGCTTTACTAATTGGTTTCTGTGTGCAACAGGCCCCAGGCATGGAAGAGCTGATATGGGAACAGTACACTGTGACCTTACAAAAGGTGAGTGAGTGCTTGTATTTTAAATTTTCAAATCATTCAAGCACTACTTTAGTCTAAATATGTTTTACAATAGATGTTATTAGCATATCTGAGTCTAGAATAGGACTAATTCATTGTCCAGATCAGATGAGGTTTTCATTTTAAAGCTTAATTGCTAGTTAGTCACACATGACTCCTTAATGTTAAGAGTAAATTAAATGAACAATCTAAGTACTATTTTTGCTACTGCTCTGTAATGACAGGGTAATATGCCACATGCCAGCCACATATCTAAATTCATTATTGAATAACCTTAAAAAAACCCAGATGGTTCCATGAAGCAGTTGTGTTTGTTGTTCAAACACAGTGATTGTTTGTAACAATCACTGAACATGATTCCACCAATCTGATTCTTTTTATGTATATATATATATATATATATACTTTAATATATCCCAAAATAGCATATAGTGGAAAATTACTGTCTTTTTTTTTTTTAAAAACATATGGACTTGTTTTTATCAATTGTTCTAAGGCAAGAGGAAATATCTCACTATGTGGAGTTCTCTTGAGTTAAAGAACATATATATCTTGTTTCCAAGTTCTGTAATGGCTAGGATGCTGCACACATACTTCAGGATGAATGCTTTGGCAGGCATCTTCCAAGCTGTTCTGATATCTGGTTTTAGTGAGCAGCCTCTGCTTTGCTGCTTGCATTTTATTTAACATGTCCTGCAATGAACTCAACTTGATGATCTAAGGTAAAATCTATTCTACATGTTCTACATGTCCTGTTACATGTGCTAAATTGTTGAAAAAAGATTGCTTTTCAGGTCTCAAAGGCAGTTTTATAGTTTTTATATTGTTTTGACTTGAAGCATCATACTGTTTGCTGTAAAACTAAGGTGCAGCTGTTTACTGTTAAAAAATAAATAAAACAACACAAATCATTGCTTTTTTCCTCCTGAAAATGTGACATGAGCTAGTCCGTGATGAACTGCATACCCTGAGTATAAGCTGTGGGAAAAGCACCACAAGTGCACTAAGTGTATTACTTTTCCATTTCCTTTAAATGTGACATAATTTGTATCTTATAGTCACAGAGGTCTGTGTTACATAGCTGATAAAATTAAACCTGTGTGTTTAACAAAATATATGGCTTAGTGCATGCCTTCTTGTCTGCAGTTCGGTTACGGTCATAGTTCTCAGATCTACTGTTGCAAACATGCTTTCTTTGCATCCTGTTATGTATTTCCTTGATATTACTTATGCCATTTCAGGTCAGCATGGGCCTGATGTTTCTATGATGACAGGTTTCACATAAATTACATGTTTAAAATAGCTTGTTGGGAGAGGGAATAATTTTAGAGAATTCACAGATTTGCTGCATGCTTTTTGTAATCAGACATGATCTCGCTTAGTCTGATCGAGGAGTAAGTAGTTAGTGCAAACAAATCATAATGCAGATGAGATTCTGGAAAAGCTGTTCCAGTTTCCCAAGCATCACTAACAAAATTGATATATCTAACAATAAACTGGGGTGGTGGACGAAAATGCCAGCTAAGTTAGCAAGTCCTTTGCTTTATTACTAATCGTCAAAAGGCTGCAGACTGAGATTTTGGAATATGGGAACACATCTTCTTGTTATATGGATTTGTAAACTTACTCCCTTTTAAATCTAGACATGCTCTTCTCTGGACACAGCTATCATATTTTAAATAATACCTAGGTAGAGTACCATCACAGAAACATTCATGTTGCTCTTCTTTCTCCCTATCAAAATTCTTATGGATGGAACTAAATTTTGTTGTATTTGTTTTTGTTGTAAAGGATTCAAAACGGGGATTTGGGATCGCAGTTTCTGGTGGCAGAGATAACCCTCATTTTGAAAATGGTGAAACATCCATAGTGATTTCAGATGTTCTTCCCGGTGGTCCAGCAGATGGATTACTTCAGTAAGCAATATCTTATTTCTCTGGCCTATTTTCAGTTGCATGGCTGAGTATGTAAAACTTTCAGGCTTGGTTGAAATCCTGGGGATTTAACCCACTCAAGTTTTGATGCCCTTTTGAAAAACTATGTGTCTGGTTTTAATTAAAAAAACACAATGAAACCCACAAAACAAGCAAACTCCTCTCAGAGGTGTTTTTTTTTGTTTTGTAAGAAATTACATTAACATTTTTTCTGGTTAAGTATGTTTCTCTTACAGTTATATTTCTTCTCAAGGAACAGTAGAAATACTTATCTTAAAGCATTCTCCCTGGTTATCCTTCAGGAAACACATTTAGTGATCAGTCATTAGTTTTCAAGAGAATGGCCCACATCAGCCCTGAAAAATATCTTCACTTTTAAGCAATAATGAGGGAAGGAAGAGAAACAAAAGTGTTTGCTGAATATTTATTTTATATTTCAAAGAAGAAAAATACACAAATTGTTTCTGTAGTTCTCCAGGTAACATCATCCTTGGTAAGGCAAAATTTATCAGTAATTCTAACCAAGTAATTTTGAATTTTGGGGTGAGATAAACAATTTCTTGTCCAGTGCTGATCAGTTTCTCATCCTTTGACTTATGATTCCTGATGAGAACTAGCCAATCTGGAAGACGAATGCTGAAGTTGTGCAGTAGTATTAATTTAAATAATAGTAATTAATTTTGCCAAATGTTAGTTTTTTGTGAGGTAGTGCAAAGGCTGACGTGTGAGTACTTATTGAAGGAACAGATAAAAGTATTACTGTGAAGCAAGTAGAAGCCATCCTCTATGTCAACATACAAACCCTTCATTTTATAGCAGTGATCTCTGTACAACACTACTGTCATCCATTCCTTTCCATGATCACCTGTGGTTTGGGAATAAAGTCATGTGCACAAATCATGTAAAATCCTCAGTACAGTAAAAACTACGACAAGGCAGCATGAAGCTATTTGGTTCCATTCAGTCAAAACACATCCTGATGAAAATGAACCCAAAGCCATTCCTCCAATGAACTGGCCAATACAGGTCTAACCTTCAGAGTGTGTGGGAACTATAACCCTGCAGTCCATTTTAGGGTAAAATGAGCATAAATAGGCAGGAGCTGTTGGTGTAGTTTTACAACATTAAGATTTATACCATTTTTGGTATAAATGTGAAGTGAGCTATTTGAACTCTCGTATATATATAGAAAGAATTTTTTCACGGAAAGGGTGATCAGACATTGGAACGGGCTGCCCAGGGAGGTAGTGGACTCTTCGTCCCTGGAGACATTTAAAAAGAGACTGGATGTGGCACTCAGTGCCATGGTCTAGTGACTGCAGCAGTAGTTAATCAAGGGTTGGACTCGATGATCTCTGAGGTCCCTTCCAACCCAGCCTATTCTATGATTCTATGATAAAGCCTGGATGAAACAGATACTGGAATACAGATAATGGAATACTGGCATACTCATTCAGTAAAAGGAATGGGAAGGGCATGAAAAGAGACATAAAAATCATTCAGGAGGTAAGAAAAAGTACCTTATAAAGAGAGGCTTAAAGTGTGTAATCTTCTTATTTAAAAAGAAGATTGTGATGTGACTTGATTACAGTGAAGAGAAAATAATGGGTACTAAAGATTTCTTTTATCTAGCAGAAAATGGCACGGTAGCCAATAATCAGTTGAGCTAATACTCTGAGATTAGTAACTGAGTAGTCACCAGAATAAACTAATATGAGTGGGTTTTTTGGTTTTGTTTTTTTTTAAATCTCCTGCACTTATGGGCTGTCTCCTGGGAGTGGCTGAGTTGAGTCTTAATGGCCTCCTGACACACAGGAGGTCTGAACAAATGAGTTAGTATTCTTTTTTTGCCTTTCAGGGCAGGGAGGACTTCTTCTGTATTGTAGTTTGGTTGGGTTCCCACCCACCCGCTCCCCTGTCATCTTTCCTCAGAGTAGATGGGACCTGAATACAAGGCTTTCAGAAAAGTGTACTAGAGGAGCAAAATTTGTCAAGCTTTGAAAACATACGGCTATATCTGTAGCAATTTGAAGCTGTCTGGAAACTCTTATTTAGCTATAAAAAAAATGTAGGACTAGTTGTGAAAGACTTAGTTCCAACTGAAGAAAAAAAAAAAAAAAAGAGTAAAAGTTTTAGTGGTAATCACAAAATATTCTTTAAAAACCAGATTTTTTGACATTATGTCAAGCTTCTTACAGTACATGTACAAAGATGTGCACCATTGCCCAAAGGTTAATCTTCAAGTTGTACTGTTTGTATTCAAACATCATTTTTTAAGCAAAACTCCCTGTTAAAGAGAATGAAATCCCTAAGTTCCCACTGGGGAAAAAATTAAACATATATATATATATATATATATAAAAATATGTATATATTTATATATATATATATAAATATTCTTATATATATAAATATACATATTTATATATATGTCTATTTTTATATATATATGTCTATTTTTATATATATATATATATAAGTACATATATATACACATACATATACACATATAAAAAATTGTTCTGGTGTTTTAATGAAGCTTTCTCTTAAATGTGTTTTTTTTCTTTTTCCACTTCCCCATCTTCCAGGGAAAATGACCGAGTTGTCATTGTTAATGGGACCCCAATGGAAAATGTTCCACATTCTTTTGCTGTCCAGCAGCTGAGGAAAAGTGGCAAAGTGGCCACCATTGTAAGTAAATTACAAATGTATTCATTCTACATTAGTATATACCTGTGTAATGAGTAAAGACTTCTTGTTTTTTGCAATGAAATATAGAATACGTTCATAAAGCAAAGCAAGCCATTGCCCAATAGAAAGTTCAAAAGAGCAGTTGTGGAGTCTCCTCTGGAGATACTCAAAACTCACCTGTAATCCTGTGCAGCTTTTATATATATATGTATTTTATATATTTTTTTTAATGCTGCTGCTTTAGCCAGGGGTGCTGGACTAGATGATCTTCAGAGGTCCCCTTCATCCCCTACCCACCCCTACCATTGTGTGAAAGACATAGTAAATACTTGTCCTGCACATCCAAATAATCTAATTTACTGGTTGTTCTATACATAGAACATTTTTGTGTGATTTGATTTCAGCCTTTATATATTGAATTTCACACTCTTACCATTGGAGACTTCTGTTTGTTTCATGTTGCACCAAACAGGTAGTCAAAAGAGCCAGGAAAGTTCAGGCTGCTGCGCTGAGGAGAAGCCCCTCCCCTGACTATGAGGACAGAGCTTTAGATGTAAAGGATGACCATGCAGAATTTGATGGCAAAAGCACTCGAAGTGGCTACAGTGAGAGAAGCTGGCGTAGTGGTAATGGAGGGCGCAGCCAGAGCTGGGGAAACAGCCTGGATCAGAGCTACAGGGATGAGCAAGACAGGGGACGCAACCGAAGCAGAGGCCGTGACAGGGAATGCAGCTACAGCCGTGACAGAAGCCATGGCAGGAGCATTGACAGGAGCTTGGATCGAGACTATAGAAGGGATCGGAGCCGGGGAAGGAGCATTGACAGGGATGATGGCTATCAACGGGCCTACAGAGGAGATTACAGCCCACACAGCTACAGCCATGGATCTCAAGCTGATCGGTATGGGAAGGAAGCGAGGAGTCGAAGTCGGGACAGGCTGCGTTCCCGAAGTCCTTCACCTGAAATACATCATCAGCATGAATACCTTGGGCCCCAGGATCAGAATGGACCCATCAGTGTTCTCTTAACAAAAGGCAGACATAATGAAGGTAGATATCACAGGGGAGGAGAGGAACCCCACTTATATTGGTGGGGGAGGCAGAGAGGCTGAATATTCTCTGATTTTAGAGGTCGAATGTTGAGTTTCCCAACTGATGGCTTAAGTTGTTCATTCTTGGCTGGTTTGTGGTGATTTTTGCCTTTAGCACCTTGAATTTCACCTGTGAAAAAATAGCTGTTCGCCTACATTGTTTCAGTCTTTTCCAAACACTCTGTCCTTTGGCTTTCCATTCTGTCTGTCCTATTCTTCTGGTTCTGGTGGGAAACATGGATCTGGTCATGCTTCAGATTATACTTGGCAAATGTACAAAAGGGTCAGCTATAAAGGGTGCAGAGTAGGCTATACATTTAATAGTGTGCTTACTTTTTCCCTTTAGTATAATAGTTCCAAGGATTGTTGCTTCTAAATGTTTCAGAATATGAAAAGCCAAGAAAGCTTTATATGAAGAGCCACGAAAGATATAAGATGCAATATGAAGATGTAATATGATGTAATATGATGTTTGTTCTTAGTGAGAACAGAAATAGGAGAATGAGCCTGGGGTTAAACGAGTTTACTAGGTCTACGGTTTTTTTTCTTTTCTCATGGTGTAATGGGATGTGATGCATGTACACTGTCTAGTTTTTGAGAAAGAGCATCCTTACTCGTCTTCTAAAATGCATTGAATTATTTCCTTGATTGCAGAATATGGTCTTCGGCTTGGAAGTCAGATCTTCATAAAAGAAATGACCCGTACTGGCCTGGCAACCAAAGATGGCAATCTTCATGAAGGGGATATAATTCTCAAGGTCAGTTCTGGTTATACTGCTAGGAGTTCAGCAGGCATTTGTTGTACCAGTTGCTCTGGAGGATGTCATGTTATAGTCAAATTCACTGCTAAACTTGAGCACAATATGAATTTGTTTGTTTACTTGCAGTGTTATTGTTGCTTTTTTGTGTCCAGATCAATGGTACAGTGACAGAGAATATGTCTTTAGCTGATGCCCGAAAACTGATTGAAAAGTCACGGGGGAAGCTCCAGCTCGTTGTCCTCAGGGACAGGAAGCAGACACTGCTCAACATTCCTTCATTGAATGACAGTGACTCAGAAATGGATGGTAAGGTTTCATGTAGAATGAAGCTTATAATATTTTGCTGTGGCAGAGTGGTACTAGGTTCTTTTAAAATTAATAAAAATAAAACAATCCTAAGTAATAGCCAATTAAGTACCAAGCCCACTATCTTTAGGTGAAAGAAGAATTTTTTTATTTTTTTTTTTTAATAATTTTTTTTTTTTAATAATTACATGTTGAGCAGGGACAGAGATAGAAGAAGCATTGTTGGTCTGGCAAAATCAATCTTACTTCTCTGAACAAACAAGTCAGTTGCTTTAATAAAGGACTTCGGCGTTAAAAATGATTTGATGGGACTTGTCTGTCCTTTTAAGGGCTTTAACATTTTGTTACAGCATTCAGTAGGAGGGCAAAAATGTCAGGATGATGAAATTAAGTTCCCCTGGACAACTGGGCATACTGTTTCCAGTATCTATTCTGTACAAGGAACTCTCACAGTGTATGACCTGTATCTCTCTACAACACCTTGCTTTGAGAAGGGCTCAGGGTGTTGGGGAAGCAGAATGTTACATTATTTAATGAAAGATATTTGCTTCTCTAATGTCAGAATATTGGCTACTAACTTTTTGTCAGTTTAACTGTGAAGTCAGAGGTATGGTTCAAGTCTCAGAGCTCCTCTATCTCTTTTGTCACTGAAAAGCAACAATGTGAAGACTGTTAATGTGCAGATATTCTTCTGTTTGGGAACCACCATGAAACCTCAAATAAAAAAAGGCTGCTAACACTAGTAATGAGTCTACGGTATGCTCAAAGTGGTTGAAATATTTTTGAGGTGCTGGGAGACTGGAAGCACTAAAAGTCATATGGCACTTTTTTTAACCCAAGTCAAATGCAACTCAGAACAGGGGCAGACTTAAAGGTTCAGCGTAACTTACATGTGAAATTTTTGTAAAGAAATCTGGTGATCAGACATGAAGATAGTTTAAATAAATCCTGTATTTCTTGATTTGCTGCTCTCTTCTCAGACATTTCTGAAATAGAGTCAAACAGATCATGCTCCCCTCAAGATGAGAGATTACATCATTCTGATATAGATTCACATTCATCTAATGAAAAGCTGAAAGAGAAACCAAGGTAAGAAGTGGTATTTTCTAGTCCATTTTTGTAATGGCTGCCAAGTACATTCTTAAAATACTGATTTCACTACATTTCTGTTTCTTTCTTTTAGTGCAAAAGATGATCCATCTGTTAGGATGTCCAGAATGGGTGCAATGCCTACACCATTCAAATCAATTGGTGACAGTGCTATTCCTGCAGCTGCAGTTGCAGACACAAACAAAGAAACAAAGCACCAAGATGATCCAGCAGGTCAGAGTTTGAATTTTTTGGTTCCTCTTCTTTTCCTCTGGCCACAAAATATCTACCCTCCCAATCATGTTGCCGTATCTAGTTGCTTATTATCACCTTGTAAAGACAGTACTCTCCTAAAGCATCTACTGTAGCCTGTTGCCCTAAGCAGCTGTATAAAGCTATTCCTGAAAGCTGTCCTAGCTTGTCTGAAAGAGTTCTGTATCCTTCCCTTGGACTTTTTGTCATTTTTCAAGAATAAAAAAAAAAGGCAACTAAATCAGTTCTAGTCTTCTAGTCAGAAAGATGCTTGACATTTAAACTTTAGCGTGTAGGGTTTTGATCGCTATTTGATAGCTTAATGTTGCTACCATTTATTCTTTTTTAAATAATTCAGTAATTGCCTTCTTTATATACAGTGTCTCAAGCAAAAGCAGCTACAAGAACAATTCTTAAACCCAGCCCTGAAGATGAAGCAATATACGGGTAAGGTGGCACTTGTCACGTTCTTTTGCACTCAGTGTTTTTCCAGTAACTTTAACCTGGGTTTTGGTTGCACGGGGTTCACTTTCTTTTTGCCCGTTTTGAATGGAGCTTCCTTTATAACTTAATGCCAAGAAAAAATGACACTTCTAACTGTGAATTAAACTTAGTTTTAGAATTACCTGCCTGGAAGGTGTATAACACCATATGCTTCTGGGTTTGCATGGGAATATACACAGTGGTATATTTCTATATTTTCTTCTGCTCTGTTTTGCACTTTGAGATATTATTTGAGGTACTGTGCCCATTCTGGGGCTTCCCAGGACAAGAAAGATATTCATACATTGAAGCAAGTCTAAGATTTGGTGGCTGCAGCATATGACCTATGAGAAAAGATGAAGAAAACTTGAATTGTTAAGCCAGGAGAAGATAGGACCTTAAGGGATATCTTAGTGCTCTCTGCAACAACCTAATGGGTAGTGGGTGTAGAGAAAACAGAGCCATACACTTCTCAGAGGGGTACAGTGGCAGGACAAATGAAGGGCACAGGCTGGAACATCAGAAATTCTGACTTTATGTAAAGAAGAAAACTTTTAAAGAAGTGTGGTGAGCCACTGAAACAACTTTCCTGTGTGTGTTGCAGTATCTCCACCACCAGAGGTACTCCAAATGTTGCTGGTCAAGGTGTGAAACGCCCTGCACTGAGCAGGGACATTCTAACCTGTGCATTTCTATGGAACTGTGTTTTACACCTCTTCTGTTGTTTTACATGTATGCAAAAGACAGCTCTCCCCTTCACTGCAATACTAAGATATAAAGAGAATGTCCTCTAATTTGTAAACAAGCTTTTTGTAAGACAAAGCCAAACATGTGGTTTCTTTACAGGCTGGAAACTTCTATGCAGAAGTTTGTGTCTTTTCTTCAAATCCAAGCCTGTGCGATTAATGTTGCTCTGCTAGTCTGTACTGCTTAGAAATTAACAAAATATTGCTTCCAAAGTTTATTTTTGTGGGTATTTTTGATTATTTATATTAATGGTCAAATGGAACCTGGTAGTATTGATTCTTTAACAATTAAGACACTAAAGTTTGGAAACTATTAATAGAAAAACAACTTACATGTTTTCTTTTGAGAGTTTCCAAGTACAGAACTGAAGGGAGCCTTGAGACTTCAAGGAGAAGCCTGATGATGTTTTGAAGTATTGGAGTATTTTATTTTTTGAAGCTTGGAGTATTTTATTTTCTCAAATGGAGTCTCTTTACAGATCTTTGCTATGTTGGGCCCTGCATATGTTGTCCATAATGTGCAAATTAATCGAGTGATTATTTTGCTGAAGAGGAATTTATAATACAAGCTTAGGGTATTACTGAGAAAGGCTGACAGATAATTACTGTCCTCTGTTTTGGAAGGTCACTCAGGCATACAGCTTTCTGAACAGCTAAAAACACACTGATTGTTAACATACCAGTAAAGTATACTTGGAAATACTTATTATGAGAAAATTTGAAGAAATCTGTCTTTCAAACATCTTAAGCTGCAAAGAAAATAGGTGAAAATTTTATTCATATATCAGTTCTCAGTTGTGCAGAGGAAAAAACCAATGAATATGATTATTTACAACTCTGTCTGTTTTCACAAAACAACCAGATGCTCATCAGAGAGAGGATCTCAGATAGGCAGGGAACTATTCTGGGGCTTCAAGAACAGGGAATTGTTTTCCTGCCCTCTCAGGTCTCTTTATGCCACTTAGTCACCCTTCCTAGTTCAGTTTCCACACTTAAAATGCAAATTCTCTGCTTCCTTCCCTCACTGCAGTTACCTGGGTAAATATGGACTATATGGTGGAAGAAAGGAGCTGAGATGATTATGATATCATTTTGTTGATAGGTTTGCAGTTATTTTCTCTTTACAACCTGATATTTTCATATGCCTAACATCTGACCTGACTTCCTTTTTTCTGCCTGTAAATCTTAGTCCAAATACAAAAATGGTGAGATTCAAGAAAGGGGACAGTGTGGGTCTACGACTGGCTGGAGGAAACGACGTAGGGATATTTATTGCTGGAATTCAAGAAGGAACCTCTGCTGATCAGGAGGGTCTGCAGGAAGGAGATCAGATTCTTAAGGTATAAATACTCTGAAATGCAAATCAGTTTTTTTGTGGCTTTTGTTTTGTTTCCTTCTTAGTGAAAGTAGGAAAGAAATTGTGATTTAGGAAATCCAGTTGTTATTTTGGAAGCATGTGTATGGTGGAGGGATTTTACTGAAATGAGTTTTTGTAGGAGAGTTGTATATCAAGCTTCAGTTTAAAATTCTAGGGAAGGGATATGTAGGAGAAATATTGATCAAGAAAGATGCCCTAAGATGGGAAAATTTATTTTCTGTAAAATATTTCTTTCTAGTGTTGGTGGGGTAATAAATGAGGCCAGCATATTTTTTCTTTTCTTTCTTTCTTTCTTTCTTCATGTTCCTTGAGTAACTGATTTTTTTTCTTTTTCCCAGTTTCAGTTTTTCACCATATTAACTATGTCATTTTGTCCTCTTACATTCTCCTTCTTTTTCTGAAAATTTGAATAGATGTCAAATGTAATAGGCAAAAGCCTTTATTTTCAAGGCATTTTGGAGCTTGTTAGAAGTATCTAGCAAGTAACAAGACTCTAGCAGTGTACATCCAGGACCTTGTTATTTCAGAAAGATTACTGTTAATAGCTAAAGGAATTTAGGATTAAATTTTTTTTAGATGGAAAAAAATTCTTTGGCTTTTACTTGCATTGTTGATTTTTCAGGTGTTGATTTTGATTTTTTAAAAATTTTTTTTGGCATGTAGGTAAACACTCAAGACTTCAGAGGCATTGTGCGGGAAGATGCTGTTTTGTATCTCTTAGAAATTCCCAAAGGTGAAACGGTAACAATTTTGGCTCAAAGCAAATACGAAGGTAGGTGTTTTGAACTAAATGTGTACATATCAAAGAAGAACTTTTAAGCTCTGTTTTGTCAGTGCAATCACAGATAACCTCTCGTGCTTATTCTTGATATCACTTTAGTTACCCTTCTCTTGAGTAGTTTGGAAGAGAGCTGTATTCCATATCACAAGGGTCACCATGATGTGCACGTGCCATGTTTTTCAGAGCAGTTTTCCATCTCTTTCATTATTAGCACACACCATCTCCTCTTAATTCTGAAGAGTGGCTCTGTACTGCAGCTGCCCCAAGATGTGCTGTTAGGATTCCTTTTCTGCTGTGCCTTGGCAGTGTGAAGGCAGATGGCAGCAGCTGGACAGTTTGATTGATAAACAGCCCAGCAGACAGCAAAGCCATTTGCTTTCCTGTTGGTGACACAGCTGCTCTCATACTGAAGTACCAGAGCTCACTATGGCTTTGGGAAGGCACAGGTACCTCCTTCCCTCAGAGCTGGAAGGGCTGTACATGTCCAGACGTAGAACTCTTAATAATAATAGTGCATTTAGGGCAATAGCTGTGAAGGCAGTTGTTTGGGGTTTTTTTTTTCATCTTTTTGAAAGAAGAGGAAGAATTTCAAAACTGTACTCTGGAATGACAGCCTGATCTTGCAAGTGTAAAAAGAATACAAACTAAAGGGATGTTCTTTTTTTAGTTTACAGAGACATCATGGCCTGTGGCAGAGGAGATTCGTTCTTCATCAGAAGCCATTTTGAATGTGAAAAAGAGTCACCACAGAGCTTAGCATTCACCAGGGGGGAGATCTTTAGAGTAGTTGATACACTGTATGATGGCAAACTGGGAAACTGGCTGGCTGTGAGAATTGGAAATGAATTGGAAAAGGGCCTTATTCCAAACAAGAGCAGGTAAGGTGACATCCTTTCTTCCTACCCATTGTTAGATGTATCTTTTTTTTCCAAATAATTTTTGCTTCCTATGTCATATCTTTCTTCCTGCGCTTTTTTTTGCCCCCCTTACAAGAAATAATAAGTTGTTTCACACTTGTACTTGTAAACCTGTAGATTTTAGAACCATAGCATTATGTGGGAGGATAAGAGAGGATGGTGTTACCTACATACTAGATGAGTTATTTGCAACACAGACCTGGAGCTCCTATGTCAGTGATCAGCCAGGTTTTAACCATTACCTGCTTCAGTTCCTCTTCTAGAACATGGGAGTGGAGAGTCCTATTTTTTGCTTTTTCTGCCTTTTTTCAACCTTGTCTTCTCCCTGCCTCCCCTCTCTCTCCCTGCATCCATCCCCATCCCCAACAACATCAAATCAAACCAAATAAAAAAAAATCTTTAAAAAAAAAAACAAAAAACCCTTAAATCTTAGGAAGCTCATGACTCTGATTAAACTTCAGTATCTGAATTTCTTTTGTTTATCTTTACAGAAAATGTTTCAAGAATTTATGCCAAGTCTTTCTTGGTAGCTGTGGTCCTAATTTTTATATGAAATACTGACGGAACCATAGCAGTGTTTTATGCTTAAATATGCTTTCATGGTTAAAGAGTCATGTGAGGTAATAATCAGTGTTAAAATTAATCAGAAAAAAATAGGGCATTTTTATACAGTAGCTTTTAACTTCTTGAGTGTGGTAGTGATTGTGAGATGAAGGAAAACAGCTCACAATTGCATTGTATGGAGCTCTCTGAAATACATTTTTTACGTGATTCCCCTGTCCCTGTCCCTTTCCCCTGTCCTCTTAGTTAATTGATCTGACCAAACCAACCTCTGTTTCTCTGCTGTGGTTACAAGGCCTAGTGGAGAAGAGAATAATGACAGTAATTTCTTAAGACTTCAGTTCTGACTTGTAGTCTTTCGCCACCTCTTTGCGGTTGCATTCCTTTTTGCTTGCGTGAGTAACCATCTTAAGACCCGAGGACTCATTCCTGGCTAGCAATTTTGTAGCTGTGGCAAGTCAAAGCATCCCTCTGACAATGTGTTTGCTCCAAGGCAAAAGGATCTTCTCTACTTTTCCTCATCTCGTTGCTGTCTATCTGGCAAATTATCTGTAAATTCAAAATGCATTGTTCTTCAGTCAAAGTGCCTTTACCTTCTTTGACTAATTCTGCACAAATTAATTCTCTGCTTTCTCTGTCAGAGCTGACCAGATGGCCAGTGTTCAAAATGCCCAGAAAGATGGCTCGAGTGATAGGGCAGACTTCTGGAGAACACGTGGCCAGCGATCTGGAGTGAAGAAGAATCTGAGAAAGAGTCGTGAGGATCTGACAGCTATTGTATCTGTGAGCACAAAATTCCCAGCTTATGAGAGAGTTCAGCTGCGTGAGGGTGAGTGACACTGCTGTGAGCCAGCTGCCCTCTCACTAATGACTGCCTCAGCATCTGGATGTTTGGTCAGCTAAGTAATTTCAAACAGCCTGGGTTCAATGCTAAATTTGTGCAGGAGGAAAGAACGAATATTTTCATCAGAATGCAGTTTCTGGATGCTGTTAACTATTCTAGGAAAAAAACAGTTTTGTGTTTTCAAACTGCTGCTTTTTTCCTTTGCCTCCAAGTTGCGTGTGACGATTTCAAGGCTTAAAATGAAAAAATGAAGAAACAGGCTTTTTGTGTTTTCTCAGCTTCCCCTTGGCTGGCTCTGAACAATCCATATGCCTGAGATCAATCACAGTCTAACTGGCTCATAAATGCTAGTTTAACATTACCTTGAGAGCAAATAAAACCCAAGTATTTTCAGCGTTGTCCAAATATAATCAAGTTTGACGTCCATCTCTGTAACTTTAAACTAACTATATAACTAGTTATGTTGAGCAAGTCAAGATAATTTTCTAGGTATTCACACATGACAGCGCTGTGGATCAAAAGAGAAGAAAAAAACATAAGTACTTTTAAAAGAGCTCCCAGATGCCAAGATGAAGACTGAGCAATAGAATGGCATTCACCCGTTAACTTACAGACTGTGTTTGCTCTTGTTTTAACATAAGCAGAACAGAATTTTGTATTTCTTTTCTTCTTAAAGCTGCTCTACAGAAATTTCAGCATTTGTATCTTTATTCACATAAAGCTCACTAAGTCAAGGTACCTGTTATTTTGCTGCACGGAAAGACTATTGAAGATCTGCTGTATATTTTCAGAATGCAGAATCTTCTCAGTACGATAGAGTTGTCCTCATTACAAAGTGTAAAGAAGCTTTTATTTTTTACCTGTTTTGCTTTCTGTCCTGATAAAAAGCTTTCTGTATGAGTTATACTGTTGTACAAACTTCTGAAGAATATTTTGAATTTTTTTTTAATATCTTCAACCTACTCATAACTTTGCAAAGTAAGTGAGGATCCTGTTTGTGCTACTTTGTATATATATAAAACTAGTCCTGTCAGACTTACCTTTTCTCTGAATATTTTTATTTCAGCTGGCTTTAAGAGACCTGTGGTGATATTTGGCCCTATTGCTGACATTGCTATGGAGAAGCTGTCCAGTGATTTGCCTCACCTGTACCAGACAGCAAGTAAGTCATCCTACTAACCTCCTTATCACCCTTAGCTGAGAGAATGAGTTAAGTTAATAATAACAGCTTCCCAGACACTCCAGATAAGATAAAATGTTGTCTTTGCAGAGACAGAACCCAGAGACGCCGGTTCAGAGAAGTCAACCGGGGTGGTGCGCTTGAACACCGTGAGGCAAATCATTGAGCAGGTGGAGTATTTGTACAAATTACTGACAATCAAAGTCATTTGAGTTGTTTGTTCCTTTAACTTGCAGGGTCCTCAAATCTTCACTGAGCCTCTGTCTGCAATAAGCAGACTTCGCCTAATGATGGGCCTGTCCTGAGATTGTTCAGACACAATTTTTGTAATTTTGTATCACTGTCTTCCAAATGAGAGAGTGAACCTTATCCGTGGAAATTAAGTTTTTCTTCCTTAGTCCATTCTAAATTTGAACAGTGATGCATTCGTGTTTTACTGTTTGCTTTCTGAATTTGCTGTGCAGACTTTACTTGCTCTTACTGTCATGAGAAACTTAACATTTTAGGATGTTTCAGAACTGAACTGCTATTGAACTGAAGGAGCAAAGGCTATGGTAGCTAAGTGGCTTCTACTGAGATTGCATTGACTTTTTTCTATAATACTGTTTAGAGTATTATAGAGGGTTAGAGGTCAGGTTTAGAGTATAGAGGTTTAGAGGTCAGGTAAAGCAGTACCAATTAAGTAGCCTAAAACCTATGGGCAAATAACTTTGCAAATAGCTGCCCTGAGCCTTATAAAACTGCTGCCAGAGGGGAGCAGAAGGCCACACAGAAGTCTGTTTAAAGCTCATGCCCCACTGAAGCACATGTTTGAAAATCCCATTCAACTTTGCAGCAGAAGTAGCTAAGAAGGAATATATTAAATCCAAAAAGTAAGATCTGCCTTGCCTCACAGATAGACCTATAATATTTGTGGCAGTGAAAGCTGTGATAGGACCAGTTAAAGAAAAAAGCTATTTAACTTTCAACACCTATTTTGTAATAAGTGCTTTTTACATAACATGAAACTTAACACATAATAACAAGATCATTCAGGCAAAAGCTGTTCAGAAAGATAGAGCTGAAAATGTTTCCCTGCTCTCACTGCTGAATGTAATAAAACTGTGGGAGAAAGTCCAACAAGTTATGGTCTTATTTTCACAAAAATACTCTGATTTTGCTAGGAGTCTGTGTGCCAACCTCCTCCTCTTGTTCCTCACAAGCATTTGTCATTAACAGGATAAACATGCTCTGTTGGATGTCACTCCTAAAGCAGTGGACCTGCTAAACTACACCCAGTGGTTTCCAATTGTGGTCTTCTTTAACCCAGACAGTAAACAGGGTGTGAAAACCATGAGACAAAGGCTGTGTTCCTCATCTAACAAGAGCTCAAGAAAACTCTATGAGCAAGCAAACAAACTGAAGAAAACTTGTTCCCACCTCTTTACAGGTAAGGAAGAACATGTCTAACCTACTTACCAAGGGAGTGCATAACAAAACAAAAGTGTTAGATAGCAAAGACTGGGATCACATAGCATTTGCTGTGTATGTATATGTTTTCCTTTTATTTTACAGCCACCATCAATTTGAATTCAGCCAATGATAGCTGGTATGGTAGTCTGAAAGATACAATTCAGCAACAGCAAGGAGAAGCAGTATGGGTATCAGAAGGAAAGGTAAGCAGTCAGTCCATACAGATGTCTCCAGGTATGTCTTGCCAGTAAAGATGGTTCAAAATTTTGTTTGCCAATCTTGCATTGGTTATCAAAGTGGTCATTTGATGTCTATCTTTGTAACAAAAAAGTAATTAATTATTGTTCTTTCTGTTATACTTGGAGCTTTCATCACTAATTCTGCAGTTAGGGGAGAATGTTGCAGAGGGGTAAACTTTTACAGGATTTTCCTTTACGGTTCTACGTTAGTGTCTTTACGTAACACAAAGTCATTCCTAAGGAGTTTCTTGTCATGATGTTGAGACCAAATTAGACTCTAATTCTTATATATTTAATATTTGTTCCTTAATTCTTACTGACTTTTCTCCAGCTGGACAGCATGGAAGATGATGCAGATGACCGTATGTCTTACCTGACTGCGATGGGTGCTGACTATTTGAGTTGTGACAGTCGGCTGATCAGTGACCTGGAGGACACAGATGGAGAGGGAGGTGCATACACTGACAATGAGCTTGATGAGACCATGGACGAACCAAGGATTTCATCTGTTAGCAGGTCCTCTGAACCTGTGCATCAGGAGGAGGTGAGATGACTGGGTTTTCAGCAAGACTGCTTTGGACTTTCTGAAAGCCCTCAAAAATGACAAGTTTTAAACTGCTGCTTTATCTTACTTCAGATAGAGTTTTAGATCTGCATTGTGCAGTGCAAAAATAATAATAGCTCTCCTTTTCTGCTTAACTCTGGAGGTTTTTTAGTGAGTTCTCATCACCTTGAACTTTGAAATTACATCTGCAGTGACTGTGGTCAGGTTGTTGACAGCTTCCTAGTTACTGTTAATAAAATAGTAAGTTACAGAGAGAGAGAAAAAAAAAATTACTGGATACTGCAATGATTTTATACCTTATTTTCTTTCAGAGTTTAAAAAAAATTATTCCAGAACAAAGGGGGCTGTTGAGAAAGGTTGGTAGCAGGGAGATTCTTAGAGAACCCAGTCCACCTCCAGCATTCAAGCCCGAACCACCCAAGGTAAACTTGTAGAAAAAAATCTGAATACAAAGCTCCACTTTCTGGAGAACTCTTCAGGGCTCATTAGGAAGAGCAATAAGAATGATCAGAAAACATTTTAAGTGTGGAGAGAAGGCATGACTGAAAGTGTTGAAGGATCAAGCAGAGAGAAAACTTAAAAGATGACTGTTCTTTCAAATATATGTGGTCTCTATATGGAATAATAAATTAGCCTCCTTTTGGTGTCTGCCAAGAAATGGAAAGGCACTTTTTTTAGCTCAGAAAGAAAAAGCCTAATCATCAGGAAATGCTATCTGATAGCACAATTTTGGCCATCAGAAAACCAGAATCTATCAGACCTCTGAAATAAGTCTCCATACTAGAAATTGATGTTAACTATCTATTCAAATCTTGTTCAGGAATAATGCAGTATGAAAAGACTTGGTTTGGACACCAAATTCTAGTTCAGCAGTTCCTGATTTCCCCTGAGCCCAAAGTCCTTTATGGACCTTTATTTATGGAGACAGGTGCCCTCACTGCATATATTTTATATATATGTATGATGCACATATGCATTGTATTTATTTATATATATGTGTGTGTGTGTATTTTTATATATATGTATATATATAAACTGCATATATTCAACATGTGTTCAAGTATGCCATGACAATGGGGTCTGGGCAGATTAGGAAAGGACAATGTTTAAGGAAAATAAGATGGAACCAAAACCAAGCTTGAGTGCTGTGCAGTTCCAAACTCTTGGTGGTGATACTCTAGATTAGATAGCGATGACGAAAAACTTGGGAGATCAGTTTTCTCTGTGCTGTTCTCTAACAAATTGTATTTCTGGTAATCCTTAAAAAATGAGACCCATCTAAATGTGCTGGTCTTCTATAGGTGGATTTGTACTGTATGGATGTACGACCAAAATGTTGCAGCAATTCAAATACCTTTCAAGAGTTACTTCAGATGAAGGTTGATAATATATACATCCTGTTAATACATAGGCAAAATGATTAATTTGAAATTAAAGCCTGACTTTTAAATGAAAATTAGAAAGTTGTCAATGTAAACTTTGTGTGTTTTATACTTACAGGGAAAGCTGCAAAACAAAGAGGATCTTTATGACTTCCCCAAGAACTATGACTCCAAATCAAGTAACATTGCTGTAAGCAGTGAAACTCCAACTGCATCAGCTAAAGCACCACCACCACCAGTGTCTGTGAAGCCTACCTTTGGGCGTCCCATCCTGAGAAACTCTCAGCCAGCAGTTCCACCTGCAGAGGAGGAGGAGGAGGCAAAGTTGGAAGAAGAAGGAAGTGAACAAGAAAATACTCCAAAATCTGTATTGAGGAAAGTCAAAATATTTGAGGAGATGGATCATAAAGCAAGGATGCAAAGAATGCAAGAGCTACAAGAGGCCCAGAATGCCAGGGTATGTAGAGATGCATTCTTCCACTGCTGTGCTTTCCAGCACATAGAACACCCTGCATCCTGAAAATGAAAACTGTGCCCTTGTGTAGTCTTGCTTCTAGAGGGAGAATTTTATAAAACCACACATACACAGGCATACCATTGTGTGGATTTGGATGTAAAAAGACGACAGATCTTAAGGCTCCCTATCGTTACTATAGAAAGGTGTCTTCTAATAATCCTGCTTGTTTTGGCAGTACATTGTTTTCACATGTACTTTGAATCATCACTACTCTATCAAAAGATTCTATAATTGTAGAAATGTAAGATCAGTTATCAATTTGTACTATAATTGTAGAAATGTAAGATCAGTTATCAATTTGTACTTTGTTTCAGATGTAGCTGCAGAATCTACAGTCTTAAGACCTTCTGAGTCTAAGGTTAGGCTGAAAAAGAACATTTATATTCTCCTACTTTCTTTTAAAGCTTGAAATAGCCCAGAAGCATCCAGATATTTATGCTGTCCCTGTCAAAACACAGAAGTCGGAGCAGAACTGGCCCCAGCCTATGAGGTAAGGTGTATCCAGTGTCAAGAATTCTGCCTTGACTCTTCACTTGACCAGTGGTAGAATAACTGATTATACCAGTTTTTAATGCCTAGAAGTAATTCTACCTTGGTATACCACTTTGTTGTGCCTCAAAGACTACTGTAAAGGTGGGGAAAATTTCAGTGAACTCTGTTTGGTTTTCAGTTTTGGTTTGGTTTGTTTTTTTTGTTCATTCATAGTATTTGAGTTACCTAGGAAGAAATACCGTGCTCTTATGTTCTTTTGCTGAAATATTTGCAGAGACTACTACTTGCACCAGTAGTATTTCTCAACAGTTTCTCTGCACTGATGTCCTTTTGATGTTCATTCTTACTGTGCTAGAAACTTGACAGCTGTTAGTCCAGTACTAACTGTAATTATTTTTCAGCTGTTCGCAATGTAAGTAACCAATATCTCTTCTCTTTCCCTGTCTTGCTGTGTTAGCTCCAGACCTCCAGAACCCCAGAAACCTCCTATTAGACCATATCTAGAGAACTGTGGTAGTTACGGCAGCGATGCAGAGGAGGAGGAGGAGTACCGTCGGCAGCTATCAGACCACTCTAAGAAGGGGTATTATGGACAGCCATCCAGATACAGAGACACAGAATTGTAGGCTTGCTAATATGTACATGTATAGTGCTCTTTTGAGGTTTCTTCCTTCACAGCCAAAGTGGATTAATAGTTAGTCCTGAAAAGCTATATTTTTATTTGGGCTGCTGTACGCTACTCTATTTAGACATATCTGTAAGCCGGAACTGGAAGAGTTCATTTTTGGGGATATTACTTTGTTAGCAATTAAGAAAAGAAGTCACTATTGCCTGAGTGCTGTTGCCTGTTTTATAAGGACCAAATCCTGAAAGTTTGTGTTAAATCTTGATGTTTTAATATTTGAAAGTAAAAGCCCTTTTTTCCATTTTATTAATGCTGCCTTTGTTGACTGTTCTGCTGTGTTATGAAAGTATGATCCCAGAGATACACTTCTTAATGCAATAGAACTAAATATGAAAGTGTATCTGAAGAGTTAAAGTGCCTTTAACTGTTTGTTTTGACATCTGATATTTGGTGCAAACTATAACACACTAAAAGGGGATTAACAGTTTTACCTATCTTTTTTTATCAGTTTCAGAGTAACAATTTCCCTTGCATGTTATTTTTCTAAGTTCTTAATGCATATGCAATGTTTCATAAATACTGACTGTACATAATAAAGGTGCAATTGACTGGGTTGTTTGAAAAGACTAGGATGTGCTTAAACAGAGAAAATGATGTAGAAATTCAATCAGGTATTAAAATCTACGGACTGCAAATAATAAAGTATATATTCTAGACAAACTTTGTGAACCTTGTGTATCTTTTTTTTGTTGTTGTTTAAACAGTAACAGTCTTCTAGAGTCTCTTATTGTTATGGGAAACCCTGTTAAGGTTTCTTCCCAGGATTCTGAGAATCAATTCTGAATTTATTGTAATTAAAAAAAAAAAACAAACTGACACAGAACTATGGATTTGCTGCAAGAGTCTTATCCTTTAGATTATCATATTCTGCCTCCACATTCCTGGTTTTAATATTCCACTCTGCTATACTGAATGAAAATACTTGAAAGGGTCATGATTAAATTCATTTTTGCTCATGTGATATGTTATCTGCTGGCATTCTTTAAATGTTCCTTATTTCTATGTGATTTAATACTTAGATGTTTGTGCCTTCTCATTCCTTACCACAACTATTGCCTGTAGAAGACTGTTCTGACTTTGGAGCTAACTATGAGGAATAGTAGTCAGAAGGAGAAATACAAACTGGAGATGCAGGGATTTTGTTAGATCAGTTTTGTTTTTGTTGGGTTTTATTGCCATGCATCTAGCCACACAATTTTTTTCTAGGAATGTAGCAGCAGCATTTTATCCATGAATTGATAATTTTTGTGGCTTTTAAAAAAATTGTTTAAAAAAAAAAAAAAAAAAAATTAAAGCACACTAATGCTGATCTAAAAGACTGTATTTGAGCTGCTGTGGGCTCCACCAGATCCCAGTAAAGATTTCAAGCCTTTCTGGAGTTTATTTACCAGGCTAATCAAACAGATTAAGAAAGCATAAGTAATCCTAACTCATTCACAGCAGTATATATCCAAAGGCCTCTGCTGCCTCAAAGATACTTTTAAGAAAAACAGAGCCCCACCTACTTTTCAAGACATTGTAATGTTTATATAAATTGGATTTTGTTTTGATAACTGCTCATATTTTGCAGACAACAAAATACTTAAAATGTCTTTGAGCTTCGTACATGACTTTAACAAACTGATAATAAGCACAAACATAGTATCTGTGAAAAAAAAAAGAAAATGTGAAAATAACATCTCTCTGATGTGGCCCAGTTAGAGGGAAACAAAATCGAAATTTGCCCAGTTTCTATTTGACATCTTTGGTATAGCTTGTCAATAGAAAGCTCAAATACCTGGTGCAACTACATGTCCATATGCATTGAACTTTTAATTATGAGCCAGAAATCAGAGGCTAGTTGTGCAGACAGGTTCCTTACACCGTCTGAGGAGATTCTGATGTCAGACACATAACAGCAGGTAGTGTTGGTTTATTTTTTAGGCGCAGAGGCTTGCTATATAATGCTCAAAAAGAAAAAAAACAACTGTACAAAAGAAGGAAGAAGAAATGTTAGTAGGGAATAAACTTTGCCCTGTATTGTTCTTACTTTCACCAAGAGCTTGCACTATTTTCTTACCAGCACTCCTCAGGTCAGGGGCGTGCAGGGGTGGCTGCAAATGGGCTGCACCAGGAAAACTGCAAGGTCTCTCTCCATCTCCCGGCCCTTGTAGCCCTCTGCAATGTTATTTTACAGGCCCTGTGTCATGGAGGTTCACCCAAAGCCCTGGTGCTCTGAGGCAAACCACTCTGAGCCTGGTGGGATCCGAGTCGTGGACATCCCCAGGCAGGGGGATGCTCAGGAGTGAGGCAACCCGTGGGCTCGGGCAGGACCCAGATGGACCTAAGGGGTCTGTGGAGGCCTGAGCAGGGGGTGTCCCACATATCCCCAGCAGGAATTCCTTGCACAACTGAGGAGAAACTCCTCAGTAGAGGGCTGTAGAGGTACAAGAAGGCTGGACTGTAAGACAGAAGTCACCACGGCTGGGAAGGAGAAGGGAAATTGTCTCTGCCCGGGGCTGGATGAGGAGCTGAGCGGGAGCTTTCCACGTCAGGGTTAAAGGGAAGAAAGGGGCGGGTGATACCATAGTGGGCGTGATACCATAGTGGGGGTCTGCCACAGGCTACCTGGCCGGGAAAACGGAGCAGATGAGGCCCTCTATGGGCAGATCAGAGCAGCTTCACGGTCACAAGTCCCGGAATCAAAGGGAATTTCAACCCCACTGGTACCCGCTGGAGGCAGCAAGGCACCAGCAATTGAGGAGGTGCCTGGAATGTAGTGTCAATGATTTCCGTCTCCAAATGGTAAAGGAACCCATGAGAGGTGCTGTGCTGGACCTTGTGCTCACACAGCTGATGGGCAACATGCAACGACCACAAAACGGTGGAATTCAGGATCCTTAGGGCATCAAGGAGGGTGAGCTGCAATCTCACTCCCCTGGATCTCCCCTCTTTAGAGATCTGCTTGATAGGTTAGCATGGGATAAAGCCCTGTAGGGGAGAGGAGTCCAGGAAAGCTGCTCAATATCCAAACGTCACCTCCTCGCAAGCCCAGGAGCAATGTGTCCCAAAAAAGAGGAAGGCAGACAGGGATGCCAGGAGGCCAGCGTGAATGAAGAAGGAGCTCCTGGACACATTTAGATGTAAAATGAGAGTCTACAGAGGATGGATGCAAGAAGAGGCAGCCTAGGAGAAGTGCAAGGAAGTTGTCCAAGCAGCCAGGAATCAGGTTAGGAAAGCTAAAGCCAGGTAGAATAAAATCTGTTCAGGAACAACAAGAAGTGCTTTTACAGGTATGTCAGTGATAAAAGGAAAATGAGTGAAAATGTGGACCCTCTCCAGAAGGAAACAGGAGACAGAATATGGAGAAGGCTGAGTTGCTCAATGACTTGCTTGCCTCAGTATACACTAGTGAGGGTTCCAGCCACACCATCCAAGCTGCAGATGGCAAAGGCAGGGACTGGGAGAAGGAAGATCCACCTACTGTAAAATAACAGGTTTGAGACCACCTGAAGAACCTAGAAATGCACAAGTCCATGAAACCTGATGAGAAACACCTGCAGCTCCTGAAGGAACAGGCAGATGAAGTTGCAAAGCCACTTTCCACCATATTTAATAAGTCATGGCAGCCTCGTAAAGTCCCCACTGATTGGAAAAGGGGAAACACAACCCCTGTTTTCAAATAGGGAAAAATGGAAGACCAGGGAAACCACAGGCCAATCAGTGGTACCTCTGTGCCTGACAAGATTATGGAGCAGGTTGTCCTGAAGTCTCTACCAAGGCACATGGAAAATGAGGAGGTGATTGGTGACAGCCTACACAGATCCACCAAGGACAAAATTTTGCCTAACAAATTTGGTGCCCTTTTATGATAGGGTCACAGTCTTGGTGGACAAGGGAAGAGCAATAGACATCATATACCTGGATTTGTACAAAGTATTTGATACTGTCTCACATGACATCCTGGTCTTGAAATTGAGAAGATATGGGTTTGGTGGTTGGGCCACTCAGTGCATAAGGAATTGGTTGGATAGTCACACCCAGATTGTTGTGGCCGATGACTTGATGTTCAAGTGGAGACCAGTGACAAGTGGCATTCCTCAAGGGCTGGTACTGGGATCAATGCTGTTTAAAATCTTTGAAGGTGACATGGACAGTGGAATGGAGTGCAACATCAGCAGCTCTGCTGACAACATCAAGATACGTGTTGTGGTTGGTGCACTGTAACAGGATATTTTACTCTTTCCTGTTGGATAGACCAACTTCCTTCAGGAGACACAGGGTAGCAGCTTGGTGTAATACTGGAGAGCTCTGAAGGGTTTCCCTTTCTGGATCAATATTTACAGAGTCTCAAGATGATTGACTTTGGTCAGTATTTTACCATGATGGTGGCCATGCTTTGAATTAGGTCATCTCTGGCAACTATCAGAGCGGGTTTGTGATCAGGGCAGGAGAGGTCTCAAGTACTTCTCACAACTTCTGCAGAATTCTAGGTACAGTTAGGGAGTGCCTGATTGCCCCAAATCACTGTAGGCAAAACAAATCCCAAGGCAAACCTTCACTAAGAAAGGAGCTCCTCCTTCATCTTTCCTCACCTATTGCTACTAGAAGGCAATCTGCAGCCAGCTCCTGGTAGAAAAATACTCTCTCCTCCTCCCTAACAACCTTTCCCATGCCAGGTGTGCCAGGGAAGGATACTGGCAAAAGCCAGGGGCAGTTTGTAAAACTGCCTCACTTGTATTCATATCTGCACATATCCTGCCAAGCACCAGATAGGAGGGCACAGAATCAGAAAAGGAAGATACCCCCATGCCAAACCACTGGAGTGGGCAGAAGGAGCACCCACAGTGCCATATGTCCCTTCTGATGCCCTGACCCCCCCTTGCTCAATGAGGCGACTGCTGGAGGCAGCAGCATGGACACTTGCTCCAGCCCTGCCCTTTTCCACCATGTCTGCCTTGTGACACCATCCTCCTCTGGATTCCATCCCAGTAAAGTCAAAAAGGACAGCCTGAAGATTCTTGCACACCTGGACAAGACCAGTCTGGCCATGTCAGGTGCTGAAGGCCAGATAGAGAAGATTTTGGGGCTGTGGGGCAGCTGGGTAGAGTGGGACAAAAGGAGCTCACCTCACTGTCTTGTGAACTTGGCCACTTGAAAATGCCTGTCATTCTGTAGCTAATTCCCTTATCTCTCCCAGCTGTTTTGGCTCAGCAGCCTGTCTTTGTGCTGGCCTCTTCTTACCCCTCCAGCCCAGGCCTGCACCCATGTCATATGGGATAAGGAGGGTATAAGGATAAGGGTAAGTATAAGGATAATTTAATTTCTCTATTGCATTATGAAATAGACCCCTCTGTGTGCCACCCCTCTAGGACCTCTCAAACACTTGTACTGGTATGAAAAATTACCTTGGTTCACTCAAATTGTGGCCGTGGGGAAAAAACCAATTGAATTTGTAAGAATGAAAACAAACAAGCAAAATCCAAACCCAAATCAAATAAAACCCCACTAACTCTGAAAATCTAAAGGACTAAGTCAAATGTAACCATTCTGTGAGGAAGAGTGGACAAGCAATCTGTTAACACAGACAAGAGAATAAAACACTCTACCTTTGTAAAAAAATCTGGAAAAGACTACTTTCTGTTTTTCCCTTTGTAATGTTTTTGACACTCCTGATGGCATCTCCAGTTCTTTATTGAGTGGGAAACATGTAAAAAAAATACAAGAGGAAAGAAAGCTTCTGTATCTTGGAGATGAAATGAAGAAATTTGCTCATTTAAACCAGTAGAAGGACTAAGCTCACATAAGAATACAGTTTGGAAAAAAATACTTGTTTATATTTTATAGAAATAGCTAAAGTGGTATTTAATATTTTTCTTGAGCTAAATAATTTTAAAATTGATCAATGTGTAATATCTAATATGTTGTATTTTTTCAAAAGTGATAAATGTCCATGGTCATTGTGTATCTAATCTAATAATGCACTTTCAGCTAGTTTTTCCAATGTAATTAATATCTGCACTAAGTGGAAAAATTTGGTCCCATGTTATGCATTTTATATCCCTCTCTGATTTTTCTTACTGGTTTTATTTATAGGTGATAGGGGATTTTTTTTTCTCACATTGGCAACACATCTAATCCAAGTTTACTCAAGCAACATCGGGTCATCCAGTGAGTTTGCTCATGTGAATAATTGTTCTTAGATGAATTTATGGGTTTTTAAAGCTCCCAAATATCCATCTGCTGAACACAAAGGAATCCCAAAAATAGTATCATAAATCTGCTCAGAGTGACTACCAGACTGGGAATGAAGCCAACCACATACCAATGGGTACAGCAACAGAACAAAAACACAGAGCTGAGTATCAGAACAAAAAATCAATTTATCCTACCTCTTCATCAAGACAGAATCACCTGCAGAGAATTCTCTTTGCAACGACACATGCTTCCATAGGAGTCTGGGAAGACAAACAATAGTTTAAGACTAGTTTTCATCTTAGTAAAGTCAAAGACAGAACCCAGATTTCCTAGTGTACTGTGGTAGTCCTAGCCTCCCTTATTATATGGCAAGGGAAAACAAATGGCTGAATTTTAGGGTATTTTTTTTGTCTTCTCCGTTCTTCTTCTTTCCATTGAAATGTCAGAATTCAGACCCGACATGAATTCAGCACTGACATTAATTATGGCTCAGCTATTCATCTGGGGGAAAGAAAAGAGTATTTCATTCAAGGACTTAACCTGTTCCTATGTGAATATTTGGATTTGCATGGCTCTTATCATCTTTAAAGTAGATCAAAGCCTCATTTAATTAGCAGTATGTATTGATATATACATGGGTATATTAATGTTTATACACATTTTATATATATATATATATATATATGTATATATATATATATATGCACACACATATGTTTTAAATATATGACTCTTATCCTTTGAGTTTAAGTGGTCAAGAGAAATAAAGGTGGGAAGAATGAAAATACTTTCCCTGAATGAAAATAGGTAGCGAAAGCTAGCAGCATTCAGGAAGCATAAATCATGCTGAGGAGACAGGATTCAGTAGGTCTGCCATCAAGAATGTTACTTTATTTCAATATGCTCTTCCACTGCTCAAATATTAAGAAATTAAGGATATTTCTGTAGATTTTTCTTTAAAATTCTCATTTTGGTTCTATAGCATTTTTGAGGGAAAGAGAATAGATTATCTAATATAACATTCTATGATCCATATGAAATAAAAAGAAAGTGGTAAAAAAAAAAAAAAAAAAAAAAAAAAGACAATGAAGTCATAAGGCAGAAAATGAAAGTGGTAAGTGTCAAAAGCATGCACAAGGGGGAAAACCTTAAAAACCAAAAAGTGATGAAAGAAAACTTCTCCTACAGAATAAAGAAATTTCAAGATGTTGAGGAAACAGGAGCCTATGAATGACCTTCAGAGCATCTCAGCCTGTCTCAGAATTCATACACAGCAAAGGAGGAACACAGGAGCTTATCTTCATCATGAATGCTTTTGGCTTGATACCAACTGGCCTCATACTGTTGTGCACCACCACCACCTCCTGTCTTTGGTGTAATCACCTTCCTCTACAGCAAAGGAAGGTGATTCAGAACAGCCTACAACTTTTGGACAAAATGGGCAACAAGTTTCCTCAGCAATGCCTGAAAGAAAAAATGTTCTTCAGCTTTCCTGAGCAGGTTCTAAACCCCAGACAGAAAGAATCTGTCAAAGTGGCCATTGAAGAGATCTTCCAACACATCTTCTATATCTTTAGCAGAAACCTGACTCTAGCTGCTTGGGATGGGGCAGCTTTAGAACAATTCCAAAATGGACTTTATCAGCAAATTGAGCAATTGGAGGCATGTGTGATCAAGAAGCAGACCCACTCCTTTCGGAGGAAAGATGTCAGCAGGCTGAAACTGAAAAAGTACTTCCAAAAAATAGACTATTTTCTTAGAGACAAGCAACACAACCTTTGCTCCTGGGAGATCAGTCGTGCAGAAATGAGAAAATGTCTTCAAATGATTGATAACGTCATATGGAAGCTTAACAGCTAAGGTACAAAGATTTTCACCAGACATAATTTAGCTTTAAAACTATATACTAGTTTTTCTATGATCTCTTGAGGCAAACCTTCTAGCTAATTTTGATGGCATTTAAATAATTATGTTGCTGAAATTTATATTTTTGAAATTATATTTTCAAAAATATGAAGTTTATCATATTTTTTTGCATATGTGATGCAATACTCAATGTAAGCAAATTTTTCTTTGTTAAGCAAGATGTCTACACTACCTATAAGTTAATGTTTATGGCATCTCAGTGGGGGTTTATTCCAAAGGAAGGTATTATAATGCTGTGACAAATAATGTCATCCTATGGTGTTTTCTGCCGAGAAAATGTGCTACTTTCCATCTCTATTTCACCTGCATGCAGAGAGTTACATGTTTGTGAATGGACTACGCACCCTTCAACTTTGAGGTATTGCTATATTTGTACTGACTGAGTCTGCATCAAAAACAAAGCAGTGTATGGGGTTTTAAAAGGTTCTGGCTTAGGTTGAGACCATCATTTTGTATGCTCTTTTCCAAGAACATATATTTTTTTTTTAACATTTGAGCAATTCTAACATTTGCTTTGTTCAAAGAGTAACTCTCTCAAAGAGCAGAGGAAGTGAAGAAGGATTTGGCTACATAGGATATTGTTTGCAGTAGGTATGGCTTCTGCAGTAACTTCTCAATCGAACTTTGTTACTTCTAATTGAAGCATCTTTGCCTCCTTTAACTATCTGGATGAAAGTTTTTATTCACTGTAACTTCTTTCAAAATTTTATTTGAAGTAACTTCTCTACATAGAAGCACCATAAAGTCCCATCTGCCTGTGGCACACCCTACTCACTCATGGATTCAGCCTGGCTACTGCAGTCTCAGACAGCACAACTGAGTGCTGCATTTCACTGCTGCATGAAATTTTCTGCCTCTTTCCCTTTGCTCATAAATTCACTCATAGAAACATAAAGCCCAAGGTATTCCAAAGAATTTCCCCTCTGAACCACATAGTTTTGAGTAACAACTGCAATATCATTAAATCTTCAAAACATAAAAAAAAAAAAAAACCAAAAAAAAAAACCCCACAACAACCAAAAACCAAACACTAATATCTGGGAGGTCAAGAACAGATTATAAATTTGGAAACTGCCCCTGGGTAAATTAGCAACTCCTTTTCCAATGGCTGTGTTTTCCCTAGTCACTTGCTGTACATTAGTAAGGGGGAACACAGCTCTATATCCAGGTTCTATTGCTTAATTAATATTCACAAAAATTTAATAGAAACAAAACAAAAAAAAGCTTTAAAATTTTATTTCCTGTGTCCAAGGCTGACGTACAGTCAGCACAGGCATCTGGGTCTGGCATAAAGAACAGAGGAGAGGGCATATCTGTGGCTTCCAAGAGGAGGTGATGCTAGCCCTGGAGGGGTGAAATTGCTAGAAGTTGTTTTAAGCATCAGGTGAGAAACAAGTATAACTTTTCTCTGCCCTCCAACTATTGAGAGTATAACTATTGAAAGGTGATAATAAAAAGAAACATCCAGAAAAAAAAAATTGACTGGTAAGTACAATAGCTATGGTACACCAGATCTCAGGTGCCAAATCTATGATGCAGGTCTCTTTTTCAGGGTATACTTTCCTTTCTGTCCCTCAAGTCTAAGAAGTGAAAAGAGACGTATATCAGGTCTGAAGCTGAAATAGAAGAAGTGAAACCATTTGACAATAGCCTGATCCAGAGAACAGAATGGACTGAAAAAACAGAGCCAAGTATCAGCTGTTTTTCCACCATGTGATGCCCTGCAACAAATGTTACAGCAAAACTTGTATTTCTTGGGATTTGTATCAAACAGAACTTTGAATGGCCACAATGCAAGACTACTTCAAATCTTATTTCTTCTGCTTTCTTGGCTTTTGCATCTCTTCAAGCCTGTAAAATAAAAGAACATTCAGCCTACTAATCTTTCTGGTTCTGATATCCAAGGTGGGTTCTTCAGTGCAGTATACTGTCAGTGAAATGGCCTCATCCCTCCTGAAACTTGGAGATAGCACAGAATAATTTGTTTCTTTCTCATGAAAGAAACATTTTTCGTTGCCTCATTTTCATTGCCTCATTTGCCTGCAGTGGAAATATATTAATTCATGGCCCAGTAATTGTTCAGAAACCCTGATATCATTAAACTTTCCTTTTAGCTCATAGCTATCCTTTAAAATCTCATTGCCAAGTGAACATATGTTTCAGCGTATTTCACTATACAGGGTGCTTTGCAGTGCAGGAAAAAAACAGAATGGGCACTAGAGGGCAAAGTGAGATTATAGACAAACATAAGAACAGTAGATGAATGCACATGTATTTTGGTGAAGCTGTTTCAGCTCTTTATGAGCATGGTGCTTATCAATAAACTGCTATTTTGTTCACAGAAGGGAGCTGAAAAAAAATGAACTATTATTGAGAGAAGGAAGAAGATCTCAGAGACGATGGACAGAAGCTCATAAACCAGCATTTCATTTCAATTACTTTTTCATCCAGCTGTGAGGTAATAGACATTATTTGTACTAAGGCAATGTCTAGAAGACCCATTTAGAGTCGGGGACCCTGGAACAAACATAGTTGCTCAACAAATAAAAAGGAAAAAGAAAATAGGAAACCAATATATTTTTGTTTTATTCTTACACTTTATCAAAAAAGCTAAAGGGTCTTTAAAGTAAAGGAAGAAAGCTGAAGAGTCAGAAGATCCTCTCTTTTCTTGCCATTGTAACATTTTTGAGCAGCCTGTATTTCATCATCATTATGTTACCAGATCAGCTGTACATTATGCCTCTGGTTAACTGGAACCCTCTGGTATTTCTTCCAGTTAATATTTTTCTAGAAATTAAATAAATATTGAAAAATATAGGTTTTAGCATACATTCTTTTCAAATATAAATAAATAAAAAAAACTGAATGTGAAGTCTTAAATCCTAGCTGAAAATTTAACATAGATTTAGTAGTGTTGAATCTATGCAGTATGTTTTCTGGAGTGGGTTTGCAGGACTGGGGTCAAATACCTTGAATCCTACAGGAAATTTCAGAAAAGCTACAGTGGACTGAGGAATACTTCTAGACTTCGGAAAAAATTATTCACAGGTTACAGTCAAATTCAGCTGTCCAAGGGAATTCATAGGATTATAGAATGGTCTGGTCTGGAAGGGACCCCAGAGATCACCTAGTTCCAACACCTCTGCCATGGCAGGGACACTTCTCATTAGACCAAGTTGCTCAGACCCCCACCCATCCTGGCCTTGAACACTTCCCAGCAGGAGGCTTCCCCAGTTTCCAAACCTGAATTTACCTTCTTTTAGTTTGAAATCATCCTCCCTTGTCCTGTCACTGTAATGACTCCCTTCCCAGTTTTCCTGCAGGGCCCCTTTGGGTGCTGAAGGCAGCTATGCTGTCTCCCCAGAGCCTTCCCTTCTCCAGGCTGTCCAATTCCAGCCCTCTCAGTCTGACCTCACAGGAGAGGGGCTCCAGCCCTCTGATCATCTTCATGGCCCTCCTCTGGACTCCCTCCAAAAGCTCCATATTTTTCTTGTCTTGGGGGCTCTAGAACTGGACACAGTACTTCACATGGGTTTTCTTCCATGGGTTTGACCTGTTCTGCCCACTCTGGCTATACTTTCTTTTTAAACTGGAAAACCAAACCCAAACAAAATGGGGAAAAAAAAAAAAAAAAAAAAAAAAGCAGCAAACCCAAAAACAGAGGGAAAAAATCCCTCAAGGCAAAACGTGGCAAAAGCTTGTGGAAATAACTCTCCAAACAATCATCCAGGATTAGCCCTTGATGCTAGGAAGGAGCCTGTGAGCTCCTTCAGGGCATCAATAGGAAGTTACAGGGGTGGCTTCCCAGGGGCAGGAAGATTGACACCAGGATTTGAGGGGCGTGGGCTAGAGAGAGGATCAGGAACTGCTCCCATGGTGCCTAAATGCTGCTGTATCTTGTCATTCCTCATCCCTTCCACCGCAGCCTTCCCCAGCAGTCAGGGGTAGCCCTAAACTCTTTCCCCTCTCCCAGTGTGGAGGACTGATGGGTCCTTCCTGGTAGCTACCAGAGAAGAGATTAAGAAATGAGAGAGGCAAAGATCCAGAATACATCTTAAAAGAAAGTGTCAGTCCTCAGTTTTGACTAGCAGAATTAATTTACTTTGCTTTAGAACTTAACTGCAAAGCAAAAAAAAACCACAGGTGAACACAGCAAGTAAGACTGCATTTGATAGTTTCCTGTAATGTGACTGTGCTTTTTAATAGCAAAAAATCTTCCACTAATCCTCATTCAGGCAAGGATGAATACTTTATATCATTATTTCCCACACTTCAGCTGACATAAAGAAATCCTGACATCAGGAAAACCTTGCGAGGGCTTTTTCACTTCCAAGGCTTCCTGGCAGGGACAGTGAGGAGAATCTTTCTCCTCAGCCTGCAGCCATGCCAGTGCCACAGCACATTCTGCTGAACCTCCCCACTGCAGCAGGGAACCAACAAGCCCACACTGCTGCCAAACACAATTTGGGCTCTTCATTAGTTGTGTCTTGGATTAATTCCTTTCCTCCCCATACAACACTAAAATTGAAATCCCCAGCTTGCATGACCTGGCAAGCCTCAGTTTTCATTTCAGGGGGAGCTGAGGATGAAGCAATGGTTGGTGGGAGGTAAGAGATGAGCACAAAGACATTCATGTCCTGGCTCAGTTCTCTCCACAAGAGGCTGCAGTGTTGATTCATCTAAGACCAATGTTCTGAAGCCCAAGTTCTTGGAATTAAGGTCCTCCAACTATGTTACCTTCAGCAATGAAGAATGCAGTCTTCTAAGCAAATAACATAATCTGCTTTTAGTAGTAAATGCAGTTAACATTCCTCTCCTCAAAATACCACTTAAAACATGGTAATGCATTTGCAAACTGAAAATCTGTATTAAGGAACTTAAATACTGGAATTTTAAATAGCATATCTGCCCTTTACTAACCAGTTACCACCATGCCTACTCACTGTAATTCTTATTGTCCATTGTATTCCTAAAATTTCTTATCTTGTTAGTCCAGAACCTACACGACTTCCTCTGTACTTTGCTGGAGCACTGTGTGTTACAGTTCATTTTCCCAGAAAGGAAATAACTTGATGGCCATCTTTCTATAAAATAAATTATTTTCTTCTATTAAAAAAAAAATTAAAAAATCCAAACCCAAAAAAAGCACCTTTTTTACTTCAAATATTTTTTTATATGTTGCTCTTTTAAAGCAATCAGTATACTTTCTCTTTACAGTCTCTTCAAGTCTCTTTGGGTTTGAAGGGGTCTTTTCCCCAAAATTGGAGACCAGAACTGAGACCACTTTCCTGTAGAAAATGTCAGAAGCTGTTATCACAGCATTATGAGAGACTTGGTAATGGTTAGAACTTGAAAACTTCCCATTACATCAAGCAGTAATTACTCCTTATTAGTGGATAGGCCCACGGGTGTTAGTGAGCAATGAAGCTGAGTGCAGTGAACTCGAAGGCACAGAGACTGTAGAAGCATGACTCAGAGCTGGGTTTGTCTGTGATATTTAGTTAATCCTTCCACTGACTCCTTTGTGAAACCAGTGAACTTCCCATTCTGCTGAAAAGAGGCTGGCAGGGAATGAGGAGGAAGAGCAGGAATCTTTACTAAAGGATAAAAGGTATCTTTTTAAAAATGTAAAATGGGTGATGCTGTTTACAACATTACCTGTAAGGAAGTTAAATTGTAAAAGATAATTACTCTAAAAAATAGACTGTATTGCCCCTGAATATGTAGACTCAAGTTCTTTAAGAACAGTTGAGCCAGGTTATAATAAAAAGACTAAAAAGAAGTCATCCTTTGCATCACAAAAACAAATTGCTTGCATATAGAAATAGTCTTGTGAAAAACAGGATTAAGGTGTATTACAGAAAGGCAATGGTTTGCATTTTAACTCTGTGCTGAGGGCATAGTCAGTAGTTTTCTACTGATGACCTCTACCTGGTAACTGGGGCAGTGATTTGTAGTTTGGGAGATCAGTGCTTGAAACCAGTGAATCCTGAAAATCATCATATTCCTACAGAGTTGTAGAGCTGACTGTGAGTACAAGGGTCAATCTAGAGACCAGATGACCTGTTCCTCAAAGGCTCCCAGGAAGGACAAGTGAGTAGGATAAGGTGACATCTTGGAAGATCTGGACAGGAGATGCTGGGAAGCTCTTGTCTGGCTTCCCTAACCCTTCCTCTTGTTCTGCTCCAACTGTAGGGCGGTGGCAAAAAAATGCCACCAGTTTGCTTTTTCTGAAATACCCCTGCCTGCATTGTAGCTGAGCTGTCCAGAAGATCACTCATATATGGCCAAAGCCAAACAGATGGCCTGGCATTTTTTTTCCTCCAAAGGAATTTCTAAATTTCACCCATTTTTCATATGGTGAAATTATAAATATAAAAGTCCTGCCAGCTTTTTATCTGTTTGGTGGACCCTTGTGGCTCAGTGCTTGCTCATCCAGTACATCTTTCCTCATCCTAAAGCAACCAAAGATTTTGTCTGGTTTGACTTACTCGGTCAGCTGATGCTGAGTCAGCTCTGGTGAGGCAGGACCAGTTGATGTGCAGCAGGACCCTGCAAGCCAGGGTCTCTGTTGAATTTACAAAATTTCCAGGGTGTGAGAGGCATTCAGATGGCACAGCTGTTGCTTCCTCTTTTGTCCAGTTTGAGAGTATAAACAAAAGCATTGACACTTCTACCCATTACTTCCTTGCAGTGTGAAGAAGATGGCTTTTCTTCCTTGGGTTCCTCCAAGCAGCCTTCCTTTTCTCACTGGAAGCTGTGGTCTCAGGATGTAAACACCATCCAGTGCTGAGAATGTTCTGCCTCCTGGTGAGAAATAAAGGAGTCCAGCACTGCAGCAGGTCAACCCCACCACCCCCAGACACCCCAGGATTCTGCTTTAACTGCAGTCAATAGCACTCAGGTGTGTGCTTCTGATTAAACACATGTTTTGCAGATGTGATTTACCAGTGTTTAACTAGTGTTAATCCACAGGCCAGATAAAGGGCTCAAATTAAGGTGGCCAAAAAATCTAATCATGGATGAAAGGAGACACGAAGTTAACAGTGAGGAACACTGAAAATTAATTTGACAATGCATGGTTTCTTTTCTTAAAACGGATCTGCATATTGCTTTCATAGCAAACATTTGGACATTGTGCATAAAAGGAGCAGATTTTTTATCCTGGTGATGTTTCTTATTTGAAGATAATGAGATTCTTTCTAGATCACATGAGATATTTCAGTGCTTTATGCTTTAGCTTAATGCATAAAATATCCCCTTGCCATGGTTCCTCACACAAGCACCATGCCCAGACAAAACATGTTTTTCCCACCTCATGATGCAGGAAAATGAAACATGGTAGTAATCTATTTAGACTTCGAGAAATCCTGGAGACTCAGGCTCAACATGTGCTGCTGATGAAATTTGTTTTAAGACATTCTAGCAATTATATACAAGTAATTTTTTTTCTGCTCACTTCATGGTTTCTAGGCAGATTTTTGTCTGTACTAGGAGCACCTGGAGTAGAGAGGAAAGTTTATTTTTCAGAAATAAAAGCTAGAGGTTTTTTTCAGGACTTATTCTAGTCTTACCATATCCAGCTAGCATGTGTCCTGATAGTGTAATTTAATACTTGCTTTTAGTTGAATGTCTTTTCAGCTTACAAAAAAGGTTAAAAGCACAAAAACCTTTGTTCAAACCCTGTGTGACTGGAAGCATTCCCATTTTGGTCTAATCTCATGAAAGCTGCTAGCTCTTGTTACTGATCTTCCTTTCTCATACCCTCAGGCCACTTCACTACAAAAACACCACTGCAAGTCCCACTGCTAAAGAGACCTTGCATGTGTTTTCAACACAGAGGATGTTTCTTGTGCAAAACAGATCCTTAGGACTAGCACCAGGTTTGGTTGGCCAGATCTACTGCAACTCACTGGCTGAAGAGCATTCTGCATCTCCCAGAGAAGAATCTGAGCATCCGTGTCACAGTAGATATATGAGCCCTGTACCTTGGCTCCACAGCTGCAGTGCATTGCCACTCAGATGGGTGCATTTATGCATTTATAATGCATTAATTAGCATTATAGTTCAGGTCAGAAAAACACCTTTGAAGCAAATTTTAGTCTTTTCCCCTTGCAGTGCCTCGTTCCTCATCTTAGGGCAGGCTTGTAGGTCACCAATACCTTTGCTTTCTGAGAACATCATTCTTTTCACATGCCATCTACCTGGAGTGTTTGTTGTTTTTTTTTTTCCAGCAAGTGTTGGGCCCCCACTCCACAGAACCAAGCTGTTGTCAAAAGAAAGCCCTCAAAACACTCTAGTGATGGACACCACTTCCTCAGCAGGGGCTGCTTTGCTCTGAAGCAGTGCTGGCTGGTGCAGGGGCCAAGGCAGCCCCAGATGTCCCCAGACCTCCAGCCTGGCCCTGCCACGGGTGTAGCAGCACTAGGGAAGTGGTGTGAAGCTCTCAGTTTCCTGTCCTTGTCATCTGGGAGGGCTTTAGTTTGGCATCTGCCCACAAGATGGACTTTGCACATCACAAATCTAGGAGAGCTTTGCTGCTAAACAGTATTTTCCTGATGTTTGAAACGAGCTGTTCTTTCAGCTGCTGGATCTGGTTACAGTCTTGAGCTCTGCTCCTGGCAGTATTAGTCATGCTGGCAGATCTTCCAGCAACAGGCAGGCTGGGAGCTGTTTTGCAAGAGCTATGGGCTGAGCCTTCCAATAGCTGTTTCATTGTTTAACTCTTTATTTTAACACTGATTTATTGTTTCCTCCAAGAAAGAATTCATTCTTTAGCCTAGAAAAAGGTGATGATTCTTAGGCAGTAAAAGTGAGCTGCCACACCAGCAGGAGAGCCAGGCATGAATGCATGACCCTGCTGCTGAGGTCCCAGGTGGCAGAGAGAATCAGGAAAAATACAGTGTACCACGGTGTTTGCCAGGAAACCTCCCACTTGCCAGGAAGGCATTTGTCACGTCTCCAGGACACCACAAGGAACTGAGATGTTCTTGCTAGAAGCTCAGCACGACTCTCAGCAGGGATAAGACCCAGTAAGGCACATTTTATTTCCCAGACTTTCTGTACTTACACACAACATCTATGCTCATTTTGTCCTTGGCGACATCAGTCGTAACATCACATTTCAAGTATCACTGTAGGACAGGATGTGCCTTCAACATGAGTGCCATTGGGAAAACTTCTCTGTTGGTAGAAGGGAGTTTATAAACAGGTTATGACAGTTCCTCTTCTTCTGATTTATGCTGAGATACCCCAAACACATAAGGGCAGAAGTAAATGAAGATGCCCACATACCTTTCCTGTGCCAGCAGTGCCCATATTTCACAGGGGCATGAATAATAGATATTTCTAAGTTAAGAAGTAGAAAATTCTTTCCTCTATATCTGAAGTAATTTAAAGTGCTTCTTTTATGCTATGCTCCCAGCCTGCCTTATCATTTGGAAGTCTTGTTAGCATTACTGTAGTGCCGGTGATTTAAACAGAGAAGGAAAACAAATTTTTAAATCGTAAATTTCTTCTGCAGCGATCATTCAAAGTATTGCTCTGGGTTAAGAGATAAAGTTTGTATGTTTTAATTAACAAGAAACAAGTAGCAATTAACAGTTATCAAGAAAACAATTTGGTTAGGTTAGGTTAGGTTAGGTTAGGTTAGGTTAGGCTAAACTCAGCTAGGCTGAGCTGGATGAGGAGCAGGAACAACTGAGTAGAGGTATTTGGGGTTAGAAACTTCATTCTCGGGACGTGCAGTGTTGTTCCTGCTTAGTGCTACATATGGTGACGTCGCAGGGTGGGGGAAGAGGGAAGAGGAAGGTTGATCTCCTAACAAACAGCTGTTACAGCTGTAGAGAGAAAAAAGGAGAAAGACCAGGAGCGGGAGCAGCAATCCGACCCCTGCAGCAGGTAACATCTCGTGAGCACAGGTGACCTAGACTGCTGAAATGGAAAGGGAAAATAAAATGGGGTGGGATGTGCCTGAGAGAGAAAAGCACATTTTTTTGTACCGGTTCTCAGCAGTTTTCTTGCTTCTGTGATATAGTGCTTGCTGCTTGTCATGAGAGTGAAAGGGGGGAGGGGTAGAAGCTCAGATCAGGATGACTTAGGAGGAAACCATGTTAGTGGAGGGGCTTTTTGAGAAGACCTTTCCTGAAAAAAAAAAAAAAAAAAGAAAGAAAGAAAAAAGAAAAAAACAAAACATTGCTCTCTGGTTTCAGTGCGAGGGTTGCTTCCTCATGTGTGGCCAACAAGGGAAGCCCAGCAGAGTACAGTATCTCTGAAGAGAAGGAAGTGCCTCAGTTCATTCAGGTCTGGGTGGGACACCCCTGAGAGAGACCTGAGCATGGCCTTCATCCTGGAACCTTACAAAGGATGCCAAGCCATGGCAAGGGCTGCCCTGTGCTGGGTGCCTCTGCTCTGCTGTCTCCTTATCTTGAAGTGCACGTGGTCCTGAACACCCATCAGACACTGAGGGCACCTATCTCCACACCTACCTCAGATGATACCTACCAGAGATAAACTGAAGGCCTCATGCTAAAAATAAAAAAATGCAGGAATTATACTTAAGTGATTTTTCTGCCATTGGAAAGAATTTTTGCAAGCTAAAAACTGTATCAGTGGTAAAAATTCTCCCCTGGAGAATAAGTGGGAAAAGAGGATGTTTGAGACCATCCTGTTGATACCATCTAGTTCTGAGTGGTCTTGTGCTTCATCTAGTGTCCTAGGTTTTCAGCACAGAGAGAAAGCATGTAATGTTTTCCACTACACAAAGCTGTTTCTAAATATGATAAGTGCATCCCTAGCATTTCCATGTATTTGGTATAAAATCTGCCAGAGTAAGTAATGTCAAACTTACAACTGACAATGATTCCAGAATTCTGTGTCTCTCTACTGCAAGATTCGTATCAGTTTCTTTGTCCTGGCATCAACACAGGCAGTGTACTGAAATGTGCAGTGGTACCCCCGTGTCCTCAAATGAAAGAAACTTCCAAAAAAAAAAGCAGAGCCCATGACAAGGAATAAATGGAGCCGCAAGTACTTTTTATAAAGCAGGCACCAGGGAGGCTGAGTGAGGTTTTTAGGGTCAGCCAGCAAGTCTGAGGCAGAGTCAAGAACTGAACAGCTGCCCAGTGGATTTCTAGTTGATGCATTGTCTGCAAGGGTGCTGCAGAAGCAGGCTCTGTGGGGTAAATGAGGAACGATGCTTCTTGTGAACTGAGGGGAGCAGGAAATCTAACTAGAGACCATCTCTTCTGACAGTGACCTTTCCAGATGGCTGAATTTTATTGTTGTGTCACAAAACTCTTAGGACAGTGAAACAGGTGCAGTCTGTTCCTGGTTCTTTAGGTAACAAAATTGCCCATTGGATGAGAAAGACCTTAAAGAACCAGTTACGTATCCATTTCCTTTGATTACACTGAAATCACCTTTTATTCTCCGCAGATTTCTTCACCCCTGTCAGGGGCTTCTGTTTGCTCTTTGATACTTTTTGTGTGGTGACTAACACAGTAGAATGAAGCCTGCTTTTAAGATCCAGGTTGTTCCTTCAGACAGTGGAGAGCATCATCAAATGAGGGAGCTGTGGTGCTAGGGCTGGGATTGGTCACCCAGGTGACACCAGCATGCTGCCCGACAGCACGTCTCTATACTTCACTGGGAATATAGGCTTCTTGATAAATGCAAACACTATATGTATGTTTGAATAGTCACCAGTAGCCTTAATGGATGATGAATTCTAATTTGCAACAGCTGCCATATTGCCAAATTAGAGAGAAGCAGTGTTTACAAAGGTCCTCTTGGTTATGCCCTGTTTAGCCAAGATTAAGCAGTTTAAGAGTTGTAAAGACAACAATTTTCTAGCCAGCCAATGGAGGAGAAGTTCATAAAATTAGACCAGATCACTGAGAGACAAGTTCTGAGGATGAGAGACAGATGTAGCCAACTAAACTTCAGAAGACGAAACCATATGCTCAGCTGACACCCTGTGCAAAGCCCATATGGCAGTATCAGACAAGAGACTAGTGGAGGTCCTGACTGAGAAGCCTCAAGGTTTTTGTAACTGTTTCTGTAACTTTCATGCCAATTACCATAATTCCTAATCATCCAGTAATGTCTGTTTTTAAATCCCGACAATGTTCTTAAGTTTTTGCCTTTTTGTAAGGTACAGTGTCCCATCTTTTATTCTGATCTCAAGAAAGAGCAAAGTGTCATTCAGTAACAAAATTGATGGGATTTTGGGTCAATGTTGATCGAGCTCACTGGATTTTAGTCCAGTTTAGTTGTATAATGCTTTTCCTAAAGTGAGTGGGAAACCCACTTTGAGTTTCATATGTCTTATTTTTGTATTACCAAGGGCACCGGTGTCTCTTGGGAGGTAAGTTATGCCAATAAATCTTTGTGTGCTAATAGAAGTGAAGATAGGAATAGCAGACAACCTAGGAGTTTAAAATTTAGAAGATGAGTTTATCTGGGTCAATTTGAAGAAGTGTGTTGTTATTTGTGGTCTTGCTCCGAGGCCGGGAATGAAGTATATGCATTTATCACATCTGGATTTTTCTAAATATTGAAGTTCACTGTCTTTGTTAATGTACAGCTGCAACTAAAATCAAGTTTGATGGCACAGACATATCACAAGAACACACTGAATCAAGGGGCAACTTAAAGATATATAACTACTTATTGGGGCAGAAATTAACTGGTCAAACACAGGAGATAAATTCTAGTACAAAATTAACAAATTCATTATCCCAAAAGGCAGATAGTCTATTTCACACCTAAAAAACAGGACAGAACCAGCCAGACTCTCTGTGGAATAAGTCAGAAGAAAATACTTTTACAAGAAAGGGAAATAAAGTATGTCCAGAGCCTATGAAGTTTTGCAAAAAAGTCTCACTACCTACAAAATTTGGTTTAGGATGGCTACAAAAGTTGGTCTACTTCAACAGGAGAATATCTACTTTATTACATGCAACTTGAAACAGTCTGTGCATCAAGACAAAGTCCCTGATTTTCTTTTTCTGGAAAACTTGTGAAATAGGAAAAGAAAAGACAGGTATCCTCCAGATTGCATCAAATGAAAGCAAATAGAAATATGGTTTTCTTTCCTGTTTCTTCACCTACAGTTTTATAAATACTTAAAACTATGCTCTCTGCTGGACACTGCAAATTATTTGCATCGTGCTTTAAGCTGTCTGAGGGCATGTCTTCTGGTAAGTACAGGGTAATCTTCATGCACATGCAGAAATCCTGAGGCTGGTGTCCATGGGACTCCAGGGTTCTCAGCAGTGTGTGACCCCAGCAGTCCCTCAAGTCCAGTCACACATTGAGGCAGAGCCAAGCCAAGGGGCTCAGGCTTGAATCCCAGCCCTCCCCAGGATGCCTTTAGTTTAGTGAGTTTTTCCTCAGAAAAACACAGAAAGTTTTCATCGATCCATTAATGTTTCAGCTATTTTTCTTTGACTGACTAGTATTTCCTCAGACAGCGTAATTTCTACAGGTCAGAAAGCTTGAGTGTTGTAGTAATTCATACAGTTTTCTTTATCATTTTCACCTCCACAGGTTTACCATGAACACCTACCTCTTTGTGTATGACTTAATGCAGTTCTGTGGACATTCATGGATATTTACAAATATGATCATCAGGTTCATGTCATTTGGAAAAGGTATGTGTTTTCCTTATGTGTTTTCCTTAAGCATTTTAAGAGGCAATGACACACAGAAACATCAGATGAGAGAAAAAGTACATCCAGTATCAGGAGCTGTAATTTAGAAAACAGGTTTTGTTTCTTCTATTAATAAGGATGAACTGATACTTATGGTCTGTCTGCATTTCATTAGAAATGAAGCTGTTTTGCTAGTGAGCTTTAATATTAAGCAGCACACTAGTAACATTTGATATAGACATAGACCTAAATGTTACTAGGTCCAGTCATTATGGTGAATATTAATCTTATTGAATATTAACCGCAGGCCACCTGGAGGGACTATCTTCGTGGTTATTGCACATGCCTCTGTATTACAGCATATTGCATTTTCCATTACCTGGGGTTAAGACACAAAAATAGAAAGCTACTGACTACTAATTTAAAATTACTCATAATGGCAGACAGTCGTAGACACATAAAAAACCTGCTTTGTGTTCTGCTTCTTTTAGGAAGTGCCATGGGTACCAATACAGGCAGGAACTCAACATCTTCTCATAATTAGACATTCATTTTCTCAACCTTTTCCCATATTTAGAAATATTCTAAAGTGATATCTCTGAACCAACACATCCTGTGTTTGCCAGCACATCAAGTATGGGGGATCCCACTCTTCTCTCAGCTTCCTGCCTGTGTGTCAGGGAGTGCTTCCTCCCCTCCCCAAAGCTTTGATTCTGCTGCCCAAAAGATTAGTACTGTGAGAACTTTATTTCTTGGTATCTCTGCTGGTGACAGGGCAAGAGCAAACCTAGTAGCTGTTCCAGACTTTTACTACACAACCACCCTCCAGTTTTCCTCTTCACTTTGTCTTTAGATTCGTTGGCCGACACATTTTACTCCATAGGACTTGTAATGCGTCTTTGCCAGTTGTTTTCTCTACTGGAGATCCTACACATCCTTATTGGCATTGATAAAAGCCGTCTCTTCCCTAGGTTTCTGCAGGTAAGTCCATTTCTTAAGGCTCTCCTTCCACAACCTCCTCACTTCAGACATAAATACCCCTGGGCACAAACCTGAGCTACCCTGAATGTTCCACCTGCACCCTCCCTCAGGAAGCTTGGCCTGCAGGTGGTTTGATAACTGCAGGAACTGAATCCTCAGAACTTGCCTGGAGAAGAGCTTCTCTCTCAACCTTTTTTCTTTTAGGGTGAAACTAAACAGTGGGCACCCTATGCCCAGCCCAGAACAGCAAGGAACTGGGAGACATCCAGAGGAGTGGCCACCACAGGAATCGGGCAGCCCCCATTTCTAGTGTGGCATATGTGGCTGAAGATACTACCTCCCTAGCCAGCTTGCTTACAGTCAGAAGACAACATTTCAGAGACTAGGTTTCATTAGCTAATTCTTTTCCATCCCATTTTTTTCAGGGACAATTGCATGTTTCCTTATTAGACAAACACATGAAACATTTTGTGGGGTAGCAGAGAGATAGTGAGAAAACCACAGCACATCCAGTGTCCTGAAACAGGGGTTGCTGGCAGTCATGGGGTGAGGAAAGAAAAGAATTAAGAAAGATAAATTAAGGGACTGAAGAACTAATGCTGGGAGGAGATCTCTGCCCTTTCAAACCCACACGTGGGGAAACTGGCAACATTCAGATGTTCTGACAATTTTAAGGGTTTTACAGGGCATACGTTCAGCTGTAGGCAGAAAACCAGCCAAAGATCACATAGTCACATGCTATAACAAAAAACAAGAGATTCCCTGATGTTTCTCTTACCACGCTCTTGATTTCTGTTGGGACCTAATGTCAAGTTTTGGTATTTTTCTTAATGCACTGGGAAAAGTAAAAATGTTGACTTGCATTTACCTTCAAACTTTTCCAGTCCTTAGTATTTGAATAATGATGAAACTGGTATTGCTCTCAGCACTAAGAAAGCAGATTACTAAGAGTGGCTAGTCATGATTTTAGTTTCCTGGATAGCCTGTTTTTGTCAAATGACATATTGCATGGGTGAAGATGTTCCTCTTTTTAAATCTCCATTAGAAATTGCTTGACTAATACAAATCTCTGTTCATTATTCTGCTCACTAAGTATGGTAGCAAGTTTGTCAAAATGCAATTAACTGTTTTTCCCCTGGCTAAATCTACATGATTTTACACTAATCTAGGGGAAAAAAAGAAGTATTCTACAAAACGTGTCCTGCAACAAATTTCATGCCATCTCTTAGAGAGAAATAATAGTCATTAAAGCAAGGCCTTCCCTGGCACAGTTTACACATTTCCAGGCCTGAGATAAACCATTCCTTTCCTACCCAGCCCCATGGAAGAAGAGATCAGGGAAGCCTGCACAAACACAGCTCTCTGTGTCACCACAAAAGCTGCTAGGTATGAAATGCACGTTCTGAGCAACAAAACTGTGACCTCTCTTGGGCAGTGCAACTTCTGCAGTGCTCTCCAAGCCAGTATGGAGAAAGTGGGTTAGAGAACACTACAACATGGTGACTCCAAACACTTGCCTGACAACAGAGATATCTTTGGATCCTTACTTGGTTCTTTACTGAAGTGCTCTCTCACTGCAAATACAACTTCCTTGCCTTGACATTAACCATAGTCTCATGCAGTCCAAGCAAGGTGTACAAATTCTTTGGTGTAAACTCTGCTTTCACTTGTGTTGCCCTGCTTTTTGCTGTGAGAGTGCAGGCTAAACAGTTTTGTGCAAATAAAATTTTCCTATGCGATGTACTCTAGGTGGCCCTGCTCTGGCAGGGGTGGTTGGACTAGAAGATCTTTCGAGGTCCCTTCCAACCTCTAGGATTCTATGATTCTATGATTCTATGAAATACTCCCATGTGCCTTGCCACACTTGCCTTCTGGCCCCTTCAGAAAAAAAAAAAAACCCAAACAGGTATTTTCCACAATGACCTGGGAAGGACAGTTTAAGATGCTTGCCATACTGCTGGACTACTGCTCATCGTTAGGGCACAGGTAAAACTGACAGAATTTGACAGTGGCTGCCCTGCTGTGCTTCCCCACCATTTGTTCCATCTCCAAGCTTAAAATATACCCCTAGAAGCATCCCATAGGTCACACACGGTGAAGTTCACCCCCAGTGATCTTGAGAGTGAGAAAATGGCAACGTCAGGGAGGCACATGGGTGGAGTTAATGCCACCTTGTACTAAAAAAAGCTGTGAAAGCACTGCTGTGGTGGTTGGTTGCTTTGTGTATAGCAGAGGGAAGATTTAAGAAGACTCATCCAGACTTTGAATGAAGCATTTCTCTATCTACTGTCCCATTTACTGTGGTTTAGTAGAATTTACAAGAAGCACTTTGGGATGCACTTTATTATAGAGAGTGGAAAAGCAAACTCAGAGGTGTTTTCTGGGAAAAAAACCCAAACATTCAGTATGGCCAGATTGAAGGACAAAGGCCACCATGCATCTGAGAAGGGCTAGGTATGCCAAGCCTATGTCACACCATGAAGAAAAGACAAATCCTGTGTGATGGATGCTCTGGAGGAAGATTACAAAGTTGGTGAATAAAATACTCTCAGAGCATTTGCAGGTAGAATTACTGAGAGGAGGACAGGAAACTTGTCACATGCCACTGCAGTTGCCAGAACAGGCAATAATGAAATTTATTCCTCTGGCCAGGGAAAAAAGCCTGATAGGACTGGTACTTTAGCAAGGGAGAGAGTAGAAAAGATGGAAGAAGATACTGGTGTTTTTATGGACAAAACAGCAGTTCTTTATCCCATGCAAACAGGATTGGATTTACCAGACCAAAAGCTATATACTACAGCTTTGCAATAAGAACATGAATTTTTAACGTATTCTAAGTATTTAGTAGCATTTATTTTATTTTTTTTTTTAGTCTTCACTAGATCAAAGAGCTAGGGGTTTCAGGTTCCAAGTCCAATACTGCACAGTCATGGTAATTAAAAAATGGAAGTGAATATGCTGCCTGCTTTTGCCCTAACCACGTTATTCTAATTTGTTCTGTTTCACTTACATGCTTCAAATGCCCAGGGCTGCTTTGTGGAAACTTATGCTATTCTACAGAGCTTGCTGTATGCTGTAAGAGACCAGTGCTGGGAAAGAAAGGAAATTCCAGTTTGGTTTTAACACAAAGAACAATTGAAGGAATGAAAAATGAAACCATTGTATTTATGCTTTCTGAGGTGTCAGCACATACTTCATTTTTATGAACATGAAAGCATAGGACTGACTTCTAGTTGTTGGGGTTTTTTTTGTTTGTTTGTTTTAAGAAAAAGCAAGAGCAGAAAAAGAGAATACCTTACTTTCATTCATGCATGGTCTGATAACCCTGATAAACGACATGTGGATGAGCAGCAGCACATGCTTGTTATATATGTCTGTGTGTATGCATGTGTATATAAGCACACATATGCATACATATATGTGTATTTATATATGTACATAATTCCATGTACATACATACACAGATGTGGGTATATAGGGGCACAATATCCACACTTACTGAGCTCTCCGCTTCTTCAAATAGTACCTTGCCTTGTCACTTGTTGAAGAAGTTCCTGGCCTCTAAGCCCTGCATGTACCTTTGATTTGTGTGAGTTATCTGAAAGGTATGAGTGCTATGAAAGAAAAGAGCACATTGTCTTCTGGGGAAGTCAAGCAGGAAGGCAGCCACCCAATTCACACAGGAAAGATGTAGGATGCCACTGTCTGTCTTTATGAGGACATCACAGTTGTCCTCTGCATCCAGGCCTCTGCCCTGCTCACAGATGAGCTTCAGAGCAAGGCCAAAGGCTGCTAAATGCATCCCATTGCTGGCTGGCTGAGGCTACAGTCTACCAGGAACAGAAGACCTGCAAGTGGCTTGCCTTGTGGTCCACCTCCCTGCTCTTCCAGGTGCTTAACCTACTTTACACAGTCTGACCACTTGACTGATGCTGTTTGCAAGCACTTTTCCACCCAGCCATCTCTTGAAGAATAAGTGACTGCTCAGTCTGCCATCTCTCAAATCTAAAAATATGTCCATGTCCAATTTTTCATTATCATGACAAGTTTTTTGTCTCTAGGTGAGACAATTCCCTGAGATATCTCTCATATTAACAATATTGCATTACTCTCTGCAGATCCCAGTCTGATTTTAGGGTCAGTAATAACCCACACAACCAATAACCCATTGTTATACCACCTTTTGCTGAAATTACTTTAACCCAGGTCCTGTTTTATTTATTTTCTCCAGCACACAATCCTGTATAATGCTCACACTGTTGTGTTTTGATTTCCCTCTTGTGATGGTTGTCCCACCATGCTTCTCCAATCTCTGTTGCATCTGGTTTCAGATCCTATATCAATACTTCCAGTTCCCCCATTTTCTTGTCAGGTTCCTCATCATCAGTGCACAAACTTATTACCTCTCACTTTCTGTTTCCTGGCCTGTCTATGCAGAAGTCTATCAACATCTAACCTTCTTAAAAATCACTTCTTCAATTAGGGACCAATGGGATCAGGAGCACGAGATGACAGCCAGGGCAGGGTGAGAGGCAACAAAACCATTTTTACCTGCTGTGGTCCCTCAGTGCTTTTCAAGATGAAGAATCTGATCCTTAGGGGATGGACATACTCTCTTTCTGTATGAAAAGTTGCTCTCACATAATTTTGCTGACTAGTGAAGGCATGGATGCTTTATCTGGCAGATGTTGTTTGCAAAACGAGTCCATAGCCAGAATGTTCTTAGCAGGAACTGGTAAACCTTATGAAGCAAAACTACCATGTTATTTTGCTAAGAGGCCAAGTTCTTATTTCTTTTAAGGCAGGAATAAGGGAAAGGGGGAAACCAGTGAAGAAAGGGGAAAATTTAAAACCACATTGTTAATCCATTTTCATTTAATGACTTTCTAATGACTTTACATCTTAACCCATAAAATCATTAAACATAAGGCACCTTATGGGAAAGAGGATAGTGGGTATAAAAAAACCCCAGTGAAGCTGTAGTGATTCATAGCAACTAAATAGTTGTATGCTTTCTCCTTCAAAACCTTCAAATACAGAGTAAACTGGTACCACTCTGGCGGAGTTTCAAAAGCAACTATTGGCAGCTGAATACTGTAGGTATATTTATTTTACAGGATAGGGCATGAATACTGATAGGAAACTTGTTCAAGATATCTGCAAAAAGACAAACTTCTTTTTAATGTCTTGAACTTTTACATTGCCAAAATATTTTTTTAAGCGGGAGACACTTTTATATCTTGTTTGTAAATGCCTTCTTTGTGTGTTGGATAAAATCATGAACCTCGTGGATGAGATAACATTCAACCACTAGAAAAATGTTATGACATAAATCTTATGATTCACATAAATGACAAGCTTAAACCCACTGCTCCTAGCCAGAAGAAGGAAAGAAAAAGAAGGAGTTCTACTTCTCGTCCTCCTTTCTGCAAATCTTATGTGAGCAAGATCCCTTGTGACACAGATCTCCAAGCTATGGAAAGCAAGGGTGGAACTGTGAGATCAGCAGTGTCAGGCATAGCTCCCACCCCAGGGCCCCCTGCCTCCCAGAGCTTCCCATGAAGTGAGGAAGTTTATCCTACGAGCAAAACGGGGAAAATGGGTGAAAAAGTCCTTGCTCCTGTGACCTCAGCTGGCTCATCCACAGGTTTCTGGGCAACAAAACCAAGTCATGCCTGTTGGCAAGCAAACCATCAGCCTTTCCATAGCAGGACCACGGTGCTGCAGGCAAGTTTCCACTTGCCTGAGCTGGAGGCTGATGGGGTTTTGGACAAAAGCAGGGCAAGAAGCAACACATTCACTGGGGCAAAGTGGATTCCCCTGTGGCCTCCAGCTTTGCAAAAGCAGCACAGATACAACAGCTATAGAATGTGTTACCTGAATTCCCCACTCTTTCTCTTTTCAGATCACTGAGAGAATAATCATCCTGTTTGTTGTGATCAACAGTCAGGAAGAAGTTCAAGGAAAATATGTTGTGTGTGTTTTATTTTTCCTTTGGAATTTGCTAGATGTGGTCAGGTAAGGAGTCAACAGCAAAACCATGGGGGGAAAACAGGTCATTCTTGCAAGCAGAACCCCACCCTGAACGTCCTGCATGCTCATTTAATTATTTTGAAATTGGTGGAAAAGAGTATTATTGATTTTAAATAAAATATAGTATCTATAGGCTTCTTAGCAATTTTTTTTAAAACATCTACATACTTTCGAGGCAGACTTACAGAAGTAAATTGTAGTAACATTTGTTGTTCAAAGGCTTTGACCTTCTTAACAAAAATTTAGAAGGAAATTACAACTGCTGCCTAGGGAACAGCTACTTTTGAAAGTGATTTACAATCCTATTACTTTCTCTTTTTTTGTTTTTTTTTTAGCAACTCACAATCCAAGGCTGACAGCACAGTAAGGCAGCACTGGCAGAGCTTCTTACTAATACAAAAAGATTATTCTGATTCTTATTTTACTCCCCATGTAAAAGTATGATGGTGAAAATTTTACATTACTGACTTTTGCATTCGTATCTGTAGTTGCTAATATTTCTTAAATGTAACTTAGGCCTCTATGGGTCTCAGTATGTAGACTTACAGCTGGGAAGACATATGGAATTAGGACACATTTTAATAAGACAAAATCCTCATGACAGCTTCTGTATAGGAGCAAATTTTTTAATCTTTTTCTTTCTGCTGAGATCACTTTTTGCTGTTTCAAATACATTGCTTGGGAGTCTGACTGGGGTATATGGGTTTAGGCAGGGAAAGGAATATATATTATAAAAGATCTTAAAAAGGAAAGTGTCAGGATGGATAAGAAAAATTTTGAGTCAGCTTCAGAGTATTTGCACTACACGTGTTACTAAACTACTATTTTTATTAATTATTCAGGTTATTTCTACATTCCATTTCTTCTTGAAGTTTGTAAAGCCAAAATAGTAGACCCTAATCTCAAATGAAAGGGTTTTGTGCAGCTGGAGAGAGGCTGAAAATGTAAACAATACTGGATGTAAAGTTCTCTGATTTCGTACAAGTCCTATCAATACATCATCTTTTTCTATCATTGCTGAAGAACCCTGTCCAGCATCATAGGAGTAACAGCAGCCATTTAATATCCAAGATACTGTGGTCTACAGTAAAAAATGATCTATTCAAATAATAAGACATAATACAACTCGAACTGATTTAGAATTCTTGATTTATTTTACAGCATTGATGCCATGTCCTAACATCTCAAAGAAATGGTCATGTCTAAAAGTGTATCCTCCAGCCAACTAGTCTTGATGCCTTACATATAGTTCTTCAGGAGCATAATTATCCTGTGCACTATGGCTAATGATAGCAAACTCTGTTCGCTGGTAGCAAACTCAAACTGAGAGCAAACTCTGCAAGGTTTTCTGTATCTGATCTTCCTTGCCTCTTCCAAGGTGTAAGGTGTAAAGGGAGGGATTAATGGTTTCCTTTTTGTTTTGGGTTGATATGATGATCTAAAAGCCATAATAATAAAAAAATGGAGACAATCCTAAGATTACAGGGAGCAAACTTGAGAGACAACAGTATGTTTATAGCTTATCAAACTCTTCAGCAGTCCAGGAATGATGCAAAATTAGTCAAATGAATTAATAAGAAGGGAATATAGAAATTCTGTTTAATATTAGTTCCACTTGTCAGAAACAGTACTGGATAACAGTGGCTTACAGATCCTTATTTTCATATCTCTAGCAAGCCCACAGGGCAACATTCCTGACCAAAAATGCAGTTAGACCCATTTCTGCAGAAGCTGTACAACTGTGTCTGAGAAGCTGTACAACTTTTAGATCAGACTAGCTAGGGTTAGCTTACATTTGGAGGCCCAAGTCCTGGACATTCTGGTCTCCAAGTGAGAACCAGTAACAGCCACAAAATAAAATACTGCAATACCTTGGAGACCAACTTTTTGTTTCTTGGCTCCTACTAGTCCTTCTGAGGTCCAGAGAAGGGGCAGCTGTACTGCAGAAGATTGGGTACCGGCAATTACCTAGTTGGTTTTCCTCCTCCAGCAGTGGTTTAGCTAGTTCAGTGATCATAAATCAGCATTTTCTCAGTTCCACACAACAGTCATGTTCTGCCATCCCTTCTCAGTTGTAGCATGCCTTCCTGAAATCCATTTTCTGATGTACCTCTATGAAATCATGATGGTTCCTGCCAGCCTTCAGGATGAAGGGCTGAATTGCTGCCTGCCTGATGAGGGGTAGCACCACTGACAACTCTCCTGAACTGATGAACCCTCTACTTTCGGACAGCAACTAGAGCCTGAACACAACTGTTGCCATATTGATCTGAGATCTTCTCAGACAGCTCCAGGCTCTTCTGCAATTCCCTTTGATTTTTCAGTATTATGTCTTTATATTAAAGACATAAAAAATCACTCCTTCTGAGGTCATCTGCTGTTCCTCTTGTTGCAGGTACACGTACAACATGTTATCAAGGATGGGAATACACTACCTACCACTGACATGGCTCAATTTCTCACTGTGCATCCCACTCTATCCCCTTTCAGTTCTGGCTAAAGGTAAGGAGATGGGAAAGGTAGCAATGACTTGCTTCCTTTGTCTTCTTCAGCAAAATTTATTCTGTTCAATTGTCATTTGCATTGAAGACATTTCTGTTTGTGTTGCCTAAGCAGTGATAAATATTTATGTACTCTCATACTAACCTGAATTACACCTACCTGTCTCCTTTCTGTACTTTTTCCATAATATGGGTTCCCTGGCATTTGTATGCCTGGTTTTGTTTTGTTTTGTTTTTTTTTGACTAAATAATTTTTTCTGGACAAAGCAGGAAAATACTTTCCAGAAGACACAGAGATTCCCCCATTCCAGACTGACTACATTAGACAGCAAGCCCCAAAGCTGCCTTCTTTCCTGCTGAGGCTCACCCTAATGGCTCGGGCCATACTTAGCAGTGTATCATATACTTAAAAAATGTGCCCACTGAGACATGCACAGGACAGAAAAGAACCTGTTATTGAATAGGAAATGAGCACTAAGAATAGGAATAGGAAATGTGGTGGTGTTAAGAGAAATTACTACCTCATATCTACAAAACTGAACTCAAGGAGGAAATAATGTGTATATGCGTATAAATGACATTGTGAATTTAACACGGACTATATATATAGCTATCTGTGCCTTAAATGTTACTGACTTTCACATGAAGCTTTTAGATGATCTTGCACCGCCTTTTGACTAGAGATTTATCATGTCATTTTACAGCATTTGCAATTTGTGTATCACTGCCTTATTTTGAATCCTTTGGCACATACTCCACCAAGCTACCATTTCCATTCACCTTCTCAATCTACTTCCCGTATGTTCTGAAGATGTACCTGCTAGTGCTCTTTGTAGGTAAGTGTCTCATGTTTCAGAAAGCTGAGTCTTAATGCAACTTGGATGCCTATGGCAACAAAAAATCAAATCTGCATTGGTCTTTTCACAGACTCTAATTCTACTGCATCTCCTGCAGATCCCTGCAGGGAAGTTCATTACAAGCTATTTGGGTTTCCCATGTCTTTCAAGTACAAATGATTGAATTTGGAAGATATAATGTGTGAGGCATAAAAATACAAATAAAAAACATTAAAAGTCTTTCAATGATCCTGGCCTTACAGCCACTTACTGAAGTTTGCTTTTTTTTTTTTAAACCCATTCCCATTTGATCATACTCCCACTCTGTGCCATCCTCACTCATGCCTCCTTGCTGGTGTAAGAAATTATATCTAAGTTAAGACTTCTACATTTGGGTTATTCAAAGGGGTGCAAAAAGGGCTTGTGTCAAAACTTGCACATAAATAAACCCCTTTTCTTTCCCACAAAATACTTCTGAAAAATCTGAACAGAATTTTGCTGTTACATCCAAATCTTCTTTCTGTCATTGACTGTAACACAGATTTAAAGGTTCTCATCTTTGTGATGCTGTATTCTGTTCCTAAGTTTATGGAAGGAGTTGTGCAGTGTTGCCAGATGAAGGATTATCCTGTTCCTTGTAAATTAATTGAAGACACTTTGGATGCTTCTCCCTTGTTCTTACACTATTTTCTGTTTTGATTCAGGTATGTTCTTTATCATCCAAAACCTCTTCTCTGAAAGGAAGGCACACCTTGGGACTGGCAACATTAAAAAAAAAAAGAAGCTAAGATGATATTTTGTTTGGAAATGAATATATTCCTGGTGGGTTGCAGTATATCACAGGTTAAAATGAACTTAGACAAAGGTTTTCAATGCAAAACTGTTTTCATGTAAATTATCTGACTGTGTAGCATTTTCAGAAAAGGCAGGTCTTTTTAATGCACCTCAAAAATGGGGTAAGTCAAAATAACAAACTTTAAAGTTTTGACTTCCAATGACAGGAGTTTTAAAAATTAATGTATTTTTTTCTAACACAGAGAACTCTGAAAACAATTGAAGAATGGGTTTACTCCAAACTACACTAACAACCCTTACTTTGGTGTTAATTCTTATTAACAGCAGATATTCTCTAATGATAATATAATTCGATCAGCAAGGTTATTCTATATTAGGCTGACATGTTTGTTCCTCTTATATATAAATGCTAATTTGGCTAAAACTGAAATCTGTCAACAAGGAGAAACTGGAAATTTTGCAACCTATGAGAATCACATGCAGATTAGCCCCAGGCATTCACAAAAGGATCCCTCATATTCTAGTTCAACCTTCACTTTTCCAAACAAGATTTCATGAAATGTAGCTAAACCTCTATGGCAACTGCATTCAGGGGGATATTTAATAGTCAGAAAGGTCACATTTTAATTTATTTAGTATTTGTGGAACACAATGCCTGCAGACCATCTGGAGTATTTGCAAATCATAAGCAAAAAGGCCATGCATGCCAGAGTATAGGGTCAACCCTGGATTTTTTAACTCTTTTTTGAAAGCACTGTAAATAGAGGCAGGAATTTAGAACTTATTAGAGAAACAAAAGTACTTCTGCATTGGACTTCTGTCTAACCCAAACTGATTTGAGTGTGGGATGTGAAGAAACCATATAAATTAGCTGAATAGGATGACAGCTTTGAAGAAGAATCAGAATAAGAAAACATCAAACCACTATATAACATACTAAAGGTGTGAAACAGGGACATTTCCCCCCCTTGTAAATCCAGTCAAAGGTGTTTGTCATCAAACTGCCTGGAGTTTACATATGAGGAAACATGACATGCAGTATATTATGTATATACTGTATATATATACTACATGGCAAGGCTTTGGCAGTGAGGTAGCTGCAAAGATGACCTGGACTTCCCATGCCAGATGCATCATGTTGGAGGATCACACCAGAAAAGCTGCCTACTCAAGCCTGTGGAGGACCCCACACTGCAGTGGGTGGATGTGCCCTGAAGGAAGAGCAGGAAGAGCAGACTCTTCCCTGCAGCCCAGGAAGAGTCCACACAGGAGCAAGTTCCTGGCAGGACCTGTGAGCCATGAGGGACCCAACACTGGAGGAGCCTTTTCAAGATGAACTATATCCCAGAGAAAGAACCCATGCTGGACCAGTTCATCGAGAGCTGCAGCTGCAGCTTACTGAAGCATTTAATGAAGGGCTCATTCCCATGGGAGAGACCCCAACCTGGAGCAGGGGTGCAGTGTGAAAAGGAACATGCAGCACAGATGAAGGTTTATGAACTGATTGCAATACTCATTCCCTACCCACACTGCATCATTTGGGGAGGAAGGAAGTAGAGGCAGGTATGAAGGAGTGAAGGTAAGCCTAGGAAGACACTAGGGATGGAAGAAAGGTGGTTTTGGTTTTGTCTTTCTCTCTGATCACCATACTCCTATTATTAATTGGCAATAAACTACTCTTCCCCCAAAATGCATCTGACATTGTGACAGTAAATGGTAAGCAGTCTCATAGTTTTTATCCTGAGCCACAAGCTTTCTCATCCTATTTTCTCCCTGTCCTGTTGAGGAGATGGAGTGAGAGGAGCAGCTGAATGGTCATCTTGCAGTAAGTCAAGGTCAAACCTATATTCATATTAAGCTGTGCTTATTGTTTTCTGTTTGTTTGTTTTTTAAAATCCCACCAGGCCCCATGGACCTATGAACATTCAACAGGTACAACCACCCTTGTACCATGTCAGGGGTCATAAATCCTAAGTCACTGTTGTGACCACAGTTGTGGTCCTCTGACTCAAGAGGGTCAGGCAGCCACAGCTCTGTCATTTGGATTAAGGACTGGGGAAAAAATAAAAGCATTAAGCACCTCCGCTTTTTCTGCACCCCTATTTGCCAGGTGACCATGAGTATTTGCCAGTACTCATCAAGTACTGTCCCTGTTTCTTCCTTAGACCTCCTCTTCTTATTAACATACTTTAAAATCCTTCCTTGGTGTCTGACCAACAGCAGCCAGTTTCAGCTCTGGCCTTTCCTGACACTGTCACACAGCTCTTTCTTTTGGGGCCTGGCAGCAGCTCTTGGTGCCAAACCCAGAATCCACCTTCTGTCCTTCCCCTCATCTTGTGTGGCCAGGTTGGCTGCAGCAGGGGACACACAACAGTGACTCAGAGGAAGCTGAGCAGCCCTGAGGAGCACAAAGATGACCCAGCAAGACCAAACCACACAATAATGACAGGTGCCATGGCACCTTGGCTCAAAGGAAAGGGGCTCTGCAAGAGGACAAGGCCAAGACCTGTGGCACTGTGCTCTGGGGAGAGATGCACTCTGAGAGGACAGGTCCAGCCCCATGACAGTCAAAGCAGGACAAGGAAGCTGTGCAAGAACAGAGGGAGAAACCCCATGGTGCTCTGTGGCAGACCAGAGGAAACCGTGGGCATTGTCCCACAGAAAGGGGGAAAAAGCAGCAGGGGACAGAGAACAGCAATGCCACCTGTCAGTAACAGTGAGACTCTACTGCAGTTTTCAGAACTTTATTTTCTTTTATTGCCTGACAGAGGCGTAAGAGGGCAGGGAGACCTTGAGGGATGGGGGGTGCCCCAGATAATCTGCTGTCCCAGCTCTGGCTTCAGCAGATCTGGGGTGTTCTAGTGCTACCAGTGGGGTGGCTTCTTCTTGCCTGGAGAAGAAGAGGTCTTGCAGCTGCAGGGGCTCCTCTTTGGGGGTCACTGTGGCCCTGCAGGGGACCATCCCCTGCCCTGGCCTGGAACAGACGGATGTGCCGCAGCCTCACAGGTCTCCTCCTGGGGCTCTTCTTGCTCCCTGGGGATAGGAACAGGGCAGAGGGAGGGCTGCCTGGACCACCACAGAAGGCCGCTGAGGTGTCAGGGACATTGTCCGTGCTGGTTGCATAATGGCTGCCCGAGAGGGCCAGGACAGGTGTGGGAAACCCTCCTTTGTGAGACAGCAGGGCCTGGAGCAGCCACAGGGCTGCTCTCCCACGCTGCAGCAACATGTCTGTCCTCCAGGCCCAGCAGGCGAGGGGCCTCCCTGCCGCGCTGCTGCACAGCGACAGCGATGAGCTGGTGCGCAAATGCCACCACACGGCTTTCCAGGGAGGGCCCCGGCAGCTGGGCCAGTAGATAGATCTTCAACCAGGCCAAAGACAACCAGGAGGGCCTCGATGAGATCCTCCACTAGGGCTGCCCTAAAACACCGGGTTCTAAACGCTGGTGCCAGCTCCTGGCGCGCCCAGGGCAGAAGGAGCTGGTGGGCAGTTGGGTGGTCCTGGAAAAGGGACACCCAGGTGCTGGGCCTGAGGCCACCCAGAGTTGCCCCGGGCACCGTCCCCACAGACTGCACCTGTGTGACTGCAGCGCTGTGGGCAGACGGCCGGCCGGGAGCTCCTCCTGCCTGGTGGCCGGCGACCGAGGATGCCACAGGTGGTTTGACAGCGTCCTCCTCAAAATCATCATCTGCCCACACCGAGTGAATGATGGAAAGGATCCTCCTCCTGCAGAGGGGGCACTCGGGTTTGCTCTCAGCCCACCGCAAGATGCACGAGTAGCAGAATTTGTGGAGGCACCGTGCAACCCGTCTCCTCCCTGCTGTCCTCCAGCTCCATGGCCGTGCTCTCCATGGGCTGTGAGGAACTGGGGGTGTCAAGCTGCTCCCTCTCACTGGTGCTGCAGCAACGGGTGTCAGGCTAGAAAGGGAACAGAGGCCATGTTCATGTGCTGGCCCGGGGAGAGGGGGAAGAAATGCCCACGTCGTTTAAGAAGGAAACCCTCACAGCTTCACAGGGTGAGTTGTCCCCTCCCAGCTCACCTCTGATGCTGTGAGCCTGCCTCCTGGTTGCTCCAGCTGCCTGAAGCTGGCAGGGATGGGTTAAACTCCTCTGATACCTCTGGGGTCAGGCACTGAGAGCTGCGAGGAACAACTCCCCGAGCAGACACCAGCATCAAAGGCCTCACCCAACACTTCAAGCCTTGTGAACTCGCTCAGCTGGAGTGCGGGGCAGAGCTGGCTGGGTGAGCCTCAACACCCAGGTACAAGCACCCAGGCACAGATGGTCACATTCCATCATTTGGCAATGTCAAATTACATGGATTCTATCAATGGAATCACAGCCCATCCCTTGGTGACAAGAGAGCCCATGGCTCAGGCCTGTCACAACCCAGCCCTCCTAACCCACAGTGCTCTCTCCCCAGCATCACTGTGGTCCCAGCACACACGTCTGGGGTTACTGCAACACCACTGCCAAGTCCATCCCTTCATCTCTTTCAGATGTGTTCAGCACTGGTTTTTCAAATCAGTCACTGAAGCCTCACTGATGTGTCTCAGGGTGCCAGGGGTCAGGCTGCTCTGGCTGTGGCAGACATCTCTGACCAGCTCTCATGGATTCCTTTGCTATTAAAAGCAGATTCCCAGAGGACTACTTACTAGCTCTCTGAGCAGCTTCAAGATTCCTGTCTTGAACAAAGAGAATCCCTGCACTGGCTTGTGGCTTCTAGATTTAGGGCAGTAACATTTTACACCAGCTCATCAAAATCAACAATGCTCTCACTCATACTGCTTTGGAAGACACCAGGGACCAGTGCCCAAGCAATTATATTCAGTTAAATTTTGCCTAGTCTGGTGAGGAGGATTGCTAACTACAAAACTCCTTTTAAGGTCTGTCTTAGTAAGACTGCAACATGCTAAAGCACTAAATAAGGAAAATGTCAGGGGCTAAATTATTTGACATGACAAAGGTAGAAGAGTTGCTGCATTGTTCCTTTTGCCTAGAAGCAGAGAAAAAAACTGCAAAAGACAGTGAAGGAGACAAAACCAGAAATTTAAAGAAAAATGTAGCCATCCTGGAGCTGGGGACAAAGTAGCCATTTGGATAACTGACTTATTTCAATGATCTTGATAAAGCAAGTGGAAAATTAACAAGCATACAGCCCCTCTGAGAAACCCTGCTCACATTACATACCTTCAGTATGTAGTTGCTAGTTCTTAAGAGCACCATGTTGTACTAAAAAAGGCTTATCAGTTAAAAATTAATGCTCATTCAGAAGTCTATTACACTAAAACATACTTCAGTAAGGAGGCAACACCCAAACTAATTTTACAAGATTTTTTTTCCCACCCATTTCTACAAAGCTTTCATGAGTTGAAAGAATATTCTGCTCCAGCTATTGAGGTTCCCAGGTACCAATGAAAGAACTCAATTGGAAAACCTGAATGTGAACATTTAGATTCAGCACAGCTCAAGTCATAAGTAGTTTGTAAAAGAACAACAACTTATCAGTGAAAACAAAATATTCTTTTTCATCTTCTGAGTTTTGGGAGAAGGTAAAAGGATTTTAAAAAATGAAAAAATCTTCTGGTAGGAAACCTCTTTGAAATTGGTCTTTCTGATGCCTGAGTAGTAATCTTATCATTCCAGTATCAAGTTTTCTCCACTGAGTAACATATGGTATGCAGCTACCACCCATAAGCTTTAGTCCACACTGCTTTCTTCTTGAACTCTGCAAGAGATCTTAAGGCCAGAAGTGTAACTGTGAAGACAAAACCAAATATAACAAATTTCATTAATTTGTGAAGTTCTGACTAGAAAAGATGTGAGAGTTCTCACTACTGATTTTACTAACACAGTAAGTCAGTTCTCCTTTTACTGACTCTTTTCATTACTTTTTCACTTAGCCCGACAGTTTCTGATGTTACTTCTGTGTTCACTAGATACACTAGTCTCTCCACCCATCATCTGAAATGTTATGTTCTGCTAAGCTTTTCATCTGCTTTATGGCATATATCCTACTGAAATCACATCAGCTGCGAATTATAGCATCTCTTTGGAGTGGCATATAGGTCAGCTGACACTGCAGCAGGGTTTAATTCAATGAGCAATGATGCACGGTGGGATGCACTGGGAAAAGATGTGAAAAAAAAGTACAATATTTAAAGTTCTTATGTACTAGAGTTCAATGTACTGATCTATGCTATTCAAATTGAAAGGATGTGTATAGGCAAAATTCAGCAAAATAATCACATTCTAGTAATCCAAAAGGAAGCTTAATGTTCTAGTACTTTAAAGAATAAAAATAATGGAAAACTCAAGGGAAATAATGACTCATCTCAGTTAGGACATGCTGAAAATATATGGATCTAATGTGCAGAGAAGATTCTCCAATAATCCTTAGCATTGTTTCCAAAGGATATTACCAGACACAGCAGGGGAGTTCTGAAATTTATCACAGACTGAATAAAGATTACAGACCCTCAAAACAAGGCTAATTAACTTAGTAACACAAAGACCTTATAACCTGATTTCAAGAAGCCATGTTTAAGACCAACAATTCAGGCAATTCCCTTTATTATTGGAGAAAAAGTACAAGAACCCTCACTTAACATATTCGTGGTGTCCTCTTAAAATTACTTCAACGAAGTGTACTCACAACCCTACACCTCTAGGAGAGCAATGGGATGCATGCTAGGGCCAACAGGCCATTACTGTAATTCAAAATATGTTTTCCCACCTTTTTTTTCATAAGTCTTCTAGTAACCATCATTGCTCTTTCCTTTTTTTGCCAGACCACTCTGCCAGGCTGTCATTGCCTGTCTCCTATCCCTTCTCCACAGTTCAGTCTTTAGTTGCACCTGAATAAACTGTTACGTGATTGCAACTGTAGTACTGAAGTGTTTCCACCTACTATGTTGCATTTTATATTTAAGGATAACTTCAAAACCAGTTGACAGATCTGTAACTGAATTTATCCAGTTGGACCAGATGTACCTTAGGTCCTTAGGTACTTCAGAGGTACATTATAATTGTCTGCAGATGAGAAGCGAATATAACAGCGTGTTACAGGACAGGAATGTTACCTTACCTATGAAGGTTTCCTTAAAGACAAAATACAGCTCTCCTACACATGCTAAGAGTATAGATTCATCTCACTCCTTTTAACAACTGGATTTTGAACTGTACTGAAAAATAAGGACCCAATTAAAATATTCTACCTTTCAGCAGGTCCACAGAAGTTTTTGACAATACTTCCTTAGGACTTCCCAGCATATCGATCATCCAGTCAATAAACTAAAAATTGAAATATGAAAAAAAATATGAATTAGAAGAGCCTCTGTATAGAACAGCACAAAATCTTTTCAGTTTGACCAGCAAAACCCGATGGCTGCTAAACCCACAGTTATCTAATCGGGGGCAGTGGTCTATCAAGCTTGGGCCCAGGCTACCCAAATGACCTAGAGTGTCAGTGCAATGTCTCCCACAGCTAAATCTGAAATTGCCTTTGTTCCTTCTCATAACCCCAGCAATAATCCCTTGAAACGAAGAAGGCACAATATCTCTCTCTTCTTGTTCATGCCTTTAACCTAATAATATGATACTTTGTAAACAGTCTCTAGTCCAAATGTTTTACTGCAAATCCTTCAGAAATCCTACTGTCTCTGTCCCTCTTTTGACCTCTCTCATTTTTCACTGTTTTTTCTGGCAGTGCAGTGTGCCTAGAGGACAAAGTGGTATTTCAAACTTATCAGGATGATTTTTCAGGCACAGTCTCAAATTCCTTCCTAAAGCTTGATTAGACACTTGCATATTAACAGCCCACTCCTACATTCCTCCCATATTCTGAATTCTGACTTCATTTGTAACTCTTAGTACTGGAGTGTGCAAGAGCCAGTCCTTAATGGAGTATGGCTTGCACAAACCAGCTAATTATTAATCTATTGGTTCATAGCAGTATTTCCAAGTAAAACAAGATAGCAACCACAAGAAACCTCCAGTAGGCCTGCCAAATTAGGCACAATTTTCCACACTTCTTGTAACTTGTACTTAAAAATAAATGACATGCACTACAAACAGCACAGATGACCTTTGATTGCCCTAAATTACCACTGTGATGATCCAGAACTGCAGAGTATCTGTCTTTCAAGTGTTCAAAAGACTGGCTTGCTACCGCCAGCTGCCAACTCTCCTCTCCAGCAGTACTCTTAAGAATTTGAATCCCAGTACTGGAAAATTTTTTGTTCTTTGCAACTCTCATATTTTAATTAAGAAACTACATCCAAACTTTTGAGACAAGTCATATCTGATTGCAAATAAATAATAAAAAGATCACAAGTCAGATGCAGCAGATACAGAGGAAATAACTGCTCTATTTTAAAGACTTGATCTGACTTCTAAAACCAGACTGCTTTCTGGCTCTTTCAAAATGCTTACCATGACATGTAATTTTACCTTTGCTGTTTGTTCCTTCCAAGGTTCTTTAGCCAGCAAAAGGGAGATACTCCTTGGAAGAAGTGTGAGAATCTCTTGCATGGCAAGCTTGTCAGTGGGGTGATTCCCAATGTGATCCTCAGGTAATTCTGGTAATACTGTTTGGTGCTTCCATGGGGACCAGTTAGCACTGAGGCCAAGCAGTAATGGTGTACCATGGTCAGCCCAGGCCACCACCAAAGCTGCAAAAAGCCACAGGAGGAAATCTATGCACTAAACAGGAAGCAGGCAAAAATACATTTTAGTAAATTAATAACACAGAGGGGAAACACCAAACCAAACCGAACACAAACAAACCAAACCAAAACATAAGCCAAAAATCCAGAGGGTGACTTGCTCTTCAAAACAATCATCTGCAAATTCAGCTAACATTCAAAATGCAAGAAGCAAAGAGTTCTTAATATTCTCATACCCTTTGAAACAGCATGAGCTTTGGACACGCCCTGGTTTGGGTTCGGGTAGAGCTGATTTTCTGTCTTGTGATTTTGCTTTCAGCTAAGTCTCTCGTAAGGACAGGACTCTCTGGACAGGACTATGCTACAAATTAAACTAACATGTCTACAGAAAAAAAAGTAAAACTATGCTTTTCTAAAGTCATCCTTTAGGTTAAGGCTGATCTACATTTCGTCTGAAATTGGGAAGCAAATTCTTCACAGCAAGCTGACTGTTAAGGGAAATTAGCGATGGCCACATCTGTGGTGCTTCAAATGGTTGGGAAATATTGCAGCAATGTAACGAATGACTTTCTGATCTAAGCGGTAGATTATTTTATGTTCTCAACTAGAAGACTTAAAGAGCTGAACAGATGTAACAATGAACAAGCTCACTAAAACAGATGCAACAATGAACAAGCTCACAAAAACTGCCAAAGCCCTCTGTGCAGCTGCACAGTTTTGACCAGCATGGACAGTTTTACTGGTGATTTCAAGTTTTTCCTTTAACTGTTCTAATAGCTTCAAATGTACTGTATTTACTTCCTTTAGCTTCTATCATAAGTTAAATGCCATGGTTATTTTAAAGTAAGAGTCTGAAATACAAATGCATTCATGAAAATTGAGATATATTTCTTTATGGAGGTAAAAATACAATCTTCTAAAATATAAAAAGCCTGATGAATAATACTTATTGCTGAGGAAGTCTGTGAAATATATCAAAACCTCCTTTTTTTTCCTGAAATCCACAATTTATTTTCACAGCATGTACCTCTTTAAGACCAACATGTCCTGAGAGTGTTGACCTGTATGCTAAATTTCTGATGTAGCCCATGAGATCTAGCAGCCAGTCCCTTCTTTTCAGCACTCCTAAAAGAACAAGAACATTGACTCACATGAGACATTAGGATGCACCATTCTCCATCAGAAAGTAAGCACAGGCAATGACTACAGTGGCAAAACACTGACTGTGGAAGAACAACCACCAGTACCACTGTGACATTTGGTTCAAGGTTTTCATTGACAGAAGGCATGCAGGCACTTAAACATTACAAAATCTGCTTATAATGCAGGCACTGGACACACAGAAAAAGGAAAGCTGTGGCAGAATTATTGCACCTAATGGCAGCCTACAGGTCCTACTAACCCTGTCTGCATATATGACCACTACAGAATTCAAAAGTATCCACTGATGTCCTTGCACATCGGGCAAAAAAGTGGGGAGTCCTGCAAAAATCCTTCTACAGTGCAGAAAGGATCAGTAGGATACAGTCAAATAAAATCAGCCACCAGCTGAAGATTGGAACACATTTCATTGAGTCAGATTCTGCTGCCCAAAAAACATGCCACAGACTACCATCCTCACCTTTCAGACCATGACACTTCAAGACACTGCCATCCCCTTACAGTCTTTACATGTGCACTCTTTCATGTTGCCTCCATTTAGTCCAAAGGAGCCTCACCACTTCACTCACTCAAAACACAGCTGGCAGCTAAGTCATCTAGCAATGGAACACTTTGAAGTTGTTCTGGGAATACAGGCAGCCAAAGATTCTTCTGCAATGAACTCATTCTTGCTTCCCTCTCTTTTTAGTTCCTCTTGCATCTTCCTGTGTTATTCTACTACTTTCCTTGCATCAGCTTCAGTGCTTTATCAGACCCTTAGCTGAGCCAGTCCAGCTCATTAATCCACCAGCTAACTACATGGTATGCTTATGAAGAGAAAGAAGGGCAATTTGTTTCCTGTGTTAATGCAATGAAAGAATTTCAGCAAAGCAAGCTATCTGCTTGGTTCAACCAGCCTCATAGGAAACTTCTCCCTGCATACTGTGTCACCATTAAGTCAGATACTAGATCTGAAGGCTAGCAGAACTGCACTACTACTGGTCTCTGATGTACATTTCTAACACTATCTTACACTGAAAATCCAAAAAAACTAGGAGACATGGATCTAGTCAAAACTCTGGTTTGCAAACCACCTAGCTCAGATAAATGACCTGCAGCTGATCTACAGGAATATAACTAGAGACAAACATAAACCCAGTATTTAATAAAAGCACTGGAAGAACAGAAAAAAATCTGAAGATTGAGTGGTCTCTAAACTGGAAAAATCTGGAAACACTTGGGTTAAACCATCTGAAAATTATCTTTGGAGTATCAATGTAGTTCCATTTATTTCTGTTGACTTTCCAGCTTATTCTTCTTTTAGCCTGACTTACCTGTGTTTTCGTGGCTCACAATACGAGTGTGATACAAACTATGCAAAAGCATCCATAAAATACCATCTTTCTGGCCGCATGGTGCAACAGTATCAATCACGGCAATAAAGTTCGAGAGAGGCAGTCTGCCTTGAGAAATTAAATACACTTTCGTGAATGTGGCCTTCTCTATATTGTTCTGCAAATGAAATTAAAAATATGTTAAATTAAAATATACCTTTCTTGTTGGAACAGTAGATGCTACATTCCTATTTACAAAAAAAGGAGGTAATTTCTTTGATTATCTAGCAGGCTTATCTTTCTGCAAGACAAATTATGAAACAGAGACTGTAATTTTACATGCAACTCAGTTTTCATACTACTTTTAATTTTACACTCCATTTTAAAGTGAAATGAGACAGCTTGACAGTTCTGGACGCTCGAGTCTTCTTGCAAGACACATTCACTGCAGTGACAAAAAAAGGTTTTCTCAAATGGTGTTTTCTAGTGTAGAAATATGAACTCAAAGATACAAAGAAATGACAGTTCTGCTTCTCTGACCTACTTAAATGCTTGATTGTCTAGTGAATCTTCCAGAACTCAGAACAAGGTTTTATCTTGTGGATGCCTGCTTTTAACTGTCAAGTTTTAACATCAAGTCCTTCCATACAGGTCATTTCCTCACCATTACAGCTGCTAAAAATTTCACTGCCAAGGGATTCTACTCCTGAGCTAGAAGATAAAAGTTTTTCTATTCCACTGTCATCCTTAGTTATCTTGTCTAGCAAGAAACATTTGAGTGTACATGTAAATACAGCACATGAAGTCAAGAGTGAAAGGTTGTTCAGTCAAAATCTTTCACATTTTTAACAGAAGAAAGGATCCACATTTAGTCACTGGGATGCATTTACAGTCTGTTTCAAATAGCTTTGGTTTATGTTAACCAAAGAGATTCTGTTTGCATCAATGGTATTGCATTCAGAAGATCTAACACTACTGTTCTAAAGAAGCCCCACCTGAACTTCATCATGTTACTTAAGAGTCTCCACTTCCCAGGTGAGTAGTACCAGTAGTACCTCAGTTGCCTTGATAAAGTTTTGGACATGAGCTCTTATTACATTTGCTTCTCTCTGCTCCCTGATAATTAGAGTCAGAATATTCTTACTTGCATGGCCAATAAAACAACCATTGTCTCAATGAGCTAAAACACTTCAGTGTTGAGAAAAATGGTAAGGCATGCCTGCTTCACATGATTTAGTGATAAAGGACCAGAAGTAAAACATCATTACCTCTGAGAACTGGACAATGCGCTCAATCTCTGAATCAGACATTTCTGAGATACATCTTGCTGTGTCAATATACATCTCCAGTTTGCCTCTCTGGAAACATAAAAGTAAATGCCTGTTTAGATTAATAAGTACAGATTTCTTCACCTCTAAAATCTGAGAGTCTAGAAACTTTGTTAATAATTATGATGAGTACTTTATCTAGTCTATAGTTTAATTTTATTTATTCTATTTTAGAAATTTGCTGGGGAATTCAATTTACTTAATTTTTAAGGAATATCTGTAGGCTTTCAAAGAGTTTGTTTTGTTTTTAATCGAAAAGTGCCCTTCCTTTGAGATCTCCTCTGTAGCTGAGCAGTTTCTTTAAACCACTGTGAGAAGACAAGTCCTTCAGTGAATAGAAAAAAACTGCCATCCTGATTGATTTGCTTGTTTCTGTAAGATTCATTTCACTACTAACACTGTATTTTTCCATTTATGAGGGAAAAGTGTACATTAAATTAGTTTTGCAACTTAGTCATACCCTAAAGGATATCCAAAACTAACTTAAATAAAAATTATGCAGCAATCTTAACTACTGCCATTAAAAAATGTGTATCTACTTCATGTTTCAAATATCAGTGCAAAAAGATGGGACTTACCAGAAGTAAAAATACCCAGTTACAGTGCTTATGCACCTCATACTTTCTGCTTACCTGAATCTCATTTGGTAGGAGCTCAAATATTTTCTCCACAGCCTGGCACAGAGAGTTCCAGCAGTATGGGGCAGGGTTGGGGAGTTTCATTGCCTGCATGAGCCCCTGTAAAATACACTGGCAAATTTCTGGGGTTTTTGTGTGGTTCTTCACTTCAAATTGCTGTATCAGAAACACTTCTGTAAAAGACTGTAGTTTGTCTTCTGCAACATGTTTCATCCACAGAGCCAGGGACTTGAAAAGGTATTCCTGAGTTTTTACCTGAAAAGCAAAAACATTTGCTTAGTTTCAGATTCAAGCTCTTCATTGACCTTCAACTATTGATATAAAGGATGAAATACAAAGTGGCTCAAATACCACTTTAAAATGCACTTGTAGTCATAAATATTTCTCAATTCTTCTTCCCTCTTTTGATGAATTTCTTGAATTTAAGAGTTCAAATATGTCAATATTCTATTTTCCTTAAAATCTGAGGAACTTCCTTCCAATGAACCTTAGTAATCATGCCTCTGAGCTGGCAGAACAATTGTGATTTTCCAACATGTTGCCCACTGCATTCCTACATAATATACAAAGACTGACTAGACAGCCCAGCACAGTACTATGGTACTCTCTAGTACCATTCATATTGCCCGCTAGTGAGGAAGGAATCCAAAGCATACACACTTTGTGGCTGAGCTCATTTTGTGACCTCAAATCCCAATTGCAGTGAGAAACTGGTATTCAGAAATAAAATCTCTCTTTTTCTGGTAGTTTACTAATTCTCTATCTTAAAATTCCCCCCAAAGGTTTCCATATCTGTAAAATAAAATTCATGAAAAAAAAATACCCCTTGAACTGGAAATGATCACAGAAATCCACAATGGATTTTCTCAGAACTGTCATGAACCTGCTCCTTAACTCGTATAAACTCACAGAATTGCACAGTGGCATTCAGGGCATTTTACATACTGTATCAAGGAGTTCATGTTATACGTCTGTAAGTATAACTGTAGTGGAGTATAAACCCAGATTTGATTACACTATAGGTTAGCCTATGTGTACAGAATCAAGGTAAGGTTTCAAGAAGCAACACGTTTTACTAGATCAAGAAAATTGCTAGAAGAGGCAGGCAAGGTCTTAGATAGCCAGGCTACATTTATTTACTAAGACTATCAGCTGGTGAAAGAAAAGATTTTTTTTTTCTCCCTACACTCCATGAATTCTTACATCTCTTGATTTTCAGAGCTACAGCATGAAGAGAGAGGAAAAAGGTCTTAAGCAATCTAAGTGAAATCAATGAAGGAGATCTTAAGTCTGCCTTGAATTTCAAGGACCCAGAATAGCCTTTCTCTCACTAGAAATATTTGCTAAACAATATATCTGTATAATTTTGAACTTAGCAATCCTCTTCTGGTAAGACAACCTAAACATCATCACTGGTGAACCTGATAGGAGAGAGGTGTGAGGCCCCTCATATTTTCTGGAATACATACACTGAGACTGTAGACAAGGGGAGGTGTGACCCACATCCCCAAAAGCATTGCTGCATTTTGAGATGACTGGGCCTGTGTCACAGCCACTTGAAGGCAGAGATGTTTTACCTCATCACCTAAAGAAGAAAAAAACAAACAAACAAACAGAAATTATGAAGAAATTATTTTCACATTAAATTTGTCCTCAACACATAAAATAAAGGGGGGCTATTGTCCTACTCGAGCACTACATTAATATTTGCTTTTCTAGAGATGCTAATTAAGACTTTTAACACATAGATGTTAGAAGTATGCTGTCTTCATGCACTTGCAGCAAGAAATCTCTGGATTTGTCCACATTCATTTCAGTTCACACAAGGTTAAAAAATGAGGGAAGAGTAAGTAAGAATTATGAAACTCCTTGCCATATAAAGAAAATATTTAATCAATAGTTGTTCATATGTTTGTACTCTTCCAGGTACACCATGCTCACATTCCACATCACAGAACTACTGCTACTGCTGTGGGTGCTTGATAGCAGCATTCTCCAGGTTAACTAGTGGGAAGAGCTTACAGTGCCTAAAGGTTGCTATGGTTATGGAATCCTTATGGGTTTCTCTCTAAAGTCCCCTTAATGACAGGCTATTTCTTAAGCCTGTTTCTTTATAGAATTACTGGTCACAAGTATGCTGAAGAGATACTTTAAGCAACAGCGTGGCTTCCACATAGTCCATGATTACTACAACAACGTAAGGACAAACAACTTAAGTATTACATTAGCATTTGACCCATGTCTTTCTGTAATGAAAACAGAAATCTACATAGTATGACTTTTATAGTTCGCCAACATCAGTGCATGAACAAAGCAAAGACTTAAGAATCTAGGATTAGGATCTTTGAAGTAAAATACATGGTAAGTCATTTGCAGAACTCTGAGGGCGTGGTATTGTAAAAGAATACTTTGGTAATCGGTTAAAAGCTCTGTCTTACCAGCATGAACTGCTAAAACAGGTTATGATTTGCCTATGACTGTTTGCTTTAGGACACTACTGAATAGTAAGGAGGTACAACACTTTAATCAGTTTATATGGTTTCTTCTCAGCAATAACTGCAATAAACTTCCTAAGACAGGCAAGCAATCTGTTGTTTTAAATATGTTTACTGATGAACAAATCTTCACAGTAGAGTCTGTCGAACATTTAATGTTTACAAAAAGTAATGAATTCTCAGACATGAATAATGGTGACCTAGAGAATCCATGAGAATTGAACATACAGCCTGATTTTCATTAAAATATTCATAATACAGCTGTTCCAGAAAGTGATAGAGCGGCACATTTCTAGGTGGACTGTTAGGTCCTATTCTGCATTCTACTTGCTAGCACAACTTAAGTATTGCTCACGAGCACCCAGCAAGACCTATTTCTGCACGTATATAGAGAAGGAAGTGCAACTTCCACAACCCTACAGAGGGACAGTCAAGAGAAATTATATATAAAAATGTAGACTGTACAATGCTGCCTGAAGTCAATAAAAACACAGTCACAAAACCAATTTACTGTTTCCATTGGAATTCCCCTGATTCACAAAACTAAGACTCCTAAATGAAAAACAGGAATTAAAAAAACCCCATACATTTAACAAGTTTCAGCTATTCATAAGGTTGCACACAAATTTGCATCAGCATGGACCACAGAGATTAACATAGGAAATTCTTTCATTCTTACAAAAACCTTTATAATCAATTGCAAGAATACCAAATAAAACAGAAGATGCAGCTCAAGTATATGTGAATAGTTTTATATACAGACAAATCTTTCTGCATCTAGCAAGTAGTTGTTCCTCACAGGACAGTTAAATGATTTCTAGTGCTTTTACAAGCACTCTGTAGAAACAAAATAAACACCAGAAATAAAAAAGAACAGACTTCCATATTCTGGACTCTAAAGCACATCAACAAGTCCAACAACAGTACTTGCTCAACTCAGTTGTAAAAGAATCTGCAAGGTACATAAATCAGGAGAAACACAACTCAGTGGAATTGAAGATGGGAACACAAAACTTTACACAGCAGTTTGCTGGATTTTTTAAAGGAAATGAGTTTGAAACTGAAGACACTGATATGAAAAACAGCAGACATGGATGGATATCTTGTACAAAAAAATTTATACAAGCTGCCCAATGCAGTATTTCAGGATCAAAGCTATGTGGCACCATTAGAAGAAATGTTCTTAGAAGCACTGAGAAAATCAGGATCATGATGGATAAAGGTATCTGATTTTCTGTCACTCAGCGTGACTTAGTAGGAAGTGTATTTCAGACAAGTGATAGCTGAACAAACCACAGCACTTTAAACTTGTGATAAAGCTATCTGCAGCCTCTCATGCAGGCGCTGAAACAGCATTTAGTGGGTACTGAAAATAAGATACAATTAGTTGAGTTTCATGATGGGCTCTTCTTACTGTGATGAGCTCAAAGGAAAAATTCAGTTCAATTTCACCTGAGTTTCAAGGAACTTCCAATACTGGTCCTCGTCCTCACTTCTCAGTTCTAATCTTATCTACTCTTTTCTTGAGTTAAAACCAACTGTGTCCCTGAGGAGACCACAAACACATGCTTGAAAACACTAAAGGCTGGTCTTGAAAGGACAGTTAACACTTCAAGTCCTGCAAGAACTTCATGGCCTGAAGTGGGCTCTGAAGTTTGTGAAAGCTCTTTCAGTAAAGAATTCCTGTGCAAGTCCAAAAGACTTAATAGAAAAATATTAATCTTACCAAAGTTTAGCCTCATCAAAGGAGCAAGAATAGATGCCCAGTTTACAGGTGGATACTGATGGCTTTCTCCAACTAATGCAATGGGTGTCATCACTACTTTCACCAGCTCAGCCTGGACAGATTCCGGGCCTACAACAGAAGACTCAATCAGTGTCTCATTTTAGATACACACATCTGGCTAAACAGCCCAGGAAAGAAATGTGAACACTGTAAGGAAGACCAAACAGTAGTGAAGAACTGAAAAGCATTATAAAATTACTATTATTTACTTCTGTATCTGAGAATTATCTATCACTTTTGTCATCGACGATTGTATTTATAAAATTCATGTCCTGTCAAAAAAGGCTTTTTTCTATTGATAAATAAAAAATTTCTGTATCCTTCTCCTTGAACCAATTTAAGAGTTAATTACTGATATTCCTTATGTAGTCACGTAGTATTTTTTCATTTGTTACAACAGAACAGTTTTGTCACACTGCTGTCCTTACACACCCTTTTAAGGTGTGTAGGTGCAGGCCACAAAAATAACCAGGCAGATGGTAACCTTTGTGGCACACGGTGTTACTCAAATACAGGGAGTTAATTCACTCACGCTCTTCCTGGAGGCTCACTGAAAGCAAACCCTGATTCATAAGACAGCAGTGAGATCACTTAGCTCCACACATGAATAAACTCCTCTGCTTTATCTCTCTTAAGACTGTACTCCAAGACAACTCTCTTTTATTAGCATTCTTTATGGAAGAGCATTACTTCCTTCAGGCTCCTTTGCATTTATCACACATTGCAGTAAGCCATTTGAGTATCTCTGTTACAGAGAATCTTAACATAGGATCACTAAAATAAGGGGCAGCAAAAAGTCTACCTGATGATGGAATATTTCTGAGGATACGTGGTTAGCATGTATCACTAAAAGTCATTCATTCCCACAGGGAAGATACATCACCTGACAGGCACAGTGGGAAGAAGGTTTAAAAAGTCATAAAAATTAACTGGAGGTAACTAAAGGCCTAACTACACAATTTTATCTTTTCAACTGTTAATCTCTAACCAAAAATTGAATAAATTTCCCAGATTAGTCAAAAGTTCAATTTACTATTTACAAGAGTTCTCTTGGCAAATAAAAATGGGTTATCAGGGTCCCCTTTAATAATCATAACAATTTCCCAGAGCGATCCCTTCTTACCTTTCTTTCCACTTTCTATGGCAAAGTCAATAGCTGCTCTGATAAAGCTGGTTTTAGGCAAGTAGCTAAAATCTGGAGGAACTGTGAAGACAAGATTTATATACTAAAATATGTCAGCAGAAATTATACCATGATTATAACTTCTGTGTGGTCTTTAACCAGCAATAATAAAGTATCTTACCGGATGACCTGTTCTGGGTAGAAGAAGAACAGGACATATGAAGGCACCCCAGAAGTCCCGCTGCATTTGTCTGAAGGCCAATCTGCCCTGAAAAACTGATGAGCTGTTGAGACAGTAAGACACCATTTAGATCGATTTCCATATGTTGCCTCATCCAGGCTAGACACAGACATTATGCAGTTTCTTTAAAAAGATTTGGTCTGTGTGTGCCAAGTGGCACAGTAGCCTAGTGCAACATCCAAAGCCGGAAACAGAGGCTACCTTCTTACCTGTGTAAGAGTTCTGATGACTTCATTCAGCTTACTTTGAAACTGGGAGGACCGAATGCTTTCAGATTTCAGCTGCCAGAGAAAAAGAAAAAACACTTAATGTGATTTTTTTAAGGAGAAAAAAAAAAGAAACAACAAAACTGAGAGAAGGTGCTGAGAAGAATGTGATTTTTGAGAGAAGGTGCTGAGAAGACACATTATGTTTGCATGCATGTCTTTTTGTCATCTACATGGCTGTAAATTTTTCCCCAGCAGCACTGCCCATGGGACACAATGTAAAAATGATACAGACCCCATTTTACACATTGTACTTCTATCCCACTTGGATCATAACCAACATGACTCACAGTTGATTTAATGGGATGCCCTGGTATATAACCACTGCCATAAGGATACGGAGGATGTAATTCCATCTTGCTAGAAGAGATAAAAGTACCACTTGCTTGTATGTTCTCACCTGTATCATGACTTCTTCAGAGCCCACCAATGCAACCAGCCCATGGACAGCAGCCAGACGCTGCATTGTTGGAGAACCCTGGAAGAATAACTCAGGATCAATAGGTTCCTGTGGTCACACTGCACTACTGTAGGACAAAACACCTGTGTCTTCCAACTTAAACCCCATAACTACTACCATTTTCACAATTCTCATCTAAACAGCCTTTTCAAGTCAGCCTTCAGCATGCTGTATAATTATTCATCCCTCCCTTGGTGAATGAAGGCTTTACATGGAGCTCCACAGACCAAAATCATCATGCATTTCTCCCTAATAAATTACTTTCTCCTAGCACAGCCTGTGTTCCACAAAATATGTCAACACAATCCACTCCAAAACACTGTTTCTTTATAGTAATTGAATCTTCAGCTTCAAATTTAATCTGTAAATTTTGAGTTTGATTTCAAATAGTGCATTTTTTGTACAGTGAGATAAATGAAAATTAAACAGCTGAGCCACTATAATCACCATTCTGTTAGTCTAATTTTGATACACAGCACCTAATTTCAAAAGACATTCTCATTTAATAATCTAGTTTTTATCCTTGACTAGTATGTAGTAGTGAGCTTGGATACTACATCAGCAAAGATGTTCAAATTGAGATCTCATTGAGATGATTATTTCCCATAAATCATCCAAGCACAGAAGAATTTTTTTCCCTTTAGGAAACAGCCCCCAAATAGATTTTTTCTTCTAAATATCAAATCAATAGTCCTAGCAATATTCCTGCATAAGCAAGCAAAATTATGTCCCTACTGTTCATTTAAAACCACCTCCACCACAAGAAACAGGATATGAATTCAGACTCCTTTACCTCTGCAAGCACAACTTTTATCCAGGTACCCATTAGTCTGTTACTCAGATCTTCTGCTCTCCCATGACCACAAACTGACAATCCATGTACTATTGCACCTAGAGCTAAGGCAAAACTATGGGTCTGTAAGGTGGAAAAGACACATTAAAACCAGATATTCCAAAGGATTCTGTATTCTTTTTAATACTTATTATTTTCCAATAATTAAAAGTAATGTTTTTGTCTAAAATACTGAATGCTTTCTTATTTAATGTATTTTTTCATACCAAGTAACATGATTTTCTGGTATTAAATATTGATCTTTGGAACATAGGCTGCTCTGGAGCCTTTATTTTAGAGTAGACTTTTTAGGACAAAAAGCTGAAGCAAGGTAGTTTGTTTTGACTGTTTTCCAGGTTTTCAGTCTAAATGGATGACTTTTTTCTTTACTCCCCTGTTTCTTCTCGTAAACATTTAATAAAAGAAGAGCATGTAACTAAAAATGGAGATTATTTTTGGCACTTTGAGAGGGTAACATTAGGATAGTAGGGCTGAAGCAGCCACCTGGAGGAGCTGGAGCTGTCATTACCATGCACTGTTTGGAAGCTAAGGGGAAGATAAAATCCAGAAAAGCATAGTGAATGCATTTGTCTATCAAGAAAAATAATCTAAAGAACATGTTATAAATGACAAATTTCAGAATGCAGCAATTAAAGAAATGGAAAACTCAAAAGTAACAACTTCCTGTCTAAATGCAATCAAACAAATAAAACCTGTCTTCATTTCACTATCTGGTAATTGCTATACATCTGTAGAAAATACATCAATGGATCAACTGGTATTCTTGGCAGCTTTACAGTGTGCTCAACACAACGTTAGTTAATGCTGAAAGTACATCAGTATAATTTTCTTGAAGCTAGAGACTGGGTAAAGCCCAATACTAAATAGATATGAGAAAAACAGAACAGAAGCAAAGCCAAACACTGAGTAACGACCTGATTATTTTCTGCTAAGGTCCATATCTTGCTCAGGGCCTCCTCAGCCTCAGCTGCTTCTATGATTCCAACATTGAAAGCAGAGACACAGGAACAGGCCACAGAATAGGCAAGAACCTGAAAAAAACATAATTAATTCTTTTTATGAGTGTCCCCTCAAATTCAATGTAGCAATACGCCAGCATGATAAAAAAGCCACAATATTTTCAAGTTATGCTTTCAGCTGTTTATTCCCCTTTCCGAAAGATTCTTTATTGATGCTAACATTAATAAACACAAGTAAAGCTTAGAAGTACTTCTGATTTTATGTAGGTCAAACTCCTGATCTTCCACACAAATTTAGTTATCCTTCTCAACACAAGTACCTGATCATTATTTATGTGGGCCTAGACAACATGCTGTGATCCCATCAGAGCTACAAGCATGAGGCTAGAGGAGGAGCATGCATTATAACACAGTGCATGACACTAGCCTCATGTCCTTGCAGAAGGATTCACAAGCAACACTGCTTTACTGTTCTTCAATCTTAGACATGGAGAATAAGGAAATGAAGCTTGAACTTTCAACAAGGCAACTGTGCCAACCTCCTTTGTTTAACCTTCTTTGCACCAAAGCTCAGCAACAGAGCACCACACAGCAACACTGCCTACTGGGCAAGATTAACAATTTGACTTTGAGCAAGTAATACTCAGACTGTACCCCCTGCTGCAGCAGGACAAGTTACCTTTGAATGCCAAATGTCAAATAGCTCTGAAACTCATGCACTTCATGAATATAGTAGTGTGCATCCTAGAGTGCTGGCCAAATTCTACTTAAATAATTATCTGCACAACTCCTTATGGAGTTTTTAATTGAGAAAGACAGGTTTTGATTCTCATCCCAAATGATCTCATGATGTTAAACAGCTACAGTTTTTCATCTCAGAAGTTGCTGTATGACCCCCAGTTTAAGTTTAGTAAAGCACTTTGACATCTCCAGGGAGAGATAATTATGTCATTATAATGCATGAATCCTAAACTGCAAAAGGCTAATTCCCAACACATTTGAACTGCCAAAAATTTAAACTCTATGAAAGACGACCTTACATAAAGCAATACAATGAGGGAAAAGAGAATAATACTACCAGTCTCTGTTAACCCCATCCTGGTTTGGGCCAGGATAAAGGTGATTTTCTGTCTTGTAATTTTGCTTTCAGCTAATTGTTGTAGTTGCTCTTGTAAGTAGTTGCACTTGCTCAAATTAACAGCAAGTTTCTCAGTCAGTGTCTGCTTCTAGGACTGATAACACTCGATGTTTATAGTTACTGCTAGAGACTGGTGTGCAGAGCCAAGGACACTGCTCAGCTCTGAGGAACATCTTACCCTCCAGAAGGAGAAAGGGGTCCCACCTGCAGCCCTCCTTTGGGGAGGAACAGACAAGACAGACACCAGAATTGACCAGAGTATTCCATCCCATACACATCATACTCAGTATAAATGTGAGGGATAACAAGGGTCAGGCCCTTCCTGCTTCCTCTTCTTCATCTGTTCCCTGTTTGCTTCGCCATCCTGAGAGGATTCTGTCCATTCATCTGCTTGTGGTCCTGAATCCCTGCCAGTGCCTCCAGGCACTGCTGCTGGCTCCAGGAGTCCAGCCTGGACTTTCCCAGGGCTGCCCTGCAGACTCAGTGGTGACGTGAGAGTTATTGGGGAAAAGGGGGGAGGAACACAGTACCAATTGTCCTGTATATTTGTATATATTTGGTAATTTTTCCTATTTATCATTACTGTTTCATTAAAGGGTGTAGTTTAGTTTCCAACTAAACTACCATAAGCCTCTCTCCCTTATTCTCTCCTTTCTTTATCAGGGAGGAGAAGGGGATTAATAGAGAGCATCTGTTACTTGGTTTAATTGCCAGGCCAGTGTTAAACTGTGACACCCACTTAGAAGGAACAGAGGATTACTGCAACTCAGCTGTTGAGCTGATACAGGCTCACATCTGTCAGGTAAAGGGTTGATTATTTTTTTTGGGGTGCAAAACACCTGCTTATTCCAATTTTTGTTTTCTGTTGTAAACTCCTCCAATTTCATGTTTTCCTTAATTTTTACCTCAGCCAGGTTAAAGACTGACTGTACAGACATCAAACCTTACAGGACACACATTGGCAAAATAAACACATGAACAGAGCTCTGCTAAGCTTGAGCAAGTTATAAACACAGTTGTAAAGAGAAAAGCAAACAGGGCCATAGCAGCATTCACAAGTGCAAAATTCACATTAGCTAGTTACAGCAGTGTTCAAAGAAGGACCCAGAGGACATATTGAAGGAAGAAATGTTAGCATCAAGGTTCTGTAGAACATCAGACGAGGAGTAAACTCTGTATGAGAGATTCATACCCATAGTTACACAGGACCCAACTTTCACTAATTTAATTTGAGGTTAAGGAAGTAAAGAAGCACCTTAAAAAATGGCACCTGTTAACTTTTTTTAGGCAGTTTCTTAATGTTTGTGCAGCATTACAAGTTATTTTATTACTACTATTACTGTTTGCATGGGTAGAAATGAAACCATGTGCTGTGAAAGAAATATAAGACACCAAGTGTTCCAGTAATACAGATACAAAAAGCTTCCATAAAAAGTCTCCAGTTACTAAAAAAGAAGGCAATAAAATAAAAGAACGATTTAAAACTTGCAATAAAATAGGTCATACCTCCTGGACCCATCTGCTTTGGTTCTCACTGGTATCCAGAAATTTGCAGAGTTTTCTCAATGAAGCAGAAACATGCACTCGTGATTCTGTTTGGCTACTGTAGCTCATAAGTGCAAGAACAAGTCCTAGTCCCAAAATACATCCAGTGCTTAAAGAGAAGAGAAAAAGGATTTAATACACTTTGGCTGCTCTGAGCTCTCTTTTCACCTCATCATGGGTTGCTGAGCAAAAACACCTCTTGACCTTGCCTGCTAACTAGCCCTGTGGATAATTACTTACCACAGTCAATTTTACAAATTATTTTTACTTCACATGTAGGTGGTGCTTTATGGGAAACACAGAATGAAAGAAGAGCACAAGAAAATACTCCTTTAAAATAGTAAGTCCTCATTATTCCTTTTGCCCTGAAGAACCAATAACCCCATATTGGTTCTTCATGAAAAAGCAAATCCTCTAGTATGAAGGAAGTGCGAATCCAAGATGTGACTGATTTATACTGCTACCCCAAACTCTGGTATCACAGATAAACACACAAACTGCAAGCTTGCTGGCTGTATTACAGTCTGTTACTCTCCTACAAGAGGTGTTCCAGTTTGCAAAAATAATGAAATCAGTTACTGAGCTGGAGAGGGGCTATGGCAGCTCTATGGATTAAGGTATTCACCTGCATTTCAGAAAATGAATGTCAGGTATACATTCTAACCCATGTGCAGTGAAATACACTTAAGCAACAGTCTGATGCTAAAGATACTTAAAATTGCAACTCAAAGAATATAGCCTCAAAGTACAAAATTTAGTAGGGCAGCTTCATGGTCTATCTCCTAATATCAGGAGTAACTGCAAAGCTTCTAAAACTGCAGTCTATGGAACTGTTTCAGTTATGAGCTGAAGAAGCATCATACTAACGTGCTTCACCATCTGAAATGTTTTTCCCCCTTTAAAGACTATGAGTTTCACTTTTGGTGGTTTTTTTCTTCCCTGTGTGGTTCCAGCAGAGAAAAGCATATTGATTTATTACCATTACTCTTACAGTGTTATTTTCTGAGAGGAAACTTTAGAGTATTTTATTCAGCTTACACAGAGATTCTTAGAGAAGCTAAGTGGACTCTCACCAAGCTAAAGCACTGTCTCAGGGAAAGATTCTTAATATTTATTGAAAACAATCCTTGTTCATTCCTCTTAGACCATTTCCCCTTCTCTAATTTTCACAAAAAGAGGTTTTTCCTAATTAAATGAAGAAAATTACATATAAACCCAACATTCCTATCAAGGCTTGACATGATCAGTGAAGCATTGTGTGAGCTCCAGTTTGCATAGCACATGCACTTATAAACCACATGCACTTTCTTAACTAGATGGGGTAGAAAAATAAAACAAAAGGAAAATCCAGCAAAACACCTCTCTTTCCTGACACAATACTTGAGAGTGTGAGATGCCTCACCTAACGAGGCCCCTTTTGTAAGACAATCAGGGGGCTTTGCAGGGAGACAGGTGGGGAACAGACCGCTGCCAGTCACAGTCCCTGACACCCACAGGAGTGTCTATGCATGATTACCACTGGCCTTCAGAGAAAAGGGAACTCCATCTACACCACATAATATACCTACTCTCAAAAAACTTGCAACTTATTTTAAAGGAAAAATAATTGCCATTTTAGCACAGGTGAAACACTGATGAGAAGGTGAGTGCAGCATTTACGTGCCACAGATGGCTATGCCTATCATACTGGATGAAACAAGTAGAGAGGCCTTTGAATAGAAGTTTTACAAGTGTAAAAATTACAAACTTGGTAAAGTCTGCAGCATTTGCAACTTTAAATTACTTCTTTGTTCAGAGTGCTCACACTAGACATCAACTTACCATTAAGATTTTCAACTCAGAATAAAAAACTACCCATCCTTCAATCTTCCCTCTCCTTCCTATCAGAGTTTCACATCTTCCTGGCAACCTCTCACTACCAGAGAAGTCTAGTTTGGCTTTTCTGAGGAGCTCCATTTATCTCCAGCTAACAGGCTACATAAACAAGAAGCAACAGGAATAACAAAGTGATGGAGCTGATACAGACCCTGTGCACCATGAGTCTCACCCTCTGCTCCATAACGATCAACCAAATCCTGATTAATCTATACGAGTCCACAGCCCAAAGGTGTGCAACTGTGACCCCTTACAACCTTTTGGAAGGTCCAGTGGAGAGGTGAGGGCTGAGGCAAACAGGATTTATTTCTGCGTTTCCTTTGATTAGGGAAGAACTGGGCAGAATTATGTTCAAAATAAAGCAAAATTCTATGCACTCACACTGAGGCACTCTAATATACTGCAGTTCCTTCCCTGATTTAAAAGAGAAATTACTGCTGTGGAATTCACACACTAGTACGTTAGTTGCTCAATGGCAATTGACACATGGTTTATTGTTTGACTGTTCTATGTTTGGCAATGCTACTAATTGTGCAATACCTTTCAATAACTTTGTGCTCCACTGCTGGGCTGCTCCTTTCTTTGAGATACCTAAGGGACAGCTCCAGTTGCTTAAATATATTTGCTTTACTCAGTATTCAACAGGCCATCCACAGCTGTTAAATTTACAGCCTGGCTCTCTCAGATAAATAACCCATGCGAGGCACCTGTTCTCAGAGCTCACATTGTATTAAACAGACATGGATATTCTGGTAACAGACTCTGGGCTGTTTCATTTAACTTTCACTTAACACTCTGGCAACCACCCAAGAGCACCAAGGGAGGATCTTCAAAACATCTTTCATTAATGAACACATGCAGCTAAGACAAGCAAACCTATTCCTAGAATTGCTATCTGCCACCTGCACATCTGTAAGACTGTGTGATTCTCTGTACATGTCCAAGATGGGTTGGCAGGGATTAGGAGTGGCCATTCCTCATTTTCACCTCACAGTAGGGACTGTATGGAAAAAACTGTGTGCTCGATATATGCACCTATGCATGCACTTATGCATGCTCATGTATAAAGTATTACTAAATATATTTACTTATGGACACACTCACTTAGAAGAGATATAAACAGAGAAATAAACAGCAGAACCATTGGAAATTCAAAAGCACCAACTCACAGTCTGGCCACTGGCAACAACAGACTGGGACTTGAGGGGATAAGCATAAGCTCTTTGTGGACAGCTCTGGGCACTAGTGGGCAGCACTAATGAGTTGGCATCATAGATGCACCCAGGCAGTGGTGAGGGCCAGAAGTGCAAGGGCAGCATGAGCAAGACGAAGCCATGAGAGCCAGGAGAAGGCCACCCCTTTACCATGTGCTGATGAACACACCTGGAATACTGCCATAGATGCAGCAAAAGCACCAACAAAAACAAGTTAATGGGAGGCTACCGAGGCACCAAGAGGCTGTGGGACTGCAGCTGATTCATCTGCAGAAAGATGAACTCCTCTGGGAGCTTCCAACAGCATCTCCAGCACTGACAGGGAAGGACAGAGGTGATGTTATTGGGCTCTTGGATGGTGGGAGGCTGAGAGGCAGCAGGCACAAGTTTAAAGATCAGACTTTCACATGGGGATAAGCACAACACAGAAGTGGAGCCAGGGCCCAGAGACACTGTTGCTGTCTCCAGATCTGGGGATTTCAAACCATCACTGTAAAGCCTTGGGTAACCTAGACCATGTTCATTGCCAAGTCTCTTCTGGGGGGGGGTATGGACCTCCAAGGGTGCCTGCCAGCCTGCATGAGTTGGTGATTCTATGCAAGTAATCAGAACAGGCCATTTCCTTATCCTATCCTTATACTCTTTGTAGAATTAAGGAATAAGAGAATGCACTTAAAGCAAAATACCATCAGTAATGAAGAAAACTCACTTATACTCCAGACTGGTGTCAAAGCAGCAGTTTTCCAGTGCATCTAGGGACTTCATTAGAACTAAATTAATCTGTTGACCAGATACATCACTGCAAAAGCAAAACAAAACAAAACAAAAAAATGAGAAACATATCTCGGCTCTTTCAAACATGTAGGATATTAAACATCATGGTAAGACTGAATGGGCCAATAAATAGAGTTCTTTTCTTCAGGAGGTTCTCATACTAGTCTTTAAGCAATAACTATGTGACTGGTCAATTGTGTTGTAAGTACAAAGATACACTTTTACACAACTAATAAAACAATATTCAGCTCTTAACTGGCAACCATTGCTGCTACAAGATGCAGAAAGAAAACCAGAGCTTAAGATTTGTAAGATGTGCCTGACAGTAGGAAGAGAATACTGACAGAATGGTTTCTTGTAAGCTGAAAATCAATGAAATTTTAATATATTAGCTTCATAAATCTCTCTCACTTCATCTAACTTACTGATAAAGAAGGAAGCATTTACACCCCACTCAAGACATTACAGGGACTCCCTTACTACAAAACACGTACGGTTATTAATCTATGATTTGATATGGGCTATATCTACATTCCTATAAGTTTTGCTGTTGTTACAAGTCAAAGCTTTGAAGAGTGTGCATGATTAAGCTTGGAAATTATGCAGGGCAGTGGAAGTGTAAAAACTGACATAGTCTGTAGGAAATTTTTAGATACAATTTACTAATTTCAATACCCCTCAACAAACAAATGAACAAAACCCAAAATAAAAATCCAAATACCAAACTCATCTAATGTCATTTAATGTCTTTTAATACTTGTGTGTAGGTCAGTTGTCACCACTAATCATCCAGAGGTAGTCCATCACCAGACAGCGTGGCTGCATCAGAGGCAGCATGGCATCAAGACACCAAAGCATGCAGGTCAGAATGGGGAAATGCTGCACCATGTTTAAAAAAAGGTAGGTGTGTTTGAAACATTAGCTCCATTGAGCAAATTAACAACAGACAGCCAAATTTGCTTGATAGCTGTGCTTATGCACAAGTTAAACATGTGTTAGAGGTATACAGACAGAAAGAATGAATCCCTAGCAGTTGGAGGAGTGTAAAGCCAAACCTACTTCTTCCTTTCTCTGGAATCTTGCAACTGAGATACACACTTCTTTTAAGGAAGCATCTTTTACCAACTTCAGAGCATCTCTATTGCCAACATAGCTGTAGCAGCACACCTTGATGGCAGTCTATTGCACTACTTCTGCTGCAGCTCCATCCCCATAAACATAACTCACAATGCAAGTGGACACTACCTAGTGTCCAGAGGACCACCTGAATTGTTTAACAATTAAATCTCCTCGGGTAGCTATTTCCCTTTAAAACCAAATGTGTGGCTCCTGTAGCTGACTGCTTTGTACATGTGTTCTAGGATATTATGAAGATTAACCATTTATCCTGAAAGAATGGCAAAATATCCAGGATAGCACCTAGTGTGTGGAGGTTGAAGACTGATAACAAAAGATACTTTCAGTTCATGAGGGACACTGCAAAGCCCTTCAAGAATCATTTGCCTATGACTTGTAAACACTTCAATTTCTTACAACTTACAGGCATATGCAGAAAAAAGGAAGTTATTTCACACACTCATTACATGTTATAATCCTTACCTTACTTTTTCTTCATACAAACGTGAGATAAACATCCCCAAACCAAGGCCCACATGGACTTGAAGAGCCTGAGACTCATCAGCATTTGGCTTCCCAGGTAATCTGTCAGTCAGCATATTCAGGACCTCCTCAATCCTCTCCTTGCATGATACTACAAAAACTGGCACCAGGAGAGACAAAGCAGTGGCTGCACAGGAACGAGCGATAATACTTGCAGTATTTTCACCTGAATAGGATTTCTAGAAAAACATAAAAATTACTTTATTTTTTCTCCTGGCGGAAGGAAATAAAATTCCTTTACAGATAGTAATACTCAGCATTTTAGGAATTTAAACTAAATACTTTTACAGCAAACAGCAGCACAAATGTATTGCAATAAATGGTATTTCATGGAATTGCCTGTGATTACATTTTTATTTGCCTTACCTTGCAGGCAGCTAAAAACTAGGGTAATTCAGAACATAGTATCTAAGTATAAGTAAGATTATTAACTGAAAATAAACTGAAAATAAAGGATAAGATAGAATACAACTAGACTTTAAAAGCCATTTTGTGCATAAATACATTGGTCTATTTTATTTTTCACCTTCCTTGTTAAAATATCCAGCAGCACGATTAGAAGGGCAAACAAAAATCTGCCATGATCTTAATAAACTCCTGTAATTACAACACGGGAATAACTTAGTGAGCTGGAAAAAGCAGTTGCTCAAAAGCACCACACCTAACATGGCAAAATATGAGATCTTGCAAGATAGCCAGTAGAGATGCTTTCTAGCAGAAAGATCCCTTAAAAAGGTTTTCAGTTCCTCTCCCTTTTGATAGGCAAAATACACACAGCTACCTCTACTTATAAACCAGTGGCCTGATTCTAATTATCCTAATCTATATTTCTCAATTTCTATATGAAACTCTGTAAAGGAAAAGAAAAAAAATCCCATCAGAATGCATGGTACCCTCAGACGGCGATTGCTATTGTGTGCTTTAAAATTTTGAAAGCATAGGGTTTCTTTCATTTTTTTAATAAGAGTGTATTTTTAGAAATTAAACATTAACACTTCATTCCATCTTAAAACTACCTCTTCTAAACAGCATTATTTTAAAAGGCAGGAGTCACAGACAATTTGGCAAGAACTGCCAGTGCCAGCCTAGCAGTATAATCTCCTTACATCCAACCAGTCTAGCATTTACTTAACACTACAATTGATTTTGGTGATCTTTGTCCCCTGTCACTGATGACAGAGGTCACACACCAGAGACGACTCATGTCCACCAGTAATTTTCAGCTTTTTGATGCAACACCTCACTATGGGACTTACTACAGTTCATAAATGCAGTTAATAAAATCCCGGATAGAAAACATCAAGATAACATCAGTAGGCTGGTATTTGGCACTGTGCAATTCAAGTTTCCATCTTCATCCATGACACAAAGACTCTCCTAACAGGTCGTCTGGACCAAATATAGTCAAGAGTTAGAAATACCTATCTCTTAAGGTCTACACTCAGCTTTCAGTCTGTCTCCACATCCAACTTAAGAACTGCCAGATACTTACATAACTTGAGAATTTCAGACTGGTTATCACACTGTAAGAACATTTGATTCAAGTTCTACTGGCCCATAGAGGTTCAAGAAGTATTGTAAGATACTGGCTTCTATTAGATAACTATTAGATTTTGAGAAATTATAACACTTCAGAGCTCTAGGGGATGGTGTCAAGAATTTGATAATGTGGTGTCCTGGTTTGGGCCAGGATAAAGGTGATTTTCTGTCTTGTAATTTTGCTTTCAGCTAAGTTTCTTGTAACTAATTGCACTTGCTGAAATTAACAGCAAGTTTCTCAGACAGCGTCTGCTTCTAGGACTGATAACGCTCAATGTTTATAGTTACAGCTAGAGAGTGGTGTGCAGAGCCAAGAACACTGCTCAGTTCTGTGGAACAAATTGCCCTCTGGAAGGAAAAATGGAGTAAAAAGGTCACACCTGCAAACCCTCCCTTAGGGAGGAAGCGACAAGATAGATGGCCAAAATTGACCAGAGTATTCCATCCCATACACGTCATACTCAGTATAAATTTGAGGGACCACGAGGGTTAAACCCCTTCCTTTCTGCTTTTCCTTCTTCACATGTCCCTGTTTGCTTCAAGGCATCCTGGGACGATTCTGTCCATTCATCTGCCTATGGTCCAGATCCGTGCCAGCCTGAATCTGTGTGTTCCTGCCTCCAGCTCCCAACTGCTGCTGACTCCAGGAGTCCAGCCTGGACTTTCCCAGGGCTGCCCTGCAGACTCAGTGGTGACGTGAGAGTTATTGGGGGGTAGGGGGAAGGACGTGGTATAAATTTTCCTGTATATTTGTATCTATTCAGTAATTTTTTCCTTTTTACCATTACCATTTCATTAAAGTTGTGTACTTTAGTTTCCAACCCGTAAGTCTCTCTCCCTTATTCTCTACCCTTTCTTTATCAGGGAGGGGAAGGGGATTAATAGAGAGCATCTGGCATTGGGTTTAATAGCTGGGCCAGTGTTAAACCATGACAGATTTATTGGCAACCAACGTGGGGCACATTGCTTGCAGTGGGACCCTGCTGTGTTGTGCCTGCACAGGCATTTCCCATGGACCACATGGAAAACACCAGCTGCCTTGACAGGGCCACAGTGGTCAGGATGGCCATGGCAGAAGCAGCTGCCTTTCATGATGAAGTCATAGAAGCCATAGATTTGAAGAGACTCCATTCCTATTAGAAGGTTTCCTATTCCCGTTTTGTACACACATACTCTGTATTCTAAGTTCTCATGGTATTTTTGTTTTAAAATTTTCCTTCATTTAAGTATCCTCACATGTCATTTTTAGTCCTTTGGTAATAAGGACAAAAACTCAAGACAACCCCAAATATAAGCAAAAAGCACAATTAAAGGAAAAGACAAAAGCAAGAAAATTTTGATTTTCCTGTATTACAACTACTAAAGGAAGAATAGAACCAGGAAATGTTAAGAACTCCAGGTATAAAGTACAGATATTTTTTTAAACAAAACACATACCTGATAGAACCATGGGAAGACTTGACCTTTAGGCTGATAGCGGCTATTCACAATACTAAGGAGAGTCTCTGTGACCATAGAAATCCATTGTGTTGTGGGAAGAAAATCAGGTTCAGTCTGCAAAAATCACACCCAAAAATTCATTGTTATTCTTTATTAAATCAGGTCCTACCAAACAGAAGCTCAGCAGCTGATATTCCAGCTATGATCCATGAGAAACGAGATTATTTTCATTCTTAAGTATAGTAAGTAGCTTAATTTACTTGCCAGTGCTGACCCTCTACAACTAATTTTAATCATACACAGTCAGCAAAAATTATGAGAAAAGAGGATTTCTGGGTTTCATTGTACACTAGCTCTGTATCTTAACTGGCAAAATTGACAGATGTGTTAGTCATTATGTTTCTTGTGAGAAGGGACCTACATGTTCTACCTATTTTTGTATAGATCACACAGCAGCTACCAGATGGCATGCCTGCATTTATTCATTCATTCATTCAGCAAGGTGAAATTTGAATGTCAAAATGTGAAGTACTTATCAGCCTCCCAAACATCTGGTTATATTGCTTCATTACAGATCACTTAAAGTAGAAACCTCTTTCTCAGATGGACTTACCTCAGGCATCCCTTCAGTGTCTGAGGAAAGGCTGCTTTCGTGTTTGGCTACAGCAACAGCAAGTCCAGTTAAGGCAAAAATAGAATTTCCTTTCACCACTGGGCTCTCTCTGGACAGAAAAAGAAAAACAGTTCAGAAGCATAACAGATTTAACAGGAAATAAAACATATATCTCAGTGCAAGAAAAGTTATGCTACAGGTGATCCAGGAAGGAAGGCCTTTGAACCAAGCAACTTTATTTTGCTGAGCTACATGACAGCTCAAGTTTTTGCATTTTACCTGCATGAATTAGTGAAATAGTGGATGAGAAAAGAGTTTCAGTCTTTTTTTCTTGTCTGTCATATAAAGCCTATCACACAGAAAGTTGTACAGAAACAAAAGCTTGCTTCCCCTATAATGAGGGCTGCACAGAAATCACAGAAATGTTAGAATCACAGAACATTTTGGGTTGGAAGGGACCAACTGGTCTACAAGCACAGACTGACAGCTCATGTTAATCTTCTGGTCCATCATCACCCCCACATCCTTCTCCTCTGGACTGTCCTCATTCCTTTTCTTCTCCCAACCTGTGTTCATTCATGGGATTGCCTCAACCCAGGTGCAGAACCTTGCAGTTTGTCTTGTTGAACTCATGCATCAAAAGAAGCATTGGAACACATAGTTTGCATAAGCCCAGTTCTCAAGCCTGTCAAGGTCCCTATATATGAGTAATGCATCAATTGGTCCTTCCTAGTTTCATTTTCTACAGAGGACAACAGAAAAGGTTCTTCAAATAGAGAATACAATACAGGCAGGGGCCACTCCACTGCAATGGTAGCTGTTCAGGAGATTGAACCATCACTGAAATCCCACTTTAGAAAAAGGTTTTGGTTTAGTCCCCTATGCTGTCAGAACATTAACATAACAGAAAACTATAGGTTTTAAAGAATACTAACTTCTACCACAGTGCCAATTTTTACTTTTAAGGAAAGAAAAAAAAAAAGTCCACCACCTAACAAATGAGAAAAATCAAACTGTTCAGTCTCATGAAAGGATAGATATCAATATGCGAGTCAACTTTCTCAATTGTTGCTGTAAAAATACAACCCACTAAAAATTTAGGCATTTAGTCTAGATCCAAAGACTTTATTTTCACAATAAAAATATTTTCTGGACTCAGTGATCTTCAGAGGACCCTTCCAACCACTGACATTCTGTGATTCTGTAAGACACACAGGTCTTAGTAGTTGCATTGACCTCTCCTGTTTGGAAGACTACTTAGGTAAAAGATACTTACAAATTACACAGCTAGGTGCTTAGTTAAGTTCTTTAAAATCTCTGTGTACATCTAGCCTTAAATAATTTACCAGTGTATGTGCAGAATGTGTTGTTCATCAGCTTCCAAAAAGGTTATATTTCATTATGTACTTCAGAGAGAAACTTCTAAACCTACATACACATGAAAACTGGATGCTTTAAATTTAATGAAGCAAAACTCATCACCTCAAAAAACTCCAGGAGGAAAGAGCAGTGTCTTACTCTATATTGAAAATATTTGGGAAAAACCCAGTATTTCCTTGAAAGAAACTCAGTAAACACAAGAATTTCTAGAGAGGTGATCTATGGTCAGGAAATCCCTCTGCTGTTACCTAAAGAAAATTCACCGCTCCCTCATAAATTAGCCCATGCTTCTACTTTAACTAGTTTTTTGCTGATGAACTTCTATATCTAAAATCATACCTTAATTGTGAGACACAGAATATGATACATTTAAAGTTTATTATTTTGTTCCTTTTTTATTTATCACTTTCTGCTTCCTTATTTTAACACAGCAAGTTACTGAGTAGCTTAAATATCAAACATATCTTCCTATTTCATCCTGCTTTAACCGACTCCTTCAAGATGGACTGATGTGCAAGGAAGTGGAACTGGAGGGACTACTTTAAATATTTGAACAATGATAAGTTAAAGAAGGAAGAAATTCAAGCCTTTGCAGAAAGTCTTATTTAAAATCTCCGGAACTTTCAGTGCACACAGGTACTTCAAACTAGTCTTTTCTACAATTACAAGAACAACAATGCTGAAATGGTCTATGAGATGGCACTGTAATTCTCTCACTAATGACATCTTTATGATTTTCTAAGTACTTACTCTTATGAGGATTTACTACTTCTGACACTTTTGCTTAATCTGATGTAAGTAGCCAATTTCTAGTTAACCAGCAACACAGCATTAAATAGGAAGAAGGTAGCTGCCACGGGAGGGCAAAAGGAAGAAGTCAAAACACTTCAGCAGGCTATAAAGAAAGATTAAGACTCTCACTGCTGCCTGAAAGCCATGTGCTAGTTCTAACAGCAAGTGAGTAAGCCTATCACAATCTCACCATATGTAATTTCCTGTTGTTAAGGGGAAACAGACACCTGAGAAAAAAGTGGGACAATTTTGAAGAACCCATATTCCAGTCAAGACAAGTCAATTTCTAGATAAATTAACCTACTTGAGGCAAACATTCTCCTTGTTAAAAATAGAATAGACAATTAGTGCATATAGCATTATGCATGCTTTACTCAATAAGGCATCAGCCTTTCTAGTAGACACAGTCAGTGGCAAAAATCTCAAAGCACAAGGTGGCAACAAGTTCCTTTCCTGAACAGCAGTCATATGAAATAATAAAAATGACAGGATCACCAACTGCAGAAAACATTTTCTTGCATCTTCATTACAAAGAGAAATTATTATCATCTGTAATAAATTTGCTGCTCTTACTTGGAAGCAACCTTGATGACATCAGTCAACATATCTCTGACCCTGCAACAGAAAGAGAAAGAATTTACACCACATTAATAATATCATAGCATTAGCTCAGGTAATCTCCCCGTATGACTTACACGTGTCCATTCTAGGTTAACAACTATCTCATCTAGGTACCAGGAGATATAGCACAAATGAATCACAAGCATTAGAACTCTAAAATTGTGAAAAATGTACCACTCAACATTTCTTCATGATCATGTACACTACCAAGGTTTATAAAAGGTTCTTATTTGACATTCATACCACTTTTTGTAAAATGTAGGTTCATGTGATAGCCATAAGTCTGTTCTTCCAGCATTTATACAGAAGTTTCCACATAACTGCTATTTCTTAGCATAATTAAATAAAAACGTTTTAGAACAGATTACTATTTATCCAACAATTTATCCAACCCTTACTACAGTCCTGCAACCCTCTATAGGCAACTAAACTGCCAGGCAGTACAGTAACCTGAATCGATTTAAATGAAAGCCATAGTTGTTACAATCTTTAACACATTACTATAGTCGATGTATAATAAGCTACTTGTCTGCATTTGCTTAGTTTTGCATTCCTATCAAGACAGAAGAAGAGCTGCAGTGAAATGTCTACATTGCCAGGTTTGAGTGAGGAAGGAGATCCTCTATATTACAACACATAATACCATTCTGGCCATGACTGTAATCCCACAAAAAAAAAGATATGCTCACGGTTCCACAACACATGATTGAAAGACTAAAACTGAATGCTTCATGAAATAGGACCATGTTATAAGACTGAGTTATACTCAGGGTTTAGAAGAAACCTTCTCAGGCTTCCCTTGGCAGCTGTATTGTTTTTGCACATAATTTCAAAGTCATCTAACACTAGAAATACACCAGCCCGGCAAATAGTAGTGCAAATTGCACAGTACTTAATCAAGCATTGACAGGAGTTTGTACCAAGGTGCCCCCAGTCAGCTTAAACTCAATAAGAAAAACTAATGCTTGACAGGTATTGAAGTCCTGAAACACCAATAAATAAAGGGGGAACAGGAAAAGACATGGAAGACATATGGGGCTTCCAGTTCACTTACTGCTTTGATTTCTCAGGGAATTTTGTTAAGTTTTGACATAGGTTACATTAACACTGCTCAGGAAATACAGAGCAAAAATTACTACCAGAGAGATCTACAAATGCAGCATTGTTAGAAGCATTCTTCTCACCCCAAAGATGTTTTTCCTTTATACCCTATCAACAAAGGGATCAGGCAGAGAAATGACAGAAAATGTTTCCATTACTACATAAAGAATCTCTCCTACAATACTGTATCACTCTAAATCTTACTGTGAAACCCTCCAATCTGTAATTAACTGGAATAAAACAATAGACACAAATTTTATATTCCTCTTGAGTGGCACCTGGTAACATCTTTTTGACTTAAACAGGCAAAGGGCATTCTGGTTTTGTTTGTACATGCTTTATTCTCAATGAATTTAAGAACAAGCATGGAAACAGACACTTATACTGTACTCAGATATATAGTTCCTCTCTGTGAGGTCTCCCACTTCCCCCCTTGTCTTCCTGGCCATGTGCATACATGGGTAAACCCTGACAGACTGAGAGACACTCCTCGGCTGAATAAACCAGAAGTAGTCAAGGATGTGCATCAGGATGTGCACCATGTGCTTGGTTTTAAATAACATCCTCAGGCTCAACACTGCTAACTTACCACACCAACTGTGGTGCATCTCAGTACACTATGACCATGGCTTAGATTTCTCTTATCAAGCCATTTTCAGGAAGACAGCTTACTTAATCTCTACAACTAAGTTTTGCTCTCTGCACAGTCCTTCTGTTTTAACAATGCAAAATAGTTTTCCATTCCTTACAGTTGCTTGTCCTACAAGGTTTCAGACATTACAGAGCTGAGGTACCTATGAACCTGTGCATATGGGAATCCTGACAGTAACCCAGTAGTCTCTTTCTTCCTGTTCCCCATACCGCCTTGGTTATTGTATCTGCTGTTGTTCTTTTTTTTTTTTCAGCAGCATCCACACAGTCTCTACATCTGCAAAACTAAAAACTTCAAAGACTTGCCTTCTTCTGCCACTTCAATTTGACATGACAAGTGAACAGGAGCAGACAAGCATTTCCTTACCAGAGCCAGGCTGTGAATTTTTTGTACTGCACCTCTTCAGGATTCTCTTTTCCATGTTTTAACTGCATATCCAGCTCTGCCTGCCTCCCCTGCAGAATTACAGAATACATTAGAAGGGGACCTTACATGGCCAATCACCCTAAGATTTCTCAGAGAACACTTGGGTAACAGATGTAGCACTTCACTTGAGGGCTACTTCGTAAGTGAACTTGACTGCTTTTCATATGGAATTCTTCTGTAACACACAGTATGTAACATAAAAGAATTCATAATTTTTTATTCTGAGTAAGGAAAACAAGCTGCAGATGGCATAAACAGACACATAATGAGACATCTCTCCCAGTTCATTTGAAGGGACAAGTTGCCTTGAAACATGGTAGAGCAAGTGGTGAATGAGATTTAGAAGTCTGCTAGCTAAAATGGGTTCTAACAGCAAAACATTACTATCTTGATTTGCTACTTAAAGTAGAATTTATCTCCCTTTTCCGTTCTGTGGTCTTAATCTTCCTGTGACCTCCTCCAACAGTTCTTTCCATACCTTATAGGAAATTATATGAATTCTGACCTCTAACACCTGTTAACAGAACATAATAAGGAGCTTTTCTTTAATGTTCAGTTTCCATCTGTGAGACAACTACATCTGAACTTGTTTGGGTTATCAGTTACTGCTTCATAGTAGGTTATTAAGCTTTAAATGAAAAATACAGGCAGATAAGCTGTGTTTTACAGGCACTGAATGCTAGTAGTTTGCATGTGCATAAAAACCTAAGAATACAAAACGCGTCAATCCTGTAAAATCCTGATGTCACCCAAAACATCCTTCTTCAGAGAGATTAAAGAAGCATATAAAACATTAAAGAGAAGGATGCATAACAGCTGTGCAAAAATCTAGTGCAATTAGCCCAAACACGTCAACACTGGCTTAGGTTCTGAACTAAATCAAGACCTGCAGGGTCATCATGATGACATTGATTTCAGTATCAAAAACATGCTGAACACATGAGCTGGCAAAGGTGCCTAACCATGTGAGCAGACATAATGAAGGCAAGAGGACTTTTAAGTGTCCAAAAGTAAAAAAAAAACAAACACAATTTTTTTCAGTGAAGTTGACTCTATGAACATCTACCTCCAAACTGTAGAAGTCATCACTCTACTGGCTGTTCAGAAATAATTATGTAGTATACAGAATACTCATCTTAAATGTACTATTAATATCCTATAATGTATATAAATGTACTATAGAAGTATCAGGAATAAGTAAAGATACTAAGCCCCCAGCAAGGGATTCTAGAAGCAACAAAAATTGACCTGTAAAATGGCATGAATTCCTAGAGGTTTTCAGAGACAAGACTGGTAAGTAAGTGCCAAGCTTCCCTGAAATCTTGCCTTACAGGGGAAGCAAAATAGGAAAGTAATTAAATGCAACAAACAATGGCCCCCTCTGTAGGTACAACCTAAAATTACAACCTGAACAGCTGCTTCCAGTTTTGTTATAGGGCTGGCTTGGCCTAGAATCTGATATTTTGCTGATGTACAAGATAAAACTTGTTTTGAACATGTTAGAGGAGCATATGTTTGGCTGCAGAGCAAAACAAGGAACAGTCAAAGTTTCTAGAATTTGCTCTGAAACTTGAGCTGCTCATTTTGAAAGCAGATGGTGTAGCCTGGAAATATAAACAAGTAACTCTTCTAGTAGCACAACGACTTCTAGAAGACAAATATTTGTTAAAAGCTTTTTAGATAATTTTCCTGTTGAAAAAGAAAATTACCTTACATTGCTCCAGATAATTCATACTTCCTAATCATTAGATAGGGTGGAAAAATCATAGGACCAGTCAGTCCCTTCCAGTGTGACAGCATATAATGCTGGTTAAGAGAAATTCTTTTTAATGAATCATTCCTCAACAGCTGCTGTCTTCTTGGTGATGCTATTATAACCTTTCTACCCAAAATAATTATTTAGAGTTCCAGTTAAAATTTCACATATAAAAATTCTAAGAAATTACACATTCTGCAACTTGACACAGGAATGAGAATCTGAACTGTAAGGAGAAATTATACTTCTACAAAGAACCCCAGATTGTCCTGCCATGAACTGAAGACTGATCTTATTTTTACCTCCTTTTCGTAAATTTTATGAAACAACGCAAGCTTTGCTTTTAAATCTTTTGTAACTTGCATGGATGCTTTTCCCAGCAAAATGAAATTCATGCCACTTGAATGAGCATTAATGTGTACAGTAACAAGTATCCTAAAATTACCTGAAGGACTGCACTGTAGGTTCGACTCAAAAATCCTAACCAGGACTGGGGCAGCAGCATGGAGCGGTGCCATTCAGAAGGCTGAATGTTAACCTGTGCAACACATCAGAAAGTTGAGAAACAGTTACATTAAGTCTTACATATGCAAAATGTGTACCTCCTCCTCCAAATTAAAATTTGCAGGCAATCATCTGGTCACACCCATAGGACATGAGGCATGGCTGTAAGAAACTGAAACGACAATGCACTTTGTTCTCCCTTTAGGTTTTACCCGCACCAAGTTATTTTCAACTTTGCAATGAAGGCAGACAAAATGGGTCCCTTCAGGTAGTTCAAAAGATAATTAATCCCTCAGAGAGCAGCATTATATGAGGCAATAAGCACAACCATGCTAGCCCTGGTAGGCAAAAATACATACATAGCAGTATACAGCAGTCTGTATTCGTTACAGTTTTTGTAAATCTTAGAGGCTTCTAAAAGCTTTAAACAGACTGTTAAATACAAGAAGGCGACTATCTAAATACCAGAGATTATTCAAAAGAAGTTACTATCCACGATTGAGGTATAAACAACTGTGCTCCAGTACCAAGTTCAAACTTCCTTTAAATAAATTGATACAAAAAAAACCCCCAAACCAAACAAAAAGCAAATAAACAAACCCAAAACAACAAAAAAACCAAACCAAAACAAAAAACCAAACCAAACCAAAAATCCCAAACCAAGACAAAAAACCAAAACAAATAAACAAACCCAAAAAACAAACAATATCCAAAACCAAAATAAAACAAAAAAACAAAACAAAACAAAAAACCAAACCAAAACAAACAAACAAAAAAACCCAAAACCCACAAAATTTCTCTCCAGGAAGTGCCATAATAGAACTTACAATAGGAAAACACCAGCACATCAAAGAAAATTTAAGGAAATATGCAACAGCTCTCCCTGTCAGCCACCATACCTCACACAGGTATGACAGACTCAGCTTCACAACAAAAGAATAACTCAGTCAACTACACAATCTGCTGTGTGTCCCCAGCCTTTCCTCAGGAGCCCAAGCTTATCCTCTTCAGTGAGCACTATAGTTAACTGACTTGAACACTTTTTTGGAGGACATCGAAATGCACAACTGAAGGCAGGTGATCCCAGTAACAAGGCATTTTCTATCCATGGTAGCATAACAAAGTAATTGCAGTGGTAAGTTCAACGGAATGGGTCACAAATTCAAGGCCACAATGTTTTTCCAGACATTAAGATCCTACATGATATGTATACCTTCCTCTGCAATTCGCATGTTATCCAATTTATAACCCAAAATATATTAATGCATTAAAAATATTTATCACATCTTTCAGCCTTTTACAATGTTTTAAGTAGACGGATAAATGAGGGGAGAGCAGTGAAAGTGCTCTACCTTCAGCAAGGCTTTCGACAGTGTCTCATGGCATCCTCACAGCCAAACTTAGTGGGTGTGGATTGTATCATGGGACAGTGAGGTGGGCTGGGAACTGGCTAAAAGACAGAACTCAGGGAGCTGTGGTAAGTGAGACAGAGTTTGGCTGGATGGCTGTGTCCAGTGGTGCTCCCCGGCGGTCAGTACTGGGTCCAGTCTTGCTCAATATATTCATCAATGACCTGATGAAAGGACAGAGTATCCTTAGCATGTTTGCTGATAATACAAGACTGGGAAGGGTGTCTGACAATGCCAGAAGGCTGTGCTGCCATCCAGCATGACCTGGACAGGCTGGACAGCTGGGTGGGGAGAAACCTAATGAAATTCAGCAAGGGCAAATGTAGGGTACTGTATCTCAGGAAGAACAAACTTGTGTATCAGTACAGGTTAGGGTCTGACCTGCTAGAAAGCAGCTCTGGCAAAAAAGACATGGGAATCCTGGTCAATAACAGGCTGACCATGAGCTAGCAATGTGCCCTGGCAGCCAAGAAGGTCAGTAGCATCCTGGGGTACATCAAGAAGAGTGTGACAAGCAGGTCGAGGGGCATTATCCTCCCCTTCCACTGTGCCCTGGTGAGGCCACAGCTGGAATACTGCATCCAATTCTAGGACTCCCTGGTTCAGAAAGGACAGGGAAATGCTGGAGACAGTCCAGCACAGAGCCACTAAGACATTAAGGGACTGCAGCATCTACTGTAAGAGGCAAGGCTGAGGTAACTGGGCCCATTCAGCCTGGAGAAGAGAAGAATGAGGGAAGGTGTCTCATCACTGCTTATAGAATATCTAAAAGGTGGGTGGGTGTCTGGAGGACAGACTCTTTCTAGTGGTGACAGGACAAGGGACAACAGGCATAAACTGGAATACAGGAGGTTCAATCCAAATATTAGGAAGAACTTTTTTAGCCCATGGGTAACAGCACTGGAACAAGATGTATAGAAAAGCTGTGGATTTTCCATCTCTGGGGACATTCAAAACCCATCTTGTTGAGGTCCCGTGTGATTTACTCTAGGTAGTCCTGCTCTGGCAGGGGGGTTGGACTAGATGATTCTCAGAGGTTCCTTCCAACACCTACCATTCAGTGGTTCTCTTACATGAGTCTCTATTTCCTTTTCTCCACAACTGTCTTAATTGCAGCAACATTTTATTAAAGGAGTATAGGAGTTCAAATGTCCTTGCTTTTTAAACTGCTTTGTTTTTCACACGCACTAACAACAAAATCTCTGTAATTAAAATTATAGCTGTGTATTGCTATTCCACGGTGGGCATACAGAATTGATTTTTTGCCACCATCCGATTATTTGTACTGCCTGCCTCTACCAAAAAGATGAAAAAAAATGTATCACAACCATTAGGTCTCCATGGCCATAAGTTATTTAATGTCAGCACTTTCCAGGGTAATAAGTTTTTAATAAAGGAAAGGCAAACATCTCAAGCTGAGCTGAGATGGGATATATCTCTGTATCTGCTATGACCTACATTTTCTATTTCTAAACTAAAAGTACATGCCAGACTCCTTGAGTTATGAAAAAATCCTGAGTTGCATCAAAAATTGTGCAAAACCTACCTACAGTAATTAATCTTGCCAGGCTTAATCCCAGAAGGTTATTATTCTTTCTTTTTATTCCTCCTATTTTATTTTTTTTATGGAGACAAGTTGCTGTTAACATGTAAAACATTCCATGACTCAAGGTATGCAAAACTCTCCTTTCTCCATTATGTGCTCCACAGGTCTCTTTCGTAGAGAATGGATAACCAAGATAAACAACCAAACTCCCCTTCCCTGTTTTACCTTCCAGCTTCATCTCCTCTATATTGTGACCCTCCTGATACACATAAGGCAGTCCATGTATTTTCATTATATGAACCTCATAACAAAAATGAAGGACCATGCTAAAGCTTCATGCTGCCTCTCAGTGGTGAAATTAAAACAGTTTTGAGTAAGTACTAATACATCCATAAAAATAAATACAATCTAAAAGACAACCGATTAAAAGAGATGACATACTCGACCCCTCAGCCAGTACAAATACACGCTGTAGAAAAAAATGAAATCTCCTCTTTTAATGATTCAATAACAATAGCCCTTCCTTCCTAGCCAAAATTTTATACACCCACTCCTCTCAACTCTGCTCCTCCAAACTGATAAGCAATCAAGGCTCCAGTCAGAATTGTTTGCCTTAGGTTCCCAAGGCATCTACAGCAAATCCAGTATTCCTCTTTGCCTCTTCTCTGAAGCCATTTTAGACCTGTGTATTTGGATTTGTCTGGTTTCCTGGCAATCTGTGAGTTCAAAATATATTCCACACTGATGCATAAGAGCAAAAGCAGACCTTCAAAACACTTCAGTTTGTGCTCATGCACAATATATAAAGCTTTAAATATATGGCATTACAAGCAACTATACAACATGGTCTAACCAGTAACCCCTGTCTAACCCCTGTACTCAGCCCTGGTGAGGCCACACCTCGAGTACTGTGTCCAGTTCTGGGCCCCTCAGTTCAGGAAGGATATCGAGGTCCTGGAACAGGTCCAAAGGAGGGCAACCAGGCTGGTGAAGGGACTCGAGCACAGACTCTATGAAGAGAGGCTGAGGGAGCTGGGGCTGTTCAGCCTGAAGAAGAGGAGGCTCAGGGGAGACCTCATCACTCTCTACAACTCCCTGAAAGGAGGGTGTAGCCAGGTGGGAGTTGGTCTCTTTTCCCAGACGACTTTCAACAAGACAAGAGGACACAGTCTTAAGTTGTGCCAGGGGAGATTTAGGCTAGATATCAGAAAGAATTTTTTTACGGAGAGGGTGATCAGGCAATGGAATGGACTGCCCGGTGAGGTGGTGGATTCTCCGTCCCTGGAGACATTTAAAAAGAGACTGGATGTGGCACTCAGTGCCATGGTCTAGCAACCGCACCGGTGGGTCAAGGGTTGGACTTGATGATCTCTGAGGTCCCTTCCAACCTAGCTAATTCTATGATTCTATGATTATTATCACCTTGCACATCTAAAATTTGTGGATGTGCTTGGTGACAAGCAGAACTGGTGAGAAGCCTTTGATTAATGAAATTTCTTCATGGTGCTAAACATTTTGTAGCTATGTGGAATGAGAGGAAGACAGAAAGGAACAGAGTTTTTTATCATGTGTTAAAGAACACCCAAGTAAAATTCATCTACAGCTGAAAATTACTTGACATAGACCTGAAGATTACAACATAAGCAGTGCTGATACCCACTTTTTCAGTACAGGAAACCAGCAGTCTTTATTCCTTTCACTAGATACCCAGTGATAACAGCTACTGCATTAAGTGCTGGTTAACAAATGCTAACATAGACAAAGCTGACAATAAGTGAAATTCAGATTCTTTTGAATGTGCAATGCAGTTTATCTGTAAGATAGTGAGTAGGTGGAGGCACAGAGAATGAGGCTCAAGGGACTTCTGAACTAATGGCAAGTGGTTGTGAAAGGCTGCCACACTGTTTCTGGGATGTTCTTAGGAGCGTAACCAGCATAACCAGACAAGACTGCCAAGAAGTTTTCAAGGAAGAGCAGCAGCATGAGGCAGCAAGAAACAGCATGGGCTAGGAGCTAGTCATCTGAGCCTGCTGATCAATGCTTAACAAGGATATGCCTCTCAAAAGACACATAAGTACTGGCTGTATTGGCCAAAACCTAATACCGGGAATGCTGGCAAAGCACTCCTGTGCTTTAACACTTGTGAATACACATGGCACAAGTTTTGCCTTTTTGTCTCTAAGATTGAAAAGTAATTTAAAATTAAATCAGAAGCTCATTTCCTCTCTCCAGTGCATTCCCACTAAAAATCAAACACCACAGCAAGATCGAGATGAGCTTTCTTTCAGCACTAGTGCCTTCGCGTTGTCATGGATCTTTGTCTACCGCTCGCTTGTTTTGCACTGACACGTAGCCAGCAGAGGGCACACAACACAAAATTAGTGAACGCTGAAATTAAGCATGTTTCTCTCAGCTCCCTGGATACCGAACGGAGATAAGAACATAGAAATTATGATGCCATTAATATTTATGTGCATCATAGAATCTGCTGTAAAGCAGGAAGACTGGGAATTTCAATAAGTTGTTTTACAAAGGACAAAAGGTTTTCAGCTCGATAGCCCTGCCAACTCACATGGTTGCTAAATTCAGTTCAGCTCCACTAAATGTGTAGCTGTAAAAACTGTGTATGTCAGTGAAATCTTAAGGCATTTATTTAAATGCCCTTCTCATATATGAGACAGAGAAATTGCAGGTTAAGTGATTTCATAAATTAGGGCAGCATTATGTAGCCGTATCAATGAAACAGTAGTAACACCTCCTTTAATCTTGTATTTGGTTCAGAGGTTCTTTTTAATGTACTTGCACGCGTACATTTCCAAATCCTCCCTCCAGTATTCCTTGTGAGAAAATAAAACAAACTTTCTCCAAGGTACATGATACTGATGAAAAGCAAAAATCTGTCAGATTTATTTCCTGAATACTGTTTCACCACTGGAGGAGATACATTCAGTATATTCAGTAATGGAAACCAGCACGAAGTAATTCATAATTTGAACTACACCTATTGAAATACCTAGGCACAGAAGAATGTGTGAATTCTGCTATACTGAATTCTGCTACAGAAAATGTAATTATCATCTTAAGATATTTCACGCACAAGGTTTGAATAAGCCCTTGAATCTACTGATGACACAAAAATAAACCAGGAAAGAAATGAGAAGGAGCTTTCCACTTCAGTGCTCAAAGATGCACGTCTTTACAGCAGATCTAATAAATGCACTCAAAATGGAAGCAGGGAATGCTTCTTCCATGCGTATACAGAATGCCTAACATGATTAATATTTGTAGAGCAGTATTTAATACTGTTCAGCTCAATACCCTCACCCAACATTGCAATCGCATCTGTAAATATCACAAATTATTAGCACAAAAAACCCTGTGCTATTTCCAACACAAAAAAAGCACTTGAAATTTAAGGCACATACAAAGGCAAGACCATCCGTCTTCATTTTAAAAACACTGCATCAGTTCAGACTGTCAAAACCACCATTTACCACATCTGTGTTGCAAAAGCAGGTTGCCTCTGTGTCTTTTGCATGTAGCATGAACTGTTCCCTCATCTCCAATGAAAAGATGGGTACAAAGAAAAGATGGGTAGCTAGCTGAAAACCTACTAACTTTAACCCAGAACATACATTTGCAGAACCATCAAAATGCATGGTACATGAGGTGAACATGTGTGACTATTATTTCTCAATCATTTTCACAACAAAGGTGGGGTGCAACTTGTAAGAGATTATTCCTATAACTCCTAGGAAGAATTACTCCAAAATCTGAAACAGTCACAGGCAATTATTAACTAATCCATCCCAGGTGACCGTGATTAACCTCAAGGACTTCTTGCATGGTATGATCCAGACAGCTGTACAGAGAACAAAGAAAGCCCATGGTCTGTATGACTTCTGACCACTGTGACTACAGTATCTTGCATGTAATCTCAAAGACAAGCTAACATGCTCTGTTAAATTACCAATCTAATAACACTCTGTGGGAAAAATTACGTTCTTTCAAGTCACTAGTGACCAGTAAAGAGCAAACTCAATGTTTCAAATCCACCACTGCTTATTAAACTTATGTTCTGCCTCCCACCAGATACCAGTTCAAATAACATCGGAACCCCCTGTTCTACATCTTTTTCTGACCCCATCTCACAGGTACTACAGCTGCAACAGATCCCTAGGAAATAGAACAAATCTAGCCCATTAAAGTGTAACAGTAAATTACATTTTGTTGTTGTTACTGTTAGATTTCAATAACAGCTAAACACAGGTATTTATTATTTGAATGCCTTAGACTTTTAAACACACAAGAAGAAATTCTTTCCTCTACTATAAAATCGCAATTAATTTTTTTTTTTTGTAGTTGAATCTCAGGCATCACACTTCTACACATAAACAACCTCACAAAACTGAAACCAGGTTGGCTTAAGCCCCACCCATGCTCCAGTCTTCAAAAAAATAAATATAGTAATGGCAATGAAGCATACACAAATACAGAGATGTGTAACCTGAAGGTACATATTCTACAGAAGTAAGCATAGATCAAATCACAGAAGAGTTAAAAATGCTATTATACCAGTATAGCAATTATATTCATTACTGCTAATTCCTAACTAAGGAAATGTCAACTGCTGGGAATTTTAAGAGATCAAATAAATGGATGCTTGCTATGTCCTCATTAACTGTGATTTCTTGGTGTTTACATCCACCTCATAGGTATCTCAAGAGTTTATGCCATTGCAGTGCTTCAAAGGAAACTTTTAACATTCCTTTTAGCAAAATTTCTTATGTTATTTATACAGTCACAGACCAATTAAAGAAAACCCTAACATAAAAAGAGTCAAAGCAGTAGCACAGAAGTATCACTCTGGTCACATGAAATCCCTGAAAAAAACTGCTTAATGTGCTGTGTTGAACTCTGAAGCAATGACTTTGCAACAACATGTTAATTCCTATAGACACCGCAGGGAAAATACAAGTCTAGATCCTACTAACTCAGTTTTCTTGGACCAGTTGTGCAATTTGATAGCTTTGCATCTTAAGATCCATGCTTTTACTTTTGAACTCTGATCCCCCAGAAGAACACAGAGGACTAAACAAACAGGAAAACATAATATTCAATCAGATGAGCTCAGGGATTTACTCCTAGCCAAAGCCTCAAATAGCTTCTTCCCGACAACCCTAGCCCCAGCTATCTCTATGTACAAGGAGGAAAAAAGGCAAGAATAATTTTTTTGTCTTTTAAATCACTGTAGGCTGAGAACACAAGTACTGATATATTTTGGTCAAAATTTTGTAGCACGTGGATTTTCTCTAAAAGCATGCATTAGAATTGTCTAAAGATGTTTTGTGATTAGGCTTATATTTCAAACATATTTGGATTTCTTCTTTGTTTTGTCTCTCAGTCATTGTTAGGTATTCATTACCTCCACCCAATTCACCACATTAAAAAAAAAAAAAAACCCAGGCTTTGTCATGCAGAAAATTTTAAGGTCGTATTTGTATGAAGGTAGCTTGTTAGGAGAGGAAAGTAAATTTTTCATGTGCTGCTGAATGTTGCAATCACTACTGCTACACACAAATAAATAATTTAACTTTTTTACTAGTGACTGTACTGCATACTTTAGCAGGACAACAGGGAGGCGCTTACGATACAGTAGTTTAGAACTGATCTCCATCCTCCTGCAAGTATATATAACATGTCAAAAAATGCTTTTTATTATAACATGACTAAGTATGTTTTTCTCCAGAACCTCTGGTACTGAACCCAAGTCCCACAGAATGAAGCAACTGCTTCATAAATAATAAATAAAATTTAATAAATAATAAAAAATAAAAGGCAGAGCTTTTATTTTTGAATGCTATGCAAGTCTACACTTCATTCATAAGCTGTCTAGTTAAGAGGCATCCCTGCCCATGGCAGGGAGGCTAGAGTAGATAATTTCTAAGGTCCCTTCCAACCTAAGCCATCTACATCTCTACAATAACATGTTACTCTAAATCAGCTCTTTAGACATATTTTGTAATATCCCTGTGGATTTCCCCTGTCTCTCTCTACTGAAGTAGCTAGAAAACATTCATTGCTTTACTTGTACACTCCTGTGATGATGTGCGTTATCTCCAGTTTCTTTCATCTTCAGCAGTAAAGATGTCAAGATGAAAAACTGACATCTAATAATTCGCAAATTAAATCTACTAATTTGCATACATTATTAGATAACTCGAGATCTGTATTTAAGGATTTTTTTTTTTCAGTTACACTACTTTGAGAGAAGAACTTGCCATTTAAAGTACTTCATACTTTGACACCTGTTGACACTTCTATAATACAGGGAGGGATTTCAATGCCCCAGTGCAGCTGGAGTGCAGAATGGCTTTTGTCCTTGGACCACTTGGCCTAACTTCTGTGGGGATCTGTGTGGTGTCTCTGTGGACACAAGACATTATTAACGCTTTTTGGTCCTTTTGAACTGAAAAAAACACAAAGGATAAGATGCTATATGATAAGTAAAAATTTTATGTCTGTCCTAGCATGTGGAAGTGTTTGAGAGAGGGTACAGAGGTGGTAAGACTGCACTAGGTAGAAGCAGCCCATTTTATCACAGTACACATTCACACATTTTGACTGGAAACTTCAGGCAAACTGTGCTGCAGACAAGTTTCCTAGAGAGGAAGTTTGTATTTGCTCCAAAGAGACCAAGAGAGTGAACAAGTATAGGGTGAGCAAGCAGGGAGCAGGACCTGAGAGCAAAACTGTTGCATGCCTGTCACAAACCAAAATCAAGACTCAGATATGCTCCAACCTGCAACCCATATCTCATTCATTCTACCTCTTCCAACCTCTTCAACAAGTACGGTACAACTGTTGGATAAAACTCATCCCTTTATTACACTGTTCTGTTTGACTGTCAACATAGGACCCATCCTGTGCTTTGAAGAAAAGAATTCTCTGCACAGAACAGCACAAAATCAAATTATCTTTAATAGCACCAAACTGCCTGTGGGACAGAAAGAGGAGAGACTATTTAAGTACTGCTACCTTTGAAAAGCAGAACAAGAATTGTTGGGTGGAAAGAAGTATTTCAAGTGTCCAGATATTCATACATTGTTTTCATTTTCAGACATAAAGCCTAAGGCTTCATTATGTAAAATTTAACTTTTATAGAAGTTTTTTTCTTTATTGTCATCTATACTCTCCAGCTTATATCAGATGGATACAACTGATACATTCTTATTTATGTCCTGTCAGCAGAAACTTCACTGTCAGATGCATGAAATTAACCTTTGTAGCAATACAAAATGATTGCATTAACAGAATTATTTTATTAATTTCTAAAGAGATTAATACACTTCCACTTCTGTTAGTAACTGCTCTCATTGGCATAAACTTGGGAAAGGAACACTTATTTCTCTAGATTCTGTTTAACTACTCATTTTGTTTGACTGCACTCCCAATTTTCAAAGATCAACTTTCATATCAAACATGAAAGTATCCTAATTCTATACTCTCTGAAAGATTTTGTTACAAGCACAATTTTTCCTGCAATGATTAAGTGGGGGCTTATTTCATGCCCTTTATGAAAACCACTCCAAAAGTAACTACGTGGTTTCAGCACTGTAACCTTTGAGACAGCTCTCTCTCTGATCAGAGAGCTAAAACATTTAAAAGACGGAATAAACCAAAAAGTCTTAGCAAGGTGTAGATATTGTTTCCAACAGAGTCTCATCATTGTTCTGACCCACTATTCACCTACGTGACACATGACAGATACAAGCCAGGCATCTGCAGGGCAGGTAAAGCAAAGGTCAGCTTCTGTTTTTTCTATTGATTTTCAGAGGAGATACTTCAGCAGTGAACGCTTAAGTAAAAAAAAATTTTTAAATATTCAGTTCAAGTTAGTTAACCCTCACAGAAACTTCAGTTAATTATGATACATTCATACATGCCATTTTTAGTTGACAGTAATTTCTAGTTACTGTAAAAAAATGAAGTAGTAAGGCAGGGATGGAAGTGTAGTACTTCTGCAAAGGGAAGAAGAGCCAGCACTTTACCTTATGGATGAGGAGCGCCAACATCTGCTGGAAACTGCGGCCCCGGCTGGCCAGAAACCGAGGAATGGGCTTGCCATCTTTGCCCATGTGGACTGGGAGGTCGTAACAAAACAACAAGCCAGCTTGAAGAGGGAGGGAAGGTAAGAAGGAAGGTCAATAAACACACTCATCCTAACACTTCAGAAGTCTTTCACAACTCTGTGAAGTACTCAAGCAAACTCAAGCAAAGCAAACTTAATCAATCCAACAATTTAAAAGCATATGTAAGAATACGCAAGTGGCGTAAGACATCATTGTTTCTTAAACTGATTCACTCCCAGAGTTATACAAATCTTTAGGTAACAGCATACATACTTGTCTAACTTCAAGAAAGTGACAGCTTACCTGCAAGGCCTGGTGTCATGCCTGGTTGCTCGTTCCTCTCATACATTTTCAGCATGAAATTTGGAACACCAGCAACAGTCTTCCCCTGGTCTGTGCGTATGGACCCTCCTCCTCTCAAGGCAGAGTGGTACACACCACGGGGCATGTTGGTCATCTCCTGTTTTACAAGTGATGCTGCAAACTCTTCAAATGCTGGATGAAGTACAAACAAATTAGGGGAGAGATGTCACGAGCCTGATGACTGACAGATTAAACAAACCCAAAATGACGTGAGTGATTCAGGAAAGATACCCTTAGAAAAGCTATGAGTGAAAACATTCAAATGAACATTCAAGGTTAAAGCTGAGAACTCTTAGCAAGCCCCTCTGACTCCACACTTGCTGATACTGCATGAGCTCCGAGTTCAGTGGAGCTCATGAGCTGTTGATTGAATTCTCTGATTACTACACCAAAAACACTGTCACATGCTGACAGAAGAGAGAGACATAAAACTGATGTTTACCAGTGCAGTGAAAAATATTGTCTCTGAAAACTGGGACTTCAAGAGTTTTCAAAGATGCACAGTGCAAAGATGGAGAGATGCATATGCAGAAAGAGAAAATTATTACTTTGATTTCGGCTACCGAGTTAATACAAATTGTTTATTAAGTCTTATGCTCTCAAGCTATGCATTTTATAGTGCAATGAAGCTTCAAAAATCATACAGCTTTAATATAAAGTTCTTGTTCTTGTTTGTAAATTCAATCTACAGCAGCCTTTACAGGCCTGTTGAAAAAAAAAAAAAAAAGGGATGCGTCTGTATGTACAGATATGACTGCAGGGTATTCATTACTGTATCACAACTGTGAGTCAGTGCTGTACCAGAACTTTGCAAATCTGCCATGTTGAAAAGCCTGTCAGTCCTTTTATAATACAGCTGAGGTTTAAGAGGATGTATAACAGCTGTTTCACAAGAGGCTTGAAAATTTGCCATACAAGCTGCCAAATCATGTGCAGTCCTGCTTTAAATATGAACTATAGGACAAAGAATCAAAAGGAGCACTCACTCATCTTTTCTGGGCCAAAGACTGGCAGCTTGGAATAAAGTAGTTTTATACTGGAACTTCCTCATGGTTCTTAATTTTCAGCAAGTTCCTATGATTTTCAGCAATGCTTTTTCCCAATTCAACTTCATGATGGAGTAGCAATCTGAGTCTTGTAGGTTTTTATGCCATGGCAGAAAAGGCATCTATATGTGGGTTGTTTTGGGTTTTTTTTCCGCAATATATAATACAAATATTCTTCAAACAAAAACCTCAGAATGTAGTTAGCAATTCTCACTATAGTGATTCAGACAGAAACTATAAATCTTTGGACACAATCCTCAACGCTCTTCCTATACTCTTCCAACAAAACTGAATTTAGTGATAGGAAAAACTATTCACTACTCCAGACTTTTCTAAGTTCTCCTTTGTTTAGGGTGACTTCAGCAATAGCTCAGCTGAAAGAGTTCAGCTCTTTCTCTGCTAGTCATCATCCACATTGACAGACACCCTAGCACAGAAAGTATTACAGCTGTCACATTACTATACTTGCTAGTTATGCCAAAGGATTTAGTACTTAAAAGCCATTCCAAAGCAATTCTTCAGGAAAGAGATATGGGGGTTGGACTAGATGATCTTTCGAGGTCCCTTCCAACCCCTAGGATTCTATGATTCTATGATTCTATGATTCTATGAAAGAGATATATCCCAAGGATCTAGACTGCCAGATATAACTTAAATCTAGATGAACTGAAAGAAAAACCTAGATCTGCAGCAAATGCTAGCACATAGCATTTTATTGCTTGGAATCAGTCTGAAGGAGAAAAAAAAGTCATAACATCACAGGAACAAAATTCATAGCATCCTTCCTGCAGGTATACTTCTTAATAATACTAATAACAATTAACAAATAGCTATTATCTGAAGCTTATAGTTCGTTATATGAGATTATTTTAAATTCTCTGACTACCAGGTTTCAGACGAGTCTCAGACATCCATAAAGAAAAACAATTAAAATAAAAAAAATAATAAAGCTCTTACACCCTTCTGATACCCTGTGGACTCTGGTGCTTTGACACATTGTGGAAACTGAAAAGAAAAATGATTTGTGAAAGGAGTCTGACAGAAAATACTACCTAAAGCTTTGGTTTCCAATGCTTCACATAAGCAGACAGCTATGGTAAATTGGAATTGCAGCATGTCCCAAGCAACTGCTATAAGAAGTCTGCTTTTAGAGGAAAATTCCACACTCAGAGAAAAATTCCACAATTCAATAGTAATGTCATCACCAAGCCCACCTTCTGGTTGGAACCTTTTAACTAAAGCTGCCATAGCCTTAAGTGCTCAATTCTTCAGGAAGAACAATGCAGAGGCAGAAAAAAGCAGATTTTCCTCCTCCTGGGAGTATTAAAGAGGGAGGGTAGAAAAAGAAGTAACAATTCAGAGCTTAAGGAATCAGCACAAAAAAGCAAAAAGAAAGGAGATCTCACAAGCAATAAGCTAAGATTGCTTTAGAAGTTCCAGCTGATTTGGTGTGCAAAACAGAGACTGTCTTTCCTAAAAAGCATCTTGGCCCTTTTCCTTCTAAGCAGTAAGGAAGCAGTGAATTCATCTCAGTAATGTGCAATAGCAGGATTGCAGCATATGAGATGGCACAGATTCAGCTCCCATAGAACAGAGACTGTGGCTCTTGGCCTGTCTTCAACATTGCCTCATGAATCCTATTTCATACTCGTTCACTGGAGCAACTAACTCAGAACAACCACTCTTGCTTGTCACTGAAGCTTTTACTTAACTGTTTTGTATTATATGCTAATAAACAGTGCTAGAAGATGAAGACTCCTCTGAGGAAGAATCTATTCAGGGAATGTTTGGGTTGGAAAAGCTACTTGCAAATACATTTTTACACCAAACTGTGCTGGCTGCATCTATTTATTCAGTCTGTTTTCTCTGAAGTCCATTTTGGTTTCCCTATCTTCCCAGTAAGCTGCCTATCTCAGCCTATTCACCCATTACACAAGTTGATTTTCCTGCCCACTCTCATTCCTTGAAATAGGTTACGCCAGGCCTCCCTAGAAAGCTTGCAGAGGTTAACAGTAATAGTGCATACAGACTCCCTAGGCAAGGTTGCACATACTCCAGACTCAGAGAGATAAAAAAAAAAAAGGTTTCACTTTAAACACGACATTCCTCCATTTTAATAAAGTCATGTCTGTGCAGTCACTGTGATTATAAATCTAAAATGAAGTAACCTCAAATACTGAATATACTATACCTCCTAAAACAGAAGCTGGTGTTATAGACAACAGTTTGATATATGAAGAACCTGGAACAAAAATATCTGTCTCCTCCTCTCCATCTTCATTCATGTCTGCCTCCTGTGAGTCAACTTCAGATCGTGCCTGAAAGATTTTTAAAAAGGGAATGTCAACACAAAAAAATTTCGAATCCTCATGACATTTCATGATTCCAAGTGTCAAAAAAGTGTTGAAAAAACCAAGCAAATAAAAAAGAATGCCATTTCATTAATTTCACTCCATTTCATTAATTTAAAGCTGGAAGAATAAAAGCTTTTCTTAACCAGAAGAAAAGGCAAAACTGGTTGATAAAAATCACATAGGTATGTCAATCAATACCTGTTACAGCAAAATTAATCTTGACACTATAAACTGAACTAATACTACTAAAACATAATTTTCATTCTCATTGTTCAATTAAAGCAATATTCTGTGCTGGCAGTTTATCATACAAAGACCATTTCTGCTAGACGTTAACCGTCTAGACTAGTTTTCAGAATCTGAAATACTGCAACATATTTACAATGCTTTCAATGAAAACATATTTGTTTTTCTAATATGCAAATGGAGCCAATCTAACAACAGCACAGTAAAAAAAAAAATTACAGAAGTATTCAATACACCATAAGTCAGTGGACTACTGATAATTGTCTAGTCTCTCTTACATGTTTAATGTAAAAAAACCAAAAAACAAGTCAGATAGCTTTATTTGTTTCCCTTCTTTCATTCTTTCTTTCATTTTGTGAGATTATTGAATCAACTTATCACACTGAAGTTTCAGAGGTTAACCTTTTCAGTAAGTACTTTAGTTCCTTTCTGGCTGCCTTTACCAACAAAAAAGCAAGATGTTATACTGCAAAAGTTCAGGACAGAAATGCAGAAGAAGTTATAAGCTTAATTCCTAAAGGAGCAAATGACTTTTCAAAATTCCTTCCACATTTCAGGAACAAAAGCACTAAGAATGAGTGTGACTGCAACTTATGCAGTAGTACTTACAATAGATACTTTAGTGTCAAGAGTCAACTGCAATCATTAAAAGAAGAGCATAAAATGTAAATCAGGCACCCCAAAATAACATGCTGATATAACTAATGACAGAAGAAAAAAATTCCTTCTGAGTGCTTAGACCTCACTCAGCCTCTGCTTGTACCTTTCCCCTCTCCTAAGTCTTAGTTGTACAAACCAGATATAAAATCACACTTAGAATCATAGAATCACAGAATCATAGAATTGGCTGGGTTGGAAGGGACCTCAGAGATCATCAAAGTCCAACCCTTGATCCACTACCGCTGCAGTTACCAGACCATGGCACTGAGTGCCACATCCAGTCTCTTTTTAAATATCTCCAGGGATGGAGAATCCACCACTTCCTGGGGCAACCTGCTTGATCACCCTCTCTGTAAAGAAATTCTTTCTAATGTCCAACCTAAACCTCCCCCAACACAACTTGAGACCGTGCCCTCTTGTCTTGCTGAGGGTTGCCTGGGAAAAGAGACCAACCTCCACCTGGCTACACCCTCCTTTCAGGGAGCTGTAGAGAGTGATGAGGTCTCCTCTGAGCTTCCTCTTCTCCAGGCTGAACAGCCCCAGCTCCCTCAGCCTCTCCTCATAGGATCTGTGCTCAAGTCCCTTCATCAGCCTGGTTGCCCTCCTTTGGACCTGCTCCAGGACCTCGATATCCTTCCTGAACTGAGGGGCCCAGAACTGGACACAGTACTCGAGGTGAGGCCTCACCAGCGCTGAGTACAGGAGCAGAATCACTTCCTTGGACCTGCTGGCCACGCTGTTCCTGATACAGGCCAGGATGCCATTGGCCTTCTTGGCTACCTGAGCACACTGCTGGCTCATGTTCAGCTTCCTGTCGCTCCAGACTCCCAGGTCCCTTTCTGCCTGGCTGCTCTCAGCCACTCTGTGCCCAGCCTGGAGCTCCCCATGGGGTTGTTGTGGCCAAAGTGCAGGACCCGGCACTTGGCCTTGTTGAACCTCATCCCATTGGAATCAGCCCAACTCTCCAGTCTGTCCAGGTCCCTCTGCAGAGCCCTCCTGCCTTCCAGCTGATCCATACTCCCTCCCAACTTAGTGTCATCTGCAAATTTGCTGATGATGGACTCAATCCCTTCATCTAAATCACCAATAAAGATATTAAACAGAACTGGGCCCAACACTGATCCCTGGGGGACACCACTGGTAAGCGGCCGCCAACTGGATGCAGCCCCGTTCAGCACCACTCTCGGAGCCCGACCCTCCAGCCAGTTCCTAACCCAGCACAGAGTGCCCCTGTCCAAGCTGTGGGCTGACAGCTTTTTCAGGAGAATGCTGTGGGAGACGGTGTCAAAGGCCTTGCTGAAGTCCAGGTAGACTCCATCAGGCGGGTCACCTGATCATAAAAGGAGATCAGGTTGGTCAGACAGGACCTGCCCTTCCTAACCCCGTGCTGGCTGGGTCTAATCCCTTGCCCATCCTGCAGGTGCTGTGTGAGTACACTGAGGTCAGGCTGACGGGCCTGTAGTTTTCCGGGTTCTCCTTCCGGCTCTTTTTGTGGATTGGCGTGACATTCGCCAACTTCCAACCATCTGGGATGTCCCCAGTGAGCCAGGACTGTTGGTAGATGACAGAGAGAGGCTTGGCGAGCTCATACTCCCTCTACGAGGCTCAGATGGTTATCTGCTACAGATGGCACAAGGTCTCTTTTTCCTTTTGTGGGGATACAACCCATGTTGATGGAAGTGTCAAATGTCCTTACTATTAAACATACATTGTTACCTGTTCAGGAAGATGAAGAATTCTATGCTCCTCAGAGCCAAATGACGAGAGTGATTTATAGGCTGAAATGGCTACAAGAGCATCCTAGAAAATTAACAGGAAGGAAAAGAAAATCATTAGCACAGAATATGATACTGTTACCTACTGGAAACTCCACATACAAAAAAAATCTATCCACTAACTTTTGAATGCTGAAAAAGACTTTAAAACACAATATTTTCCTGGGGCATATTCTCAAGAAGTTGATGAGAAGCTCAACATGAGACACCAATGTGCCCTTGCAGCCCAGAAAGCCATCTCATCAGAGGGCTGGAGCACCTCTCCTATGAGGACAGGCTGAGAGAGATGGGGTTGTTCAGCCTGGAGCAGGCTCCAAGGAGACTTTATGGAGGCCTTCTAGTACCCGAAGGGGGCCTACAGGAAAGCTGGAGAGGGACCTTGTACAAGGGTGTGTAGTGATAGGATAAGGAGTAATGGTGCTAAGTTGGAAAAGGATAGATTTAGATTAGACACCAGGAAAAAATTATTTACTGTAAGGCTGGTAAGGGTGGTAACTCCACAGGTTACCTGGGAATTTGTGGATACCTCTGGAAGTTTTCACCACCAGGCTGGTTTGGGCTTTGAGCAAGCTGATCTACGGAAGGTATCCCCGCCCATCCAGGGGGGTTGGTTCTATATGATGCTTAAGGTCTCTTCCAACCCAAGCCATTCTGCGATTCTAATTGTTTCCTTCACATATCCAATGCAAAATAGCAAGGCCAATTCATTACCTAAGCTCAGTAACATTTTGCTTGCCACATTCCATTACTGATGTGATAGTAATTTACATAGAAATATCTAAGATACATTTAAACTAAAATACTTTGGTTCTACCAGCCCCATGATGATGCTCATCCTACATTCCCACTGCATTACAACAGCCGCCAAAGAACTGAGCTGGTTGTCAACACTGCAGTTTTGCTGAGCACCTTTCACCATTATCATGGACTACTCGATGAGTCAACCTATTTCATGTTAAAATTATCTTTGGTTATGGCAGTTACTGCCTTTCACATGTATTACATTGCTTAAAAAAAAAGTGTCAAATGACACCAACAAAACCCTATTAGAAAATAAGACTGCTGACACTGATAACCTTGCCTTGACAGAAAGTTACAAAACTTAATATCCAATTGCTGATATTAGGAGTTAACATTTGCAGCTTTATCACCTACCTTGTGTTGTGTGTTGTTCCAAAGGAAGCTGATAACTTGAGCTTTGAATTTCTACAAACAGAAGAGGCATTTAGATTTTCTTTAACCAAATAAGCAGCTGAAATAAGAGGCAGTTAACTGAAACAAACTGCTGCCACATCACCATTCACTAAGCCAGGAAAGTATAAGGGGGACACATTTGAAGCAAACACATTTGCATGTCTTCACATTCTGGTGATGAAACTTACACTGTAATGTCTCACCTCCCAAAATTCACTAATGCAAGCTAAAATTTTGAAAGTGGATGAAAGTGTGCATCATGATTAATATGAATTAGCCAGTGGATGCAATTCAAAGTTATTAAAACCAAGCAGGCACATTTAAAACTCACCTAGATACACTCAGAGGCTCAACTGAGTCCATAATTACATACCTCATATTCATTTGTATTCACTGTTAATGAGGGAACCAGGGCAAACAATTCATTCAGAGCTTTTAAAATTAGGGGTCTTGTATCACAACTCAGCTTTGGTGACAAGGCATTCCATGTAGAACGGATGCAAACAACCTGGAGGGAAAGAGGGAGGGGCACCATTAACAACAGCAATCCCAACTCAGCTTCAACAAATTTCAGCACTTGCCTTCTCTCTTACTGTTTGGGAATAGGAATGAATAGCCCATATGGAGAAAAAAAGAAGAAAGCAAGCATGTTAAAAATTCACTTATATCAAACAGTCTCAACTGACATCATGCAACAATACTGCATAACACTGCAACAAATAAAGCAGCTACCAACAGCAGTAAACAGGACACAGTGATACATGTAAAGCTGTGGACATTACTTGATTTGTTCACGTTAGCTTAACAGTGAACTTTCTCTGGGAGTTCAACAGAAGACAATTATGGAGGAAGCTATATTCCCTGGGAGCCCTTCAAAACAAAACACCCTTAATCTTGAAAAGCAACTGAATCCAACCAAAACGGCAGAAGACAAGACCTGCACAGATCCAAAAATAACTGGGAAAATGCCAGGAATATAATACCTTCAATGGAGCAGAAAAGAAAACAAACAAAAATTTTGAGAAACCACAGATGATAATATCATAATGCTTCCAAGTGTTAACTTACAAAACCTGTGAAACTAGTTGAAAATCGTAGAATTTATTATGTTAATAATGAATTTGGAGTCTTCTAATTTTCTTTCCAAGTCCTTAGAACACAGTAAATTCAGGCCTTTCAATCTGTGTTCACAGTTAACACTGTAAAACAGGTTACAATGAATTTAATAGAAGTCAAAATCACTTAGATATGCTTCTAAAATCCCAGGTATTAGGTCCTCAAGAGATTGGAAATTAAAAAAAACACAAAGGAAACCAAACCCAAATACTGGCAATGATGTGTAAAAAACAGGACTAGCTGCAGGTTTCTATGCCACAAAGAATCCAGTATAAACTGGAATAATCACACCCTTTTTTTTTCAACTCAGAAAAACAAACAGTAGGAATCCTCCAACAAAAACGTAACACTGTGCATAGAAAGAAACCTAATCTGCTCTTTTTAGTACGCAAGAAAGTAGAGAAAGCTGAACAATTACATTTCAAAATTTAATAGCACTAAATACACGTACCCCAGTGGTTAGGTGGCAAAACAACCACTAGAAAAGAATTGTCAAACAGATCCAACACACACTGGAAAGTGGTACAGAACGGTAAAATGAGCAGGTTACCAGCTTGACAGATCAGGGTTTTTTGTTTGCTTGCTTGTTAAAATATACCCACCAGCAGTCAAAATGCATGAAATTTGTCAGCTGTAAGAAAAAATTCAACAGCTAACATCTGGGCTTTGTTGCCAACTATGACTTCTCTGAAAAACTGAGGATGACTCCTTTTTGAATTGAATCTATCTCAGAAATTGAAAATCTGGGAGTATACTTCCAGAAAAACATAATCTGATAACATCGCAAAAGAAAATCATGCCTCTCTTTCCCATTTTTCAAAACAGAGTTTAAAACAGCTCTCTTCCAGTAACCAGAAAGACAGACATATCTATTAGTACCTGTTTCTTACTGCACTAGACTATCTAGATAATTTAACTTTGTAATACCCTAGTTTTCTGGACACAAAGAATACACCTTATGTTAATAACCAGAGAAATTAATAAAGTTGTGTACTCCTTGGATCTTATATGACATTGTCATTTAGAAAGACTACAAAATGCCTACTTGGCCAAGATTGTTTCGTTTAATTCTTTAGGATTACACACGTAACTCCAATTTCAGCCGACAGGTGAAAAAAAGGCCATAAAAATAGGCAGCAATCTAACAGAAGTTTCATGTTTAGCAGATATCCATATCATGTCTAAGCAATGGCCAGTTGCACACTGTGATAACTGTTTGAAACAACGGGACATATTAGCATTTTCAGTCTTAAACCCTGTGGAAGATGGAAATCTGCAGGAACAACTTACATCAAATGTCTTCTATCATGTATATTGAAACAATATACTGGCTTTGGACCACGGGTATTTGGTAGGCCAAAGTCAGTGGCCCTCCATTAAGATCCAAATAAACAATGGTATTACAATCATCTGGTATCTTACACAGTATTCTGACTTTCGGAAAATGACTCTACAACTTGGAAAGTTATAGAGAGGGGTATGTTTATTCAGTGCTGGGTTCATGAGGGGATAATTCCTCTGAAATCTGTGAGCACCAATCTCACAATCAGGCTTTTGTCATGTACACTGAAGTTTTACATATTCATTAGATTTCCCAATACACCTATACATATGCATCACCTACTCCCACTTCGTATTAAAATTAGTCCCAAGAGGTCATTGTCATGATCGCCTCCCTCCTGCACTTGCCTAGTGTCTCCTGGTGGTGGTTATGGGGGGTCTTGGGGATGAAGTAAAAATGAAGCAAAGGTCTTTCTCTGGGTAAACTTTTCACCTCTTGTTCTCCAGGTATGCTCATTTCTTCAGTCTTCGGCCAAGCTGACAACATGTTCTATTTCTTATCTCAAGATTGCTCTAGTTATCAGTTTAGCACATATATTTCCCTTATAGGGTGATGATAACCTAAACAATTTCTTAGCCTCTATTAAACAAGCATTCTGTGTTAGCTTCTATCAGGTCAATGTGACCCCTAGACAATTACTAGCAGGCATTTTATATTAACCCTTACATCAATTCCACTGAGGATTTTTTTTTCCACACATATTCATGTACATGTAAGCATCATATCTCAAGGTTGCTACAGTTACTAGTTTAGCATATATATATATTCCCTTATAGGGTGATGACTACTTAAACAATTTCTTAGCTTCTATGAAATAAGTATTCTATTAAATAACTATTCTACCAGGACAATATGACCCATAGACAGTTACTAGCAGGCATTTTGCATTAACCCTTAAATAAATTACACTGAGGATTTTTTTCCATGCATGTTCATGTACATGTAAGCATCATATTCAGTAAGTACAGTATTACTGTTGTACATGATCTAATACTTAGTTGACTGTTGTGAATAAACAGTATTTCAAAAGTTTGGTCAACAACTAGAAAGTCAACTAATGACTTTTTTCCCTTTGGCCTTGAAGCAGTGGCCAAGTGCTGCAATGAAGTCCCAGATGAATGATACCATTTACTTGTCCAATATCTATAGGCAGCTCCAGTCTCACATAGATTATAAACTCAAAGAACAAAAGGCTCAAGTCCTGCAGAACACTGAGATGCTAGCAGGACTGAATAGCATAAAGGGTCTCAACTTTTAGATAGAACAAGGATGCTCCTGTCTAAGGCATTCTCCTGTCTTCTCAGTATGTGGCACTCCAGACCTCCACTGAACACAGGACCATATTCACCACAGTCCCATCAAATAGCTGTGCATGGTGCTAAACAGAGCACCTGGAAGGAAACTCTAGAGGTCACCTAGCCCAACCTAACCCACAAAAAAGGGCCAACACTGGGATTATTTCACATTCTTTGTAAGGAGAAAAGGTACCTTTGCCAGTTGTAAGATAGTAGCTACAAAAATGGCTTGCAACACTTCTTAGTTCTTTATAGTTGTTCAAGTTCACCCTTTGCTATCTGCAGGTATCACAATCCCTTCAAATGGAAGCAGCTTTCAAGATCCCTCTCTTTTTGACCACAACAATTACGAAACAAGAGGTCTCAAGCCTTTCACTAGTGATTGACATAGCTGATAGTTCCCCGTGTTGCAGTCATCACCTTACATCCCGCATGTCTTCTATCCTAAAACAACGCATCAAATGAGGAAAACTTCTAGCACTCTGAAAAAATTACATAAGCAGAATCAGGCTCTTCAAATAAACTAGAAATTACAACTAGAAATGGGTCTCATTTAGCGGTTTTCTAAGCAACTCCATCACCTCTAAGCAACTTTAACAGCTCTTCCTAGAATATGCACAACAGAAAAAGGGTATTCCAGTAGAACTGGAATTCTTATTAAAACAATCCAGTAGCTTCATCAGAAATACAAACCAGACTCCCCTGTCATTGCTCCAAAATGATCCTCAGGTAGCTACTCATGAATTGTTAGTCTTTCTTTCTTGATTTTTGGTAAAACCTTAAAACTGAATTAGTATATCCAGGCAGTAAATATGTCAGTAACCCAAGTCAACATATGGTATTCATCATTTATAGCAGAACAGTTTCACATCTGCCATTATGATTGCCTGAAACTCAGATGCCCTGTACACTTAAATTAAAATAAAGCATATCAGAATCTTTCCAGAATGTGTAATTGCAGCAAAACCCACCAGGACACATCCTCTACTGCAAAGTGTTACGCTTAACAGCAATAAATACAATAAATATCAGCAACTTGCATAAAGTGCAGAACATACTATTGCTTTGCATAAGCACTACGCACTGCGACTGAATAAGAAATAATGAAAGAAGGTTCAAATGGGCAAAGGTGATGTGTCCATGGAATTAGGGGGGTGATGCAGGGTGGGATTAACCACAGCTGTTGCAAAGAAACTGACTCAATACAAAGAGGACCTTTGTTTTAGATATACAACTATAAACAGCTCAATGGCTCAGACAACAGCATAAATGTTTCTCCAAAGTTTACTAAAAGAGTGTGAACACTTCCCTGAATCAGTCAGAAAACCATATGGGGGAGTGAATCCATGTATTACCTTCCAGAAACTATTAACTATTAATGTCAGAAAAGAGGAGCTAAACTTGTAAGAGGAACAAAAAAAATCTGCAACATTTCAATGCATTCTTAAAAAGAAGGCAACTAGTAAAAAACTCCATGATCCACAAGCAAAGCCCAAAAAAGAGGAACAAGCCAATGTTTTCTTACCTCAGCCTCACAAAGTGCTCGAAGACCCTGCAACACTAAGGCAGCAGGTGTAGCTTGATCAGTTCTTGTGCATTCATTTAGTACCTGGGAAATTGCAGCCAACATATCTGCTCCATGTTGGTAGGGCCTAAGAAAAAAACATGAAGATACCAAGCAATATTCATGTATACACACAAGTTCCATTCTTTACACAAATATTCATTAAGTATTGGTTTTGTTTAAGCAGCATCTGAGACAGACTGAAACTGGGAAGACTGAAAGACAAGAGTACTTAAAAAGGCTATGTGGCATGAAGAATTAAGTAGGCATCAAGTTCTAAATAAAAGATCACCAAGTAGCTAAACTGTGGAAGTTTTTGCCCAAGGATGTTGTGTATTCTAAAAGATTACATAATTCAAGAAGCTACTGAGAAAGAAAATGTACGCGTGCTGTTGAAGACACTATTTTTTGCATTTTTGTTAGATTTCTATAAGTAGCTACTACTGTGTATTGGTGGAGATTGTGCCAACAAGACTTTTGGCTCTCTTATATTGGATAGCAACGCTTTTCTGATTTTTTTTTTTGTTGCTGCAGTGTCATTTGTCTCTCCTTCATTACTTCTTCTGTAAGAGCTTGAATAAAACAGCAGTTATCTAAGTGCTTTATATGAATGAGATTTTCTGGAAAAGACCAGTAATTTGCATGTGACAAAACATACAATCTTTCTTTGAATAGATCAGAAGGTAGATCACTGGTTAATTTTTCTCATGTTTCATCACTCTCTTTTCATAATTCAGAAGCAGTATGGTTTAATTTTCTACTTTGTATCTGCATAGGATGCAGGTTTTGTTTCAGGATGAAGTAATTTTAATATTATTAATATTTCCTTTCTGTTAGATATAAAAGCCAGAACTGAGAATAGCAATGACTAAGTCAGTCTCTCATGCAACTAGAAATGTATTACCCACGATTAATAAAAGAGAACAGGAAAAAATAATTATTTAGGCTTCTCTGAAAAAGAATTTTAAAATTAAACATATATATTGCTTTCCTTTACAAAGACGCAAGATGGGTAACAATTGCGCTTACCTATGCCTACAAATATCTCTTATACAAGCAGCTTTAGCAACCAGCTTTTCCCACTGAGCATCTTTGTCAACAGACAAAGAGAGCTTATCAGACATTGCCAAGAACTTCTGCAATTCTGGGTAAATTCGATCCTAGAAAAGATATAATTAAAAAATTATACTCACATCTTCAACATCTAGAGACAGGATTGCTAGCACTTTTACATGACTTCTAAATACCACTTTTATTGCACACCATAATTGGCTTTTCTTCATTATTTAAATCTAATGCTGCACCGAGATCTAACTGGCAGACCAAATCTCTATTGCTACTTTATAAACACAGCTTTCAAAAAAGCTCAAGGGGAAGAAGAAAGTTTACAGTATGTGGAATAAAGGGCTGACCATACGGGAAGATTCCAAGAATGCTGCCAGAGTAGGCAGGGAGGAAATAAGAAAAGCCAAGGCCTCCTTTGAATTAAACCTGGCAAGGGATGTCAAGGGCAGCTGGACAGGTTATATTGGGAGGCAAAAGGAAAAGCATTCTCATAGGCAAGCTTGGGAAGTGCGGGTTAGGTAAATGGACAGTGGAGTGGATAAACAACTAGCTGAAAGACAGAGCTCAGAAGGTTGCCACTAGTGGTGTAGAGTCTAACTGGAAGTCAGTAACAAGTGGTATTCCTTAGGGGTCATTTACTGGGTCCAGTCCTGTTCAATATATTCCCCAATGACCTGAGCAAAGAGACTTTCAGCAGTGTCCCCTCAGCAAGTTTTCTGATGATGCAGAACTGGGAGAGGTGGCTGACACACTAGAGGGGTGCACTGAGATTAAGCATGACCTGGACAGGCTGGAGAATTGGGAAGAGAGAAACTGCAATAGGTTCAACAAGGGCAAATGTGAAATATTGCATCTGGGAAAAGACAAGCCCATGTACTACTACAGGTTAGGGGCTGACCTGCCGGAAAGCAGGTGGGCAACCGGCTGATCATGAGCCAACAGTGTGCTCCCGTGGCCAAAAAGCCTAAAGTGCCAATAGCATCCTGGGGAGCATCAAGAAGAGTGTGACAAGCAGGTCGAGAGACATGATCCTTCCCCTTAACTCTGCCCTGTTGAGGGCATCCAACACCACATCCAACTCTGGGCTCCCCAGTTCATGGAGGACAAGGAACCAGTAGACAGACACTAAGATGATTAGGGGACTGGAGCATCTACCATATGAGGAAAGGCTAAGGAGCTGGGTCTGTTCAGACTGAGGGGAGATCTCATAAATGCTTACAAATATCTAAAGATAAGGGCAGTTGTAAGGAGGATGGGACCAGGCAGATTCTTTCCAGTCATGTCCAGTGACAGGACAAGGAGCAATGCTCACAACTGCAATACAGGATGTTCAGCTGAAACATAAGGAAAAACTTCTTTACTGTAAGAGTAATAGAGCACTGGAACAGGCTGTCCAGAGTGGTTGTGGAATTTCCACCTCTAGAGACATTGAACCTTCTCTGTCAGGGGTGTTGGACTAAATGACCTGCAGAGGTCCCTACCATTCTGTGACTGTCATGTAGCTGAGGTCTCATTCTTACTGCACATTATGAAAAGTATAACTCTGTCCAACAAATTATTTTTTTTCCTAATTCCAGTCTGAGACCCCATGATATGAAAAACAGGTTTCATGAAAGGTAGAGTAGACCACAGAAATTTTTCACTAGAACAGTGAATGTATATATCAATATAGGCACCACTTCCTTCATTTACTCTATACTACCAGTATAAGCCATGTTCTAAAATTAATTTCCTTCCTTGGATCGAAGTAAGGAACTTTTTCAACTACACTTATCTTAGTAGCACTAAAAGATTTTTCTAACCTGTCTTTCCCATAAAGATGTCATCAGTCGCAAGGCAATTGCTCTAAGCTTTGGTGTGCTCCCCAGCATGTGTATGGCACGCAGGATCTGAGCTACACACACCTGAAAGAAATTTTTTTAATGAAATGTCACTTATTTTTTAGGTCCAAGAACACAGACTAATCTGCAAATCCTTATTTTACAAAGAAAATGGAAGAATTTTTTTTTAACAAATAATGAGTTCAAGAGCATAATCTAATTATGTTTATATATATATAATATGTATATGAGCATACAGTGCAGACAAAGCATAATTTACATTTCACCCTTTACAGCATATTTGACATCCCATCCAAAATATTAGACATTCATGCTAAAACTTACAACTCAGTTATTTTATACAACCTATGCATAGCTTTGCTCATTTTTTTTTATTAAATAAATGACCTTTTATTGGTACAATTTTTGTTTCACTAGAATTTTTTTCAATCTGACCTTGTGTACACCCAATGTAGGCAATGTATACAGTATATCCCTGTACAGTACGGGCTCCAAAGGTCTTCCCAACTTAAATATCAGAACTGAGATCAGATTTGGGACCTAAAATAAAGCAGAAGCAGGAAATAAGCTTGTAACTAGATTGCCAACATGGTATCTTAATAGAAGACTGTGAACTTGTCAGAATGTATTAGAAACTCCTACCTTTTTGCATTATTTTTCTGGCAAATAGGGAACAGAAAGAATAATTCAGAAGTCTATAGTTAGGACTTAAAATCTATTTCTTTCTAAGTTATCATCTTAAAAGTACCCTGTTACATATGTTCAGCTGTAATCACTGCAATAACCTATTTTGCACAATAAATTTAAATTTTACCTGGAACTCCATTACAGGCACATTGAAAGAATGTAATTACAAAAACTGTACTTTGAAATGCATACCAAAACAACAAAGAAGCAATTCCAATTCAGTTCTATTACTACAGAGGAATTCTGATCATGCTATCATATTCCACACACCTGTCATGTAATACAATGGAATTTATTGCATTCTTTAGCATGTGTTGAAAAAGTTCCAGAGAGCTGCCTCTAAAGTGACAACAAAGGAAAAGAGATTTACCTCAACTCTCCTTTTACAAGGTTGGATCCAATCTTTAACCCAATCTACAATTCAGCAACCTTACACCTCTGAAAACTAGTTCTATTAAACCTAACGTTTTTTAAACCTAACTATGTATATACATATAGTATATATATATATATATATGTGGGTGGTTTATACATACATTGTCTGAAAAAATTATTAATGCAAAATTCTGCTACAACATTCTCTCTCAGTACGTAGTTTTACTTCAGATGATAATTTTTTTCATTGTAAAAAGGCCTGTCTGAGTCCACAAAAACTAAAGAGCAAGCATAATGAATCAAATCCAAGGTTTTCTATAAATTCCTCTGTAATCACTGCTTCCAAATTACAGACAAAAAACTCAACACAGTATGTTCTATGGGACACCACTATCTTCTTAGATAGCACCCTTCCTCCCCTTTTTTTCAGGTGTTTGGATTGAAGATAAGGTCAGGCAGTGCTTGTTATGTGCTGGTTTTGGCTGGGGCAGAGATTAATTTTCTTCCTAGTGTCAGGTCTGGGGCTATGTTTTGTCCTTGTGCTGCAAACAGTGCTGATAATACAGGGATGTTTTAGCTATTACTGTGCAGAGCATCACGGCCTTTTCTGCTTCTCAGACAGAGACAGACTCACTAGCAATGGGCCTGGGGATGCAGGAGAGGCTGGGAGGTGACACAGCAGCATAGCTGACCCCAACTGACCAGAGGGATATCCCAGTCCATGCTCAGCATATGAAGATGGGTGATGACAGGACAGAGAGATGTGGTGTTGGTCTTCACAAGTAACAGTTGTGTGATGGAGCCCTGCTTTCCTAAGGATGGCTCAGTGCCTGCACTTTTATCAGTTGTAGCTACATTGGACTAGACATATTGCAACGAGACTGACACTCAAAATAAATTATACTAATCCTTAGTTATAAAAGCATTTGACTCTTTAAAGTCAATCTTCTCAGGAGTAGCCTTCATGAGCTATGATGAGTTGCTCGTTCAAAGTCCTGTGTCTGCATTGGTTTTATAATTATGAAGCTCATTCTACAGGTATTAAATCCATGTTCTATAATAACTTCTATGCTAACATCTAATAAACAGACACTACATTTGATTTTAAAAATTATCCGGAAAAGACTAAGCATGAGCTACTACAAGGCTAGTTTCATACTTCATTAAATATATTGTTCTTTGAAGTGTATTTGTTTTGCAATTAGTAAGTTATAACATCAGGAAAAAACCCAAAATGTTCTACTATAGCAAAGCTACTTCTCTACCTCATTTAACGGTAAACTATGCTGGGACTAATTAAAATAGCAAGTTTGTCTTAAATCACCATCAAGGGCATAACAGTTCCAAGAAGCTGATACCATGATTCATGAGCTTGCAGTGCATTGGAAGCAGGAGAGGCATGATGCCTGAGAACGCTGCCCTCTGCATCCCCTGCAGTCCCAGAAGATAAGAGTGTTTAGGTCAGGTCTGCCATTAGCAACCCAAAAAAGGGTTTCAAGATCACACTGGGTTTTTTTAAAAATAATTTTCATCTCAAAAATGATGCTGAGGTAAGTAAAAACCACTCCTTTTAAAAGTAAGATCAAACATGCAAGACAAAATGCTTTTATTTAATAAATAGGTCTAAGAACTGCTCTTACTCTCTGTAATTTGGTGGTCTGATTTTTTTTTTTTTCTGAGCTACAGGGCAGTTTTTATTCTTCCAAAGCACAAGCTAAGAGAGGATAGCAGGACAGGAAGATAATCCCCCTCCTTCATATTTCTTTACGTTTTACTGAAGAGAAACCGTGTCCATGCAGCCCTCGTGTCAGAACAAAGAACAAAAGCCAACCAGAAAAAATGGCAAGTAAAGCCATGTTCAAAAGGAAAAACCCATTTCAAAAAAACAATCCTAATAACGCATGCTGTCCCCCTTTTAAATTCTAAATTTAGAATATCACTTCACATTATTCACACCACACTTTCTTTGCTTACCTGGCTATGGTGGAGGGTTCCTTGGGGCCAAATTTTAATATTAAAATCTCATTTCCATCCCACCTCCTCTCCCCAAAAACTCTCACAAACAAACCATCAGAATCTAACCAAAAGGCAAATAAATATCATCCAGATTTTATTTCTGAGAAATGTCAGGCTGAATTTTGGAAGAGAGATCCATCTAGATGCATCTTCCAACTCTGGAAGAGATAATCTAGTTCTCCAGCAGGCAAGATAGTGAAATGAGCACATTTTCAAAATTACTCAGAACTCTGCCATATCTTGCTCCAGTGAGCAAAAGAAAAATACTTAACAAGTCACACAAATGAAAGAACCAGTTTTTCAGACAAGTGCACAAATGAGGTAAGTACAATAGCTATAAAATCAACCAACCTCAAAAATAATTTTTAGAGAACGTAAGCTGAGTTTTCAAAAGTTTAATGTACCCCAGCAGGATCCAATAAACTTGAATCATGGTAATCTGTCCACAACATATGACTATAACTTGATTGTTTCCCTACAGCTACTTCCCAAACATAATCAGACATAGAACAATACACCAGGCATCACTTGAGTGTGCCAAATCCAGTTCAACATATCATTAAATGTGTTTTTTTACCCAAATAAAAATGTATTTTACCTTTTTGTTTATTTTTAATGTAATCCCAGCCACCAAAGCCCAAAAAGTAATGCATCTTCAAGTGTATTTCCCAAAAGGATGTAATTTAGCACTAAAATATTTCATTCCAGCAGCTGAAAGACCATAAAAGAACGGATGTCCTCTAGAGTCTCATGATCTTCTAATAATGGTAATAGATCTTGTGCTACTATTCACCAGTGACCTCTTGGTCAGATGTTTTAATTTCTTTCCCTTGCAGGACAGCTGGTTTCACACAGCGTGTAATAACAGTTTTTGCACAGTAAGAAAATCCATCCGATTAGAAGGGCTACATCAAGTCTTTCATGAACAGCACTTGTCATTGCAGGCTCTACAGTAACTTGATTTAAGGCACCCTAAAAACCCATGCACTACTCTTTCATTCATCAGCCACTTTAAAATATTTCTGGATTTTCTACCATCATGTTTCAGACCATTACTCCAAAATGCCTCAGTTAAAAATGGATCTAATATCAGCACTAATCTTGCACCGCAAAAGGCCTTTTCTCAGTGGGGAAGGAGGAGGTACATACACAAAAATACTCATAGAGTCTCCTCATGAAAAGGGTAAGAAAACACACCAAAAAACCACACAAAACCAGAAGAGTATGCAAAATCAATCATGGTAATTATTTTTAAACCTAGTAAGGTTTTTTAAATGTTCCATTAGTTTACTGCAGAGGAGAGAGACACACTATATAAACAACATCTAGTGTGGAAATTATAGATCCTGCTTGTGACCCACCCCTCCCCCCTTCTGGAGTTTTAATAAACATGAAAGCAACTAGGGTAGCATTCCAAATACACACTTTCTGACCATACTTTGTTTTGAAATATAATTCTTTAACTCAGACTTTGCATTGCAGTCACCCATGTCTTTAAAGTTTGATATCCACAGCTACAACCATTCATTATCTGAGCCATAAAGTAAAAGAATTTCACTATCAGCAGAATTATTTTATCTTGATCACTTAAAAAAAAAAACTTAAAAGAAACTTGGGATTAACAGCTATTTTCTGTTCTTACCACACCCAGCCTCTGATTTTCTTCTCCTCTTCTTCAGAACAGCTTTCTAATTACTATGCTGCACACCACCTTTCACTGCATCCTTCAGAAAATGTCCAATGGAACTGAAGACTCAAAACGTTTAACAAGTTTGCTGTGATGAGCTTTTCACTTTCTTAAATTAAATGACATTACAATCGCTGTTTTACCACTTACTTTCCCTGTCTTTTATAAAGCACCATTAATTTATGAACTGAATATCAGAACCAAATAAATTCCTGAAGTGCAAATCTGCTATCAATATGTTAGTAGTTGTTGACATCACACTGCCCACTGACTTTATTATAATAATTGGTTATTTCCCCCACCCATGGCTTTCAGTGCTCTCTCTCCCTGTACTAACTACTTTAAATGCAAGAGAAAGACCAAACAAGTTCTAGTGATTCTTCCTGCCTTAGAGAAAGCATTATACCTACAAGAAAACTATTACAATCTTTCACTGCAGTACTGTGCGATTAAGCACAGTAGACTCAGACTCAGAGATCAAATAACTTTTCAGTCAAGACAGATACCAGGTGATACCAAGTTCAACTGAGCCAGACATAAGTCCCAGTTCAAAAGCATTATGAACATGTAATTTAAAAGAGAGCAATGCATTAGATATTGGTAAATGGAGACTATTCTGGTGTCCTTGGCTGCACTAAACTAAGGACTGAGAGAGGAAATATAACCTTAATTTAAGCACAGTGTTCTTACACCAAATTTCCAAATATTACCCAGCAGTAAGACGCCTGCTGTATTAGTAATTATATTAAGTGCTTTATGTGACACTACTAAAAAGACACCTGATTATTTTACAAATCTTGTAGAAAAGTATTTTAAAGTTCACAGTAATTTAAAAGACTAAAAGCACATCATGTGCAGTCCCTGTTAGTGAACAAGCAACAAATTATAGTTTGAGTTCTTTGTTTTGTTTCTAACTCACATAGACTTAGACATTCACTTAGACATTAGTGAAACAGAAAATATGATGAATTTGGACTTGGCACTACATTTGGGCACAAGTATTTTTCCCAGTGCCAGGAAGGACATTTTCACCAGCCTGATAGGCTCTGAAGTAGCCCAATCACCACAGTTAGATCATGAGGCAGTGTCCAACAATCTTACGTACTGTATTGGAGAACAAAAGCTTTGACTTACCCATCATGCAAAATATCAACAACTTCAGGTTTAATTCCTCTCCCTGTACCTATCTAAAGATTCTGCAATTCTGAGGACTTGTATTTAAATTTGTATCTAAAACTGTTAATTTAAAATCAGTGGAGCTATTTTAGACTATTATAATGAAATTCAAAAGAGAATAATTCAATACAGTCAGTGTTTAGGAGATTCTGCTCAGGTGCCATAGTACTTGACTAATTTATTTTTTTTTCATCAATTTATAGCTTTTGAACTACCATCAAACTGATTTGTCACTGCTGGCTTCAGATCATACCCGTATGGTTGGATTAAAATTTTCATTATCTGTAGTAAAACATTCTTCCTTTTCTCAATGATTGGCTCCACACCCTTCTTGTCAACCTGAGTTCTAAATGGCAAGTAAGAAACAAAAAGTGTTACTACCCTATCCCTAACACGCCTGCTTACTAAAGGATTCCTTTTTGTTTCCTCAAAGTAAGACACTGAAACCACTTATTTTTATGCTACCAGCTTTCCAACTTGTATTTAAATAACACAGTCAAACTTTCATGAACCTGAAGCTTTGTACCCAGCACAATAAGTAAACTTTCTAGTACAGGCTAAAATACCATATAGTAAGGCCACTTCTATTCTAGACGTGGTCAAAACCCAAACTGAAATTGGCGATTTACTTCATACAACGCCCACCTCAGATCCCTTAGAGTGCATATAACCCAAAACCTCTGATATTTCTTTCATAAGCATAATTTCTTAAGAGAAAAATCAGTGTTGTCAGAAATGCAGAAAATCTTTTTCAACGGGTGAATTTGATGTCCAAGTTAAATCTATATCTTGAGTTCAGAAAACTAAGATGTATTTTTAGAAACAACAATCTATGGTTTCTTTACCTTCTACCGCTTTACCTTTCCACAAAGAAAGTGTGGGGTGTGGCATTTTTAAATATTCTAACTTAAAAGCATAAAGCCACTTGGTAAGAAAGGCTTAAAAATGCTCAAGGCTTTCACTTCTTTCAAAACAGTTAAGTAACAACTTAATGAATGAACTCTATACCATGCTCACTCCAAAAAATAGTATAGCATGGTGGTATATAGTACCTGGCGATCATCAGGAATACCACCACCATGTGGTAAATGTCTCTTCTAGCATAGGTCTTTTTATAGTTTCACTATGTCTGGGAAAGCAAACTATGAACTCCTAGTGCACTCTATTTCTTCCTGCCACAGAAGCTTTGTGATCCAGTATTTTTCAATATAACATTAAAAACCCACAGCACTGGTGTCTTAAGATAAACAGAACAGAAGAAACTTCAGTCTATAGTTATTTGAGGAGGAAGTCATCTAAGTGCAAGAAAATAGCCATTCTAAGAAAGTAAGAAAGAATCATCAAGTGGACAAAGTAAGAGGACCAAAAGATAACCCAAAAAGAACAAAAAGAACTTAATTTTGCATTTTTCCACCAGATGCCTAACATTGAGGAGTCAGTTCTAGCAGTTCAGTATTTACACTGACGTCAGACTTACATCATCCCAGGGCAGTTGTTCTACACACAGTTCAACAAGAAGTATAACAAGGAAACTGAATAAATACTAAAAAAAAAAAAAAAAAGCTGCAGGAGAACTAGATCTTGTTATTATTTTGAACTGTAAATAAGCTGTGCAGCCTAGCAGGTTCTTCCTAAAACAAATATTAATAGTGAATTTCAGGCTTTGTATAAGCAACCACATCTTGAATATTTATTTGCCTGTGTTTTCACTAAAATTAAGTAATTACTGACATTAGCTAAATTATAGCAGCATACACAGGACAAACCAGGAACTTTAAAATAAAATTTAATGAGAAAGCACAATACTTCTTTATTTAGTTCGCATGCAGAAATGTATGTACTATATAACCTTAAGCTGTCTCGTAACTTTTTCAATTCAACCGATGGCTACTTGTGATTTGAAGTGTACTACAGATGTACTGAAGTACAGGTGCAGACTGGCTGCACCTTTCAGTTTAGTTTGCAATCTTCTCTTCACTACTATATCTCTTTCCTCTATGCTGCATCCATATCTACTCTGCTCTGATGAGACACTACCCAGAGTACCATGTCCAAGTCTGGAGTACTCAGCACAAGACATGGGCCTCTCGGAGTGAGCCCAGAGGAGGGTCACAAGAATGGTCAGAGGGCTGGAATACTTCTCCTGTGAAGACAGGCTGAGAGATCTGGGGTTGTTTAGCCTGGAGAAGGCTCCAGGAAAACCTCACTGTTGGCCTTTCAATACTTAATGTGGGTTTGTAAGAAAGATGGGATAGACTTTTTAGCAGAGGCTGTTGTAATAGGACAAGGGGCAATGGTTTTAAACTAAAAGTGGGTAGATTAAAATTAGATAGAGGAAAGATATTTCTTATGAGGAGGGTGGTGAAACACTACAAGTTGCCCAGAGAGGTGAGAGAAGCCTCATCCCTAGAAACAATAAATGATGGGGCTTTGAGCAACCTCATCTATTTGAAGATCTACCTGCTCATTGCAAGGGATCATAAAGGTCCCATTAAAATCATGCTGTGATTCTGCCAGACAACAACAAAAATAAATTTTTTAAAAATTCTACAGTTTATACAATAAAAAAAACCAATTTCTAACACCAATGAGATCTTCCCTTTTTAATTCCTCTCTCCAAAATACTGTATTTCCTCAAGCTTTAGCAAGAAATTAAATGAGCTGAATGTGTTTCAAATTTACATGCTTCTTGAAAACCCATATACAGTTAGTTTGGCTATGACACATTTCACTACCTTTTTCAGAGCAGGGATCTTAGACTTCACATAAATTAATAGATTCTACATGTTCTTCTATTACCATGTTAACACTCAAAGTCCTGATCAGTAAGTGTAGAGCAAACTGTCTGCAATTGTCTGCAACTTTCGCAGGACTGATAAACCATGTTTTCAAACTTTTCTATGTGGTTTGAGCAGGAATCAGGATTACTTTTCCACATACCACCCAAAACCCAAGCCCTTATTTTTAATTCAGTAGTTAACAAATTTTAAGTATATAGCGACAGAAAACAAAAAACCTCAAACTAGCACCACTTAAGCCTAGAAATACAAAATAACTAATCCCCACAAAGCCTAATTATAATGCAAAACCATGATCAAATACAGTACTAAAAAGATAATAGTAAAATTGCAAAAAACTAAGAAAAAAAATTAAAGAAATCACACGCTCCAAAATCTCTACTGAAGTGCATTATGAAACACTCAATGCAAGAAAACAACAAAACAAAAGGCCAGCTTGAAAGGGATTTGAGAAGAGACATGAAAGGTTAACAGCAGGCAACATATATCAGATAAAGTTGTGATCTGGTTTAAAAACTTCTCCAGCTTAAGAGATAGAGTTATCTCCAAAAACACTGGCCTGGGTTAGTACAGCAATTCACTGCATTGCTTCCACGCATCTGAACTACAGCGCTCAGCAGCCTGAGTCATCAAGCAAAAATTCTCTAAGTTTTATGTTCTTCCAATTTTGTGCTGCACTGTATGATAACTCTTCAAGAGATAAAGAAATTTTAAAAAAAATAAAGCAAATACAGGTCATCTTTATGGCACATCTGAAATTTGAAGCAACACTTCTTCCTCCCACACATTTTTTGAATTTTACAAATAAGATATGATTGTTTCTTTATAATGACTCCTGCATTACCTGTTCATGTTTCTAGATATCTTTCCAAGTTATGTAGATAAGTATAAACATACAGAATGATTCTTTCCTGAATTCAGTACTGACACAGACAAAGACTATGCACATATTTTTACAAAGCAAGAATAGAGATATCACAAAGGGCTTGGAAGTCTTCCAGTAACCACAAAAGAACACAGCGAATAATCTTTGAGGTCACCAGAAGTTAGAAATAGTTGGTAGTTTCTTTCAACTTCCTCATTTTCCTACATATGATATTAAAAAATAAGCCAGTCTTTTTTCCTAAGCCTGAATAATTTCAAAGTACTCCAATACAGGGTTGAAATACATATTTTCTGAATGTGACACAAAAAAGGGGAGTGCCAGCCAACGTAAGGTATCTGTCTGCATAAGTGTGTACACTGTGTACACTGACCATCTAAGCCCCATTGCTGCTATGACCCATGCTAAACATACACATATTACACATTGTGCATATATTCCCACTCATAAACCTTCATCCTACTGACCCAGATAGAAGAGTAGGTGCTGTTCTGTGTCATTCTGAGAGCTCTGTGCATCTGTGTAATACACATAAAAGCACAGGTATGTAGTGTACACGTGTGCTGTATTAATGGGAATAGATGCACAGTCATGATATTCGCTGGGAGTAATGAAGCTGTGGCAGCCTTGCCTCTCTCAGCCTGCTGAATCCAGACCAATTTCTGTACAAAATCCACCAACAGTAAGTTTTTACCTGAGAAAAATCAGCCTTGGCTATTTCTGTAGTAGCCTGGAGTACATCATGAAGGCTCTCTCCACTTTCCTGGATCACTAGATAAGCCAGCAGAAGAAAAACATGGGCAGGGACTTCAGTGGTAACAGGCAGCAATGATTTCACTGAAGACAACCAGTTGGTAACTGCAGACTTCTCCTTCATGAGCTCTATGATCTTCCAGGTGGTATACAAAGCACTGTAAGAGCTGGTTATGGGGCAAAGGAGTTTGCAGGACACCTACCAACAAGTGAAACAAACAAAATTCTCAACCAAACAGGTAAAGTACCATGAAAGACGACAAAAAAACCCCAACCTCAACCCAACCATAACTCATCTATACCTGTTATCCAAAACAAATTTATTTTTAGAGTCCCAATGCAATAAACATAAAGAATAAATTGTGATATATTTCTTTACTATCCTTTATATGAACCCTTGCACTAAAGATGTGTGAATGGGTTGCTAAGTCCCTATTCAGCTAGAAAATTTCATTCTGCCAACACTGAAAGATATACATAAAATCCCTCAACTGTAAAGTAGAAGTCCAGGTTATCCAAGTCCGAACATTTTTTTGCAATCTTGGGATTCCAAGTACCACAAATCCACATTACTTTCACTGCTGAAAACAAACTAAGAAGTAAACATGCTTTTGGGTGTAGTCAAAAGCAAAAAAAGCAGCATAGCAGCTACAAAAAGCAGCTAAATACCCACTGAGGACTACAGGAACCTTGCTAGGGCATGAAGAGATGCAGGCAGGAATGTCAAGGCTCAGCTAGAACTGAAAATGATTAGAGATGTCAAGAAGAATGAATAAACGTTTCTACACACAAGTGAGCAGTAAGCAGAAGCAAAGGGAAGACACAGCCCCCTTACTAAACAGGGTGAAATGTATTACTAATAGTAGACAAGGCTCAGGTTCTTAATACTTTGTTTACCTGTCTTCACCAGCACGGCTGGATCCCTTATCACAGGACAGCTACAACACATGTGTCGGCCCACCAGGAGGGGCTCTCTGCAAGGGCTCAGCCCACAAAAAACCAACAGGCCCAGAGGGAATCCACCCCAGCATCTTAAAAAAAATGGCTGACATTGCTACAGTGTACTGCCAGTAATCTTTGGAAAGTTGTGGAGATCAGGGGGCATCCATGTAGAGGGTAAATTTCACACCTGTTAGCAAGAGTTAGGCAAACAAGCAGCTTTTTCCCCATTCTTGTTGCATGTATTACCAAAGATCTGCCATGCTACATCTTATGAACTCCACAAGGACGTCTATCAGTGGGACTGAAATGAAGAGATGGTGAGAAAATTCCCACCAAAAAGAAGTGTCTTTTCAGTTTAACATGGCTAGCAGAAAAACTTCATCACATATTATTATTTAAGCCCTTAACTGAAAAGCTTTAACATGCTTTTCAAAGCAAGAATACCAGAAACAGTACAACATCCTCCTACAAGAAGCCAGCTTTATACAATGTATTGGAATCTGTGCCCTACAGTAACACACTAGTCCTGTTAAGGCATTAAACTGGCTTCTAGAACACCACAGAAAATAAAATGGATGGGCCAGCGTTACAGAGCATAGAGGACTGAAGTACTTGGAACACCTCTCACTGAAACAAACCTTCAGTGACATCTGTACAGGCTGCCAGACAGGAAGCCTCATTATGAGGCAGTGAGCAGCCTTTTGTACTCACATCCATCCCACAGACTATTCTTCCAGAGCAGAATAAGGGGTGTAGACTTTAGCAGCCTTTAAATGATTTCTCTTATTAGGAGTTCAAATGTGCTTGCCTTTTCGGAGTTGTGAAAATAGAAGATGAAGCTGGGGACGAATTTCAAGGCAAGTAAACATGGAAGAACTCCACATTGGGATGTTTTGCTGTTTCCCACTCACCACATCATTACCTGCCCTAGACTACATAATAGGGCTGTAAAGCAGAAAAGGAGCTTGGCTTCCATGGTGCTAGGAACGTCTTGATCAATTATACTTGCAGTCAACTCTTCTCAGAACAGATGGAACAGCTAGGCATGATGCAGCAGAACTGTTCAATGCATCCCATACCTGCCCCCAGAGAAGGAAAAAGAACTGTAACTTTACCGATTCCTTTTTATTCTTCACATGCTCCTCCTGTAATAATCCCAAGAGATTTACAGCCAGCTGCTGTCTGGTAGTTCCAGTAACATCTCCTAACAGGCAGTCTCCAACTGTTGTAGAAGATAAGATCTGGAGCACAGGCATAATCAAAACAAGGGCTGTGGTGGAAATGTTCATTGTTTCTGAGCAGGAAAGGAGCTTGCAAGCTATTTAAGACAAGGGGGACAAAACCAAAGACCAATTAGGGAAAAAAAAGTTTAAAATTTGTCCTTTTACACAGTCCTAGCAAACACTATTGTCAAGTTACAGTCCCCAGAATTATAATCTAGGCATTAAAAAAGATTTTTTTGTAAAATTCTAATTCTATTTAGAGACTGTTGTTTATACTAAAGCATCTGATGGCAGCATAAAATATAATAATGGAATGTAGCACAGCCCTATGCTTTTACTGGAATAACTGCACTAAGTCAAAAGCCCAGCCAAAGATTACCTTGACTGTTGGGCTTACTCTGTTAAGATCTGTCAAAAGAAACCATTCACAATGCACGAATCTGAGTTGAGAATATCCTGTCATTGACTCAAAAATGAAGCAGATAATATCAAAAGTAGTATGAAGCTTAGAACCCAGTAACATCCATGGCATTGTGGCTGGAAAATTTATTGCCATTAGACCAAACGTTATTTTTCAAACTCAGGAAAAGACCTGCTCACAAGAAAACCACTTCCTCCTCCAATCCAGCTTCAGGGGAATGTAGTGATTATTTTCATAAACAAACAAGGACACCATCTTAAGAGCATGGATTCCTCTTTCACAAGAAGAGCTTTACCTAGACTCAAAAGAGATTTCTGCTGGCTGTCTGGTGTTTGCAGCAGCAGAAGGGCTAGCCCAACTATATACTGTTCCACTGGAAATACCTACAAAATAAAAAGAAAGACGTTCAAGTCTTTATATTTCAGTAGCATTGAAAACTACAAATGGGCAACAACCAAAATCCTGTAGGGGGTTTCTACATGAATCACAGTGAGAGTGCACAGACAGTGAGTGACACAACACATGAAATGAGGCACACAAATAGTGTAAAGATAGCATTTTTACTGAATAACTAACAACATTTTAATTTATTTCTTTGTTAAACCATTTTAGGTCAGTTTAAATCAACTCCCATACTAAAAGGTTAATGGATATATATTCAGAAACAGTTACATTTTGGCTCCTGAAGATCTTTAACCAAGAAAAGAAGTTTCTGAAACAACACTTGTCACTTGGGGACGCATGCTATGTATCAATGTCTTCTAAATACTGCCTTAAACATGACATTTTCAATATGACATGTTTAATATAACAATTCTGTTTTTTCCCCATGAACTCCTACCTTTTCTAAAAGCTCAAAGTTGTTCTCTATTAAGGAGATCAAAGATGAGCACTCTCCTGTTACATTTAAACACACTTCACAGAAGCATAACAGTTGCAGACAAAACTGGGATAATTGATCTTTCCAAAACACAGGATATTGCAGTAGGCTGAGGAATAGCTCTTGCAGAAAAAACGAGGCTTCTGTAACTTGCAGTAAATCTTTAAACTGTAGAGAGGCAGATAAAAAAAGAAAAAGCCACATTCTGGTTTAGATGCTGGATAGATTAATAGACAGACAGAGTAGATAGCACAGATGGATGCCATCTATGCTAAATTACCCAGGTTTCGAATTAGTTCTATTCACTCTGTAGTTTCCATTGCAAACATTACTAAGACCTTGAAGAAGGTCTTCCTATGGCTAAATGTTATGAAGTCAGAAGCTTGGTCATACATTCAGGATATAATGTTATACTGAAGTTCAGACAGAATCCAGACAAAATCAGAAATGTTCCCATGTGACTAGAAAAGTCAGCATGTACCTGTCATCACAAAGTGTAGATCTTTTAGTGTAGACCTTATAATGCTCTAGTTGCACACATGAAATGCAATTAATAGTAACAACAAAAGCATCATCATAATTAACGTTTTGATAGCGTGTATTTGTCAAAGGTGGGGTCAGGCAACAACTGTACCTGAAGGTGTGGAACCAAATCACACAGAAGCTGAAGAATCTGGCATTCCATCACAGAGGGTGCTTCTTCTTCTTGCTTTGGACCATGAGCCTGAAGTAAGATCTTAAGTAAACCCATTCTCAGTTCAGCATATTCTCGTGACTGAGATGGTTCACAATACAGGTATCTTATAAATGGAGTCATTATGCCAACACATGAACTCTGTGCCCTGCAGTTCAAGAAGTAAGCTTGTCAAGACTACTTTTTACTGAAAATATAACAAATTACACTGAAAATCCAACCAATGCACATTCCCTGCAATAATCTACAAGACGAAATTAACAGAAAGTTAATATGAAAGGCATTACTAAATCTCACAGAAACGTTTGAATGATTAGCATAAAGTACTACTGCTTATATAGCAACCATACAAGGAAGTGTAAATGTCAAAAGATTCAATATTTAAGGATGAAAACTACTCTGTATGTAATTGCAGATTACTATGATTTTATTTTTAGTCTTCTTTTTTTTCTCATTAATTCAAGACAGTGACTGCTGAATGTCATGAGGGACTAGTGTGCCATTCAGAAGTGATATTTGGACAAGACTATTCAGAAATACCTTAAAACACATAAAACCTGATTTCACTTAAAAGAGCCATCCATTCCTTGCCAGTTTTTGCCCAGTGGTCTTAAACAAGTACATGTAAAGGAACTGCTTTAATCAAGATGGCTTCCTGGTATAGTATTTACCACAGAGCAATTCTTTTGGCTTGACCATGTTAGGAGTATCAGCTGTTCCTGACATTACTACTTCAATCATATAAAGTTAACGATTGATACATTTACAAATATACAGGGAATCAAATTAAACATGAGTTTTAAACAAGACTCAGCCCTGATGCAGAGTTTAAGGAGAACTCAACAGATCTACACCAGCATATGTGGTGCTTGTTGACATACACCCCTTAGGGACATGTTTTAGTGACAGACTGGGTAGCATTAGGTTAATGGATGGAGTCTTAAGATGATCTTTTCCAATCTAAATGATTCTATGATTTTGTACTTTCATTCTAAAACAAAAACCTTTGCATAACAAGCAGCAAAGGAAGTTTAAAATATTTTCTTTTTCAGCAAGAACAACCCCTATTTTAATATTAAAAAATTGTATCAGCATAAAGATTAATTAAAAATCTGTAAAAATTTATTTCAAATCAATTATTCTAGTAGTTTATTAACAGCCAATGTTTAACATTTAAATAGTGTAATTAAATTTCACAACAATCTTTTTCAAAAGACAAAATTCTTACTTCTCACTGCAACTGCCTGAAGGAATAAAGTTACACTGATACAATTCAGTTATCTACAATTTGTATGTTTGATTTATTCATTTACCGCTCTGGACACTGGTGGAAATATACTATTATCTGCTGCAGCAGAAGTGGCCAGCAGTCAGGTCTATTTTCAAGGACAGTGATGAAGGGATGAGGGGTGTTCCTGAAACACAAAGAAATCACATTTGCATCTAAAAGGCAAAAAGAGCATGCGAAATAACTATGTTCAAAATAAAAGCAGTTGTAGAAATCAACCATTTAATGACCTGGTATTACTAATTGCTACTGTCAAAAGAGCACATTTTATAGGAACTTCAGGAAACAAGATTAAAACAAAATCACCACTTGAGAAGTATTGGACTTTTTTCTTTTCTTGTTTTAAAAAATAAACATCTAAGGATCATTGTTCAAATGTGTGGCCTGTTTTCAGTCATTGGTAGCAGCACTAGGGTCTAGCAATGGACTCCAAGTAATACACACAGAAAAAAATTAAACCATATCATACATCAGTCCAGTCTTCCATGTATCACTTGCATACAAGTCTTCAGCACCCAAGATCAATTGAGGCAACCATCATCCCACTTGCTACTTTACAACTGCTCCCAACTTCTTTATGCATTCTGCCTTTTTTTTTTTTCTTTTTCCTTTTTTTTTTTTTTTTTTTTTTTTTTTTTTTTACTTTTTTTTCCCTGGTGGTGGTAAAAAAGCAGGATAGGAGAGAGGCAGGCCATACCACCAGCCTCAAGACATCTTGTTCCTGCCAGCCTCTGACAATGGTTGCACTTGAAATAGTCACTGAGTCCTAGTAATCACCTGCTCTTCTCAGATGAATCTATTACCAGCATGTTCCCCATCTCCTAAGTCAAGGACTGAAGGTGACTTAAACCACCCACAAGTGTGACACTCACTTACACAGCAACTACCCCTGTACAGTAGGAATGAAGAAAAAGCTGGGCAGGAGGGGAAGCCTAGAGTATGTAATTCGTTCTCTCAGAAGCAAAACCAAAGTAGTTTAACTAGAATAAGTTAGCATAAGAAAGTAAAACAGAATAGGAGATTCTCAACATTACATTTCCTGGAGAGGTGAGAAATGGAAAAGAACTGACGATGGGAAGGCAAGTTCCTCACTACCTCAAATCACCTCCTTCTGGAGTTTACCCACAGTCCTTGCTGTGCCTGACCCCCTTCCTCCCACCTGCCTTTCCACAGTTTCCTTTCTTCCTTTAGTCAACTAAAAGCAGAGTAGTGCTAATTTTTCTCTGGGATACCAACAGCTTAACATCAGACAGATACTTCCCCACTCTCAGAGCAGAAACAACTTCATTATACCAAGAGAGAAAAGCTGGAAGTCTTGCCAGTTCCTGCAGATCTGCTAGACACATGTGAGAGAGCAGAACTGTATGAATAAATGGAAAGGAAACAAGTGCATGCACACCACACAAGGATAAGCAGTCCTAGAGGAGAGCATAAATCTAGGCAGATGCTGTAGACCACCACCTTCAATTTGGTTAACCATCTTTCCTGTTCACATATCCAGCAAGTCTGTGCTACACAGCAGAGAGACTTTCAGTCAGGTATACTTATACAGCACAAGATGATCTGAGACTCACACTTCATGTGGTACGTTTCAAGACAGACTTGTCTCATTTTCAGACACCTGCCATGTCTTATCATGACACTTACCAGCACACACCCCCACAACATTAAGTCTCTGTGCCCAGTGGAGGAAGGGAAGGCAGTGGATGTAGTTTTTCTGGATTTTAGTAAGGCTTTTGATACTGCCCCTCACAACAGCATCCTTCTGTACAAGTTGTCCAGCTGTGAGATGAGCAGGTTCATGGTGCAGTGGATGAAAAACTGGATGAAAGGCCAGGCTCAAAGGATTGGAGAAAAAGAGGCTTCATGTGGCTGCTGACTGCTCAGCTGCCCTGCCCCTCAGGGCTCAGTTCCAGGGACAGTTCTGTTCAACATACTTATCTGGATGCTGGAGTTGAGTGCACCATTAGTAAGTCTGCTGATGATGACACCGAACGGGGAGATGCTGCTGACACTCCTGAGGGACAAGAGGTCTTGCAGAGGGATCTGCATAGATTGGAGCGCTGGGCTATCATTAGTGGCATGAAATGTAATGAGAGCAAAGGCCAGAATCTGCACCTGGGATAGAGGAACCCTGGACACAAATAGACTGGGGGAGGAGTGGCTGGAGAGCAGCCCTGCAGAAAGGGAGCTGGGGGTGCTGGTGGGTGGCAGGGTCAGTGTGAGTCAGCTGTGTGCCCTGGCAGCCTGAAGAAATCTGCCTTTAGGTCCCATCCAAGTGGTCTCTTCTTCATCCTAAATATGCATAATTCCCCTAGACAACAGCATTATCACCAGTCCTGTTACCATTCTAGAGATACTCTACTAAACATGCTCCAGTTTATGATGTCTTTCATATGCTGGGGCCCACAAAATTGGACACAGTACTTCCAGATACTATGTGGTAAGTGCTAAGAAAAAAACAGTAATTTCCACGAATCTACTGGCTGTGGTCTCATTCCAGTGCCCATCTTCCTAGATAGTTATTAAAAATCTGTAGAGGTCTCTCTCAGTATATATAGAAGGTAAGAAGGATTAGATTAAGATATAGTGTCATTGTGGCCTAAATACCTTTATCAAGAAATGAAATTTCAAAAAGCAAGAATTAGAGGTTGGTAACTTAAACAGGAAAACTCACACTGAGGAAGAGAGACTGTACTTTCAATAAGGAAGAATCAGTCACTGGAAGAATTTGTCAACCTCAGAATAAAGCAGGATTTTTTGCCTTTTTTTAGAATTCATTTTATTTTCTGCTCTCCTTCTGCTCCTCAAATAACTTTTGGTGTGTTTCTGTTCAAGTAAGTAAATAATCTAAAGATCAAGAGACTTTCAGAAAGCTGGCTCTTGTGAAGGACTGCTTGAAGCATGTTCAGAAAATTGATACTAAGATCACAAAGTATGCATATAGTGCAATTCTGGCCTTCATATTCAGGAAACTTCCCACACTTGTTTCTCTAAAAATTGCTAACATACACATGGACTTCATATGTCCACCTTCCTTGAGTCTGTAAACATTTTACTAAAGCTACAGAGTCCTTTAGAATCTGCAAAGACTAGAAAGACTGAAGTTATTGCCTGCTTAGCACCTGAATCCCACAAGACCATCACTTATCAGGCAGGAAGCTAGAGAAACTGTTCTCAGACTACACTAGGACCTTGAAAGTACACAGCTCTGTATAAACACAGAGTCAAAGCAACTGCTTATTTCAATACTTGTGTCATATTTTAAGAATTGGTTACCTTTCCTAATAAAAAAAAGTATCTCCAGTCACTTGAGTGCTGTTAAAACACTGAAGCCAGTGGAACCTTCATAAAATCAGCACAACACAGGAAGTATAAAAATGGTTTATTATTCAGAAAAAAAGCAAGCATTTTATGACAGATTTTGTGTGTTCTGAAACCAATATAACTCCACTGAACTGAACAATGAAAGAAATTGACTAGGCTCCATAGTGAACAGTGATCAATAATGAAACACTAAAATGTGCAGCACAGAAAGCTTCATTTGACAGTACTACTAGCAGTAGGGGAAATGAGGCATGTAGATGAAGTTTATCATCACCTCTAACTTAAGAACTGCTAGCACAGCACTGTAAAACACACATCTTTAAAGGACATTACAGGGGTGCTACCCAAAATTATTGCCACTGTGCTCAGGATAAAACAAAATACACCCAAGACACATAAATACCTAAGTGTCTAAGGAAACAAAGCTACATCTTACAAGAGGGGCAACAATAGAATAAAAATAAAATTTAACTTCTATGTCATCTCAACCTTTCTGTTACATCTCTGAATATGTGAAATACAACCTGATCTAGAGCACAAATTCATGGACAGATTGCTTTTCCTGTATGAGGAAACAATGCCTGCAGCCATCTTATTTTTCTGAATAGACAGCTGTGACCATGGACCTTTCAGAACCATGGAACAGCACTTTACACCATCAAATATGTATTTTAAAAGCATTTTTCTAACTGTTCTGAATTATTTCATAGAATTAGGAGCCGTGCAGAATGCTAAGACACCAAAAACCATACATGAATAATCTAAAATACTATTTCTTTTTTTTTTTAAAAGTTGGTAGCTCTCAGCAGAGATTTATAGCAAAAGTTCTGTAAATGCATATCAAAACCTCCCTGCACTGACTGCTGACAAACACTCCTCAAAACACTTCTTCCCTGGTTCCCACCTTCCCACGCAGCTCAGCTTGTTACTAATATTAATACACAGAGTAAACAGACAACTTTATGCCAGATGAGAGATAATAAATCCTCCAGGAATGCTCAGTTCTAGTCCACAGTGGGAGCAACTCACAGACTATTTCTGTCTGCTACAGATGGTCCTAATTTCATAATAAAAAGCACAGACCATCCCATGTGCAAGTAAAAACTAGTTATTAAAAAAAATAGCAAACAAATTACTGGGGCAATAGTGCATGCACACTGCTTACAGACACAATTAGGAACCCCAAAATTCAGCGATATATAAGCAGTTTTCTACCACATTACATATACAATGAAAGCCAGGATGCCACGGGCCTTCCAGGCCACCTGGGCACACTGCTGGCTCATGTTTAATTGATTGTCAAGCAGTACTTCCAGGTCCCTCTCTGCTTTGCCACTCTCCAGCCACTCTTCCCCTAGCTTGCAGAGCTGCATGGGGTTATTGTGGCCAAAGTAAACCATTATGAATTATCAAATTTCACCTTCCCTGTATGTTACCAGCAAATTTTCTATGGAGGAGAAGTGAGGGGTGAGGGCTAGGGAGAAGAAGTAATAACCTTACCTAACCCTAGTGGGAAAAGGCTATTTCTTTACTCCATCCACATCCTACTACCCTCTTTTTCACACAGAGCCTGCATTGAGCTGCTTCAACTCAGTTTCTTCTATCAGAGACTTTAAGTAAATTTATTTACTATTAAAGAGAAAGTTTACAAAAGAGTGCCATATTACTACCCTTCACTCCCATCTTTTCAAGTAAAACAGTTTTGTAAGAGTGTGGACATTGTAGAAAGAACTGATACAGCTAGAAAAACAAATGCACAAAGGGATTTAGGTGTGCAAGTGCATCCAAAGCACTCCAAAACCTGTTTCACTTTTCTTCACTGTTTCATCCTGCTTAAGAACATGATTCTTGTCTTTCAAATAGTGCCTTTTATATCCTTAACGCATTATAGCTATAGCCTGCAACAATAATGCCTCTCCACTGCCTAAAAAGCAACTTGAAAAACTTTCATGACATCTACCAAGCTGGGAACTTCTCCAGAGAAGATAGAGTAGCAGTTGTTAGTACGAGCACTTACTCATAGTTTCTCAAGAGCTGGATGAAGTTACTAAGATGTCCCCTTTGCAAAACAGCTACTGAATTAAGAGAAGCTTTATATGACTACCCCTGGATGCATCTTTATATCATTGACTTCTACAGGACAAACATTTTAACAGGAAAAACTCATGTTAACTCTGATAACATGAATAAAGCAGGAAAAACAAGCGAGAGGGAAGTGGACCACAGTCTTAGAAGGCTTAGAAAAAGCACTATTAGCAATCTCCCAGCCACTGCATTTGATCACTCACACAGTATTTATTTGCTCTCTCTCTCAGAGACAGCTTTCATATTGCCATTGCCCCTTTTGAGCAATGGGGAGGCAATGTTCTCCCTAAAAATTTTAACAACAAAAAATATCTCAGAACCAGGCAGTCACATAGGTTAGAAGGGACCTAATCAGATTATCTATCCCAACCTACGTGGTCAAGCAGAGTGAGCTACTAAAGATTGCCCAGCATCACACGCAGTAATGTTTCGTCACCTCCAAAGATGGAGATCCTACAACGTCTGTGGGAAACCTGTGTCAGTGCTTAATTACTCCACAGTGGTCTACATTTTTTTATGGAAATTAGACAAAAAATTGTTATGGTATCTAAATAAAACCAACATGAAACTAACCTGATTCCATAAAGATTCCAAACAGCTTCATCTCCATCTTTTTCCAATTTAAGAGCTTGAATTTGTAGTAATTTTGAAATAGTTTTTACTAAACCATGCACGTTCCTGTTGACAAAAAGAAACATTAATGTCAAATATGTAGTTACATTAGTTGAATAGTCCATAAAAGGAGGAACCCAGAACAAAAATGACAGCCTTGAGTTCTCCTGAAGGACCTTCTCACATCTGCCTATGCACTTGCCCACTACTTTTGGGCAAGTAGTATATCCATGCCTTTTTTTTTTTTTTTTTTCTTTTTCATAAAATAAGAAAAAAAGCTGTGAGAATTAACTCATCAATTTAAATTTGCTATCCCTAGCTTAACTGAAACTTATGCTTTTTATATGTTAATAGAAAATCAGCTCTTCTCCAAATTCAAGTACATAGGGGAAACATTCAGCATGGTACACAAATTTCAACCATGCCACTATTGCCTAGCAAGAGAAATCACACTATCAGAAAAGACACTTTAGACATCTACTTTGTGCTGAGTTTTGATCTTGGGAGCCAAGGACTATAAAAAATAGTTATATATAGATATTTTAACTCCTGTGCTGTTTATTTTACCATTCAGGAAAGTTCAAGAAACACCAGTATTTCTGGAATTTTGATAGGATTTCCCACACTGCCTTGGAGAGACATCAATGAAATTAACAAAGTCCACCACAAGGGGAGAAAAAAGCTCTGTGACCATGCAGCAGAGAGATCAAGAAGTCCAGAGCTTATCACTGAGCATACAGAGACAACTTTCAAAGTTTTTCTGTCCTCTTCATAATTAGGTCCTTCCCTGGCATTTTTGACCTGACCATATCTAATCCAACCCAATCCCTTCCCAAACAGCCCATATTTCATAAAGAAACACTCATGAGGTGAAAAGGTAGGAGAGGACCACGGCTCATTCTTTGATTTTTCATATACTACATGCTATACAATTGCATCATCTTCCCCTAAAAATCTATCAGATAGCATAGTCCTCAAACTAATAAACCATAATTACTCCTCATTTTATACACATAATGAACAGGAAGAGCTAACTCAACATACAAGTAGGAGATTGGCACCTTGCAAAAAGTTTCGTCTATCACACAGGACAAGAAAAGGAAGGAAAAAGAAGCTGATGGGTTTTTTTTCTTGTTGTTGTTTTGTTGGTTTGGTTTTTTTTCGTTTTACCGTTTCCTCTTTTTCCTTCCTAGCAGGAAAAAATGTGAGAAATCTATTTGATCTGCAATTTCACTTCTTCATCAGTGAATGGCAAAGTGCAAGAACTCCTACTACAGTAAGCTGAAAACAAGACATTATGCATAATTTACATAACCCTCCAAAATGACAAACACACCATAATTCTCATTTAGCACCAAACTATGATCCTCATTCCATTTATGAGCAATATGAGATGTAGTCATATTAAAGGTTTGGCACAGAGTGTGGTATGGTCTACAAACATCTTCCTTAATTATGAATGTCCAAGGTAACATTAAAATTTATATTTGTTTTGGATCCGCGAAACAAAGTCCAACCTTGGGAGGGCTGGGTGCAAGCAGACTTTATCTGGCAATTGACACAAGCAAAACTATAGAGCCAGGCAAAAGAGGGAGAGAGGAAAAGAAGATATAAGAGAGAGAGAAAAGTGGAGAAAAGGCTAAGAAAGTGGGAAGAATGAATGAGAGGGAGGGAGAGGAAGAGGGAGGGAGAGGAAGAGGGAGGGAGAGGAAGAGGGAGGGAGAGGAAGAGGGAGGGAGAGGAAGAGGGAGGGAGAGGAAGAGGGAGGGAGAGGAAGAGGGAGGGAGAGGGAGAGGAAGAGGGAGGGAGAGGGAGAGGAAGAGGGAGGGAGAGGGAGAGGAAGAGGGAGGGAGAGGGAGAGGAAGAGGGAGGGAGAGGGAGAGGAAGAGGGAGGGAGAGGAAGAGGAAGAGGGAGGGAGAGGGAGAGGAAGAGGGAGGGAGAGGGAGAGGGAGGGAGAGGGAGAGGGAGGGAGAGGAAGAGGGAGGGAGAGGAAGAGGGAGGGAGAGGAAGAGGGAGGGAGAGGAAGAGGGAGGGAGAGGAAGAGGGAGGGAGAGGAAGAGGGAGGGAGAGGAAGAGGGAGGGAGAGGAAGAGGGAGGGAGAGGAAGAGGGAGGGAGAGGAAGAGGGAGGGAGAGGAAGAGGGAGGGAGAGGAAGAGGGAGGGAGAGGGAGAGGAAGAGGGAGGGAGAGGGAGAGGGAGGGAGAGGGAGAGGGAGGGAGAGGAAGAGGGAGGGAGAGGAAGAGGGAGGGAGAGGAAGAGGGAGGGAGAGGAAGAGGGAGGGAGAGGAAGAGGGAGGGAGAGGAAGAGGGAGGGAGAGGAAGAGGGAGGGAGAGGAAGAGGGAGGGAGAGGAAGAGGGAGGGAGAGGAAGAGGGAGGGAGAGGAAGAGGGAGGGAGAGGAAGAGGGAGGGAGAGGAAGAGGGAGGGAGAGGAAGAGGGAGGGAGAGAAATTGCAGATGTCCCAGCATTGCAGGCCCTCAGAAAAGGGGAGTAGCCTCCACCCATCCACTAGTTCTTAGTTCTTATCTCTTTCTGTGTGTCACCTCCTGCTCAGCTCTGGCCAGTTCAGGTTCTCCACCCCAGCCATGGCTATTCACTGTAAAATCATTCTTTTGACACAATTTCAAATCAGTGAGGTCAGACTCTCACAGACATGCATATGTTTATACTTTAAAGCTAAAGCTAAAAGTCTGAACAAATTTAAGCAATTTCTATTAAAAAACAGGGATACGCTTGCAAGTGCCTTTCTGCTGGTTGCCACTGGCAACTAGATTCGTATTTTCTTTATTTTAGAGAAATTGTGTAACAAGCAGTGCAAAACAGCAGAGCAAACCTGGATAACAATCTGGCAGGGAACTGGACAACAAACAGTAGGCTACAGTTCTAAAAGTGTAAAAAAAAAATAGTATCAGCACTGAAACAAATGAATCTGAAATTGTCAGTTTAAACAGCTCACAAGGCTGTTTAACTACAAACTTCTGTGGTTAAGCTATCTAAACACTGCTTTGCAATCCACAGTGGATGTGGTTTGAGTTGTGGCAGCCTGGGGGCAGGTAAAGAGAGAAGAAACCAAATATAAAATGTTCTTGGGTGATTTGCCAGCACTTACTATAGCAATCAGTAATATATTCTAATTTCACACATGGGAAAATTAAGAATGGTGTAGAAACAGGGCAGATCCAAGCCCTTTCAACATGTAACTCTGATTTGTTTTTTATGGTTAGCTCAGTACTAAATATCCCATTTAAAAGTTTTGATTTTCTAAACTACAAAATTGTATTCACTTTCATTTCCTTACTAGACTCTGATACTGTAACAAAATGGTAACTAAAATCAGAATTTCACATTTCTTAATCTGCTAAGCACAGCTAATGAAACTTTTCCTCCATCTTATCCCACAGGACTCAGCTACTCAGTCTAAGAACAGGTGCTTTTACTTCTTAGGTACCAATGGATTTTCTTCCCTTAAACTCAAACTGAACCAGTAAAATTTCATCATTTGAAGGACAATGGTTTGCAGGAATTTCTCATGAAACATATTTAGAAATCCCTTCCGAGGGATCATAATCACCTACTGTGATTTGAGAATCAGCATCCTGACAGCAAGATTCCAGCTGTAAACAAGTCACAGGGAAACAGCCTTTTTAAAAATACCTTATTTCTTTAGTATTTCACTGGTATACTCACACTGAAAATTACCTTTGGCTCAGCCTGACCTCAGCATGAAGCTGACTGCGTGAAGCTTAGAAGGAGTGAAAAACACATCTTGAACCATGGTTCTCGCAACCTCTATCCTGAGCCCACCAGCATAATGCATCACTGGTGTGGCATTTCTAGCTTGGCTAAAAACTCTTAACATTCTCCAGAAGGGAATAAGAAGGCTTAGTGCAGAAAACCACTCACCTGCCAAAAATCAGAAGAGACATAGATAGTCCAAGGAACTTTATAGGAGAAACATCTTACCAACCATAATTTGACTTCCCACTTAAAATTTTTACGCACAGAGTCTTTTTCCTCCACTGCACAGTCTAGCTCAAAACACCATTTTAAGATCCAGGCATTTCACGTGCAGAATTTTCTAAGATGAAGTAGCTGCAGAGCTAGGTTACAAAGCCTCATCCAACCTGACCTTAAACACTTCTGGGCAGGGCATCAACAACTTCTCTAGGCAACCTATTCCAGTATCCTGCCACTCTCATGATGAAGAATGTTTTCCTAATATCTAACCTAAATCTATCCCCTTTCAGTTTAAAACCATTACCCCTTGTCCTGTCATACTCTCTCTGGTGAAAAGACCCTCCCCAGCTTTCCTGTAGGCCCTTCATGGACTGGAAGATTCTCTAAGGCCCCCCCAGAGCCTCCTCTTCTCCAGGCTGAACAGCCCCAACTCTCTCAGCCCATCGTCGTAGCAGAGGTGCTCCAGACCACTGGTCATCTGCTTCTCCATTGTGGACATGCAAAGCAGTCACCTGGAAAACAAACACCTACACTCCTTTTGAAGCTTTTTGTAGTCCAATTCCTGGCTACATCTGTCTGTCACTCATCGAGTTTGGACATCTTGTTGTGTGATTTCTTCCTCAGCAGACAAGGAAACAAAAGCCATTATTCCTAATCCCCACCCAGTCTTATGGTGACTCCATTTAGCAATTAGTTACTTGGACAAACTGATTATGAAGTTATTTCTCTCCTCAATAATGGAAATTTCTGCAATCTTCTTCCCCGTCCCATGAGAGAAGGAACAAAACAGGGCATTGCATTGATTTCTGAGGTTCCACAGATCAACACTCAGTGTTAGTCTGATCTGCTAGCAAATTTAGGTTATTTTAGGTTATATCTGTTAGCAATTTAGAACACTATGAGTTCTTAAGTCAGACCCACACCGTCACACTACCAAGAGAGAAGCAAGAATCTTCAGCAGACTGGCAAGGCAATGGCAGTCATAAATACAACAACTTATTTGAAGATAGTGTCATTTACTGAACCTTTCCTCTTTCCCTGTACTTACAAAGTAAAATGCAAGGACTGACGACAAGCTGCCAAAAGACACAAAATCAGGCAACCAAATATTACCTTGCTGAGGGAATTAGGTTGAGAGCTCCATGAAGAACATAGTCAAGCTCAGCATGTTCCTCTGCAACAAGTGCCACCAAGCCTTCAGAGCAGGCTGTTCGCAAGGCAGCATCCTCACTGCAGCACTTCTCCCAGAGCAGGTTCAGAGCAGGGGTCTGAAGTCAAAACCGTGAGACACAAGCAATGAGAAGGCTGGCACTGATTTTTTTCTTCATTCATCTCAAGCACACTTTTAAATAAAAACCAGCTCAACAGCTTCTCTGAAGTCTTAGAAAGCAGAAGAGATAAAGCTAGGGTACAGATCTTACGCCAATAAAGGCCTTTCCCAGGACAGTTCCTGCTTTTATGCCCCCTGCTGCCTATGCAGTTTGAGAAAAATTAAGGCTTTTTTTAAGCTTTTTTTAAGCTCTGCCTATGCAGGTAAGCTACCATCAATTTCACTTTCCTTAAAAAGATCAAGATGTAACTGGAGACAACTCACAGACTGCTAAGTCAAGCTATGTCTACAGCAAGGCATATTACAGCATTATCTCCATTTCCTACTAAGCACTAAAAGATTTCACAGCATTCATCAAAATTGCTGCTGTTTTCATGCTAAATTTGCACTCATAGGTTAGTTTGCTGACTTCATAGCTCCAAATGAAGAAAATGTTTTTAAAAAACTGAACACCGCGAAATGCTCCCTCATGAGGAGGGTCCCTGTAACGTCAAAGCAGCGCAAAGTTTTGCTTTGTATTTTAGAAGCTGTTGCTGTGTTTCATTTTAATACCTTCATGGGGTGGCAAATGAGAAGAGTTAGCTTTGTAGCTCAAAGCAGAACACCAGTTGGGAACATGAATATGAACAGGACTGTTAGTAAACTTCTGTTAGAGAAACTATACACCTCCATCTTTCTCTCACATCAAAACTCAGCACTTTCTACATTTGGTTTTGCTAGGCTAGGACATGGAGGTTGTTTACAACTTCAGACTGTGAGGAAAAATCAAAAAAAATCAATAATTTTTGCTTACTTTTATACTAGTAAGTTTCTGTCAATCACTCACCAATGACACTTCACTTGCAGTAACAAATAAACTCAAATAAAACTCTCCTGAAGTGAGCACAGGCAAATGTTGGTATTCTGCACAATTCAGACTTCTGCCATTAAGACTTCTGATGGAGGTAAAACCACTCTTCTGATTCCAGAAACTATAGTGTTTGCCTCTAAGCACAGACACGGTGCTAACTAACTTACTTAACTTCTAGTATTTATTAAAATGGAGAATGGGAAATCAGGGAAAAACAAGCAGATATGGATGCGAGAGGAGACACAAGTGAACAAATGGCACAGACCTTGTCAGACGCCTGTCTGATCTTCTGTGAAGAGACATTTTCTTTCAGTACTGCAGCAATCAGATGACTCACCGCCTAAAAGAGAAAAAGAAATAAGAAACGTGCAGATCAAGCATTGTTTTTCAATTCTCCATTAGGAAGAATTTACACTGCTGTTGCACTCAATCATTTTGATGCAATTAAAAATGCCAGACATACTGGTATAGAGGCTGAAATACATTTTAAGACTAAAAATCTCCATAAAGCAGGCATACTACTTTTTACTGTTACCCTGAGGCAGAAGAGAAGCAAACTTCCATAGGGCTCCATGTAAATCCAAGCATCTCTTTGCATAGAACCTTTTACAAGATAGGAATCGAATATGTCCTCAGGAATTGCAGATACTTCAATGAATTATGGTAATAGACATACACAATTCCACTGTTCTACAGATCTTAGTGTACTAAACAGCACTGGTAATTACTAAATCCCTTACTTTAAAGAGTAGTAACTAAGAAAATCAAGAGAGGAAGTGGAACACATAAAAGCTAAGTAACTTGCCCACATTTTTGTATTTTAAGTTTTGCTGAACACTGATGATAAACACAGTATCATACTCTAAAATATTTTACATACCCCCTAGCATACCTACTGCCAGAAATCTTTTATTTACTTTGAAAAAGGCATTTCAAATTTACAGTATTCGTCATAAAGCTATTATTTGGCAGAGATCATGAACAGGATTTATATGTTCAAGGTTCCCCAAAAAAAACCAAAACCCCCCCCCCCAAAAAACCAAAAACACCCCACTTCAGTTCTAAAAAACAGGATATGTTTGATCATTTCAGGTTTAAGATTAAGTGCCTTTTCCTATTAGAATGCCTGATTTCCTCAAACTGCCTTTAAAAGTCTAAATGTGGACTGAAATACTGAATTACCTCCAATTACCCTTAAAGGCTTCGGGTTGTTTGAATCCATGCTTTAATTTTCTGACTCTCCTCTAATGCCTTACTCTATCTTGTTCCATTATCATTGATACTGCCACAGAGCATACAATTTCTGTGAGACAGACACCTTTTTACAGTAAGAGGAAAAAAATGTTTCAGATTATCAATGTAGCCCCCATCTGGCTGCATCAACTCTTCTGTGGTAAAGACAGATCCTAACTTCTGGAAAAAATGAATCAGGAAAGCAGCATCTCTCTTATATTAGTGTATAAAGAAACAGGAACAAATTATTTTAAATGTTTTCAGGTTCTGTCCCCTCTGAATATTTTTTTATACTTCATTTAGACACTACTTGCTAGCCTGACATGACAAACAGTAGCACTGTCAGATAACAATTCATATATCAAGGAAAGATGACAGTTTGCATCTTCCTACACTGCAAGGATTATGTCTTTCAAAGGTTTGGATATGTAATCTAAAATATTTGATTTAAAAAGACAGTTTATTATTTGGGAATCTTACTCCCTTGCAAACAGAAATAGGATATGGGATAAAGTCAGATACTCTTATCTGTTTCTCTGCAGTTATCCCACTGCAAGAGCAACAACAGCGGGATTTGATCTTTTTTAGTGCTTTTACCAAATGATTCTTCTATTATTTTTTCTTTTTCCTGATTATGAGGAACTTCAGAAATTAATTCATACTCATATCCTTATAACACGTTCTTTACACTGGAAAAAATGCTTATCAATAAAAAGTAGCTTTTGCAGTGAGCGACAGAGGAAAGTAAAAATGTTGATTAGCCCACTGCATTACAAGAACTTGAATCACCAGTAAAACTTTTTGACCTATGAAACTATCCTAAAGTTCCTCACTTCACTGATCCTTGTCTGTGCAGGTTACATGCTCTGCAGAGCAGATGTCTTGGTTGGTCCCAGAAAGAGAAGACGACATCTGTCACAACGCTGAATCCTGGCCTGATAACAGTTTGAACATTACAGCCTGATTTTCAGGGGTCACAGAACGGAAATGGAAACTAGCAAAACAACCAAAGCAACTCAGCAGCTCTTAATGATGTGCAGCTGTAGTAATGAGCCAAGACATTTCAGAAATACTTGTACCATGGGTGAATTCTTCTGCATTGAAGGAAAATGAACTGGTTCAAAGATGCTGAGCCCTACCAATCCAGGCTAGTAGCAATGTAAACTCTTCTTCAGCACAAGACACTTCACTAGACCTTAGACAAACTCTAGCTTTCAGGGATATGATGTCCTCTCCTAAATGCAAAGCTGATCACAAGAGGACTTCTGCATCTCTCTTTGAAACTTAACTGTAGACTGTGCCAAACAGAACAGGCAACAGAGACATCAGGTTGCATGGACTGCATTAGCTCTACTTAATCAATCAGACAAATTACTATATATTTAACCCTGAATACAAAACAGGAAGAGGAAGAAAGCAGGGGCTAGCACTGATATCACAACTGAAGAGATAAAATTTTAATACTGAAATGAGAGATAACAAAAGCAAGGAAAGTGTTTTTTAAACATAGCCCATCACTTCCTTCCTTCCTGGCCCTTAAAAGTACCATGATAAACAATCTACGCACATAAGAGAATTTCACATGAACATTTTCAGGAGCCATTACACAGATCTTAAAATAAAGGGGATTGGTCTGCTAAACACAGTGGAGCTGTATACAGTTACTCTTTGATGACAGACAAGACTGCAGTAGTTCATTAGTTCTCATCAACAGGAAGAAAACAGATCAATCCTCAAGACAGTTCTATGAAGTATTGTCAAGTATTTCGACCCCACACATGACATCTGTACCTCTTGGAGTCTCTCAGGATCACAAGGTCACTAAAAAACATCTGGCCCCACTTAAACCTTCTAGTCCTGGAAAGTTTCTGATTTTCCTGCAGAGGCTCTACCATCATTAGCAATTATGTACAATGTTTGGATTACAGAGAGGGCAATTAACATTTGTTTGCAACCTAAGATAACTCTGCTTCTATGGTTTTCTGCATTTAAATCAACCCCTCTTCCTCCTGCCTGCACTCACCCCTACAGGGAAAAGAAGTCTTCCTTATCACTTTTTTTCCAGTCAGGCAGCAGACTTTGAAACACAAGTTTCTACAGACAATTCAGTTTGTTCAGTTTTTTCAAAAAACATTACCTGTGACTGAATAACCACATTAGGAAATTCAAACCGCTTCTTGATGTCCTCCAACATTTTGGCTCCGTCATGTGGCACTAACTCTCACTCTGTATGAGAGATTAAGAAAATATACTTAGGACTAGGAAAGAAAGCATGCAACTAGCCAGAACAAAAAACCAAGATTTATGTAGCACTTAGCAGCAGATGTAAGCATTAAAGCATTTTCTTCCCTCTCCTAAGCCCACCATAACACCTTGCTTTATAGGTTTAAAATCAGGAAATGCTGAATACTTTCACACAAAGAACGGGTGACCAACGATTCTTAGAGCAAATATACAGTTCCATATGACACAGAATATAGGAACTCTGAATGCACTGACTGTTGAGAGCATTTTAACTATCTACCATTGACTTTAAAACGGAACAGCTCAAGAGGAGTGGCAAAATTTTCCATACATCTTCCATTTATTTCATACAGAAATAGAAGCCAAACAAACAACCCGCCTGTGAAACTGCAGATGGTAACTGCAGTTACGGGCTGGAATACCTGACAAAAAAAACCACAACCCTGAAGTTGGGATATGCAAGCACCCACTAGCACACAGAAACCAGTTTATGAAGAGAAATAAAAAATTAGCTTAATATGTAGCACACCAGTGTTCAGAATCTTGCCATTTATTTTCAGTAAGACAGAATTAAACTCCCGAAACAGGCAAATGCAGCACATATCACAACAATTACCATTCAGAGTAGGAAAACTCAAAATTAATAGTTACAACCTCAATGAATATAAATTCCTGGCAGTTAAATAGCAAAATATTCTCATATACTTCTGAATTACATTTCTGAAGGTTTAAGAGGGGAAAAAAACCCAAACAAACAACAAACCAAACCAAACCAAAAAAACCTGCTAACTGCACTCAGAAGTATGCCAACATGGACTTACATTATTTTAGAATAGATAGAATTGTATGTTAAGAGAATAAGTGCCCATACAATGAATGAACACCTATTAAACTAGGGGTGACATCTTCCTTTTTTAAAAAAGCAAATATGATTGCTATAGCAAACAATTCCAGACAAATCTAGATCTGCTGAGCTAGTAATTACTGCTGCATAATTCCAGTGAATCTAGATGCATTCAACCAATTTCTATATTCCAACTGAATCACACAAAACAGCCCCCTCCAGTTCTACCTAGCAAGCAGCAAGATTATGTGAGGTTCCTTCCTGGGTAGTTTTGACACCGACACACTGGCATTATATGCTATCTACCAGCACAACATTCTTATTATTCATATTAAAAGCAGAAGCTATGCTAGAGGAAGTACAGTAGATACTTTCAATGGAAGCTCAACTCTAGTTACTCCAGGCAGACTAGAAGTCTATTGTCTCCTGGTCCACCCAGAATCAATTCATCAGTTTCTATCAATCTAGACTAAATGTCTGCAGTATATTTACAATGCAATAGCAGTATCAATGCAATGTAATGAGTTTAAACACTATCTGAACAGTTCTTCAGCATTCACACTTAGCAAATGCACTTATGTGTGCATATGGAATGTCTGGAAATTTTACAGGATCAGTGGATAATTAAGGCTGGCAAAGACCTAAGGACTTCTCTAGCTCAATCTCCTGTTCAGAGGAAGTTCAGCCATGGGGTCACACCAGGTTGCTCAAGTCCATGAGGACTTGAAAACCTCCAAGAACAGAGAAGACTGCACCTTATTGAGCTGTTCTGATGGATAAAAGCTCTCTCTTCAACACTGTTGAGAACTTTTTTGCCATGTGAATAGCCTGGGTGCATCTCCTTCACTCCCCTCCCATGGGCTCCAGGGCTACTGCTAGGTGCCCCCAGGGATATCCTTTGTCCCAGCTGAACCAGCCCTGGTCCCACCATCCCTACTTACAGGGCAAGGGCCCCAACCCCACTACCTCAGTGGTGTCTGACTTCATTCCTGCTGGTCAGTATCCTTCATATACCAGGAGTTTCAAAACTGGACGTGTCAATATGAGGCCTATTGAGTGCTGAGCAGAGGGATACAAACCTGGCTTCCCACACCGAGGATTTGCTCAGGGGGTTACAAAGGTGGATCAGCACTGCTCCATGCAGTCCAATTCTATTGGAGTACTAAGTGGATCCAACGAGAGGAATTAGAATTCCAGTCCCCTACAATAGTTCCCTAATCCAGTCCCTTACACTGGAAAGCCCAAATTCTGGGTATAGCACCCCACACACTGTCTCATGTGTGCCACAGAGAGAGGGGAACAATCACGGTCATAGATGTCACATTCTTACTCCTAGAGTCCAAGATGCAGCTGGCCTTCCTTACAGCCACACTGCACTGCTGACTCGTGTTCATCTTGGGGTCTAATACCTGCCACTAGAGTCATTCCTGTAGTCCTGCTTCTTAGGTGGCCAGCCCTTTCCTGTAATGGTCCATGGAACTGTTTTATTCCAGATGCAAGACCTTGCATTGCTCCATGCTGAACTGCAACAGGCTCCTGTCAGTCCATGTCTCTGAAGTGTCTAGGTCCACCCGACGAGCACCCTACATACCAGTGCTCTGAATGCCTTCTACAAGTCAGTGCTGTCCAAAAATTGCTGAGTGCCCTCCATCTCATCATACCAGACATCAATGAAGGCACAGCCTAGATTTGGGACCATTACTGATGCCTGTGGGATACCAGTACTTGCCAGCCTGATAGACCCTGCACAACCAATCATCACCTTTTTGGCCCAACCAGCCAGCCAGGTTTCAGATGACTACATTGGACACATTGGCAGTATTTCACTAATCTAGTGGTAGTGAGATGGTAGTAAGACTGTATCAAAGGTCTTGCTAAAGGACCCAATATTCACTGCCCTTCTCCTGTTCACAGCACAAGTAACTTCATTGTAGAAAGCAATGAGGTTGATCAGGCACACATGATTTGTCCTTCTTAAATCCATGCTGACTGCTCCTAGTCATACCCCGTCTTTCTTGCATTTAAAAATGACTTCTACAAGAATGCATTCCTCAGCCTTTCCAGGGACTGTTAATAATATCAACTGGCTTCTAGTCAAACAAATCCCCCTCTTCCTCATGCCCTGAAATGTGTTCCAAGGGGATGTGTTCCATGATTTCCCAGATGCTTAAGTGAGGTTGACATGCCTGTTGTACTCCAAGCTGACCTTTTTGCCTTTTTCAAGAACAGGACAACACTTGCCTTTCTGCAGTCATTGCAGATCTCCATAACTTTCTTGCAGGCTAACAGAAAGCAACCTTACAAGGGCACTGGCCATCTCTCTTAGCAAAATGAAAATGTCTCACTTTTTCTTTCTCCAACATATACTATTAATGTAACAAGGTCCTCCTGTTGCCATTAACATCCCTTGCAAGATTCCATTTGCACTGGGCTTGGGCTTTACTAACACCATCACTCTATGCTCAAGCAGTATTTCTAAACTGGGCCTCTGTAGACTGCTGCCACTTCTGCCTTCTCTATGCTGCCAATTTTGCACTGGAGCACACTGTACAGTCTTCCAATAAATCTAGCTGGTTTCTTGAGTAGTGGGACGATCTTTCCTTGCGTCTTATGCTGTGCTTTAGCTCTGCAAGCTTTCCTGAGGGCCTTCGCTCCTCAAAGATACCTCTGGTAGGGTCCTACCAAAGCATTGTCTGAGTAAGTGAAAATCTGCTCTCCTGAAGTTCAAAGTCTGTAGGCTATTAGCAGACTTTCTCATCCCTTTGCTTCCAGACTTTAGACATTTGCAACCGAAGGTACCACAAAGAAATAAAATATCGCACTAGGAAGAGGGGAAAAGCTGAATCCTCGGTTGAACAGTTGTTTCCCATTTCTGATCTGAACTTCAGAATTAGAAATCAAATAATTAAAAAATAATGCAATTCTTTCTCACTTCCCTGCCTCCAGAAATAAAAAATAATACAGGAATACTATAAAAGGGAATAATTGTCTTGCAGATTATTACGATAGTCCTCACCTAACAAACTGCAAAGAACCTTGTCAAAAGAACTGGTCTCAACAGGTATACAATGTCTACCAAACATCCCAGAACTTAACCCATGCATGGGTTAACCCAGCTGCTTATTTTAAGCTGTAACTAATTACATCTCTATTTTCCTGATGTCTCTGTTCTAAGACATATTTTTCCTATTCTCATCGCTGAAGAGGCACTCTACACCATAAACTACACAGATAAAACAACAACAACCCCAAACAAACCCTTAACGCACACACACGAAAGATAAAGAAAAAACAAGCCAAGGCAGAAGAAAGGAGTCCTTGCTTGTTTTCCCAACATTATCAATATGAATGGCAAGCCCCTGTACTGGATTGAGCTTGGCTGGCTGCTAGGTGCCCAGCAAAGCCACTCTTATCACTCCCTCTCTTCAACTGGACAAGGGAAAAAAATAGTGAAAGGTTAGTACAAGATAAGGACAGGGAGAGATTACTCAGCAATCACCATCACAGGCTAAACAGACTTAACTCAGGGAAATTAATTTGTTACCAATCAAATCAGAGTAGGATGAGAAATAAGAATAAATCTACAAGCAGCTTCCTTCTACCCCTTCCTTCTCCTGTAAATAAATTCTCTTACTCCCAACTTCTCCACCTCTTCCCTCTTTCATACTCTTCCCTCTTTCTAGCATGGAGTCCATTCCACTACAGAAAGTCCTCCACAAACTTCTCCAGAGCAGGTCCTTTCCACGGGCTGCAGTTCTTCAGAAACTGTTCCAGCATGGGTCTTTCCACAGGGTGCACCCCTTCAGGAACAGTCTCCCACAGGGTCACAATTCCTGCAGGGAACCTGCTCCAGCATAGGCTCCTCCCCAGAGGGTCACAGCTTCCTTTCCATGCATCCACCTGCTCCTGTGTGGAGTCCACAGACTGCATGTCAGTATGTGTTCCACTGTGGGCCTCCTTTGGCTGCAGGGGGAAAATCTGCCTTATCATGGTCTTGACCATGGGGAATCCCTACTCTGGCACCTGCAGCATCCCCTCCCCCCCCCCCCCCCCTCCTACTTCACTGCTCTTAGTGTATGCTGGGCTGTTTCTCTCACATATTCTCACTTCTCTCTTCCAGCTACTGTCGTGCAGCAATATTTTCCCTTTATGTATGTTACCACAAGGGTGCTACCACTGTCACTGAAGAAGGTCCGTCTTGGAACAGTGGGACCTGGCTCTATCAGACATGGGAAAAACTTGTAGCATCTTCCCACATAAGACACTCTTATATCCCCCCTGCTACTGGAAGTTTGTAATGTAAACTCAACGCAACATCCTGATGCTAAAAAGGACAAGTATTGCTAATAAACAGAACCAGAAATGGATTGTAATGTGATTACACCTTCAATTCTGGACCATACCGGTTTACCAAAAGTAATTATGACAGGATAAACTAAGGTAAACAGCAGAAAATGACTGCGGGGACTACGGAGCTCGCATTTTTCCTAGATATATTGCCTTTTGCTCATTGTTAAGGACTGCAGACTCAAATCGGTGATTTTACCAACCCAGCGGAGACCCCCACCACTTCACAGCTCCTCAAAGTAGCCGAGTTTAAGTAGAAAAGCAAACAAACAAACAAACCCCCCCAGCTGAGTCACGGCAGCGGTCCCGCCGATTCCGCTGCTGTCCTGAGGCTGTCCCGCAGCCCCCGTCGCGGTGCCATCCCCTCAGTCTCTCCGGGACCCGCCCGCCCCGCTGCGAGCCCGGCCAGACCCCGGCAACCCCCGGAGATGGCCCAGAGGGCGAGAGGCGGCTCCAGCACCGCCCGGCACCGCGTTGGCACCGCGCCCCAAGCACCGCAGGACCCCGCGGCCCTACGCCCTCCACCTCGGCGCCAGACCCGCCCCAGCACAGCCCCACCTCGCCTCGTTTCGCACCCCGTGCAACCCGACCGCCTCTCGGCCCTACTCCGGCAGGGCGGGGAGGCGCTGGCAGCCGACAGCCCCCTTTCGGCCGCCCCAAGGGTCGATGCGCCTGCGCGGCTGCTGGCGCCTGCGCGGCTGCTGCCCTGCAGAGTCCCGCCCGGGGGTGGGCGGGCACCGCGCCTCGGAATGGGGCGGGGGGCGAGCTGGGCGGTCGCAGCGTGGTTCAGCCAAGGCCCTGGGTAGTTCGGTGGTGTTAGAAGTGGTGCCAGCGTACTAAGATGGGTTTTAGCCACCAGGATGCTTCTACTCAGCGTGGAGAAGAGGAGGCTCAGAGGAGACCTCCATCACTCTCTACAACTCCCTGAAAGCAGGGTGTAGGCAGGTGGGGGTTGGTCTCTTTTCCCAGGCAACCCTCAGCAAGACAAGAGGGCACGGTCTCAAGCTGAGCGGGGAGAGGTTTAGGTTGGACATTAGAAAGAATTTCTTTACTGAGAGGGTGATCAAGCACTGGAATGGGCTGCCCCGGGAAGTGGTGGATTCTCCGTCCCTGGAGATATTTAAAAAGAGCCTGGATGTGGCACTCAGTGCCATGGTCTGGTAACTGCAGCGGTAGTGGATCAAGGGGTGGACTTGATGATCTCTGAGGTCCCTTCCAACTCAGCCAGTTCTATGATTCTATGATTCTATGATACGTTATCTGGCAGTGCGAGCGCACTGTGAGGGCAACCAGGATCTCGCCTGGTCCCACTGCCCGCTGAATCCGGCTGCAGGTTTTGGCCGGGTTTCATGTCTTGGAGCTCCGGGGAGAGTACTTTGGGTCCAAGCTTCTGTGCTGCCTGCAGCGCATGAATAAGTCCTCTAGCGCTGGGACAGATTTGGACGGCTCCTTCCATCCAAACAGAAATGGAGATGTAAATACAAAGACTTAAAACAGAAGCATTACAACTTGTGTTGGAAAGGCTAAGACACTTAATTAGGTATTGTCTAAACATGAAAAAAACAAACAAACAAACAAACAACACAAAAAAACCAAAACCACCAGGCAAAAATTTTTATCGGCTTCAAAATCACTGCAGAGTCTCTTCAGCCTTCTAAATGTTTACACAGGCAGTGATCAGCAGGCTGCAGGGACATCAGGAAGACACCAAGCGTGCAGAATAAATGAGCCTGCCTTTGCTGCATTTTATGCAGCTTCCTGAAAGGTAGAACAGTCAAATCTCAGGTGATGTATTTTGATGGGCTCCTCCCAGCTGGGCCTAAAGTAGTTGTGTTTTCAATTAGGATTGTTACTGTAACACAGAACAGCACTTACATTCCTGAGCATGGAAGCAACAGGAAACTTCTCCAAGTCATGTATATACAACATCAGAACAGCTTTCACTAAAAATAACTTCAAGAAAGGTCACAGGTATTTTGAAAGGAATTTGTTTGAAAAGGATTAGATTATTCTCTAATGTAATTCAGCTGTGAGATGGTTTGAGAGCAGCAAGTAGTCAAATGCTGACAAATGTGGAAAAAAAAAAAAAAAAGTAATAGTAGCCATTTCCATCTAATTTTTGTAAAGTTTATTGGGTTTAAAAGACTAGGGAATTGCTTAGTATATTGGTTCCAGGTCCACCAACTAAGCCATAGGCAGTTCATGGCATCTGAAGGGTGCTGTCCCTGCTTCCTTTCCATCAATGGGAAAGCACACACTGACACTTTAAAAGCCAGAAAAAGCCCAGAAGTTAATCACAGAACACTGTATTCTCTTGAGTTGCCTACATGTGCATATGCAAAGTAAATATGTCACATCTCATAGACCATGTAAACTGTTTGTCTTCTCCACGTGACTTTGCCGCCGTAACGTTTTGCGAACAACATGTACAAGTTTTTGTGATGTCATGTCTGGGTTAAAGAGGACCCAGATAAAAATCACCTGCAGCCATACCATCCTGAGACCTCCCAGGAGGTAGCTGCTGCTACCTGATACTGGGGACAGAAGCTGTTGCTATGGGGACGATGGGCCAGGTAATGCAAATGGACCAACCACAGTGCTCCTTCCTGTGGTGCTCAATATAAGATGGCTCCCAAAGAGCCCTCTTGGCTCTTCGGGGTGGTGTGCTGGCTGGGGTTCTGTTTGCTATGGCTCTCGGTCGGTTCCATGCTGCAGAAGAACAGTATTTGTGAAGACAGGTCACCTTCTCCTGCTTTCCCAAGTAGGACTGGCTTGGCTGCTCCAAGGCTGCTGTGGACTGTTACTGGGACTCAGACACCCCCATCTACAGCTGAGTCCAGTTTGGGACTTTTTTGCTCAGAGGGTAATCACCATCTGAAGGGTGTGGGATCCGTATTTGTATATATTTGTATGTCAGTCGCTGTTATCATTAGTATTCTACTACTTCATAAAACCTATTCTAGTTTTGCTTTTATTTTTTTTTTTCCAACCCTAAAGTCTCTCCCTGTTATTCACCTTTTTATCTGCTCCTGGGAGGGTGGTAGGGAGATAACAGGGAGCATCTGTTACCTGGTTGTTGGTTAAAACTGTGACATGTGGCTTCCAGCACATGGAAGCCCATGATGGGGTCACAATTCCCATTGCTACTAGAGTTGTAGCATCCCAAGATCAGCTAAAAGGTCCAGTGATGTATTTCAGCCTATTTCAAGGGGGAATGGAATGGAACAAAATGCAGTGTTCAGTCCCCTCTTCCCATTCCATCCTTTCTGCTTTGTCTAAGAGAGTCTTGCTCTTGGCAGGATGGTTGGTTATTGACCTGCCATGTGATACTTCAGTCCTCATTCTCCATGTCGTTTTTGAGACACGTGAGGAAATACACTGCTGTCTGAAGGGATTGGCCCTGATTTATGTGGCTTGGTACCCAGTTCTCTTAGTAACCCATGAGAGCTAGATTCAAAACTTGTGGAGTTGGTTGGTGAAATCACTGAATCTTAAATATGTTTTAAAATATTTGATGGTGTTTTATTAATAAGTATAGATGGCTATGTATTTGAATAAGTAGGAAGCCTTTATTAGTCAGGCTAGAGAATTAAAAGCTAAATGGAGAGAGGAGAGTCTGTGCTATAAACCGGGTAATACTTCTGGCCATTGCTTACTTAGACAAAAAAAACTTAGTGGACCTGATCGTCCTTAGGGTTGTGAGGTCTTCATGTGCTGAACAGATTAAGGGAAGACGGGGCATTTGTTGTGGGTATTCTAGTGTGGGTTCCCTATCCCAGTAAGTTTGACTCAGCGGAAGAGCTGCATAGCTGAGTGTTCCCCCTGTAGTGAAGGGTGCAAGTGGGATCCCTTCTTTCTGTACAAGGGAGTGGAGGCTGAGGTGGCAAAGAGAGGTGTCAGAGTCTTTTTCTGCATCTCAGGAAGAAATGCCCAGCAGCAAACGTCTTAAAAAGGAATGTAGATAGCAAATAAATCTTTTGTCACTTCAGGTACTAGAAATCTTGCATTGGGCCCCAGGTGGATTTTTATCATGACACATTCCACAAATCCCAGATGTGAAGAGAGGTTCCTCCTTTTTGATTGTTCAAGCTACTATACAATTTCCTTACAAGAAATAATTCTATTTATAAAGGGTGTTAGCATGATGACTTCAGGCAGAACTTTAGTTAAGGGCAAGGCCATGCAAGGCAACGTAATTGGCAGTAGTGATTTAGTGATTGGGAGCTACCTGCAGGCTCCTCGGTGCTGGCTGTGTTTGTCCTGTCTAAAGGGACCTGTGCAGTATATCACAGTCCTGACCCTGACATGCAATGCAGCACAGCACAGCCCTGCACCTGGTGAGGTCAGTTGTGATGTGGGTCTCTGACTCCTTGATGTGCAATGGTCTCCTGATCAGGATTCCACCGCTTGATCCATGTACACATTTACCTTTCCCCAAAATATTATAAACTACAGATTACATTAATAACATATGAGCTTCTCTGGCCCAGAGAACATACACGGCCTATTTAAGATCCCTGGCTGGGATACAATGTCTTACACAGGGCTCCCAGTACAGCTTGTCAGTCCCTGCCTTGCATCCTGATGTGGCAGAGGGCAAGTCACTCCCTGCTGCCACCACATCCAGTCTTGCAGTAGGAAGATATGGGGAGTGTGGATTCATTTAGTATGCTGCTGTGTTTTTCTCCCTCTTTTTTTTTTTTTTTTTTTTTTTTTTTCCCTGCCTTGATAGAGACTCTTTGTTTGTTGTCACATAGACTTTTAGCAAAGGAGCTTTCTGAAGCTGCCATGTTGCAGATCTTGCCTAGAGAGGGCAAGTGTGTCTCAGTAGCATTTTAACCAGGGAAACTTCTCTAGCCATATTTCAGCTCCATATTAAACCCAAGAGAGGAGACCTCTGGTTTCTGAGTACACTGCTAAATCTGCTATTTCCTAAACGAGCATTAACCAAGATGGCTTTCAATTAGATGAAAAAGGAGCATATAACCCTTTAAAATATTCTGATTCAGTTTATATATCTTGGTTCAAGAAGCACCTCACTGGAATGGCTTCATGCTTGGCATCAGGGTATGACATACCTTACCTGGATTAACTGACCTAATTAGTACCTAATTCCATGCACTATGTTAAAATGCTGAGTTTCGTGCATGGCATCTAAAGGTGTTGACATGTGGGGGTATTGAGTACGCATAACCCAAACAGTCTAACAAGGCTTTCCTTGCAACAAAACAACCCAACCCATCTGTATGAAAGTATTTACTGCCCTATTGTCTCGGTCTCTTTTCATACCATTTTTTTTTCTATGCCCAGATCTCAGAAGCAAGAAAAAAGTAGAAGATATCTCCAAATAGAGGTGCTTAATGTATGTATTTGTTTTGATTGCCTTTAAATTTCAGATCTTCTAGAGCCTGGGTGAGAAACTAAAATATATTTTCTGTATTTCCCTGAAGTTTTGTCTCCAGCTTCCAAGGTCTTCCATTCAAGTCAAGTAAATATTTGGGAGTTACAAAGGCAGCATCAGTGCTAAAGTCTTAATTGATTCACAGCAGTTTATAGCAGCTTCAGATTATGCTACAAACTCTGTTTTTTCTAGTCAAATTTGAAATAAATTTAACACTTCTGGGAGGTGTCCCCAACATTATTTCCTGCTGGTCTTAATGGGGCCTATCTGTAATACAGAAAACAATAAGAGAAAAATTCAGTTAGCTTGGATTGAGCTGCCAAATAGGTTTACTACCCTCCAGTTTCTGCAACAAGATCTTTTGTAAAGATTAACAAATCCATGAAAAGTGCCCTGTTCACTGGCCTGTGAATTCTCTTCCAGGAGAGAAACTATAGACAGGTGTTACTCTTTTTCTAGGACATTCTGAACTGTTTTCTCAGGGGACAGGAGGGGTGATGTGCTGATAATGCTCTCCTAAGAAATGTCAGAAGGTTCTCTTGGAAGCTTTTGTAATGTTTTTTGAGTTCTCCCAGTGAAGGTTATTACCCAAATGAACGTGTCTAATAATAGCCTAATCTGCATATCTTGTTTCTTCTGTTTTATCCAAGACAGAAAGCAATTCCAGCTTTAAAATGAAGCCTTAAAAATTAAGGAAAGGAATGAAGAAAGTCATGGTTTAGCACATATTGCAGAAATCAATAGCAGCCAAGCCTACCACTATTACAATCTGTTTATTTTAAGTCTTTTAAGCCTGATAATCAAATATAGTTTTATCAAATGGGTCTAGTCAGCTATGTCTTTAGCCTTAATTACTAAGATTAAGTCTTCATTAAAATTCATTAAACTTTTAGATGCAGCCGCGTTTGCTGCAAACAGTGGTCAGCTATGAAGGACTAGCACTGCATACAGAGCTTCCATGGACCTCAGCATTGAAGGTCAGTGTGAGTGTAGAACTGAACAAAAAATCCCCAATTTTTACCCTCAAAGCCAGCTGAGATTAATGGGAGTTAAATTGGTTAACAGTTGCCATGGAGGGCTCTGCAACCCAGAAGATTAGAAATGCCTTACTAAACCTTATCTGCAGCAGTTCGTAGATAAAAGCTCCCCTTGTATTACTATGAGCAAGGCCCATGGAATAGCTAGGCTGCCTGTAAAGGTACAGCATTTGCTTAGCTGAAGGGTAGTGTAGACATTTTAAGACATAATCTTGGTGAAGATGAATAGCTGTCACTGTTGGAGCATTTCAGTTTTCTGTAGATTGTACAGAGTGGCAGAGAGCACAAAGAGGTGTAAAAAGAAAAAAAGAAAAAATTCAAATGGTCTTTTCTCATCTGTTATTTTACTTGATATAGCTCTCTTTGCTTAACCAATATGAATTAAGACACTCATTTATGATTTCTAGTTTAGACATGCCTATAAAGTGAGTGCCACATGACATTATTTCATCCCTTCCTTCTGATTAGTTGCTCCAACAAAAATCTAATAAGCCCTCAAGTTAATTACACCTATCTGTAGGAGCATACTTCATGGCCTTGTGGGCAAAGAAGTGTTATTTCTTAGCTTCTAAAGCCCCTTTTATGCTCACTAGGGCTTTTTCCTTCATCTATCTGGTCATGGGAGATGACTGAAACTGACCATCTACTACTGAAGTCCTTGACTGGTAAAAAAGAGATAGAGCCAGTAGACTACTTCTTGCCATTGGTCTTCAGGCCATTAACAAAGCAAATCTGGGGTAAAATTCAGGCTGAATACACTTCTTTGTAGATTTTACTTAAACTACTTAACTATGTCATATGTTAACATAATGATTATTTTACAGAGGAAATAATGCTAAATGTTTGTCTGAGCATTCCTGAGCTGTATAACCAAATTGAATGAAACTACAGGGAAACTAGCCTTCAAATACAGACACTTTTCAGATGGGCTGAAATGGCTTTGGATTTGCAAGTATAATTGGTTTTAACTCTTTGGCTCATGGAGGCAAATGTCCAGATTGGAAATGCTGGAAGACAGCAGCTTGTTTATCTTGAGTTATCCACCCCTCTTCAGCTGTAGGCTGTTGTGTCTGGGTCACACACTTGCACATCTTCTCCTGTTACAGTGTCCTGTCTCCCTGCATTAGATGTTGAGATGTTCTGTGCAAGGTGGTTCTGTGTCACAGCATACAGACCCTCACCCTAATTGCTGTGGTTAGGGTTTCCCACACCTGCAGCTCCTATAGTTAACAATAGGAGAAAGAAACTTCTATTTTGCAAAGACTAATTTAAATTTTAAAAAATAATTAAAAAGGCACAAACCCTTTTGGAATGGATAAATTGCAATGTATCTTCAGATGTCCGGTGTTATATAGTTTCAGTTTGCTAGAATCATAGTATCATTCCTGTTGGAAAGACCTGAAAGATCATCCAGTCCAAACTTTGACCTGTTTCTACTACCCTGGCTCAACCAACCCTCTGCTAAACCATGTCCCTGAGCAACATATCTAAACAATTTTTAAACATGGGATGGTGAATCAACCACTTCCCTGGACAGCCCATTCCAGTGGTTAATAATCCATTCTATAAAGCAATTCTTCCTTTCAAGACAAGAGGGCACGGTCTCAAGTTGTGCCAGTGGAGGTTTAGGTTGGATATTAGAAAGAATTTCTTTACAGAGAGGGTGATCAGACATTGGAATGGGCTGCCCCAGGAAGTGGTGGATTCTCCATCCCTGGAGATATTTAAAAAGAGACTGGATGTGGCACTCAGTGGTAACCGATGGCGGTAGTGGATCAAGGGTTGGACTTGATGATCTCTGAGGTCCCTTCCAACCGAGACGATTCTATGATTCTATGATTCTAACATCCAACCTAAGCCTCCCCTGGCCCAGTGTGAAGACCAGTGGTGCACCTCTGACTTTATGCAGTAACAAAAAAAATTAAACCGAAAATTAAAAACTCCTAGAATTTGACCCTGAGATCCTGAGCACTGTTACCTGCGTGGAGCTGAGAGTGTTTTCACAGTTGAAAGAAGGCTTTATGTATGGCCGGAGAGCAGTGAGAGCAGGGTCCCAGAGCATCTGGACAAGAAGAGTTGAAGAGGCTGGTGAGGTAGTCAGGGTTATCCACCACGCAGTTATCCCAGGAGAGTGGTCCTTAGTGATGCTGAGAGTGTGGAACCTAGCTGGGAAGCTGACCCTATGGGTCAGGGCCTGGAACAGCAAAGCAGGAGCCCAGGCAGAGGTTTGGCTGCACTGTAGATCAGGAAGGCCCTGGGTGAGGGATGCACTTAAGTGTGGTTTCTGAGCAAAGCAGGGGGGGGACCCACCAAGGCTCCTGCTCACACAGCTTGTTCCCAGCAGTCAGAGCCAAGAGTGGGGCTTGAGCACAGACATTCTAACCCCTGTGAGGAGAGGATGGGACCCAGCTTGCTATACATGGATTTCTGCTCCTTAATTCCTTTGATTTGCCCTTAGATTTGATGTGTCTGGTCATTGTTAAGTCGTTTATCTGTCTGACCAATCTCCTGTTGTTTATACATTTGCTGATTTATTAATCTGATTTTGGTTTCAAGCTCATAAGAACGAAAATTGCAAGCAGATTTGAATTGTTGAGGCATGAGTGAAGTTGAAATAAAGGAATCCCAGGAAACTTGTAATATTGTGCAAGTTCACTGTAAATATTTCCTTTCTGCATTTGAGGTCCATTATTCTTGATGACCTCTCATTTGATTCCAGCTTTCCTGTCAGAAAAGCTGTCGTTGGATTTAGAAACCCAACATAGCATCTGGAAAGTGTTTGACCCAAAGTAATTTCTTCCCATCTTGTAGGCTACTTATATTCCCTAATACTGAACTGATTTTTGAACCAAATTTGCACTAGTTATTCTGCTATTAATTTTAAGAAATGCCTTTAAGTAGTTGTTCGAACTACCTGAAGAATAGTCACATAAACCTGACAAATTGGTCTTCAGCTGCTTCAAATAAAGGTACTCCTGAAGTTTGTAAGAAAATCTCTATCTTTCTCTATAAACTCGGCTGTGCATTTGTGAACTGTGTCGTGAGAACTGACTGTGATCTGATAGAAAAGAACCTGCACTCTTCCCATGTGTTATATTCAGTTTGTATCAGGTCTCTCTAATATGTGGGATCAAAAGCACAGCTATGGTTCATAACTAAGATGGAGAAGTAACATTTAATACTAAATTCCAGAGCACTATTCAAATACTAATTCTGTTATTTTTATTTCATTTCACAAGTAGGAAACTCAGAGAAAAGAAAGGAAAAAAATTGCCTACAGCTTCATAATGAAACTACAGAAAGATAAAGTGAAGGTCAGAGATTTGGGTTAGTTCCATGAATTTTTGATCCTGCCTGTGTGCAGAGGGTTATACAGATGATCTCCTGAAGCTCCTTCATTTCTATGATGAAGTATTTTTACTTCTGTAGTATTTGGATGTGGGAAGGATGCAGAAATACGTGTATTTTTTTCACCAGGATGTGCTCAACATAATTTTGTCTGAAATTTATATTTAAAAACAAAAAATATGCTTTGCTCCAGTGAGTACTCTTGTACTTCCTGTGTGGCTAAGATGGTCTAGGCAGATCTTCAACTGCACCAAGAGTTCATAGTACATTTTCAGAAAAGATGAGTCCCACTGACAGGAAGACAGCTTTAAGGTTGAAGAGGTATTCTCTATTTTTCCAAAATATAGAAATATTTTCCAACTCTGCTTATTATTACCTAGACTATATTCCATTAAAATGGTTTTAATTGGTAGGTATGAGCACCCTGTGTATGTATTAATGTGTGGTAAATGGATACCCATTCATATTGCACTGCTTGACTCAAAGGTTTATGATCTGCTTCACGACATTTAGTTGGAGGCCAGTCAGTGATGGTTGACACCAGGAGCTGATACCAGGGTCAGTCCTCTAATGTCTTCAAGGGTGATTTAAGTAACCTCAGTTACCATCTTAAAGAGATTGACTTTCTTTGAGAAAGGAGATTCAGATTTTTAGAAATAAAGTCTAATATCTTTCAAGAAAACAAGAATTTACTTCAAAGTAAGAATGGGTGCTTCACATGCATACATAGTCATATATGAAGTTATGATCTCATTGGTGCTTTCTTAACATTGGATGATCAATGTAACAAGGTAGCACAATCTAGATACTTAGTTGCTCTCTGTGGTGGTTAATAATTATGAAAATTCTGTATTTGAACATCATCATCCAAGTGGGAAATTTAAACTCAGTAAGTGACTTCTGAAAACATCCTACAGCTTTAAAATATTGTTTTGAATATATTTCTGCAAATCCTTGAGGTCCCCTCACTGTCTACTTTTATATTCCCATCAGTTTCTGAAGTCCCCTGAAGCTGTTATTTTGAAATGTTAGATTGTATTATGGCAGTAACTTAATCAGTAACGATCTTCTGGATTCTACAGTCAAGAAAAAAGATTGCCAGCCGCAGCAAACAAGCCAGGAGAGTGAGATAGGAGTGACTTCAAAATGACAAACTGCATTCTGCTTTCACTTAACACAATGCAGCACAGCAAAACCAGAGGACGATTCAAGGAGTGCAATTAAGAACATGATTTAAATTGTCTTAGGCCTCAGATCCACTTCCAACATAGAAGTGTCGATTAAAAAAAAAAAAAAGTGTTTTCAACTTTTGCTCATTTCAGGCTACATGAGATTAAGATTTATTATCTTTGTAATGTACTTGCCTAAATGCCTGCTAGTCACCTGGAAACCTTCAGTTCTCGGGTAGGTTGTCTTAGAGCAACATGGCTGTCTGATGCTGCCAGTTGCAATTGTACAGGTGTGTCAGAGAAGGGGACTGAAATGTCAGCATAGGCACCTCAATTACTGGAATCGTGCTCTGTCACTCTTTTCCAAGAGCAGCACAATCTAGTCTGTTTCCATGGCTCAGGGTGAAGCTGTATTTGAGTCTGATGGATTACAGGATAGGAAACCAGAATGGCTTTTGTTCCTGTGTGCTTCTAACACAGGAGTTTTGTGAGTAGCTTCTAGCTTGGGGTAAAGGACAGAGCTTAGAATTCCTATGATGAGGACAACCCCCTGGACTGGATTTTATACCAAAACCAGAAGTGACATAGGCCTTAAAATGCAGAATTCTTGGGGTGATGTGCCACTATTTTATTTCTTCTGCGCAGCCAGAACTAGGAAACCACACAGAAGACAAGAATGTGGGAATTACTTGTGGGGCACGAGAAAGCCTCAATCAATGGTAGGGATTAAAATCTCTTTAGTCTTCCCAGTTATTTCAAATAGATATGCAATCTAGTAATTGCCACTGGGGTTAATGAGACTCTTCATTTGTTTAGATTTTTTCAGTGTGGGTTTGCAAGGCAAGGTTCGAATTTTAATATTCTTGTTGAAGTCCATTGGATTTCACCTGAACCACTGATACAAAAATTAAAGCTAAGAGCTGGTGTCAGCCTTTCATGGCAAGTTCTGAAACTACTTGTAGTTCATTTTACATAGACAATGCTAACAATATGAAAGGGACTGGCAGTATGAGGAAAGACTAATGACACGACTGAACTCACTGTTGAAAAAATGCTCAGTGAAACATACTATTTTTTCTTAACACTAAGATGGTTTTGTGTTTCAGACCTTTGCCTGGTAATTTATTTTGGTTTTTTGCCATCTTTCCATTTATTTTTTTTTTAATGACAGTTAATCTGATGACTTTTGTTTCATAGGCTCACAGGATTTACATTTTCCTTGTTTCTGTTTGAGGCTGCATTCCAGAACCCTTGAGATTTTAATCTCCTTATTAATACAGTCACTTGCTAATAGACACAGTAAATGAAATAATTTGTATTGAAATTATTTCTAGTGTTTGTTATAAGATCAATTATAACAGTTTAAACACCTACTCAGCCCAAACTTTCCATTTTAATTGTCCCTACAAAGTGTGGGACCACCTTACTCCTACTGAAAAGACGTTTTTTGAACATGCAGATTTTGATCCCTCTGCCTCAAGATCAGAACCCTGAAAGCAAATGTTTTATGATCCAACTGCTCCCCCCACAAGATTTGCAGGCCTCCTGGCATCCATTTTCATAGGAAACTATATTCCTTTTCACCCTAGTCTCTCAAGGGTTTCCTTGGGATGGAGGTACAAATGCAGAACGCTGATGAATGATGCATTTGGAAACTATTTCTCTTTACCTTTGAGTGTGTATATACACACATATATGTATTTGCAATTTGAAGAAGATAAAGTTGATAGCTTTGGTCCATTTAAAATATGCTGCATGGGCAATGGATAAGTGGGAAACGGATAAAAAGAGACAGCAGAGCACTGTAAGGTGGAAAATGCAGTATATCAGGACACCATGATTTTTGCATTTATATCTGTTGGAGAGCTGGAGAGTTTTATTTGAAATTGTAAATATATGGTAAAGTATGTGGATTTAATATCATATGGTGATGACTGTATTCTGATAGGAAATTCACTATGCATTGAGGGGTGCCTACCATTAGGAGTGCAGCTGCTCTGCTACTAAAATCAATTGAATTCAGTGGCCCACATAGAGATCATATGGAAGGGCTTCTGAAATCTTGATGGCAAGTGCAGCTCCAGCATCTGGTATTTCCACACAGCTTAATACTGCTTTGCTGCCTTCTCTGCCTTCATAAAAACTACCTCCACCTTCTTTATAATGCTGTGATTATTAACTGGCTCTCATATTTCTATATGATGAACAATCTTGCTTTGCAACTTACCCATGTGTAATAGTAGCTATGTCTCATTCAGATGATTTTTTTTTAGATTTCTTAATTATGCCTATCTAGCCCCTAAGGCCAGACTTCTGCAAGTACATAGATAATATATTCCTCGAATTTTCCAATGTTCTTTCATATTTGTCAAAGCATTTCTCATATTGACTGTTGAGGAAGCTGTGAATTTCAGTCTCTGTTAACCCATACTATCTTTGTTTACACATTTTTCCCCAATTTCTTCATGTTCTTTTTTTTTTTGGGGGGGGGGGAGGGTGGGTTGGGGAAGCCCAGGCTTTGTCCTCACTGTGTTTAACTGCTTGCCCACTTCATTCCTTATTTTGTTATCTTTGGTGAGGTAATTTAATCTCAATTGCCCACCCATAAAGTCGGATTAAAACTACTTTCTGAGTTACAGTGAGCATGACAAGTGGTCTATGACCAAGACATACCAGTAACCCTGCGTATAAGCTCATATCTTGGATGATGGTTACTTATGTAACCAATACAGTGGCCAGCATGAGGACCTGATGGAGAGTGAGGACAATGACAATTCCTTTATGCTCTTTGGTTGATTTCTAGCAGGGAGATCTTCTGTCAGGCCAAGAACTGAGAACATTGATTTCCACTGGAATTACTCCCTTGCACTTGTGATCAGACTCTTTCTTGCTTATTGCTGTGAAAATCCAGAACAGGTTCTCTGATGTTACACAGTCCTAAACTCAGTACAGAATTCCACTGTGTTTCTTTGTCTAGCAGGAGTATTTCTTCTAGGGGCTACCCCATTGTTAAGTAATAAAAAGCTAAATACTTCCTTGTTGGTCTCTCAACAAGACTTTCTGCTCTGAACAGATTTCCTTATGCATCCCCAGAGGCCTTGAATTTTTTTTTTTTTTAACTTACATGCTGCAATGCTGTGCATAACCGTCTCCATTTTTGCATTTATCTTTTGTCATTACTACATCCCTCTGAGATGGTTCATGGTGAGCTATAAACTATTTCATGTTGTTTTATAAAACATGCATCCCTTGCTCTTAAAGATCTTAGAGATCTTTTCCACTGACTAGGGGCTTAATATGTTACCACCTGAAGTGCTTATTTTCTATTTGATTTGTGATTACAAAATGGACAAGCCAATAAAACCTCAAAACAGGCACTCCCTTGGCCCAGGCTTCTTGGCATTTTTTTCAGCCTATGTAGCCAACTCAAGAAAAAGCCAATCCATAGAGAGTATTTTTCCATGATTTCCTGGCAGACAGAGTGGCAGTACAAAGCAACATATTCTTTTGTAGGTTCCTTTTAAGTTCTGACTCTGTTTCAGACCAGCATCTTAGCACTGTAATCCAAGTGTCTGGCTTGTGTCAGGCTATGATTTTATGTATTGTCTGCATAAGGAAATTAAAATACCTCAAATACAGAGAAATTCAGGCTGACAATATATTTGAAAGGCACTGTGGTTTCCTTTATAGCTAGTAATATTAGCTGCTCCAGCTAGATGCTTTTTTGAAACATGTAAAGCAAGGCCCATGTAGAAACCAGTATATATATTTGGGGAACAAAGTTTGAATTTCACACTGAAATTTAAAACAGCTGTGTTTGAAACACTGAAGACAGAACAATGTGTCCAAGAGAGTTGGGAAGCAGTCTTCTTTTTGTGATATAGGACATATCTGTGTAAGAAACTAATACAGAAAGACAGCAGTTCTTCTCGGCTGTGTGTGAGATCACCAGCAGTATGGCTGTGAAACACAGCTCTTCTTAGGTCAGGTGCAATGTGATACTGGCACAGCTATGCTGCTTCCACAGATCGTGGTGTATTGAGCAGAAATGTTGATTCATGTTCCATCTGAGTCAAAGATCTGGCATCTGTACATCAGGCTGCACAGCATGCTGTAGGTATGTCTGAAGGTGTTTTAACATAGGGACTGGGAAGCCTATAGCTGCATCAGCCATTTCAGCAGAGATAAAATGTGCAAGGGTTTTTGGCATTGCAGTAGCTGATAACATGAACCTTTAGTTAGTTAAATATCTTTAAGGACATGAACCAAGTGTCTCTCATTTTTCAGCAGCTGTATAATTATTCCCTTGCAAATGCAGTTTTGATAGTACCACCAGAAAATTGCTTTCACATTTATAAGTCTGTAGTTCTTTGAACCAGGGTCTTTACACTTTCATATGCAGGTAATTGCATCCATCTGCTGTAATGAGATCAAAGATTGGGTTTTTTTAACTGTTAATCCAAAATGATGAAAATAGTTGCACCAGTTTGTCACTTAACCAGCTCAAGACTGTTCTTTGATTCCGCTCCTGTTTGTGAAATGGATGGCTTTTTTAATGGCTGTAATTGCCTCACAATCCTTTCAGCTTGAATACAAATGCTATTTCTATTTATTTCTCTTTTAGTTTAAAAATTAACATTGCTTCACAACTAACAGTTATTAAACATCTGCCTCCTCTTTTTCAAATCTGAGCCTGAATCTGCAAATGTGTCTAAGTAATCATTACCCAACTGAGTGATTTCATTTATGTAGTTAAAAAGACTATTAGAATGAATAAATTTAGGTAACAGAAACATGTCCATCATTATGGTGATGTGAATAGAGGAAAACAGCTTGTATTGATTCAGTCCTGTTCTAAGTCAAGAGAGAAATGTTTTTGTCTAAATACATTAGAAATAAAGATCATCATAGAAGGACTCCAGAGAACTACTCACCTCCTCTCCTTCCTGTAGAATCCCAAGCTACCACACGGAGTATGAGTATGTGCCAGAAAACTCAGCTGTTTAAAGGCTTCTGAACAAGGGAATTGTCTTACTGGTATCTGTTAAGGATAAACGAACTTTCCAGTTACAGACAGTCTTACTTTATCTTATTCTGAATGGTAACACAAGCTAAAACTATTGAAGACAAAACCATCTTCCTTTGGTGGAAGACTTCTTCTCTCTTCTTTCCTGTTCCTTCTGTGGTTAAAAATTAAAAATTCAGCAACTGTAATCATACAGTGTAGAGGAGACTACTTCTTGGACTGCTTATCTTTTTATCTATCTAACTAGGATTGGGTTATCACCAGCTGCATTATAACTACCATAAAAAGCCCAATAACTCCTCTGTTTGTTTCTGCTGTTACCAAAACTTCTCTTTTGAAGTGGCCTGACTATAAAAGCTGTACTGCTCCATATACACTCTAATTCTGGTAAAACAAAAGTTACAAGAGATACAATAAAGTAACAGCACAACCAATTTTTTTGTGGCTTTCAGGAAGGGCTCCCAAAGATTCAAAGGGACTTTGGGTTCTTGACCAGCATAAAAGCTAGCAGAAACAAAGAGACAAAGGCTTTGTGGAGACAAAAAGCAGTTTTTTGACTTGTCTAATTCATTCTTTTCTGTAGTATGTAGATTTGATGCTGCCGGGACCAAAAGAAGCCTCCCTTTTTCAGAAATCTGTATATGAGAAGAAATTAAATCCTATCTTTACAGCCTTCCAAGAAAAGCAGGGCAAATAACAAATCAACTTATATCTTGCATAAAAATATATCATCATGGCTTTTAACTTGCAAGGTGTAGTAATCATCATTGCAGACATGCTTCCATCCTTACCATGGATCCTGTCTAGTGAAAATACATTCAGGATGAGGCCCCCTGTGACCTGTCTTCTCTCTAGCTATAGCTAGAGGGAAGAACATTTCTACTGTTATACAAGAGAGAAAAAAATTGAAACAGGCAGAAAGTTTATAATAAGTAATAATGATTTCATTATTAAGTAATTATTAAGTAATAATAAAACTTGGGAAGATTAATTCAAATGTTTGCACAAGAAGAAAAGCTGGAAGGAGGTGGACAAGAAGTAGAAATTTTCCAGCTTCTAGGCATGTTTTTATTTGTGCATTTGACTTCTTCAATTGTCTGCCTTGTCCCTACCATAAGGTTTATACATAGAAACTGTCTTCCTTTCAAACTGAGTTTATATGTTGTATCCTTATACAGTAACCCCATAACAGAACATGATTTGTTACACAAAAAGGTTGTGTACCCAACTTCTGCCCCAGAATAGGAAGCAAATCCATCCTTCACAATGTGAAACTGTTGGGTAAATAAGAAAGGAAAACAGAAACAGGCAACCAATATCCTTGAAGAGCTGACCAATGTAGAAACGTAGAGATAGTCTGTAAAAGGATTTACTTTCTATCTATCAAGGAGTACATATAGAATAGAATTTTGAACCACAGTGTTTCTAAAATTCATTTCCTTAAGAGAAAATGCCTGCACCTGAACATTCGAGGGCAGCATTCTGTAGCCCTCAAGTCTTAAAAGTTGTGGGTAATAAAAGGCCCTTAGGTCTGGCACTACAGTCACTAACTGTGGAAATAAAGTTCTAGGCCAGTTTCAGCAACAAATCTGTACCAAAAGAGCATTTTCCTGTTTTCTGCATAATTGCAGTGAGTATGTTAAATGCACTCAGATTATCTATGAAACTACATTTGTAGGAGCTGTAATTTTTAGCTGCCCGTGTTTAAAAAAATCTTTATCGACTAAATTAAAGTGTGCCTATTACTAATTTTAGTAAGGCTATTTTTCTAAAGGCAATACTAAGAATGCAGAAAAATGCATAATACTTGTCATAAATCATCTGTATCTGTCACACTGAAAATTGAGTGTTAGCACCATTTTGATAGCAAATAAGCACATCCTCCATTTCTTCAATATGAATTCTTTGCTCACATTGGCAGAGTAACATGAAGTTGGAATGCAGGTGATTGAGTGGAAGAAAGATGGGTGTTTTGGTAATAATTAAAAAAAATCATAGAATCATAGAATCATAGAATTGGCTGGGTTGGAAGGGACCTCAGAGATCATCAAGTCCAACCCTTGATCCACTACCGCTGCAGTTACCAGACCATGGCACTGAGTGCCACATCCAGTCTCTTTTTAAATATCTCCAGGGATGGAGAATCCACCACTTCCCGGGGCAGCCCATTCCAATGTCTGATCACCCTCTCAGTAAAGAAATTCTTTCTAATGTCCAACCTAAACCTCCCCTGGCACAACTTGAGACCGCGCCCTCTTGTCTTGCACACTTACTACTATGTGTCATGCACACTTACTACTGTAAAATCACCAGTGCTTCAAATTTATTGCTAGAGGAGGAATCAAACAGTATTTTCAGGAGCTGCATTACTGGATAATGAAAGGTCATGGTTTTAAATGAAATCTAAAATAAAGAGTTAAATATTTTTTGTATAAATATATAATAATGAAAGGAAAAATACTTTCAGTGTATATATTATGGTTATTATTGGGAATGTGCTGCACAGTCAACTCTGCACTAACTTGGAAGAGCAGATTGTAATTAAGCACCAAAAAACGTGTGTCGTCCGAATGCCAAAATACCTCACTAACTCCAAAATGCTTGAGTCTGATTTCCAGCGAAACCAAAGGGATCTAGACAGCTAAATGCTCTTGGTGATCTATTTTCAGTCCTTACAAGTCCTTTAAGTGGCTGCACACTTGAGGAGAGCAGCACAGCCACAGCAAAAATGGAACTTTCCTAGAAATCTAATGCTGGGGATCCTCAGCCTGGACATGTTCTGTTCAGATGGTCCCTGACATCTGGAAACCCACGGCATTCGGTGCAATAGTGGGCCAACCTTGCTATTCTTGGTTATGTGCAAAAATCCTTACTCTGGTAAATAGCCTTGGTATGTATTTTTGATTTGTTGTGTATATATGAAGGTTTGAAGTTACCAGAATCATCTTTGATGGGTTTATGGACTCAGGATGAGTTCTTATGCATGATGACTTGGTGTCTAGCCCAGTGCAAGATTAGGAGATGTGTGAACTACTAGCTTTGCACACTAGAATTTTAAAACATGGGTATTCATATACTTGAGGAGTTAATGTTAATAAATTTCAAGTAATGTTGTAGCTTCTGGAATTGTTACAAGTTCTATTCATCCTTTTTAGTTGTTAGTACTGATTTTATTAATTAAGGCTTACAGCATCTGTAAGTAAAATAAGATACAACTCAGTAGTTTTGAAGGAATTATTAAGTCATGCTAGAATTTAGATAATGTGCGTTTCTCGTTCAGGAGAGAGAAAACAGAAGCTACGAAAGTGGAGAGTTAAGAGAATGCTTGGCGAGGTGACACGAGGACAGAAGCGAGAGGGCTCCGTGTGCCATCTCCTGGTCAAATCTGGAAGGGTATTTCGTTTCTAAGTCTGCTGCTCTCGGGGAGGATTCCTGTGTTGATTGTGGAATCGCAGAGTTCTAACCGCCACCAGAAAAAAAAATAAAAAATACAGCCATCGAACAGAAAAAAAAGAGTAGTTTTCAGTCTGGCAAAAGTTGCTATAAGGCAATTTTGGACGATTTGGTGGCTGCTGGGGAATACGCCTCTCACGAGCGTCAGTTCCGTAATTTGGAGACGCGCGGTAAATCGCGCCCAGCTCCGCGCTGGCGTAACCCCGCGAATCAGCGCGTTAGCAAGGACGGGGCGCGGAAACCGCTGAAGGACGAACTCTTGTTTTGAGAGAGTACGAGCCCGTTGGGGGTGTAAAGAGCAGTCAGTGCTACAAACACGGGGTAAATAACCCCGAGTGTCCTTCCCTGCCTGCTGCGCGTCATCACCTGCCGTACCTGTGCAATTTAGGGCATTTTTAGGGCATTACTTTTTACAAGAGGCTTTATGGGGAGTTCTGTGAAACCTTTGAGACGGCACACGACAGAGGCCGAGATCTGGGGAGGCAGGGAGGGGAGGAGGGAGGTCAGTCCTTCTTATAGTGCATCTTTGGCACAGGGGGTCCTTCTATTGAATTTTGGCTGGAGATCTCCCAGGGGTTGAGCCCGGGAGGTCTCGGCAGCGGCAAGCGAGGGGCGGGATCTCCGCGTTCCCGCTCCTCAGCTGTGAGGAGTTACTGGGATCACAAACCGGCGCCATCCACGCTGCCGCTCACCGCGCGGGAGGAGCGCGCCTCTTCCTCGCTCTCTCCTCCCTTTGCGCTACCCTGCTCGTCTTTTGTTCGCAGCTCCTCTGGCTCGATTTCCCTTCCCGCTCCCGTACGGGCCCCGCCGACCTCCGGCCCCGGTACCGCCGCTCTGCCAGAGCACTAATCCCGCCCCCGTGCCCCTCGCCCCCCCACCTGTTACTTTAAAGGCCTCCGGGGCGGGGCGGAGGGGCTCGCGGCCCCGCCGCTGCGCGCCATTGGCTGGAGGCCCCGCGGCGGGGCCCGCCCCCCTCGCGCACTGTTATGTCTGTGTCTCGGTGTCAGCCCAGCGGGCGCTGCGCATGCGTGGCGGGCGCTCCTGGTAGCCGCCGGGGCCGGGGTGAGCGCTGGGGCCAGGGCTGCGGCGGGCTGGGAGCGGTGCGAAGGCGGGAGTAAAGCGGGAGCAGCGAGGCAGAGGATGTCCGCCGCCCGCCCGCCGCTCCTCTGCGCGCCCGCCGTCGCCTCCGCGTCCTCATGAATTAGCGCAGCGGGGTGGGGGCGGGGTCCAGGAGCGAACGCTACAGCGGAACCGGCGCCCCAGGCATGGCCAGCTCGGTGAGTACCGCGGGCCCCTCCGCTCCGCGCTCCCCGGTGGTGCCGCTGGCTGCTCGGCGCCGGCGAGAACTCTTCTTTACGGTCTCGCCTGCGGGGCCGTTCTTTTTTGCGGCAGGGTTGCTGCGGTGGTGCCTTTTTGTTCGTGTTCCTCGTGCCGGGTTTATGGTACCGTTTTGTCCCCGTGTCCCCGCTCCGTCTGCGATGGGGCCGGTCGTCCCTCGGCGGCCGCCGCCGGCCACGCATCCTCGGGGGCTCACTGGCCTCTCCCTCCCTGCCTTTCTCCCTCTTTTCCTCTTTCCCCCCCCTCTCCCCAAATAGTGCGCCGTCCAGGTGAAGCTGGAGCTGGGGCACCGAGCCCAAGTCAGGAAGAAACCCACCGTGGAGGGCTTCACCCACGACTGGATGGTGTTCGTCAGAGGGCCCGAGCACAGTAACATTCAGCACTTTGTGGAGAAAGTCGTCTTTCACCTGCACGAGAGCTTCCCCAGGCCGAAAAGAGGTAGGTGGAGCGCACCGCGGGCCTCCCCGAGGGGACCGGCTGCCTCCTCCGCCGCCGGCGGCCTCTCCGGCGCCCGGTAGCGGGTTCTCCCCCGAGACGAGCGCTTCCCAGCCGGCTGGGAGCGGGCGCAGCTGACGGGGCTGTGCCGGTCTCCGTGGAGAACAAAAGCGGCCGTCAGTGCCACAGCGGGCAGCCGGTGGCCCCGCTCCCGTTCCCGCCCGCCTCGGGGCTGCCAGGGATCGGGGGATCTCCTTTCTGCCCCTTCCCGCGCTTGCTGCCGCAGGGATCCCGGCTGGCAGATGCCGGCGGTCCTGGCTACCGGGGCTTCGGCACCGTGGGTTTGGGTCGTGGCACCTCCCGGTCTCTTCGCTTGCCGGCGTCTCGGGCTAGCTCTGCACCGGAGGTTTTTGCCCACGTGTTGTTCGTTTCTGGCTGGCTTTGCTTTCTCCCGATGTACTACTGCAAGTCTGACGGGGACAAGGACGCGTGGAAATGCAGTCCTGCTCCGGTTTCGGTGCATGCATTTGGGCTCTCCCCTAGCGCTTTGCTTTCTGCTTACTTCTCTGGTTCATTGTTAGGGCTTCACCCTTTCCTAAGGATGTGAAAACTTCTTGAAAGGTATGTATGTGTGGTGAATATGTACACGCATGAATTGGACTGGGAGAGGCGTAAGAAGCCTTTTGTTTTCAGATCTGATGTCTGAGCCCTTCCTGTCCTGATTGTTGTAGTTGGATGAGTAGAGGTAATAGTGCAAATAAAAGAAGTGAGAAGGTTTATTTACCTCTGCAGACACAATGGTTAGTACTTACCTTTCATTCGATCTGTAATCTTTATTTGCATCTAGAGCTCCTGCAGTTCCTTAGAACAACATCATCATAAATCCTGTCTGCCTAGAGTTAGAAGGGGGAAAATGAATGTTCCAAGAGCAGAAGACAGGGAACTTTACATTGTTGAGGTTTTGTGGGTTTCTTAGGGGAGCTTTGGTAAGGTAAAACATGTATTTTGATTTAGTGTTTCTCAAATTGAAGATACTAAGCTGTGATTTTAATTTTTTTTAATATAAGTTATTGTGTTTCTTCTAGAACAGTATTACGAGTGTTCAGTATGTTAGATGGTGTATTCATATCAGTGGTAGAATATACATTGAATACTGTGAAGCTCTCTGCACAGGGGATGTTTGCTATGCTCTCTGCTTTTATCATCTGTGCTTTATTTATTTATTTTATCTAATTATTTACTTTTTGTTGACATGAGTCTTCAGTCCACACTTGGGGGTCGGTTCCTAGATGTGATGTGAAGCTTGCTAGTAAGAATATGTTTCAGGACTTTTGCAAGTGGATGATGCACAGTTTGCCATTGGGAGTGCTCCATGTCTCCAGCTGCCGAGTTTAAGCCATTGTTTTGAAGTGTTTATTTTGGGGTTTTATTTGTCTGCATCATTTTGATGATGTGGCAACTGCTGGGAAAGATGCCAGCTTATATAGCTGAAGAAGGGGACTTGTCATACTGTGACTGCTCATGATTTGGATTGTAGGGGAACACCGCAGCCGCTCCTGTCCAGCAGAGTGTAAGCTCAGATGGCAGGCACCCCAGTTCTGGGCTTTGCTCAGCCTCCTAAGGCTACAGCAATTAGTGAAAAGTAGGTGATGAAGAAATTTCAGGCCCCTGAAATCCTGGTCGGAAAGATGAGCATTGTGCTGCCGAGCCATGCCCAAAGCTACCTTGCACGTTTTCTGCTGTTCAAGAGTGTCTGCAAGAGTGGTGTGTGTGAGTTGTGATGCTTTCAAATGGGAGAGTTTTGTTTGGCTTTCTTTTTTTTTACAAATACAATTGCATTTCTTGTCAGAAATGCTACACAGTTTCTTGGCTCTGGCATCTTTACGTTTTGCATATTTTAATAGAAACATTATAATTTCTTGTAGCATTAGTTAAACTACCTCTTTTCTATAGCTTCAAAGGAAGTAACATATTATTTTAGTAGAAGATAACTTACCACTTGGGTATACTTGATAAGTTTTCAAGTTAATCCTGTGTTAAAACTGAGCTATGGGTTTAGCAAGCTGAATTAGGTGTTCAATATTAATGAAAAGCTAGTGCTGGTATACCGACTTGAAGTAATAACACCTGGCTCTCTCTTAAGTGATCTTTTCGTCTTTGGATTCGTGCTGTCAATGGCTGCTTTAACATGTATGCTAACTAGGAAGAGCTTTAATTTATTAAGCTTATCTGTAGAGCTCACAGATCGTTTTGAAAATAATTAATAGGCTGTTGTAGATGTTATTAGCTTATAATGTATTTCTGTTACTAGATAGCTTTTTACTCAAGGCATAGTCACTACAGACATCAAGGAGGGGCAAGGGAGATGAATTGTTTTCAGTGTATTTGCTTTGCATGTTTATAAGAATAGCTGGACAAGCTGTCAGTTTGCCAGCTACCTCTCTGGCTTTTCTTAGGTCTTTCTGACTATGCTAGTAATTTTGGAAGTACTGGAGGCCAATGGTGAGTTTGCAGAGGTGTGTCCAAGTGTTTGCTCTGTACTGATAGTTGCTGCAGAGCGTGCAGGGTCCTGTACACTGAAGTTACATGAATTTTAAGGTGGAAACATAGCCAGAGAAGTGTTCAGTTGTTGGACTGCAGAGCAGGTTGGTTTGCTTATGTAGATAGATCAGGAAAGTGATGATGAGTAATGGAGAACAGAGTAGATAAGCTAGAGTGACCTAACAAAAGAGTCTCCTTTGTCTTTCACTGTGTCTCACCTTAAAAACTTGAGCTTTGCAGCACTTTTTTCTGTTTGCTTTATGGTGCCAGAGTTCTTCAAATTATCTTTGCATGGTGGAGCACTGAGGCATTCACAGTGACTGGTTCTCCATACTTTCTCCCACTTACTGGCCTGCTCCTGCCATCTGACTTCCATAAGTAGTCTCATGGGGAGCGCTATGGGATTACTTGCCAGGTTAAAAACAATATACTTGTGACCAGGCTTGGTTTTGAGTAGAGTTTGCAAGGCAAATGCTCTCTAAAATCATCATGCCACCACAAATACCAGTTTTCAAATCTTGTCCATTTCATGATGGCTAATGTAAATTGGTTCAGAGAAGACACAGATAAATTCTAAGAGTCTAGCTTTATTTCAAAGCATGCATTTCTTACCTTTCATTATTCATGTGTAGAAAATATTTTTCTTTGTATTTTAAAGGATGCCTGTAGAGCAAGATTTGTCACCCGGTTATGATTAGTTTTCATCTACTTGATACTACTGCTGAAAAGAGAGCTGTTGCTGTTTTCTGATAGCATGTCTTATTATTTCTTTGGATGCCAAGCAATGAAGAAATACTTTCTTCCTCTTCTTACGTGTGCTGGAGCTCTGCAACAGCAGTCCGACTTGCTGTTTGTCTTAGAGTGTTTCAGTTGGGTAAGGAAGCACATTTCTTGTATTTCAATAACTTATAAATAAGTAGTTGTCAAAAACTACACTGGAACTAGTGTGGCCCAAGTTAAGTTTGTATTAATCAGTGATGCATTTTGACAAACTAGATTTTTCTGATAGAAAAGGGATGGCTTAGTATTTCTCTGTTAATAACTTGATCCTTATGAATATGGCACTTTGGACACTCATTGCAACTCAAAAGATGGCTGGTGTTGCTTTGCTCTGAGGAGCAAAGGGGAGCTGTGCTTGCTGCATGCTGCAGTTCAGTGAGTGTCAGAATGATGTGACAAAGTGATGGAAACAGCTGCTTGTGACTCTGCTGTAGCATTCTTCTAGAAAGTCCACTTTTCCAGTATTGGCTGGTTTTGTTAAGGTTGTTCCTTAGTGCAGAATGAGACGTTAGTAGACTATTGCATTTTTCAATAGACTTAGCTACTGTAAAAAGTGCCAATAGTTTCTTCCTCTGAAGAGATTCTTTCCCTTAGATGAAAGTTTTTCCAGTTTCATTCCGGCAGTTCAGCTGGGCACTTCTTCTGAATAGTCTTCCATAGAGAAGTTATGAAAAGTCCTGCATCTGTTGTGTTGTAGGAGTCCAGTGAGGAGGAGGGAGCTCTAAAAGTTGCAGTCCCTATTATTGCTGGCATTAAAAAAACCTGTTTGTTTGGTTTTTAAAATAACTTTGTCCCAGAAGCCACGGTATTTGGGGCCTTGGCAAGGTAAGAATCATTTGGCATGGGAAGCATAGTGTGGGGTGTGCCCATCGTGGTGGAAGGAGCTGGTCTGTGAACCTGCACGAACACAAAAGCTGACGTGAGGTCTGTGGTGTCACAGAGTGTGATGGCACATGTGGTGTGAACAGCACCCAGTTCTGTCTCCTTCACCTTTGGTGCACAGCAGTGTGGTTGCAGAGTGGAAACTGCAGTTAGAGCATTCTTCAGTTTGCTTGTAACCTCTTCTTGGGGAAAAATGTGTAGGTAAACCCTAGTATAGTACATGGAATTTCATTTACAAAGGGAAAACTTCTTTTTGGTTTAAAAAAAAATATCTTGTGGCTTTTTTTTGTTCTCTATATGCTACCTTGAAGTGAAAAAATGCCAATTAAATTCTGCTTCTGTGCATTTGGATTGGGTGCATAAAACCAGAACAGAGCTGACTGTACCAGTTGCTCAACTTGTGATGTACAGTTTGGTGCAGTTTCAAGATATGGATAATCTCCTTTTTGGACATGTTTCACTCTGCTGCTTTAAAGGAAAGTTTAAATTTAGACAATCTTGTGAAAATATATATCATACTATATTTTAAAGCAGTCTCTAGTGGCCAATATTTTGTCTGTAAAAAAGCTTCATGAAGCTTTTCAAAAGTATTTCTTGAGAATATGCTGGCCAAGAAAATCAATACAATGTCTTAGAATTAACTTTGATTGGGAAAAGTGATACAGTTCTCCCCTGGTTACTTTTTATTTTTTAATTTGCTTTTCAAGTATTTCACTATGTTAGGAGGCACATCGGTGGAAGGGAATAGCAGATCCTTAACATTCCTTTCCTTTCTAACCCCATTTTACTAATGTATTAACCACTGCAAATCCTGTTGCTGTTGGTAGCTTGCATGTTATGTTGGAAAAATTTGGAGATATTCACAGATCTCTTCACAATACTCTTTCACTGTTCTTAATTATGTTTTTAATATTTGGTGTCTTTAGAATACAAACTTTAAGAAAAAAATGGCTGTCTGTCCCTGCTAACTTTAAAGTCAATGAGAGACTGAACTCTATTTTTGTTAAGCTGAGTGGAGTGAGGATAGGGACCCACAGCAGATTCTTACTCAACGGCTTTAGTTTTACCTTTGTACCAACAAACATGGGCAGAATGTCTAAATCAAGAAACAAGCAGCCAATGTTCTGCTGGACATTTTAGTGGGATATTTAGCTACACTTGTGAGAGCTTAGACTAACTGCAGGTTTGCTATGGTTCTTGATCTGCCCCTTAAATTCTGCCTAACACCTAGGTATGATCAGCATGTGTGAACTACTTTTTCTGTAAGTCTTACTGCACCTTTAGGGCAGGTGTTGCTGTTTTAGTTGCAGAGTTGTTGTGTTACTGGGCATGAATTTGCTTATCAGGATATCACAGTCTGGCCAAATCAAACTTTCAGTGTCTAGTGACAAATTTAATTTAACAGGAAAGTCCCGAGATTTAATGTTACATCAACTTGAGTACGTGGCTGAATAGCTTTGAGGGTACCTACATGTTTTCAAGTCCACTTTCTAGTTCATCCCAATGCAAATCACAAGGGCATTTCACAGTGTTATGAATTATTTTATTAGTAAATAATTGGTGACTTTGATGGTAAGTGAAAACCTATTTCTAATAAATTTCCCCTCTCTCATACATCTCTAGCAATTGTCACGTTTGATGTCAATGCTTTATACTTTGTTTTGAAGTATACTCTGTAATAAGGCCTTGACTCCTAGATGGGGCAGTTTTCTGAGTATAGAAATCTGCTGATCCCATTCCATCAAAAGTGATTTCCTGACTGTGAAGACTTGCCTTGTATTCAAATGAAATGCAGTTAAATGCAGAATGAAGGGTGGCAATGGGCACTTACACGTAAGATAGGTGGTGACTGTACATTTTATACACTCCTTCAGGGTGACAGGGCTTGTGAATCTCAAGACTTCTACAGCTTCCAGGATCCTGTACCTAAGAATTTTAAACTCTACTTGCACATTGTTTTGTGTGGTTTATGTGTTCAATGGGTGCTTTTTAAATTCTGCTGCCTGGTATATCTGGTTTCAGATAGATTTTCTGCCCTTGACAGTGTGTTTCTCTAAGGGCAAAAGGTAATTTTTGTCAGAATTGCCAGTCAGTTCTTATTCTCATTTCTTCACTCTTAAAAGATGAACCCAGGTGATTTATTTCACATTAGGTTACCTTTGAATAGCATTTAATGGCTATAAAGTATTCTTAGTCTTAAGAAGCTAAGGTTACATCTTTCTAGAGCAACAATAATAATACTGTGATTTTTAGATGGTGGGAAATGAAAAGTAGTTTCAGGACACAAGATTTTTGGATAGCTGTAGAGTAATATTCAGTTGAAATACAGAAAATGGAATTGCTGTGTGTAAGATTAGTTCTGTCACTTCTTTAGTAACTTGAGAGGGAAGATAAAACATATGTATGACTAGAGAAAATGGCCTGAAGTTGCACCAGGGGAGATTTTTACTAGGTATTAGGAATAATTTCTTTACTGAAAGAGCAGCTTGGGACTGGAATAGGCTGCTCGTGGAGGTGGTGGAGTCACCATCCCTGAGGTATTAAACAAGTATGTAGATGGGCAACTTCAGGATGTGCTCTATTTGGCTTGGTGGTTTTTCTTCTGTGTTGACTGTTGGACTCAGTGATCTTAGCAGTCTTTTCCATGATGTTTCCATGATTCAGTGATTTACATCAGTAGTTAAATTTGTTAGCGTTTGAGAAAATTAAAGCAACTGGCTTGTCTTGGTAGTTGTTTATTGTTGTTACTCCTATGCAGTTTTTACTCTTAGAAAAATATATGTAAGAAATGTTCAAACCATGTCTTTGCTATTGCATGTTAGACAAATTGATCTGCAGATACACTTACATCTGTTAAGATTATGAGTAAGTTGTAAAATCTTGAAAATTTGATTTGTGTTACTGTTTTGTGGTACTGTTTATGATATGGAGGCTGTTCTTACAGTTAAAATAGGTTAATGCTGTTCTTTGGTGTGTTTGGTTTGATTTTCTTTTATTTTACCTTTTTTTTTAATTCAGGTTTTGGGGAGAAAATTTGGGAGAAACTTGATAGTTGCAACCTGTAAAGACTGTTGGTAGTGCTTTCATCAGATGTGGAAAGCACAGATTAATTCACACAGGTTTGATCAGAATTAGGTGTATAGACTGCTGCACTTCGCATTAATCACAGAATCACAGAATGTCTTTGGTTGGAAGAGATCTTCAAGATCATCCAGTCCAACGTTTGACCAGCACTGTAAGCTCATTACTAAACCATGTCCCTAAGGATCAGCTCCACGTGCCAATTAAATACTTCCAGTATTAGACTCCACCACTGTCCTGGGCAAACTACTCCAGTGTATGACAACCCTTTCAGTGAAAAAATATTTCCTGATATCCAGCCTTAAGCTCACCTGGCAGAGTTTACATCCATTTCCTCTGTTCCTATCACAGTCCACTAAGGAGAAGAGGCTGTTTCCCTCCTCGCTCCAACCCCTCTTGAAGTAGTTGAAGAGAGTGATGAGGTCTCCACTCAACATCCTCTTCTCCAGACTAAACAACCCCAGCTCCATCAGCCACTCTTCATGTTTGTATGAAAATTATGGTTTCTTGTAGTAAGCCACTTCTAGTTGAAAATGTTTGTTTTTTTTGATGACCATTGGCTTTTTCCTATGCTTTCTTGTACAAAGGGGGAGGAAGAGCAGGCTGGTATTTAAGATATTTCAATGCTTACTTAAATTTCTGTGTGGAATTTTATTTTTTTAAAAAAAATATTAATGGTATAATTAATTAAATGTACTCTTATACTGCCTACTATTAAGATAAAGCTAAAATACCAGTTTTTGCAATGTGGGAAATTTTAGAAACTGTACACTGCTGGGTAAAACCTGTTGCTCAGTACCTGTTAAAAATCTTAAGTTCTTTCTGGCCTACCTTTTGTTTAAATAATATCAGTGAGACTCTTGCTGTCAGGCAGAGTCAGTAATCAGGGTTTATCTCATCAGTATCCTTCTGATGATGTGCCTAGGCAGACCATCAGTCTCTCCCTTCCTCTCTTGCCACTGTTAATCTCATGCTTAGCTCCCTCACTGGCTCTGTCTCTCTTCAGGAGTTTAGGTTATGAACCTGCTTTTGTGTGGGGTTAGTGCCTTTTCCATAATTTTATGTAAAACTGCGTATGTCTGTGTGTGTGTAGGATGTGTGTATTTTTCTTGTGGAATCTCGCATGTGTGGGTAAAAACCAAGATAGGTGTTTTTGTTTTCAGATGACTGTGGTGACAGAGACTATAGTGGAAATATTATACATAAGAACAAACCAAAAGAGCTGAACAAGAAATGTGAAATGTGTTGATTTTACTCAATATTGTTAGGATATTGAGTAGTTTGCAGTAAGTTTGAGTTTACTGTTTGTACATGCTATTCCAAAGCTTATACAAAAACAACTGCACCCAACTCTGTGGCACAACAATTTTTCTCCTCATTCTAGAGAGAAGTAATGTGGGCGTAACATATGTTTGAAAATAAGGGTTGACAGTTTTGCATTTGTAAGCTTCTAAGGGAAATTGAGGACTTTCTTTGCATACTGAGAGGGACAGAGAATTTTATTTTTCCTGTGCTAATTTCAAAGGGTGAGTGGTCCAGAAAGGAACAATGCTGTGATGCAGTTGAGTCAGAACTACTTGATATTGTGCTCTGGAGGCCAGCAAAGTGTGGTGTGTTTTTGTTGTTGGGTTTTTTTGTTTTTTTTTTTCCCATTGTGTGTGGGGAAAAAAGGGCAGATTCAAAGACACTTGTTGCTACCCAGAGGCTCCGTGGTAGAGGAGGGCAGCAATTCTTTTGAGAAATTAAATGAATTAATAGCTTTTGAATTCCTTATGATTCACTGCGCGTCTCTAAAATTAACAGAAAAAATACATACACGTTTCATTTCACGTAATGTACATTTCAAGTGAATGTTGTATTGAACCATTTGGTAAAACCATTTACAGAATAGCTGTTAGTCATCACCGCAGTAATACTTTAAAGAGAAGCAGGAAAGAGGTGGGTTGAACTTGAAATCTTGTACGCTCTCTGAACACGGAGATGTGCAGGTCTGGCGTAATGTTCAAAAGCAGTTTTTAAAATAGGATACCACCTCTCACAGTTGCTTTGTTTTGGTTTTTTTACCTTTTGTTTATCCAGCCTGGGGCCACACCATATTGCCGGATGTGTTTGGTGACTCAAAACGATTTAATAGTACTGCAATGAAAGACAAAACTGCATGAACAAATAAAATTGTATTGAAATGTGTATGGTCATATTAGCGGGACAGAAATCAGTCTCAAACCTGTTCCAAAGTATGTCCTTTAAAGCCCCTCACCATATAGAGCTGAAGAGCTTTGACTTTTGAAGGAAGAGCATGTCCTTGCAATATCTTTTGAGGCAGTGTTGTGGTGTTTTGCATCAGGGAGAAGGTAAACTTCTACCTGGGGAAACAAGTAAAAGCTGATAAGCACAGACTTCTTCTTTTTAGCCAGATCCATTGCACCACCTTTTCCATCCAGTGTCCACTTTCTGTCTTTCGTTAAGGACCACTTAGAAACTGGAGTTACTGCTCAGGGTCCAGTAAACTCACCAGAAAACACGGTGAGTCTGTGCCTGCCGTGGACTGTGGTCTCTCAGAACTCTGGGGTTTTGTATTGCTGAGCTCCAGAGCCTGATTCCCATGTACCTCAGGCAAGAGAGCATCCAACCACCTGCTCTCTGGTGGACAGGCTGGCCAGGAGACAGGTGGATATCTGCTGCCAGTGAAGATCTGCCTTGGAGCTTTTAGGAAATGGGAAGCAAAGATGTGTCAGGGTTTTGGTGAATTTGAAGACTGAACACTGAAAGTGTTTATGCAATTTCTCAAGTTTAGTATCTGGCCCGAGGATGGAAGTACAGCTGTACTAGTGTAGTTAACTGGCCTTGTACAAAACAAAGAACCCAGCAGGTAAGGTTCAGTCATCTCAAAAATAACAAGCCATGACTAGGAATAAAGGCAGAATCTAATAATGAGACTAGTATCTTAAAAACATCTAGATAGATTCTGAGAGGAGAAAACCCCCAAAGGTGTTTTTTGTAACCATACTGCTTAGCCTTTTACTTAGAATGTAATCTTAAAGCAAATGTTTCTCTATGCTACACCAGGGTTAGAAAATAGTATTCTTTTGAACTTCTGAGATGTGAAGGTTCCTTATCTGTTTTGATATGTCTGCTGTTAAGATTATATGCCTCTGAGGTGCATAAAGGTCTGTGCAAATCCAGTTACAGCACTTCTGCTCCTCAAAGCCACTACAGGCAACAACCAAATTGTTTCAGTGGGCGGTCAACTTCTGAAACCCACCACAAACCCACCACAAACAAAAAAATGTTCATATGCATGAACACGTGTCTCTTAGAAATATTGACTGTTATATGGGCATGGGACAGCATTTTTGTGCGGGTTCTGTAGTTCTCCATCCTTTTAAATTGAGAATGGTAGGTTGCACCTGCTGGATTTAAATGACTGTGCTTTGGAAAGCTGCAGGTTGAAATCTGTTGAAAGTTACACTTAATCAAAAGCTGTTCTTAAAATGGTGGTCATCAATTATTTTAGTATTGGCCTCAGACTATTGTTAAATTTTGAGTCCTCCAGTATTCAAAAATTTATTTTTCACTTACAAAATTATTTCCAAGCAAATGATAAATGTTTCAGTTGAGTGTACATAAGAGTAGAAGTTAATATTTGACAAAAATAGGTTTGATAAATAAACAATGAATGACTTTTGTTTTCCTTATTGTTTCCATTGCCTGTAAACTAAGTAGAAGCAATTTTTTTTTCAGTGAAGCAGATTACTTCCTTAACAAAGACAATGTTAAACAGCCACTGCAGACCTTCAAGGTTCTGTGGCTAAAGTTCAGTTATGTTGGTTTACTAATATTAGTCTGCAGGAATATTTCCTTACATTTCTGGCTTAATGCCTGAACTACAATTTTACGGGAGCTGAAATACTAATAAACTGCTTGAGGATTGACATTTTAAGTGTGCAGTCAAAATTCTCTATCCATGTTTCAGATGAAATACTTAAATGGATTTTGTCTTTTTTTTGTGTTTGAATAGGTTATATGTGGGATGTTGTCGATTTGTGACCCTAGACAATGGAAGATTTTACATTTTGGTTTTAGTTTCTTCTTTCATGGTCTGTCCTGAAGTTTAGATAACAGTAGTTTTCCTGGTTTTGGAATGCATTTTTAAAGATTCATTTGATATGTAAATATTAAGCTATGTACAGCTAGAATGTAGTTTGTAAATGTTTAGATATATTACAGTTTTAGAAGCATAATTTATTTTTTTCTACTTCAACATTAAGTGATTTTGGAATCTAATGCAGTGATTAGATCCGTGTGTTTGCCTTGGGGCTTTGGTACAATCTAAACTTGGAAATTTTCTGTCATTCTTTATTGTAAAATAAAACTATTCTGTAAAAGAAAACTGACATCTGTATCTTAGTATGAAAAACACTGAAGCAAATTATGGGTGTTAAGACTGATGTGCAATGATTTCCACCAGCCCTGAAGTGTTGTTTGGGTTTTGTTTTTTTCCCCCCCCTCCTTTTTATGCTTCCTGTTGTACTGTGTGCTGGTCTCATGTCTCTAAATGGTCTTCCACGTAAGAGTTTTCACAAAGTCAGTTTCAAAGCTTCTCACAGAGTGGGAGACCAACAGTTTAAGTGCAAATGAGGAATACAAAATGCTTTACAGCTATGGTCAGGTATGGAATTAAAAGTGTTTTTTCAGCTTTTCCTTGCCAAAAATAAGAATAGCATACTTCATGAAAATCATGCAGAATTAGGAATTACCATGAGAAGTGTGTTTCTTGAAAAGTGCCACACAAGAATGGGGGGGAGGAGAGGATGAATCAGGAGAAGGCATGGATTAAAGATAATTTACCCTTTTTTTTTTTTTTTTTTTTTCTTTCTTTCTACTTTATTGATAGTTTCTTTTCCCTTGCTAGAGATCACTAGGTTCCTACCCCTTTTTAAAAGAAAGGATTTTAAACAAAATGATGGATTTTGCTAAGACAGTACTAATTTTATCTGGCACCTCTAGAACCTGCAAATTCATTCTGTGCAGAGAAAAAGGGATGTAGGCACATGCATCATTCATACAAATTCTAACTCTTGAATGGAATGTTCATAATTCTAATGTAATGTTAATTTTGTGTTTGTGGCTGTTCACATCACATTGCTGGCAAAATTTTTTTTAGTCTTCCACCAAAAAATAACAGGCACTTTAAAATGATCAAAGAGGTTAAAGTTTTGTTTTGTGTGTGTGTGTGTGTGTCTTTTAATCAATGGGAATGATGTACTGTAATACCGTTTTTCTTGGCCAAGACCAAAGTTTTTCTTGTGTAAAAGACTAGAGTCTTCAATTTGTTCAGTTTAATCTTTTATGTTCCAGGTCATTTAAGAGGAAAAAAACATTGCTTGTGCAATTTAAAGGTCATACAGTGCTCCCCCTTGCATCTCTTAGAGATGTTTGATTGGCATTGGAAACCATATTGGTACAGCAAGAACTATCTCCTTTACATGGTAGGAGGACACTTTCATAATAAAAAATAACACAAACATAAAATATAGCTATATAAATCTTCAGGTACTTCTGATTGTCAACTTTTAATGTATTTGTAGATTACTACTGGGAAGGTACCTGTCCTCAAGGGCAAGCTGGTAACTCTCCTTTCTTTGCATGCTTAGGCAGTTTCACCATTTCCCTTTACTGCTAATGAGTATTGCTCTCCTTTCTTTGTCATCCACACAAGAAAGGGTGAGAGCGGAATCCTGAAGCAGGAAAATGTGTATCCCAACTTGCAGTAAGTATTGGGGGGTCAGAGGCAGGTATAACATGCTCCCTGACCTGCTTTGTCAAGTTGTCTGTATCTCTGCCTTCTGTGATAAATCAACTGTGAGATTATGTTGATTTAAACTCTTGCTGGATCTTAAAGTTGTTTATGTTTGTTCTAAGTCAATTTCCTTTCAAACATAATCATCCCAGTGCTATGATGTTAGTGTGTTCACATTTGAACATGTGAGAAATGAAACGCTTTATTTTTTTTCTTCTGTGTCTTCTGAAAATTGAGATTTTTTTAATTTTTTTTTTTTTGCATTGCCCAAAGATGGCTTTGAAGCACTGCAGGCAAGCTGGGATATCAAAGAGCTACAGGAATCCAGCTGTAATGGTTTTACGGCTTGCCAGAAATCAGACCTATTTGTATAGGTAGCATAGAAAATAGCTGTGATTTGACAGTTTGGTGCCATTTATATCCACCATAAAAGTAATAATAAAAGAAATTAAATGGGTATTTTGGAAGCAGGAACTAAGCTGTAAATGCAAATTGCTTCTCTGTTTACTCAAAAGAACAAAAAGGGAACAGGGGCTAGGGAGCTTTTTGTTGAAGAAAATTTAAAAAGGACCCTGTCTAATGTTGTTTATTACTGGACTTGGACTGTGAAAGTGCACATTTGTTTATTCTTTTAATACAAGATCACAGTGTTCAAAATTTATAGCTCAAAAAAAGATTTCATTACTAAAATGTCAGAAGGTAAATTCATGTAAAGGTATGAGGCAGAGGCAGCATGAGTAAGCAGTCCAAGTGACTCCACTTCTTTTTTCTTCTTAGTTTCTTTTGTGAATATAAGTGCAATGTCCTTGATATCTTCTGGAAGTCTTCTTCCAAATTACTTGTCCAGGTGGTGTTCATGACTAAACAGTTAGGTGTGCAGACCTGAAACTCTAGCAGGATAATTGATTACTTGGTTAGAGAAGCCTTCTTGGAGATGTGTTGGCAATCGTACTTGAAAACCAGGAGTTAAGAGAGCACTGAACCCAACGAAGAACTTTGGGGTATTACGCTGCTTTCCAGTACATTGATAAGCATCTGGTGAGAGTAACTAATTTTTATTTTCCTTTCTTTTCCCTTGGCTGTACAGAGTACTCTGAACATGTGGTGGGTATGTTTGTGGTGTTATCCCAGCCTTCCATCTGTGAAGCAGTGGCAGAGTGGAGGTTTTGGAGGCATCTCAAGCTTTCAAATTTGTGGCACACGAAGGCTAACTAGTGTATGAAAGGGGACTCTCCAACTGTTGGTTCTAACAGCATAACTATAGCCATTTAACTGTCAATATTTTCCTAATAACAAATGTATTTGAGATCTTATTTGGGTCAGGTGTTAAAATGAAATTCAGTTTCCATTTTGTACTATCCCCATTCCCTGATTGTAAACCAGCAATAATGTAGCATGTCTGTTTGTCCTGGTCCCTGTGCAGTAGTTGAGGCACCCAGAGGAGTTTATTTATTGCTAGTGTGTTACGCTGCAGTAGCATGCACAATGTAGCTCCTGGGGAGGAATCTGAAATGCATCCATTCTTACTGTGAGCTCTTAAGAGTGCCTGAGAAGCTTTAAATGGTAATGGATCCTTAGAAGAGGTTTTGTTTATACCACTCCTTTTAACATGGTGCTGTTATGTTGTTATTTCCTTTGTAAAGTTTATAGCTAAAAGCAACATGATCCCTTTGAAACTTCTGTAAAAGATCTCTGGCTTCAGAAAGTGGATTTGCAGCTTGTGAGCTTATCTGCCAAGCTGAGCTCCCTCCCATGTGGCTAATCTTTCTGTGCCTTAACCAAGGCTGAAGGTAACTCTTCTGGAGTTGTGCAGCACCTCGCTTAAGTAGATTTCTCTCTTCCTCTTCTCTTCTCAAGGATTGCTGTCCCAGTTGCTAGATAATTTTTTTGGTTTTTTGCTCTCAGAGGTCTGGTGAATATAACTAGATTCATACAGACAGCAACTTCCTAGAATGCATTTACATGGTATGTCTTAATAGGGCTGGGTGCAGATGGCTCACCCCTTCTGTCAGTTTTTCCGTGTGACATTGGTGTGAGCTGTGCTGGCTCAGCCCTGATTCAACAGAAGTCAGGTTCTGAGCCTCTCCTACTACTGCTGACTCTGAGCTCCTAGAAATTCTTTTTCTGTTGTATCTCTTGGGCTGAACTGACATGCTTTAGAGCTAACAGTGTCATCCAGTGCAAGCAGGAGATGGGAAGGCATGGTTAAGTGGAAGAAAAAGCAAGACTTTCTCTCTTTTTGCTGTCACGTAAGATACTGTGTTGAAAAAACAAAACACTTCCTTAGAGTTCTTGAATATGTAAGTGTTGCTTTGACACTGCTGCTGCTGTACTTGTAGGTTGTTTGGATCTGAAACTTGTGGTTTTGTACAAAAATATTTAACTCCTTGTAAGACTGTCTTTATTTTTACTGAATTTCACATATTTGTAAGACATGTGGATTTTGTGGTATTTTTGGGAGATACAGGACACTGCAATATTAATTTTTAAGACCCAAAGAAACTTGCAGTGCCTGCAGAAATGTTTTTGTTCTGTTTACTTAGTGGATTTAAAAGGCTGGTAAAGGGAGCTGCCTGTCTTGTATTTCTAGGGTTTGTACAATTATAAAGAGCCAGTGAATTCCCTCTTCTTTCTTTTTTTCCAAAATGCTGGCAAATTTACCTGTACATAAGGCTTAGTGGTAGCACTAAGCTAAATTTCAAATTTGAAAAATTGCAGAGCAATCTGAAAAATTTCAGAGTAGCAACTGATTACTACATTTACCTCTGTCTAAAAGTCCAGAGGCCTCTTAGGTGTAGAGTAGGTTGCTGTCTGTCAGTGATGCAGCAGCTGAGTGTTTTGCCTCCACAACTCAGAATTTTCTCTTATACAGGACCGTAAGTCATTAAGCTTTTATGACGTTTTTGTTGAAGGTGGACAGGTAATTGAAAGCTGACAGCACTATTGATTTGAGATGTCTTTAATAGGTTTAACTGGATGCAAACCATTACATTTTTCTTTAAATGTTGGTCTCTAAGGACTTAAACAGAAGAGGCCAGTGCTGACTCAGGCTGCTTCTTATGGTTTTAACAGTTTTATACAAGAACTATTACTTTTAACAGCCCCTGCAGAGGAACTTATCCATACTGAAGTGAAAACAACTGTTCATTTTTCATGCAGAAATTAATAACTTGGAAACAGTCCTGACTTCATAAAAGCAGCACAAACTTTTTTATTTCTAATAGTGAGTATTTTTATTGGCAACTTGGCACTTTCTAATACATACAGTTAGCCTGAGTTTGGTGGAAATCTGAAGTTGAGAGATTCTTAGTTTCTGACAAGTCTTAAAAAAAATAAATTACTTGCTTGCTTTCTTTTACTGCAGAATAGTACTTTCCTGATCCAAGGAAGATTTTTCAGTCCCGAGTCTGCAGGACATAAAGGTTTAGCGCTTGAAGTGCTTCTCTTGGCACCTGCTATAATGTGTCAGAGACCTCTAATGACCCCTCTGCAGTGTTTTAGCCAAGGAACAGAGTCATTAGCAATCATGGGATGTTTTTCAGGTTGTTGGCAATGGTAGGACTTGGATGGGCTCAGAGTACTTCACATAAACCCGAAGGCTCATGCCAGTTGGTTGGCAAAAATGAAATACTCAAATTGCAGAGCAACAACTCATTACTGCATTTGCTTCTGTGTCTGCCAGTCCAGAGGCCTGTTCCACGTTTCTGTTTGCCCTCAATAGCACAACTTAATGCTCATATAAAGTGATACCTTTTCAAAAAAAAGATATGGCCATCTCTTAGTTGCTGTGATCTTTTAGTTTGATTTTTGTTGCTTCACAAGCAACAGAAGAAAAATTGTGACTTCCATTGCTTCTGAAGGTAGGCAGAACTACTGAAACTGTTTTCTATTAGCAAATGTGGCTGTTATATTCAATAAATATTTGAATAGATAGTTTGCTGCCTTCTTCTTTCACGTGCTCCTGGGCTATCAATGTTCAGGAGAAAATAGCGTGCCATGAGGATAGAGTTGAGCATTAGGGGTTTCTGGTGTCATCAGGATAGAATTAATGTGTAAATATGGAATGTAGAGTTGTTTCATTTGAGCAAGGTGAAGGAGGAGAGAGCTTTTTAAATAGCACGTGTAAAAATTTTTATCGGAGTCATTAATATGCTTACCTTTCATCCCTAGTGTTAGAAATGGGGCCAGATGCAAAAACTAAGTTTTTCAAAAAGCCTGTTTAAAGTGGTTTTATTCAGAAAACAGTTGAACTCAGTAGTATTGTGCATCATGTGATCCCTCTCAGGTTATAGCTAAGTGGTCCCAAGTTTTAAACTTCTGTCATACAAGTCCTTAGAATCTACCTGTCCACAAAGTGTTCTACTGGGAAGTTTAAAACTGTATCAGACCTTCTCTTACAGAATTGTAGTTATTCCTTTTCAGTATCGCTGAAGTAGATTGATTGGGCAGCTTGGAAATTAAATTTGTGTAGTGTTACTACAACAGAGTCCCCCTACCAAGCTGTGGAATGGGTTAACTTGAGAAGGCATGACTTTGGAATGGACAAAAAAAGGTACAGAGCATCTCAGTTGTCCAGCATGTGCATAATCTGGAGTAGTTAACCCATGTTGGTCTTAGTTGGTTAAATAATTTCTGTAGGCATTGCTGAATTTTAGAATTGGCTTAAATAAAGTGAAGGAAGTGATGGGCGGTTTTATCATTTCATGTATAGTAAATGTTTGGGCCTTCTGTATTTTCCTTCATTCTCTGGAGGGAAGGTGTCCTGTGGGCGTTTGTCAGCTGCTGAGTGTTGGGGGAAAATATGGAGAGTGCAGACTCATCAGCAGAGCAGGGAGACTGGTAGATTTATGGTTAGCATTTTTCCTTGCTCAGTGTTAAGCAAAGCAGTCTTATTCAATTAATTGTTTAAGGACTGGTGGATATTCTTTGACTTACATGTCTGCAGATGCAGCTCTGTGTTAACTCTCCTGTGAGAAGCAGAAACTGTCATGGCTATCTGCAAACATTATGATGGTAGTGAACTCTCTTCATTCTGTATCGGTTTTGGGGAGAGAAATTTCTGCACAATTTTAGGTTTTTAAAACACTGAAGAGGAAAAGTTTTTAAAGGAAAGTGAGTGAAAAACTGGGATGGAGATTTTCTTCATTAGGTCCATCCATTTGTTACTTACCCCATATCTTTACCTGTGAGAGTGAGATAAATTGGTCCTAGTGTCAAGGGGGAAAACCCATTCTAAAGCAAAATCAAGTGGTGCAGATTGACTCTTAAACAGTTTTGAGATAAGTGTCATAAAAAAATCATAATGAAAAAAAATTTGAATGAGCTTTCGCTATTTTGCATGTTATGACTAGTTGGAACAGATTTTTTTAAAACCTGCTTTGTTCTAGATAGGTGTTATAATTTCAGATTTCTATTTTTTCTCACACTAAAAAGCTTCCTACTTGTTATGTTATTTTAGTTTTTATCTGCCTTGGAAAAGGTCAAAACTGTTTACATGAGATGCCAGAGACAGACTGGTTCCTAAAATTGGTAGCAAGCAAGGTGTTCATGTTGTGTATGTGAGTAGTCTTCCTTTCTGATACTTAAGTAGAATTGCCTTTACTGAAGTTGCAAGCTGTTGTGGACAGCTGTTTGAGTTAAATGAGAATAGTTCTTTAACACCTGGATGATATTTTGAAAAATTAGCAGCTCCCTCCTCCTCACCACCCAGCAGCATTCTTAAAAGGCTAATATACTGGGCTTGTATTTTTCACTTGTTTTGAGAAATTTGTCAAAAAATGTATTAATTTTTTTACTGACTATTAGCTTATTGAAAGTTTGTGATGTTATTCATGTAAGCAGTTGGCTTTGAAACATCAAGTTTCTTTTAACTTGAACCCAGCAGAAATCCCAACGTCTTAGGTCCTGATATTACAAATTCTTGAACACAGCAGTAAAACCCTCCAAGGCACATGCATGTAGCTGCATACTTAAGTGTTTGCAGACCTAAAGCCTTTGTTTTAGAATGTCTGTCATTCTTTTCCTCTTGCCCTGCCTTAGAAAGGGGGTTCTACCACTAATGGCACTTAAAATTATACTATTACATTTTACAATATACTATTTGGGAATTTGCTATTTAGTTTAATTTCTGTAAGATATGTAAAATAATGCTGATTACTATGACTTAAAGAAGTTTATTTTTAGTATATTACTTGCAAGTAGTTCAGCTTTTTTTCTTTAACACACAGTATCAAAAACCCCCCTTCAGTCTCTTTCTGAAGTCTAGTTTGTTTTTTTGTTTGTTTGTTTGTTTTGTTTTGTTTTATTCTCTTCTTCCTCCTCTTATAAGAGCCTGATGTTTACAGGGGAAAAATAATGTGTTTTCCCTATATTTTTGTGGAGGCAAAATTCTGCATCACATGTCATTTTGTACTTGGCAGAAAATTGTGGGGCTGCCTAACTTCCTGGAAGTTGTTTGGGAACGATTATGATACAAATATATTTTTTATTACTGAAATACATAGTTTACATTGTGGCTTTGATTCATAGCATGGTTCATTTATTCAAAGAGGCTTTTCCCAAACCAGAGAGCCATTTGTTACTATGAAATACCTATGAGTTTATTTCGCCTTTTCCTTATAACACTGTAATGCAAAGGAAAAAAAACAACCCATGTGCATTATATAGTTGTAGAATCCTCTAGTTCCAACCTCCCTGCCATGGGCAGGTTGCTCAGAGCCCTGTCCAGCCTGGCTTTAAAAACTTCTAGGGATGGGGTTTCCACCACCTCTCTGGGCAACCTGTGGCAGTGTCTCACCACCCCCATGGTGAAAAACTTCTTAACTTCCAAACTAAATCTACCCTCCTCTAGTTTGAATCTCTGCCCTCTAGACTTATCACTACTTGACATCCTAAGAAGTCCCTCACGAGCTTTCTTACAGGCCCCTTCAGATACTGGGAGGCTACAATGAGGTCTCCTTGGAACCTTCTCCTCTCCAGACTGAATAACCCCAACTCACTCAGTCTGTCTTCACAGGAGAGGTGCTCCAGCCCTCTGATCATCCTCATGGCTCTTCTCTGGACACACTCCAGCACATCCATGTCTTTCTTGTAATGGGGGCTCCAGAACTGGGCACAGTACTCCAGGTGGGGTCTCACGAGAGCAGAGCAGAAGGGGAGAATCACTTCCCTCGACCTGCTGGCCATGCTGCTCCCAGGATCTGGTTGGCTTTCTGGGCTGCCAGTGTGCACTGATGGCTCATCTTGAACTTCTCATCCACCAGCACCCCCAAGTCCTTTTCCTCAGGGCTGCTCTCAAGCCACTCACTGCTCAGCCTATATTGGTGCTTGGGATTGCCTCAACCCAGATACAGGACCTTGCACTTGGTCTTGTTGAACTCATGAGGTTGGCGTGGGCACACCTCTCCAGCCTGTCAAGGTGCCTCGGGATGTCATTCCTACCCTCCGACATAATGGGAATGTTTTTACAAATCTAACAAGTAACTGAACTTCATGGGAATGAACTCTGACCAGAAAGTTGGAGTATCTGTATGTTAAGATTTAGTATGTGGTCTTGATGGCTGAAGATGTTGGCATTAGCTTAGTGTAACTAAAACATAGTTGTTGACATACCAATATATGTATCATGACTTAACACTATTCAGCACTCAATATATTTTAAATTGAATTGCTGAAAATGTAATAAAGGTCAAGGAATTTAACATATTGAACACACAGTGAAATAATTAGGAATAGCTTTTTATTAAAATAAGATCAATGCTCAGTTTTGATGAGTTTTCCAGTTTTGTTTCTTTAGGTAACTAACAGGTGCAAGGGAGGTAGAACCAGGCTTTCCTCAGTAGTTCCCACTGGTGGGACAAGAGGAAATGGGCACATGTTGGAATACAGGAAATTTCATCTGAACAGACACCACCTTGTATTTCCAAAGTGTGCAGGTGGTTGAAGACTGGACTAAATTGCTCGGAGATGTTACAGTGTCTCCATCCTTTGAGATACTCAAGGCTCAACTGCCCACATCCTTGAAAAACTGCTCTGTTTGGAGTGGGGTGTGATGGAGGGAGGAATACTAAAGCTGGCTGGAATTCAGGACAAAGGAGAGAACCTAGAAGTGCGCTCCAAACTTGTCTGCTCTGCAATTCTGTGAATAGCAGAAGGTGTAGATGGAGGCCTGACATTCATGTAAAAATGGTTCCTGCAGTCCAAAGCTGTCTTCCTGATTTGTACCCAGTCAGAAACAGTACTGTGACAGTGGTGGCTGCAGTTGTACTCTGTCCATGTCACAAGCTTGCTCATTTTCAGAAAGTTATGAAAGAAGTTGGTACCAGGAAAGGTGACCAGTGGTTTATACCATAGCAGTTACTGTTTAGGGTAAATGCTTAATGCTCAACCTTTGCAGCTTAAATGTAATTTTCAGTGATACTTAATTTCAAACTGAAATCAGTGCATGTATAAAGTTTTACTGGATGAGGGCCAATGGGCATAATCTGGAAAGTAAAAAGTTCCATTTAAATGTAAGAAAAAACTTTTTTCCTAAGAGGGTGGCAAGGCACTGGAACAGGCTGCCCAGGGAGGTTGTGGAGTCCCCTTCTCTGGAGCTACTCAGAACCTGCCTGGATGCAGTCCTGTGTAATGTGCTCCAGGTGATCCTGCTTTAGTGGGAGAGTTGGGCCAGATGGTCTCTAGAGGTCCCTTCTGACTGGTTAATTCTATGTTTGTGTGATATGCTTCCTTGTTCTTAGTTTTCCAGTTTTCTCAGCTTTTCACCAGCTAATGGACTGGATGTGCCACTGCATCAACAGAAATCACAAGGGAAACCTCATTTTTCCTTCTTTATGATCTTTTGCTTAAGCTATTTTGACTTACAGGCCACACAGTGCTTATTGGTTATGGCTTTGAATCAAAAGTATTGGTATTTCCTGTTGCAACTTACAAAAAAGAGACTCTCCCACTTGGCACAGGAAAATTTGGAGTCTGTAAAAGGAACAGAGGATAAATCTGTTGCTAGAGACCTAAAGGCTTTTTGGAAGGTTTTTTTTAAAGAAAAGAAAGAATAAATTAAATAAAAAAAAACATGGAGGAACAGGAATGTGCTGTGATTTCACATCTATAAGGTATGAATTAAGAGATACTGTTGTCCTAGGAAATGCTTGGGAAATAGATGCAAAGTTGACAGCTTCTTAATGATATTCAAGATGAATTTCCATTTTTCTCTCTTCCTTTTTTTTCTTTCTTATGGATATGCTTTTTAACCCCTGCATTGTTTCGATCCTGTAGTTGATACTGAAATTAACTTTTTAGGGAACTAAAGTATTCCTGCCGGAAAAGGAGTTTTCCAATTAGTTAAAAAATTTCCAAACCTCTTTTCTTGTATTCGTAATTCTGATTTGTTTTTTTCTTCCTGTCTGTCATATGCTTAAGTGATTAACGGTGTATGAAAAGCTACTCTTGCAATTTGCAAATATTTGAAAGATTGATCCCTGAAACAGGTAAATTATGCACAATGTTGTGACTCCCTTTACATTAAAAAAAAAAAAAAAATTGGAGAGAATATTATGGAGTTGTATAAAAATGTACAAATTTGCATCTCTAAGGTACCATTCTTCCCATTTGGGAGTGAAGACAAATCTGCATCCAGTTTTTGAATCTGTGCTAGGTGACACCAGAATGAATACCTGCAATAAACAGAGGTATCTGTTTGAGAGTTTTTGTTTGTCTCTCCTCACCCAGCCTTGTCAGTTTCTTGCTGAAATGAGCTTTTGGCTGAATTTGGGGAAGGAAAGATGGGAAGAGAGTGCAAGTGAATTTTAGAAGACTGCCTTAATGCTGTGCATGTAAATGGAGAATCTCTGTGTAGGTGTTTAAGGTTAAACTATGCCTTCTTCACTTTATGCAAGAAATCCTTTTTTTTTTTTTTTTTTTTTAATGTTCCATGAACAAGATTAAATTTATGCAGGATAGACTATAGAAGCCAAAAAACAAGTGTAGAACTTGGAAGAATACACTATTGGAAAATTTGATTTAATGTTCAAGGCAAAAATTGTTGAATGATTCTACACACACAGAGAAACTGCACATTTGTTCTCAGAGCTGTTCAGTAAAAAAACGGGTGTGTAGCAGCCTTTATAGAGGAGCATATCCTGTGAAAATTTTTGGGCTCTTTTGTGTAATTTATTGTTTTTCCTAGACAATTGGGAGCTGAAGTATTTTGGCTCCAAATCTTCCAGATGTTTTGTAATGGTAAACCTATACAGTAGAATACAGTGCTGCTATTGGCTTCCTTCAGATCAATGGATTTCAGATTACTTCAAACATACAGGCACGTGATGAAACTTCCCTTTGTTTCAGGCAGAGATGCATAGTAAGGAGCTGATATTTCTGCTGGGTTTTCTTTTTGTTTGCCTCTGAAATGCGAAGTGTTCCCATTGTTTTGCTTCTCATGTTAACATTATTGCAGGATACTTTAGTTTAAAATGCACACAAGAATAAGAGAAGGTGCAAACAGGAGACTTGTTTTTCCCTCACTCCTTCTTATACTGCTTTGCTTCAGCCCTTGGTAATCCCGCTGGGGAGATGAAGTTGTGAAACTGAACTGAGGCAGCTGGGTCTTGCTTCCACTGAGGTCAAAAGTCACATCTGCAGTCATCTGTGGAGCCAGAGTCCGGCCTTGTAAAGTTACTTAGTAGAATTTGAATGGCCATAGTAATTGTAGAACTTCAAAGTAACTTGTGCAAGAAATACTTTGTGATAGAGCTGATGCTGGAAAGGCATGAAGATTCTCTTTTAAATGGCATCCTTTGAATTGTTAGTTTGAGTATAAAAGAAACCTTAGAGACCTAGGGATATCCTCTTGTTATCATCCATTGTTCAGAATATTACTGCAAGAAAAGTGTGGGTATGGTATTTTCACTTGTGTTCTCAAACTTGCTAATCAAGAAAAACAATGGTTCCTTTCAAACCTTTGTATCACTGTGTAGCCTGTGTATTAGTACAGTACTGTGGGTTTTTTGTTTGTTTGGTTTGCTTATTTTGTTTGTTTGTTTCTGAAAGTCAGGGGGCTGTTACAATATGGCTTTTCTTCAGGCTGTGGTGTTAGCTGGGACAGGCTAATGGAGTAAAGTGTGGCCAACTTGAGTCTCCGAAGCTGTGACTTGATTTGGTAGTTAAACTGAAAGGAGTACGTAAAATAGGTTATGTAGGTAGGGTATAACATACAAAGAGCCTGTCAAGCAGTGTTGTCCCCCCCTTTATGACTGTTTTTATGCACTGTGGATGTATGCTGTGACCAGCTGCTAATATGTATTATAGAGTGGCTCCTTGGTTTCTTCAGATGTCTTTTAAAATTTCTGGTGAGAGAAGGTATAAGAAAAATGGGGCTTCTTGGCCTGGGCAGAAAGTATATCCAACACTGAATACGGTCATGCATATATGCTTCACCATTACATGTGCAAAAGGAAGAAAATGGCAGTGGTTCGTTTTGTACATAGTAATTAGTACGTTTACTAGTAGAAGTATAGCTCCAAGTTGTGTAAGATCCAGTAATCTTCCCTTTTTTGGTTTGGTCTAACTCCTGGAGTTTATTTAATTCTGAAGAAAATCTAGCCTTGTTACATTTGGTAGGAAAATATATATTTGGGGCATTCAGAGGAATTATTTGGTTTATGAGTCAGTACCACATTTTTGTGTTAACATTTGGGGACTGTTGCTGAGGTTGAGCAAAGTGTCAGGAACTTGGAGTGCCCAAAGTTTTATCTGGAAAGCAAGAAGAGTAAAACAACCAAAGTTAGGGATAGATTGTATACCAAGGGATAGAACTTTTGTGTGTAGAGTGCTCTACAATACATAATACTTGGTACTGATGTTACAGAGTCATCATTATCTAAGGACAGTGAAGTACAAAAACCTATAATTCTTTCTGTCAGCTGTTCTTCACCCTTGCGTGCAGGAGTTGTGAACAGAGCCCTAGCTGGAGGACAGGTATAACAACTAGCAGGATTTTTTGCCCTGGCAGAAGCTTGGAAGGAAGCATTCAAGGCTGCGAATTGCGGACTTGGTGACCTATTAGTCCAGAGGAAACCTTAGTTCATATGTAGTTTATCAACAAGATTGTTGCATGAAGGCATGCTTTGTGATCTGTATTGGATCCTTCTTTCATCTTCCAGAGGCACTGAAAATGTAGTAACAGTATTTTAATTTTGCTGTCCTAGACTGCATTAGTTAAATGGCAAAGCAGTATAAGTTGCTGTGTCATCAGCAGGTTTCTGACCCCAAGATTAGGGGAGACCAAGTTCTTCTTGCAGGTTCCTTTTTATGCTTTAATACAAGGAGAAAACTTGAGTGAATCAGAGAATGTCAGGTTGGAAGGGACCTCAAGGATAACCTGTTCCAACCCTTCTAATATTAATGTTTATCTGAGATGTCTCAGCATACTGTTGAGCTCAGACTTAAAACTTCCAGAGTGGGGGAATCCCAACACTTTCCCTCGGAGACAATTCCAATGTCTGACTGTCCTCATAGTGGAAAATACTCCTCTTGTGTTCAAACAGAATCTCACCAGGAGCAACCTATGCCTGTTGCCCCTTGTCTTGTCCATGTGACTCTATGTAAATGGGTAGTCTCCATCTTCTTTGTAGCCCCCCTTTAAGTACTGGAATATCATAAGATTTCCTCTAAGCCTTCTCTTCTCATGGCTGAACACACCCAGTTTTCTCAGCCTCTCTTGATATGAAAGGTGCTGCAGTCCTCTGATCATCCTCGTGGCTCTTCTCGGGACTCTTTCCAGCCTGTCTGCATCCTCTTTGTACAGGAGGGACCAAAACTGGATACAGTACTCCAGGTGCAGTTTGACAAGCACTGAGTAGAGCAGGATGAGGACTTCTTTGTCTCTGCTGATGATGCCCTTGTTAATGCAACCCAGCATCCTGTTGGTGTTCTTTGCTGCTGGAGAGCACTGTTTGCTCATGTTGAGCCTGTTGTCCACCAAGAACCCCAGGTCCCTTTCCACAAGGCTGCTCTGTGGCCATGTGGATCCCAGTCTGAACTGCACTCCTGGGCTATGTTCATAGGTGCAAGACCTTGCACTTTTCTACACTGAACTTTATCATAAAGTTCCTGTTAACCCACTTCTTCAGTCTGTCTTAAGTCATCCTGGAGGGTGGCTCTCCCTGCTGAGGCGTCAGCCTCTCCAGTCATTTTGGTGTCATAAACAAACTTCATCAGAGTGCTCTTGAGGGAGTATGAACTCCTTAGAATTGTACTAGAGGCAAGGCATTTAAGTGCTTAGTAGAAGATGAAATAAATTTACTGTGTGGCCTTGAAAGTTGATCAAGGAAAAATTCTAAGGAAGAACAATCATTAGAAAATGGGCTTTGAACAGAGCCACTTAATGACACAGTGGATTTGCACTCAAAAATCTCATCTGTACTCAACTTTCTGATGTATGCAGTAACATAGAATGAGGTGGTAATGGCTGAACAGAAATGACACCAAGATTTCTCCGGTCATTCTGAAATGTATCAGCTTGCTGACAGCAGTTCATTACAGCTTTTGTGAAGTAAATTAATGTCCTGGGCTGCATCAGAAGCATTACCAGCAGGTCAGGGGAAGTGATTCTGCCCCCTCTAACCTGCTCTGATGACACCCCACCTGGAGCACTCTGTCCAAGTCTGGAGTCATTAGCACAACAAAGTCAGGAAGCTGTTGGAGCTAGTCCTGAGGTGGTCACAAAAATGATCACAGGCATGGAGCACTTTCCCTATGGAGACAGACTTGGGCTTGTTCAGCCTGGAGAGGGCTCTGGGAAGACCCGATTGCAACCTTTCAATACCTAAAGGGGGTGTATAGGAAAGATGGGAATGGACTTTTTAGCAGGTGTGTAATGACAGGACTAGGGCTTTCAGGTCTTAAACTGAATCCATTCAGTTGGGAGGAGAGATTCAGGCTACCTACAAGGAAGAAATTTTTTTACAGTGAGGGTAGTGAAACACTGGAACAGGTTGCCCAGAGAGGTGGTAAATGCCCCCTCCCTGGAAGTGTTTAAGGTCAAGTTGGATGGTACTCTGAGCAACCTGATCTAGTTGAAGATGTGCCTCCTCGCTGTAGGGGACTGGACGAGATGACCTTTAAAGGCCCCTTCCAACCTAAACTATTCTATCATCTTTTTGTCTAGCTGAAAACTTAGATCCATAAAATTTTTCTTTGGTCATCTGAAACATTGCGTTTGAAGTTTTGGATGAAAAAGAGTTGGCACATTATGTTGGAGGGGAAAATGAGAGTTTCGGGATTGTTGACAGAATAGTAAAGTCAAGTAGACCACAATTCTTGCACCAAACCTTTGCATAAGTAAGTTTTTAAAAATCAGAATCTCAAGTTCCTTTCATGTTGTTTTTTGGCAGTCTCAGCATTGGTAGTAGGAGTAGAGTTGTTGCTCTCCCTTCCACCCTCCATACTCCAAACTAAAAAAGGTCCCAAAAAACCCACTTAGGGGGAGGGTTGGAACTGAAAGCTTTTGTTGGTCCCTGTTACTGCTTTAAACAAAAGTAACTTTTTTAATTTAGTCTAAACAGGTAAGAAAGGTCTGTCACTTGCATATATGTGTGTAGTTTTATCTTCATGTCGCTCCAACACTAGTAAGGAGTTTATAACTTTCAGTTCTGAATTGACTTTCTGTAATTGTTTTCTTAGTGGACTGTATGGCTATTCATGCAAATCGCAAAACAGTGTCTGGAAATTTGACTGATTTAATTCAGCACCTTTGTCTGTCATATAGTTACCATACCATATAGTTCTATAAATCTGTTTTAGGGTTTACTTGCCCAGAAATGGACACATGCCCTAATCCATAGCCAGTAGAATTAAAGTGAACATATAGAATCATAGAATTGGCTGGGTTGGAAGGGACCTCAGAGATCATCAAGTCCAACCCTTCATCCACTACTGCTACAGTTACCAGACCATGGCACTGAGTGCCACATCCAGTCTCTTTTTAAATATCTCCTGGGACAGAGAATCCACCACTTCCCTGGGCAGCCCATTCCAATGTCTGATCACCCTCTCAGTAAAGAAATTCTTTCTAATGTCCAACCTAAACCTCCCTCGGCAGAACTTGAGACTGTGCCCTCTTGTCTTGCTGAGAGTTGCCTGGGAAAAGAGACCAATCCCCACCTAGCTACAACCTCCTTTCAGGTAGATAAGGTCTGCTGTGCACAGCCATTGTATATCCTCATAAATACACAAATTTGTCAGCTGTCAGACAAATTAAATATGTGACATTTCACAAAGCAATTCAGAACACCCTCTGTATTCAGTCTCTCTTTGCTCATTGTGTTCTGTTTCCCCCCATTCCTGTGTCTAGAGTCAATTGCATGTAGTCTGCCTTGTTTACTCTGAGTTTACTCTGCCTTCACAACACTTATCACTCTCCTAGCAATGAAGATCCACATGCTTGTGCTGTGTGACTAATAAAACACCAGAACGCTGCTCCACAGATTTATGTGGGATTGCTTGTGCACTGCATCCTGTTCTCTAAACCAGCACATGGAGGGCTCATTTGCCACACTTACAGCTTTACCAGGCAGCTCTCATCCATCCTTTTGTATTCAGGGTGTTTAGTATGGTGAATATGTCTTCTCTGCTGGCAGATGATTATTACTGGCTGACTTTTGTAGGGAAAAAAGGGGAAGAGTAGCAAGGTTTTGTCATATACCTTTGCCTCCTCAGTCCTGGTTTCCATTGTTCTGACTGTGGTGTTCTGGAAAGAAGGTCTCAGTAAGGTTTGCTTGTAAGTTTAAGAATAAGATTATTTTTTTTTTTTGTGCTCAGATAAACATTAAAGCATTCGTTGGTATCTCAGTTTTCAGCTAAGATTCCGTGGGTTCAGCCATGATAACATTTAGCTCATGAATTTTAACTGTGGCAGTCAGAACATTTCATGGAGGAGGGATATGTATCTCTATTTGCTGGTTTGGAGAGCCTGAGACATGGTGGCAAACTGAGCTGAGGGGCTGGTGGCAGAACCAGGAAGAGAGTCCAGCTCCTTGAGCACAGGGACCAGGGCTTCCCTCACCAGGCCGGACAGGATGGAAGGTCTCTAGCCCATTCTCCTTTTTCAGTTACATGGTGCTGTAGGGTAATAAAACTAGTGGTTGTGCTCTGAAAGTGTTCAGAGGTGTGCTGGTTTGGGCCAGGATAGAGCTAATTTTCTGTCCTGTAATTTTGCTTTTAGCTGAGTCTCTTGTAATTAGCTGTACTTGCTGAAATTAGCAGCAAGTTTCTCAGTCAGTGGTCTGCTTCTGGGACTGGTAGCACTTGGTGTTTATTGTTGTGGCTAGAGACTGGTGTGCAGAACCAAGACCACTGCTCAGTTCTGAAAAACATATTATGGTTCAGAAAGAGAAAAAGAGTAGAGGTCACACCTGCAACCCTGCCCTGCAGCTTCAATAGTGATGTGAGCATTACTGGGAAAAACAGGAAGCAAAGCATTTTTCTGTATATTTGTATATGTTTAATAATTTTTCCTTTTTATCACTGTTTCATTAAAGCTGTGTAGTTTAGTTTCCATCCCATAAGTCTCTCTCCCTTATTCTCTCTCTTTCCTTTATCAGGGAGGGAAGGGGGGTTACTAGAGAGCATCTGTCATTTGGTTGATTTTCCAGCCCAGTGTTAAACCGTGACAAGAGGGAAGGAAGGGGTTGAACTGGTCATAGAACAAGCATGATAATTTGTAGTCACAGGATTTGTGAATCATAGCTGGTTCCGAGATAGTTCCTTTGTGCATGAAACTGAGCCCAGACCCCTTTTTCATGGACTATCTACAGTTACATTCCTTTTCCCAGCTTTTCAACTAGGCCCTTTTGACCACTTGGTTCCCAAGTCATATTTGAAAAGGCCCTGCTCACTGTGTACTCCCAGTTCTTCTGGGGCATGGCACTTCTGCATAACCCTGTGTCTGCTTGTACATGGACATGAAGGAGGGAGTGTGGAGGTAGCACATGACCTATATCTCTTTCATCATCTCCTGACAGAAATTTGCCACTGTTGTCTGTATTTGCTACTGTTATTGTCCCCTTTCTGTCTTTTCTACTAATAAAAGACATCATTTAACTTATTTTTTCAACAGTCCAGAAACCATTTAAGGCACAATACATAACTCCTGGCACACAAGCAGGCTCAGTGGGTTTCTTTCTGCGTTAGCTGGCATCATCGCTGTAATGTGCTTGTTGCAGTGAGACTGCCATGTTCTGCCTCACATACCATGGGCTGAAAGCACACACAGAGTCTTTATTTGTGTCTCAGCTGATTTATATTGTACCCTAGTCATGTTAATAGTTGCTTAGGTGACAATGATTTCTCTTCTGCTCCTTCCTCTTCAGGTCTCCCACTCCCAGCAGCCAGAACACAGCAAAATCTACTGTTTCTTAGGACATCAAAGACTACAGTGTCTCATTGTAGGTCAGGTTCAGTGACTTCAATGTTTCCCTCTGAGCTGCCAGTCCCATAAAAGATCTATGATCTGTCATTTATTATGGCTGTGCTACAGACTGAATTTTCAGTGCAGTCTCTGCTTGGTCTGTAATACCTTTCTTTGGTCAGTCCCAAAGAAGATATATTGAGTTTGCTTACAGAACGGTAGCTGGTAAAGGGATGCTAACATTCTGCCAACTACATGCAAATATGTAAACATTTTCAGGAACTGCCTGTATTTTCTGGTCTTCTTGGTGGTGATCAGTGATCACCCAGTGGTGACACGTTTGGATGACTTTTGACATGCTGCAAAGAATACTAGGCAGGGAGATTTTTCAATTGTTCCTAGCTGTTCTTTGAACAGTGATGACTTATTGACATTGACTGTACCAGATCTGGCACTTTCCTTAGCGCTACTCTGGTAATTCTAAACTGCTTCAGGAAGTTATTCCTTCAATGTAAATTTATTTCCTGTTTTTATAGCAACATAGCAAGTTGCTAATGACCAACAGCTACTGGGGTTTTGGGTTTTTTTTATGCCTTCTTTTATGACAACCTGATTGAAGTTGTTCTATAATAAATTTTAATTATGCAGGAGGTATTTATGGCCTGACTATTATATGCTTATGGGTTCATTGTAGACTTCCTACTCAAGGAATCTCATTATTCCAATAAGTGGTAGAATGTGTTAAAGCTGCAGGATTAAAGTAATAGTTGCTCACCATCAGGCAATTTTATATGTATTTTGGATCCTCTGAATTGCAAGGTCTGAAAATAGATTCTTCCCCTGCTCTGTATTCTCTCCTAAACCCTAATTGTAAGCCTGCACCACATTCTAGAAACTTGTTAACTTCATTATACTGTGAATAGTCTTTATTGCTTCAGCAGTGTTATACACACTTCAAGCCCTCCCCTTGAAAAATTTAAAAGCACAACCACTAGTTCTACTACACTACAGCAGCACGTGACAAGTAGAGAAACAACTTAATCTGTTCTTGTTAATGAGCCCTGCACTCTATGGGATGGAGAGAAAGACTTTGCATTTCATGCTGCTTGGGAACATTTCTCGATGTCCATGGAGAAGGGTTAGGCTCAGTATCTTGGTGGCAATCCTAGACTGACAGAAAAAATCAGATAAGATCAATTTCTTTAGTTTCTGAGTGGTCAGCTTCTCATTGACTGCCTGGACTGTGAAGATTTTTCAGCTGTAATGTTAATGTAATGGAGTGGACTCAGTGATGCTTTCCTTGTGGTAGAGTGTCATGGTTTAGCAGTTTGGGCCGAACAAAAACCAGAGGACACAATTGCTCTTTATTACCCTCCTATAGAAGCTTGAGTCAAGCAGTTGGTATCACTAAAAAGATGCCTTTTGCAATAAGTCTTTTATAAGTAGGGTCAAGAAGCCACAGGGATGCTAAAGAAGCCAAATGCAAGTCAGTTGCACCAAATAGCATTTGTACCCCTGCTTCTCCCATGTTTCTTGCAATTGCCAAAATTTTGTGTTAAATAATTGCAGCTAAGATATTTCTTGACATCTTAAGATTGGGTACCTTTTCAGACACTGGCATAGAAGTAAAGTTTCTGAAGTAAAATGAGGAAGATTGAAAATCTTCAATATCAATAATGTTAATATCAAAATCAATAATGTTAATTCAATACACTGAACATCATCAACCTTTCTCTGCCATTCATTTCCTTTTGTGTGCAACATGCATACCAGGGTTGTCCATCTTGTTCATGAGCAGTGACAAAATTTAGTGTTTTCTTTACCTTATGTATCTGCATTTAGTTTAGAGTTTAAGGTTTTGTTGTTTTTCCTCTGTGCTCCAACTCTGGCAAGTTTATCTGATAAGAATGAATAGACTTTTTTTTTTTTTTTAATCTGATTTTGATATTCAACTTTTTGATAGCAGGCCTTCTTTCAGTGTAGGGATTTAAACTGAGATTTTTTTTTGGGGGGGGGGTGTGGATGGGTGTAACTTTTTAGTTTTTGTTCTGGGTGTTGTCTGGAAGTTGTTCCTTTGGTCACAGCTGGGCTGATTTGTGCAAGACTGAGCACCAAACATGATAATTTCTGCAGCTCTTTTTCAACAGGGATCTTCAGGAAGACAGTGAGTGCTTCCAAGTGTCAGGCTGGCTGTGCAGCAGCCACGAGAAGCTCTTTGTGGGTAGGTGGAGCAGAGGCCTCCTGTGCTGTCCTGGCTGAGGGGGCTTTCAAAGGCGAGCTGAAAGCTGTACTGTACAGGAAATTGGGCAGGGAAGTGAAATGAGGCTGATTGCAGTCATTAACACCCTCTGTAATGAGGGGCCTGTAAGACACACTACCCTGCAGCTGTGATGCCTCTTGTGGGGTGCCAATTAAATGATGTGAATGTCAGATTTCAAGAAGTAGTACTCAGACTTGAGCAGAGGAGATGGGAGGTTTCTTATGAGGCAGGGATTAGTTTGCAATGTCTGAGAGTGTGTGGGGCAATTGAAGTATCTGCTTGTGTAAACGGGTTGAATAATGTTGCTTTTAATAGAAACATGGGCAATTTAGTGCTTATTAAATAATTCCGATGGAGAATTGAATTCCAGTGGCAGTCATAGTTGGGCCAGATAACTGTGGCAGCTTGGCATCACTGCCTCCTGCTATAATGTTACTACTTTCTTGAGTGTTGCTTTGGAAACAGCATATACTTTATTCCCTAGTGTATTATGAGTTTCTTTGTCTAATCTCCAAAATGTAAGCTCAAAATGACTGTTAAAAATGCCGAATTTTGAATTGCAAGAGTATGTGAGGATTTCTTATTTTGGTACATGCACTCTAGTATTCATGTGTCCTGCAATAATCTGTAGTAATTATTAAAGGACAGTGGTAGGGAAAATATTTTTTTTCCAGTGGACATATAACTCAGGCACCAAAATGTCAGAAAATAAACTGTGTTGACCTCTGCCCTGTGCCACTCATAAGTTTTGAATAAAAACATTTAAATTGTTACCATGTTTAGTTTTCAACACAAATATCTACCAGTATCAAAATTAGATTAATAAAGACAACACAGTAATCCTTACTTGGCCTTAAACTGTTTACAAACCAATTGCAATTCCTACATAAACTCATGCCTTTCTCTCTTTTGTTTTAGAGTTAGAGTAATGACATGCAAGTAAGAACTGTTTGCATTCAGAAAAAAAGCTCGGTGATTGTTTTACCTATTGTTTTACCTATTTACCTGTATGCTTTACCATTTCTGAATGTTTCTTTGCTGAAGCATTGCACAGCTTTTTCGTATTTGAATACAGTAGAAGTGTTGCAGAAGGTTAATTAACATAGTTAACATAGACTTGTTTTTAAAATCTGATTATTAAAATGGGAGTATGTATGTTTCACATTATTGTGAACTGATGTGGAGATGAACTGCCACTACAGACCTACTTTCTGCTCCAGAAATTTACTGTGCTGATATGAATTGAGGAAGACTCTTGTTTTGTTTGCCTTTTTTGATAAGTGAAAAGGATTAGTTGAGATAGACACTCAAAGACACTTATGCCAAAGTCTTCAGCAGAGAGCTGGTTGCATTCAATTTGGACATTAGAGCTAGGTGAAATTCTGAGAAAGTTTTCTGTTTTAAAATACCCTTTTTAAAAGTGGTGGATTTTTTAGTTAGAGAATTTTTCTCCACCTTTAGTAATCTGAAAGAATTGTGTATAATGAAATTTCAGTTGTTTGGTAGCTTGCAAAACACGTATTTTAAAGCTTGTGCTTTTTTTTTTTTTTTTTCTTCACAGTCTTTGTTCCTCAGTGCATCAGAATGAATGGATTTTGAGGAAAAATGAAAGCTCTTGTTTTTCAGGCCTTGTTTTCCCAAAGCCAGTACAATTTTGAAGAGAAGGAAGGAGTGGACTGACTGGGTTAAAAGAGTGGGGGCATGGGAATGAGATCAAAGAAAGAATGAACTGTTCTTTAGAGGAAGAGTTTGGATGCATGTTCGCTCTTCCCCCTAGATCCTGTTTGCATTTCCATCGAGAGTTCTTTTGGTTACATACCAGACTCTAGAGGTAGATGAAACTCATGGGGTGAGGGGCAGGTGGTTCCGATGCACACACAGACCTTAGCAGAAATATAGGTACTCTCCCACATAGCAGAGGGAAAGGACTGTTCAGATCTCCTTTTGTGAGAGACAGCAGGACAAGACTGAAAGCATCGGCATGCCACAAGCACATGGTGGGGCAAGGGAAGAGTGGTCTCTGGATGCATTGTATTTCTGCCATTTGATTCAGTTAACTTGAAAAAAAAAAAGAGGTATTCTAATAGAAACGATTATAAGGTCTTTTCCTTCTTGAGGAGAAGGTGTAGGCAGACCAGACTCAACATTTAGACTGTCATGTGAGGGCTTCACACAGATTGAAACAGCTCACACTAAATTAGGAGAAACTACTTTGAGACACTGTAATGTGAATTAACTTGACTTCTAACATCTGGAAGTTTTCATTAGAATAATTCCAAACCTTCAAAATTTACTGTTATAGTTGTTACACTACTTCAGGTTGCAACATAAAAAGGGTTTATTAGAGACACAAAACAGAAGTCATGTATAGTATACTCTGAAAAGATGGTCAATCATTATAGCACAGCAGCTCTTGCATAATATGGAGATGCAAAGCATTTTCATGGCAAGCTCTTTCTTACATGTAGGTAACATCCAAACAGAGGGTTTGGAAGGCTTTTCCAACTGTGTCTTTTGCTTTGGTTGATGAATTAGTTTTTTGTTAATCAGATTAGATATGTTATAAATGCATTTAATAGGTGGAGAATGTAGAACAAAAAGCTGCTGGAATATCACTGCTTGAAAAATCATAGATTAAAGCTGATTGGCCAGTCTGTGAGCTCTGTGAAGACCTGCTATATACAATAGCCTCTCTGTGGATTAAAAATCTGTTACGAGAATGAAGTTTTGTCTCCCAACAACAGAAAAATGGATAGGAAGTATAGGGTAGGGCAAGCATGTTGCACTGAAATTAAATTAAAATCCTTAGAAATCAAGATGAACATCAGTTACAGCAGAAGCTTTAAAACAATAAATCCTGACTTTTCTATGTTAGATCACTCCAGGAAAGTAAATGAGGGGAGGATGTACTGTACTGAAAATACAGTAGTATTTCTACATTAGCTATAAAGAAGAGCATTTACAATTTCAATTGGAATTAAGAGTTCACACAGCCAGTAGACTTTCCCACTATCTTTTATAGGTGTATGTTTTATGCAACAAATCTGCCTGCCCATTTGTGTTAATGGCAACAGAACAGGGACTTTGTCTTTTCCAGAGGCAAGTGTTTCTTGTAAATTTTTTTTTTTTTTAATTCACAATTTAAACACTATTGTAGACAGTGCTTTAAGCTTTAAAGACTTTGGCCAAGTTAAATTAGCTCTTTGCCCTTGAAGCAATAGCAGTTAATAACTTCAAGTAAGAATAATGTAGGTAACAGACATAACAGGACCTTGGCATAGGATAGAGTAGCACATATTTTGCTTTTAGGAAGATTACATTAACCAGTTAAGAGGAGGCTCTGCTTCACATGAACAAATAGTCATAGCCTATTGCAATAAGGGTGTGTGATCAGCTCATTATAACCAGTTGCAAAATAACATGAAATATGCCTGTACTCGTGAACAACGTAATGACAAGTACAAAAATAGAGAATCACAGAATAAATGCTGAATCTCAAAAGAACCTCTGTGCATCAGTTGTTCTGTGTCGTGGCAAAATATAGCTTCTGTTCTCTTTCTGTTCTCTTATGTGTGGGCAGTGTGTAGAACACACGGTCTTTGCAACAGGTGCTATGAAAGTCCTGTGAGAAGAAAAATTGCAGAAGCATGTAGAATAACTAGAGAGCAAAGTATTTTTTCAACATAAGAAAGAAGTAATAAGAACAGGAGTAGTAACGAGGTGTATTGAGAAGTGGAGGTAATCTGAAATCAAAGATAGGAACTACCCTGCTGTCAAGCATCATGACTTGGCTGGTATTGGATCAGGAGTAGGGATGTGCAAGATGCTTATAAGCAGTTAACTCAAAGGATAAATGGCTTGCCACGTGTAATTCAGTGCACAGAAAAGAGTAGCCAAAGCATGAATTTCTGTAGTAAATTGGCTGTATGCTGTGGTTTCTGTCTTTGAGTCAGGGTTAGCACCAGGGATGTTAGCATGCAGCCAATTGCCCATCTCTTGCACAAGTCTGATTAGAGGCATGTTCTCATCCTTTGTGCCATTCAAAATGCAATGTTAGCACTTTTTCCTGCTTAGTTTTTCTAAGTGGCTATGAACAAACTTTTTGAAGTAGCAGTTTTGGAAGATAGCAGTTACACTGCAATGCCTACAAAATGTCTACAAAGCCACAATAAAGGCAAGTAAGGGATTTAAAATAACCATCTGACATGGTGAAAAGCCTAACTGACATGTTAAGAAGACTGAAAGTCCTCTGAAAATCCACCAAGTCTGATTTACAGAGAGAGGAGAAGAAAGAAATACATATTTTTAGTAATTTTGTGACTGAATGCTTGCTTTGGGGTCTTCATAAGAATGGTTTTCAAATGGGAGAAATAAAAAGCATGTATAGTAAGTATATAGTTACATTTGATGGCTGGAATGAAAAACAGAACTTTAGCTTGTGTTTTAAGGTGTCTGCCTATTTTCTTTTACTATGCAAAAATTACGATTGCCATTTGTTTGCCGAAGTTGTTATGCACTTCAGTGATAAACATGCCTTTAAGCATCTGAGAAGACATACAGAAATCAGAGAACAGCCAGACATACACAACATGTTCTGCCTCTCCATTGGTATCCTCACAGAGGTTTTTCTTTTTTATTAGTTTGCCTGAAGCGGTAATAATTCATACTGCCATGCTAATAAGTTTTTTGTAATGAACTGTATAGGACGGACAGGAGACTAAGACTGGGTATGTATTGAGTAGTGAGGAAGGGTGTTTTCCATTGGACTTGTTTACCAGTTTGGCCTGTTTTGGATGGTAATAGTATAAAAATCTGGGAGAAACCAGCACTGAAGAAGCATTGCTTAGGCATTTAACACCTGGTGTGTAGCAAAGGTTTCATTCTCAACAGGGAATACGGTTCTTTAGATTTTGTTGCTGTTGCTTATTCATCATGTGACTGTGAATAAGTTGCACTTTTTGTATTCTTTCTGCTTTTTATACATGCCTATATCAAGTGCTGTGATGTAGTTTTAGGACAGGTGCTGGAGCCACTGGGAGGAAAACATCATACACTGTGATCTTGCTGTGTTTTGCTGTAGTATGTTCAATCTCTGTCAATGCTGATGTCTCAATTGAAAATCGGGTAATTTCTGGAAGTATGCTGGGATCACCTAAACTATGAATGCAGTTGTAATCCTAGCTGTAAGATAAGACAGGAAAGCTTGTGGTCCCTTTGTAAAGGAGATGCTTTTCAGTTTGTATCTGCTCTGCTTTTAGGGTTGTGCTATTTTCAATGCATTGTAATACAGCCTATTAAAAGAAGTTACACTGACCTACTTACTATATTGCATTTTGAGTGCAGTATATAGATATTGATAGCAAAATGTAAAACATCTTGCTTATCTGATCTGCCCTTGTGACAGATAATAGCATTGTTAGTATGCATTAACCTTGTCAAAGTATAAAATCCTGAAAGTAATAATTTTGCAAAATGCACAGAACAGCAGCTTTGAATAGAAAAAAAGGCTTCTGGGGTATGAGTGGCTGCTTGCTTTATAAAACAAGCAAGTCAAATAAAAACTTACTGATACTTCAGCTTTCCCTTGATCGTATTGGTTTTCTGCTTACAGATCCTGATTATAGACTGTTTTCCAACAAATCTTTCCTTCCACATCTCTACCATCTCTTAATAAGAACCAATGTAGAGTAAAGTTGAGTTGCAGTGTTTTTATCCAGTGCAAATACAGTTCATCCCAGCAAAGTGAGCTATGGAAAAACCTGTTTTCTCCCATAAAAACTTTGAGTTCCTATCAGTGGTAGCCAAGCAATACTGTAGCTTCTTTAATTTTAGTGGTGTTAAACCACTTTCAGCAAGCTTTTGCTTCTTCACAGAGCTGCATTTCATATTTTTAAATTAAGCATTTTATAGGGAAGGGCATAACTGAATTGTCTGTTGCCATTGCTTAGGATTTTGGCTTCCACATTAATACTTGTATCAAAGGCATGAAAGTGTCTTTACTTTTATGAAAACAAACTTTGCCATATAAAACCATTTGAGCAAATAGCTATTTAGAAAAATCTGGAGGCTGTTACTTAGAAATGAAATTGTCGCTATTTGGTATATTGTTAGTAATCTCAAGTGTTGTGATGTTTCAGTGAAAGCTAAGTGCTCCCTATGGTTTAACCCTGTGTAATGTGAGTATAAATGTACCTTACTTACTACAGTATAATCTCATTCCATTGCTTCTCATTGTCTGGTGATAGCTGGTCTTGTGCTGTGATTTAAACACATGTGGGATTTACAGTGGTCTGCCTCTTAAAAGTTCATGCCTCATTGTTTTTCATTCCTTGTTCTAGTAATGAGACAAAATGTGTGGCATTCAGAGAACTTCTACTCTAAACATACTGAAATTATTTTTAAAGTGATCCCCCTAAAATTTTTTTAAATTTAAAACAAAACAACCTTTACCTTACTGGGAGGATATGTTTGTTATATTTTAGTTGAGGAAATAATCTTATATAAATCTGCTATGTCCAAAATTATTACATTTTATCACTGATGCTTAATGATGCCAAGATTGACAAAATGTATGCATGTTCTTGTGTAATACATCTCGAAGTGTTAACTCAAACTTTTAAACTCACTTTGAAAAGAGGGGTAGAAAATGCCAGGTATTTCACACTATAAGCATTCAAAGCAACTTAGGAATGTCTGTGTGTGAAAGATCTAAGGGGTCTTTTGTTGTTGTTTTGTTTTATAATTTATTTTGTGCCTTTTGGACAAGCTGAATATGAGGCCAGGTTCAATTTTGTAGTGTTCAGCAAAACTGAAACTTTTTGTTATAATGGTAGTCAGCAGCCCTTGCATCTATTCTCAACTCTGCCATTGATTTGGTGGATGACTTAGAACAAAGTGTTTTACCCTCACCCCCCTCCCCCCAACAAAAAAAAAAAAAAAAAAAAAAAAAAAAAAAAAAGAAAAAAGAAAAAAAGAAAAAAAATCCACTTTCAGTTGCTGCCAATAATACTAGCTTCCTTGGTCATACACTTTGAGGTAACCTAAGTTATTACTATATTGGTCTTGGAGTGGTTTAAAATTGGCTCTCATTTCCTGTACTGCTGAATACAAATATGATGAGATTCCACAGTAATATCATCCTTATGGTGAAACATTGCTCCTGTACCCTTTTAAAAAAAGTTGTGCTCCTGAATACTTATTTTTTAAATGGGGGACCTTCTTTGTTTTTTAAAACAACTTCCCTCTCTACTGATCAATCTACAAGCCACTTTCTTGTGGTCTGGGGTTTTTTTGTTTGTTTGTTTTTGTGTTGTTTTGTTGTTTTTGTCTTGTTGGGCTTTTTCCTTTTTTTCTTTTTCAGGTGCATTGAAGGGCTGTGTGGGTACTAACATGAGCTCAGCTTACAATAAACAGAACAGGATTTTACGAAATAGTCACTGGTATAATTATCAAACAATTTAAAATGTATTAATTCATGTAAAGAAAATAGCAAGGCAGGACTATATTTGCTTAATGGCACTAAAAGATGCTAATAACCTGTTCATTTGTACTGATTAGATGAAAATTTAGTGAATTTTAACCTTCTTTGCATGTCTTCAGTTTCCCTCAGTTTTAGTTCACTTACAAGAGTGAAATTTCATGTGGCTATAAACCTTTTTTTGTATTTCGGTTGTGTTGATTTTTTGTTTGGTGGTTTTTTTTGGTTTTTTTATGTGACTTTCTGGTGTGCTTTAGACCACAAGTTCAACAACAACATGAAGTTTTAGAGTTGTTTCTCACTAGAAAGTGGATTGTCCACCATCTTTACATAGTTTTTGTTCCACAACTGAGATGCTCAGTACATGCACCAGCTGTAGGTTGTATTGTAGAGCTGTTTTTCATAAATGGTGTTATGTAAATGTAAAGGGAGAGTTGTGCTGTTTAACTTGGGCACTAATTTTGGCAGTTTGAGTCCAATATGAAGCAGGCAGAGAGAACTATGCTTTTTCAGACAACAGTGCAGAAAACCAAAATTACTTACCTCTTACTGCTTCAAAGGTGCCTACAACCAATGCCTACACCTTTAGTGTTTTAGAGTAAGAAAGAATCCTTAGTGCAAAGAACAAAGGACTTAGTTTGACTAAGCTAGAACAGGCTCTGTATATATATTGAGAAATTTATTTGGGCAGAGATGCTAAGTTGTACTTGGGATCCTATGAAATAGGACATCAATATCTCTGAACCCAGTCGGATATATGCAGATAAGAAGAAATTATGATGTGTGTACTAGAAAGCACTAAATACTGACACAGGAAGTCCCCAGGCTGCACAGAGCTGCTCATATTTTGCTTGTGATCCAAAACAACAAAAATTGTATTTGAGTATCTAGGGTACTGTAGCCTTAGCTGTGCAAGCCATTACTAACCATTGACTAAAATTTTCACTTGGTGGGTATTTGAGTAACAAAAATATTCAATGCCCACATGTCTTTCTACAGAGGCATTTTTCTAGCAGTGCCCTAACATGACAGTCCAAAGGGTTAAATGTATTCTTAATGTTTAATTTGCTGCAACAGCTGACTTAACCAAGGAAAAATGTGTAGGTGCCAAGGAAACTCTCACAAGTTGAATAAGCTACTAGCCTCTGGGAATTTTGTCCTGATACACATGGTACATATTAAGGGCTCTTGTGGGAAAATTGTATTTTATAGAATGTGAAGGAAAAAACAGCGTGATTCACAAGATGATCAGAATACAAATGCTTTGTTAAAGGCGCTTTTACTGTAAGCAAAGAGCAGACAAGCAGGGGGTGGAATTCAGTGGGAACAGATGAACAAAAATTTAGCTTATACTATAAACAGTCATAAGTGAATCTTAACGAGCGTGGCTGACTAGAAGCACCTAAGCCTTACTGCTTTCATTAAAGACCAAGGCTATTTTCTCATTTTTACATATCCCCACAAAAGCCAGCCAGTTTCAGCAAAACTTTGCAAGCGATAGGAGTCTTGAGGGTGTTCAGTTTTTCCATATTGTGTGAAAACTGGTATCTTGTGGAGGGGAGGAGGGACCCCAAGTAGTGCCATCAGTGAAGAACAAACAACACAGAGGTTAATACTTGCCTTTCCCACCGGCTGTTTTCCTAACCCGTGAGCTTGGATACACATCAGCACTCCTCCTCAGATGTGTGAGACTGACTGGTTATCCTGCTGGATGAGAAGCTGGAAGACATTCCTGGAAAAGACCTGGGGTACAGATGAAGATGCCCCAGGCACATAGACCACACACCTGTACAAAATTTTGACAAATTAACTGCTGCTTTGAGAACTGCTCTTTGCAGTTAGTCAAAGCAAGCATTTCTTCTCCCTCACATAAGGCATGTAAACTTTGATGGTTTTAATTCTTTTTTTCTGTTGTCCTGTTCTGTAGCCACAGTCTGACAGTATGATGGAAGAATCAGTGGTACAGATCTCTTACCCTGTGTGAAACTTGACAGGCTAAGACACTATAGCTTTTCTGTAACTTCCAAAATATCATGCTGCTTTCCTGCAATGTTTGTGTTCTCAGCATGGATCTCAGAAGAAAGATGAACAGACGATGCTTTCTCTATAGTCCTTTTCCAAACCCACTCAAAGGCTGACAGTTCATTTTGAATCCTGTTCTTTTCTTGGGGTGGTGAGGAGGAATAGGGAAAAAAGTGCAAGCACTGATTGTCTATCTGCCTTAGCTTTCTAATGAAGCCAGTTAACTGCTGCTGGGAGGAAGGAAAAATGAGTGAGGTAAAATGACATTTACAGAGAATGCCAGCTTGAATAACATTTCACGTGTTGGAAATATGTTGGTGTTAGTAACATCCGGAAGGAAGTGAACAGAGCAAGCAAGAGATTCTGTAAGGTTAAGAATAACCACAGTCAAAGAGGTTGAGCACTGGGAGGTAGGAAGAACTGGTAACTCTTGTATTCGCTATCTAGAAGTATCTGTGGCTATCTAGAAGAATTCTAGCCAAAAATCTCTGGATGAATTGCATTTGGTAACAGAATCCCAGATATGACCTTTAGTCTGAATTATTTCCCAATAATTTGATGGGTGCCAAACTATAACTGACCATTTTTTGGCATTCTCATTTAAAATTAGTGAAAAGGATCTTTCTCTGTCCTTCCTGTGAGTAGACAACATGAAGGAAATACCTAGTCTTATTTCAAAGCATTGAAGTAAAAAAAAAACCCACAAACCTTGTTTAGAAATCTATAATAAGCAGATCCTGTATCGTTTAGTTATTAGATGAAATTGTTTCTAGGGCAGGAAGTGGCATACTAGCTAAGCTTTTACACCATGTTCCCAAAGAGCAGTGTTTTTAGTCACTACCTCTCTAGAAGACACAACCAGAACTGAGTTTATTCTGTGTCTCCTTAACTCAGACACGAACCCGAGGGACCAGAATGCTGAAAAGAATTTAAGTGTAAAATAGTTATTTCAAAGATTCGGGGGACCCTGGAAGATGATAGGAGAGACAAACTAAAGGTTGTTCAGTCTCAGGCTGGGGATCTTAATGCAGGTGTAGGGTTGTGGATGAGTTGGATGGGTTGACCTGAAGTCCAGACATGACATTTCCAACAAAACTGTGTAAACTTTCAAACTCAAACTTTCAAACTTTCAAAGGATGAAATGTACTGGTGGCTGTGAGAAATTCAGTGTGGAATAGTAACCATTACTCAAACACCTAGATGGGTCATGCATTTTTGTCTATTTCTCTAGGAAACAGTAGTGGTGGAGGCAGAAGTATGGTTTGTTATACATCCCTGTTTACTTTAATGGGAGGAAAGCTGGCTGAGACATAAGAAGAGAAAGTGTTTTGGTACTAGCCAATATACAAGTGTAAGTTTGTTCTTTCTGCAGTTCCATGGAAGTCGTCCATTTAGTTAACTGTGTTGAATCCATACCTCAAAGACTACCAAATACTTTGTCACTGGCAGACAAAGCCTGGGAATTTCCTGGGAAAACATGTACTGTAAAATTAGTCAGTAAGGATACAAACATGAAAATTATGTAATTCAGTAGTTAGAATGTTTACATTAACGTAACTAAAGAGACCTACCACTTCAGAACGTAGCAAGCAGATGTATTTTCTGCAAGTGAGGGGCAGGCTAGAACAGAATACACTTTCACAAGCTTTTTGTAGGTTCACAGGCAAAAAGATAATGTTAAATATAGAATGAAATTGGGGTTGGGGTAGTGCTCAACAGAAGTATCAAGGCATTTGTATTGAATAGCATCGTATCAAGGCATTTGTATTGAATAGCATCTTAACCATGTCACAGGTGTAAGCAAGTTTGTACTGGAATGCCAAAAGTCTGAAGTGCAATGTCTTTAATGTCAGAGACAACTAGCTTTGTAGGACCACAGCTGTGTAGTAACCATCTTAAAAAGATGGTACTAACTTTAGAGAGATTTTGCAGCTGACAATATGCTGCTTTCTGAAAGCATAATTTCAGTGGTGCTAAATTATCTTTGTCATATTCTTTGACTTTGATATGCATTTCCTACAGCAACACTGTATGTGTGGGGACATTACGGTGTCTCTGCAAGTAATTGCAGGTTTGAATTACTCAAGTGCTCTGTGTTCATGCACAAGTATGGTAAAGAAAGCTGAAATAGATTAGGTGGTTTAGAGGACTGACAGTTAAAAGGACAGACAGGCAATATTTACCAGCACTCAATGTCCTCTTAAGGTAACTGCTGTGGTTTGAAGTCACAGTAATTGGTACTTACTTTTGGGAAGTGTTGTGGGAATCTTATGGCGAGAGAGTTCACGTTTAAAATTGAGAGAAATGATTGTCAGATGTTGCTGTAAGGCTTCAGCTAGGGCATTGTGGAAAGGCATGCATATTTGGGGTCATCTGAAGTGGCTAGTTTTTGTATGCGTGTTGAAGCTGTGTCAATGGCATTTATAAGCACATGGTTGGGCATCCTAATTATGCTATCTGAATAAAACATGCCACAGATTTATTGTAACTCTTCTCGGTAGTGTTGCAATTCTTGCCTTTTAGAACTGCTTTGAGGTTTCTCTGCTTTTGCTGATTTTTAAGGGATGGGGAGAAAAGGAAACCTCGTGAGTATTACAGCAATTCAGTTACCCATAGTAATTATCCTCCACTGCAGAAGAGCAGATCTATAATTAACTGAAACAGTCATCCAGTTTACCAGGTTCATGCTGAGATTGTCTTGACTTACTGTGTTTGTAAGTAGGCTATAGTACTAGTGATAGGTATTCAAAATGGTATTATAGTTTAAATAGTGTCCTTTAAAAATTCGTTTTATGTTTCTTTCTACATTTCCATTTGTTATTACCTTGTTAGCTGTAGGAAGTTATGGTAAATCACCTGGTATTCTTCATTATGCTCAGCTGGAGCTTAATCTAGTTGTCTTTTGTCAAAGTGTTTTGCCAGCAGTCTACCTACTTTGCATCCAATCATCGATAAATGCTGTAAATAGCACTCCTGTAGTGAAAAATGTCAGTAAGAATTATCAAACTAGAAGCAATCTGCCTGATTAATAAATAAATACATTAAATTAAGGGTGCTGTCTTGTTTAACTGTTCTATAGTCTTTTGGTTGAATGGATTATTTTTTTTCTGCAGTAAGTTATTTCTATCTACGTGCTATTTCTCCAGCCCATATTGATGTTTTCCTTGGGTTTGGAGTCTTACAAGTAAGAATTGACTGTGCTGTCATGAATTTGTGTTTGAGTTTTGGGCTTGCTTTTAGGCAGACTTCGTCATATGTTCTTTAATACTGTGCACTACTCTTCCTGTGTGTACCTCGTTTTTCTACCTGTAAAGTGGACATCCCTACAATCTTTCACTCTTGTCTCTGATATCTTAAATATTGTGGGCAAGGTTAAGAGTGTCTAGTGCTCGTGATTGTTCGTGATTCTTGAAAAGAAAATTGAATTATATAGGTCAGTCTTTGCTTAGAATGTTATTTACAGTCTAAACTAAAGCAAAATGTTTCCTGCAAGAGAAGGATTCTGCTAACTTCTGCTTTCCCCAAAGCCTACCCTGGAGAAGGAGGTGGTTTGATCTCTGTGCTGTCCTAAGAGTAATGTAAACAGCTGAGGAGAATCAAGAACTTGCAGTTATACTCATGTGGACTATAATATAGCTTGGTTTTTATCATACCGTCTTTTGTATACATTAATGCATTCTTCAAAAAGTAAATTCAGGGCACTTTAAAAGGTAGTAGGGAGTTCTAAAAATTTTTGCTATGTATTTTTTTAACAGCTGTTCTTTCCTTGCTTCTCTTAATCCTTTTTTTAATCATATCAGTTAGATTTTGAGGACTCTTAAAAGTGAACTGCTATGAAATAGTGGAGATCTGAGCATGCGTCTCATACCTCAAAACCCACAGAAAGCCTGTTTATACATTCCTCCAGGTGACAACTTTGTGACTGATTTATTTGGTCTTCAGTGTTTCCTGTAATCTCAGTCTATCTAAATGGCATGGGATATTGACAAGCAGTATTCTGGCAAACAGCCATGGAAGCATTTTTATTTTCTGAAGCATGTGACTGAAGTTCTGCTACTGACAGCAGTTGGCTCCTGAAGATGAAGGTCAGTTTGGTGCTAGAATGGAAGTCATCTTCTTGTGCTACTCCACCTCATGATTTGTTGAACCTTTCAGCCATGGGGCTCATACCGGCATGTGTTATGGTCTTTCCTTCAGGATTTTCTACTTCTGAACACCGACTCTCTTCACAGCTTCAGTTTCTTATTGTTAGTGTTTTCTTAGTAGTATATTGTTATGCATGTGAAGAGGGGTTCTGCAATGTGCGGGCACATTTCTAACATTGTGACCTTGTCACTGAAGAAAAAGAGGTGGTTTTGTTCTTTTACTTAGGGGTGTTCTTTCTTCAAAGCTATGAAGATGAGACATGGAATAAAATCTAATATTCAGACAAATTGCTGTGTCAATTTCTGGCTTAAAAAAAACCAAAACTAAAACCCAAAACATAACCAACGAATCAAAAATATGAAAGTAAAGAACCCCCAGAATAAAACATGCCAGATTTTGAAAACCCATCTTGTACTGTTACTGTCAGTCAAATCTACAACAGGATATAGTACGTTGGATAAATTATGTCCGTGCAAAGAAGTCTGCTTTGATACAGAAAAGTTGTGAGCGTGAGCATGACTCCTTTGAAAGCACCTGATATGCTAGTCTGAAATGCCTGTTTTCAATTGTGACTAGTTTAATGTCTTCTAGTCAATTTGTACTCTAATTCCAGAAATAATTTTAAATGAGCCTTTACCTAGGAGATATTTCTTTAGATTGAAGGAAATTAGTGTCAGGAATACATAATTTTGCAGTTTCGAATTGCTTCACTTCACCCAAAGTAAATCATTATATTCCCTTCATGAAAACTGAAGAAAAGTGTGAAGTTTTCTGTTCCTCTGCGGCCTTTTTGAGTCATGACCACTAATCAGACAATGGTGGAGTAAGATAATTTGTTTTATGTGTGTCTGGCTGGTGTTATGCACGTCAATTTTTGTTCAAGATGTTTATTCTGAATTTTTTGTTTTCTGTTTTTCAAGCTGTTACTTGATGAAATAACATACATGGGGAAAACATGTGCTAGAGGAATACCAAGAGAAGGGAAGCACAGTGCTTTGTGCAAGGGAAAGTATCAGAGTGGAGACCATCAAGAGTTAAGAGTCAGCTAGTCAAGTGATGAACTGCAAAAGGGCATCCAAAGTCTTTTTCCAAAGCTGTTCAGTCTCATCATAGAATCATAGAATCATAGAATCATAGAATCCTAGGGGTTGGAAGGGACCTCGAAAGATCATCTAGTCCAACCCCCCCTGCCAGAGCAGGGCCACCTAGAGTACATCGCCTAGGAACGTGTCCAGGCGGGTTTTGAATGTCTCCAGTGAAGGAGACTCCACAACCCCCCTGGGCAGCCTATTCCAGGGCTCTGTCACCCTTACAGTAAAAAAATTCTTTCTGATATTCAACTTGAACCTCCTATGCTCCAACTTACACCCATTACCCCTTGTCCTATCACTGGTCACCATAGAGAAAAGCCTAGCTCCATCTCCCTGACACTCACCCCTTACATATTTGAAAACATTGATGAGGTCACCCCTCAGTCTCCTTTTCTCCAAACTAAAGAGACCCAGCTCCCTCAGCCTTTCCTCATAAGGGAGATGCTCCACTCCCTTAATCATCTTAGTAGCTCTGCGCTGGACTCTTTCAAGCACTTCCCTGTCCTTCTTGAACTGAGGGGCCCAGAACTGGACACAATACTCCAGGTGTGGCCTCACCAATGCAGAATAGAGGGGGAGGAGAACCTCTCTTGACCTACTAACCACACCCTTTCTAATGCACCCCAGGATGCCATTGGCCTTCTTGGCCACAAGGGCACATTGCTGGCTCATGGTCATCCTCTTGTCTACCAGGACCCCCAGGTCTCTTTCACCTACACTGCTCTCCAGCAGGTCAGCCCCCAACCTATACTGGGACATCGTGTTGTTCTTCCCCAAATGCAAAACTCTACACTTCCCCTTGTTGAATTTCATCTTGTTCCTCCCTGCCCAACTCTCCAGCCTGTCTAAGTCTCTCTGAATGGCAGCACAGCCTTCTGGTGTGTCAGCCACTCCTCCCAGCTTAGTGTCATCAGCAAACTTGCTGAGGGTACATTCTATACCCTCATCCAAGTCGTTGATGAATATCATCATATTTTCTCTGTCTGGGTAGGCCTTGTCTGGATGTGTAATTAAGTTGTTGAGTAGGGCTGAAGTCAATCTGGACTGATACAAGTGAGAACATGGAGTGCAGTACAAACCAATATCTTATTAATTCCTTGTTTCCTTATGTTAACTTTAAGGTTAAATCTGGCAAGGAATAACCTGTATTGAAACAAGGAAGAATTTAATGTTTTATTCAGTCCTGGATTATTTAAACTTTAGATCACAATTGTTTTTATAGAAGGTCAACATGTTATAGAGTATGGCAAAATTTTTCACAAAACCATACTTGCCTTTGCTACTTATTCTAAAATTTTTTGTCCTGTAATAATACCCTTCAAACATTAAAGCAAAAGTTTGTGTTATTTGGTAGCAAAAATTAATGTTAACACTTTACATAGACGAAGGTCTATCAGGAAGCACTTTCTCTTGATCTGCAGATCTCAAACTGTGAAGATCCTGTCATGGTTTTAGCCAATAACCAGGTGACAGATGCTCTCTGTTATTCCCCCCTACTACCCTTCCTCTCTCTAAAAAAGAGAATAATGGAAAGAGACTTTGTGGTTCTGAAAAGAACTTGGATAGGTTTAATAAAGTAGTAGTAATGACATTGAATTACAAATATGTAAATATGGATTCTGCACTCCTCATCTGGTGATTACTTCCCAACTAGAAAAGTCCCACGTGGGACTTGACAGAAGAGGAAGGTCCCTGAGTTCAGGGTCCCAGTCCCAGTCTGCAGCATCCTTGGAGCAGCCAGGCGTGTCCTGCTTGGGAGGGCAGGAGAAGGTGACCTGTCTCGGTGAATGATGTTCTCCTCTGGTGAGGAAACCACCAGCAGGAGCAGGAACAAACAAACAGTCCCTAGCCCAGCCAGCACACCAGCCAGAGAGGCCAAGAGAGGACTCTTCTGGGAGAAGAACAACATGACAATTTTAATTATTTCTGTTTAAAGAAAATCAGTTTTCTATGTCCCTTGTTTAGAATTCACTCATTACTAGCCTTACATGGCTACCTGTTCTTCTCTCTTACCTCTAAGTACCAGGTAGCTGTATAGTGTAATTTTGGTGATCCTTAACTGCATGCCAACATATGCAACATCTGCATTACATGCATGCAAACACAGGTCTTAAGCTATGTTCACCTGAGGAGAATACTTTTACATCATATGCATTATAAACGTGTTTCTGTATTCATGGTATTTTTGGTTGTAGAACTTAATATTGGTCTGTTACACAAGCAAGCTCAGTGAAAGTCAGTAAAACCCAGCATATTCATGTAAGCACAGTGTAAACAATTCTTCCAGCCTTAGTGGTGCCCTTCTGTACTTTTAAGTTCGTATCGTATTAACAATCAATGATTTGCTGTAATTAGGGTAGCATACTTTATTGTGTTTTCCCAGTTGCTAGTGAATGGTATTGATAAAATGTTTGTTTCCTTTTCTTAGTTCCACTCTCCAGTTGCTAAAGGAACTTTGAAATGTAGACTAGCATTCATGATCTTGTATGTGTCTGCTCAGTTTATCAGGTAGATCACAGAAACAAAATAATTTGTTTTCTGGGATATGTAATATGATAAAATGTTGTAATGAATACTGAGACAGTTTTGTAAGAAGTTTCTTGCTGACTCAAGTTAAAATATATTGCAGTCTGTCTTCAGGCTTCAATGGGCAATAAATATATGTAATGGATATCGTTCCTCCAAGGGCAGAATGCTATTTCAACAGATAAATAATGAATATGTGCTAATTCCAGTGCATTACTGTCTTGCTCGTAGATACTATTTAATATTGCTTCAAGTGCAAACTCTCTATTCACTTTTAACAATAACAGAAGACTTATAGACCAGGTACTTCTGAAAGTTCTTTACTCTGATCCATTGATACCTGAGATACCTTTTTTTTTTTTCCAGACTAGTAATTCATTATGCTGGCATTATAAAAAGAATTTAGGTTTAAAGTGCACTGTATGAGAACTGAGTGTCTGCATCTTTTTCTTATGTGTAACCTGAGTGTAATTGCCAGTTTTACCAAAACAGATACTAAAATTTTACGTAGATGAAATCCTTGTTAATAAATTGTGTATTAGTACTGATGATGCTGCTAGTTAGCTGCCATTAAAAGATGCGCAGTGATGTCTTGTAGTTGGTCTCTGGAAGGCACATTTTATTTGAGGAGCATCTAAATGATTTTTATCAGCTTCAAATTACTCCACTTTTATGTATGGATAGCTCTATCGAAAATTAATGCATCAGTGTAGCCAATATTCTTATAGCTATTCTGGTTGTTTACAAAGTGTTTATAACACAGTTAGGATTGCAGTTGAGTGTCTCGAGTGACCATATACCATAGGTGAGCACTTGAGTATGTGCAGTACTGACAATCAGCTGTGCATTTATACAAATCTGTACATGCATTTGTTTCCCCAGCATTATGGAGAAAGGGCAGTCCAGCCGTGAGAACTGCCCCTGTCCTAGGACCTTAGACCTTGTGCTCTAGCTTTATCTTTTTACCTCTTGCCTCCATCCTTTTACAGCTTGTGTAGACTTAAAATTTCACCTAAGTTTAAGCTCCTTTGCAGTATTTGAACAGCTTTTGCTATAGTTAGGGCCCAGTTTGGCCAAAGTTATCTTCTGTGACCTCAAACATACCTACATTACTATTTATTGCAGTAGTGTTGATCCCACACTACAGTGGAACATGATGAACAGGATGGATGGACTTTGGCTGTATAATTGTGTTGCATGAACTCCTATTTTTATTTCAAAATTGCACCCAAGATTGCTTTAAGGGGTGTGATCCACCCATGTTTAGCATTTGCTACCAAAGGTTAAAGATTTCATTTATGGAAGAAGGGAAGTGATCCTGCGTTTTGAATGATAGTAGTTCATGAACTTATCTTACACAGACGACAAAAAAACCCCCAGCTTATTCTGTGGCCAGTGGGCTGAAAGAAATCTGCGTAGTTTTGCTTTTCTCTTTACTTCTCTTTTGTTGGCCCTACAATTCTCATGAGAAGGGACATTGTGTTATAAGTGGTTTGTAATTCAGTGTGCAGCTGCTGCTTCTCCTAACATCTCAGTCAAAATGTTCTTGGGAACTTCCTTCTCAGGGCAGGCACTAATTTTCTCATTGGAACTGTAGGGCCTTAATTGTTGAAGAAACTGTCTTCAAATTGGACCACCTAATCAAAAGATAAAAGAGGGAGGAAATGTACTGTGATCATATGAGCTGTTTCCATAGGAAAAAAACAATACTGATCAAAATAGTTAAGTCTTAGTGATAATTTTGCACAAGAGGCTTCATTTATTTGGTGCTTACAATGCATCTGTAGGTGCCATTTCAAAGGAAAAGAATTCTTTGGGGAAATGGCCGTGTCCCTTTGGATAGGAAAGAAAATACTTGTTTGTCTGTAGAAGAGTACCTGATCTAGTTAAGCTGCTATTTTAGTGAGCTTTGAGAAGCATATTAAGGTTTCTAAGTGCCTCCTTCTTTATAGTCAGTCTTTTCTAATTTCTGTTACTGGTTGTGCTGCTTGCTCTGTACTTGCAGTTTGCTTTTTGTTGCTCTCTTCCTTCTCCACTAGTTTTGGCCGGGGCTTTTTTGTGGGGGGCTTTTTTTGTTTGTTTTTCTTCGTTTTTTCTTCTGTTATTTTCTTCTCTCTGCCATTCCTCTCTAACTCTTGCCACCTCTCTCTTCTCTCATAGACCTTGGTAGGATAATTGCCTCTTAGCTCGGCTAAAGCACACGTGTGCAGCCGTGTTTACTACTTCAAATATTCAACAGAAGAAAAAGTGCTTATGCCCATGGGTGCTGGTTCAGCCTCCACAAAGGTGCTGTTTCTCTTAGTGATTTCCGCAAGAAAGATGGAGGAAGTGTAATAGCTTTCAATTTAGGTGTAGTCTACAGACAGTTGGCTAATTTTGTTCTTTGTTTTTTTTCATTTGTGAGATTGCAGAGTTTTCCTTTTATTAAGGTTGTCTTTCAGCCTGGGTAGGCACCCAAAGTTGTTTTATAACCCATCAGCCAAGTTTCAGCAGAATGTGCAAGTGCAACAGATTTTGTTTTCAGAACTGTAATGTGCAACTTTGGCAAGGTACTGTTTAGCGTGGATAACAGCTGTGTAAATCAGAGATATTTGAAGAAGAAAATGAAAAATATCTATGCTGACAGTATTTTTTGTACCTGCTAAGTGCTCAAGAAAAAGTTGATGTGATACTTATTTTTTAAAAAAGTGATTTGTGACTTATCACGTAATGAAGCCAGAAATCTCTGTAACAGTTAATGTATTGTTACAGTTTCCAAATTTTCTGTCTCCTGCTGTGTAATTTTTTCCTGGTTTTATTTAAGTGGTTTTCAGTCTCCTGAACTCCAGCATTCAAATAATACTGGGAAGGCTTTCTCCTCAAGTTGCCTCCTGAAGGCAGAGGAGGAGCAGAAGGCTCCTCTATGACAAAGTTTACAGTATGTGTTGCTGTAACCTGTCACTCTGCATATCTAGGGCTGTTATATTTACATTTTTCAAGTGCTGGTGAGTTCTTGGAAGGGAAGGCATGTCAATATAGTAGGGAAACTGTAACTGGCTTACAATATCATTGAGATCATAGCACGTATGACAAGAGTTTCATACATGCTAATGCAGCATTTGGAAGTGTCTGAGTTGATGCTGTAGGAGATGCATGGTTTCTCAGGCTCAGCCTGCCTTTGTGCCTATGTGTTAGAGGGCATAAATTGTGTAATGAGGTTGCCAGGCAGCCAGACAGAAGAAGAGGTTCTTTGATAAATCAGTTTTTGTCCCTGGCTAGTGCTACTTTCATCAGAGAGATGGTGTTCAATACTAAGGGGATTTCATGTAGCTAAAAAAGGAAAAGATTGATATACTCCCTGTCATGTTTAAGAAGTCTGAATCTTGCAGGGTAGACCTGGATACTGTTTTAATATAATACAATAGCTAACCTTCCTGAGGTTCTCCGCTATATATTAGAATGTTGTTTTGTGTTCTTCTTCTGCCCAGTAGCACAAATTTCACTTTTGTTAGTATTAGTTCTAATTCAATAATTTTATTTTAAATGACATTCATTAGAATTAGGATTATAGTAGTGTTAGGTTATGCGTACATGAATGATAGTTCTTCTGCCCTCTGTGTATTTAGCTTTCTCAGGGTAGAATCCTACATATTTTCTATTCCCCGAAAGTAGCCTTGTCTACCTTTCTAGCCATTCTGGATACTTGTGGGGTCTGCCTGGTGTTGGAGTCCCTGCTGGTTATGCCCCAGCAGCCTGAAAGGACTGAAAATGAAAAAAAAAAACCAACCAAACAACAACCCAAACCTAAAACTTGCTATCCCTAAATTGTAGGTCGTATACAGGCAGGAAGAACTGTGGCAAAATTATGTTGAGTTGTGTACAAATATGTCCTGATGTGTGTGTGCAGTTTTTTTTCATGGTGCTGCCATAGAAACATTTTTGCAAACTATTTGCTTGTATGTTTTGCTTGTGTGCTTAACATAGTCTCTTGCTCTATTAAATACACCTTTTCCTCTTTGTTTCAGTGTGCAAGGATCCACCCTACAAAGTAGAAGAGTCTGGGTATGCTGGTTTCATTTTACCAATTGAGGTTTACTTCAAAAACAAGGTATGGAATCACATAATTTTCATTAAAAAAAAAAAAAATCACATGGAATTGAGAGTTTTTAAAAGACTCACAGTTCAATCATAAACTCAGTTAAAATAATTTCAAAGCTGTTTTTATCAGTGCTGTTGCTCAACTCAGAATCATTGTAATTTTTAGAAATGTATGATTTTATTTAGTAGATGGCTGAAATTAGGATTACCTGGTAAAGAAGTTGAATATAATTGTTCAGGAGAAGTAATATTCCTACTCAGAAATTGACAGACTTTAAATAAGGCTTAAGGAAGTTCAAGAGCCACTTACAGTTTAAAAAAGGAAACAGATATTGATTGTGTTGATTTAATAATGAACTCAGTGTTATATTTTAGTTTTACAGTTATTTTCAATCTGTTCATGTTTTGATCTTTCAAAACAATTTTTTTGTTTTTTTAAATCTACACACTTAGTCTGAAAAAACATTGTTTTAGACTGCATGTGAACCTTGTTTCTACTCATCATTACCAAGGGGTATACTTTAAAAACAAACCCAGTGCCATCCCATGAAGCTTGCATTATTGCAGTGTCTCAAATTCCAAGTCTAAGTAAATGCTGCGCTAACTATGGGTCTGTTAGATATAGAGATTTCCTTTAATGTATATAACAGGTTCTATATTAACTCAGATTAAAAAAAAAAATTTGGTGGCATAAAGAGCAAAAAGTAGGTATGGTTCAATGTAAGCTACTTTAGTAACTGCAGTATTTTAGGCTTCTTTTGTATGTCATGTGCCTTGTTGGAGCTATTATTGTACTTCACATGTGCTTCTAAAGTATGTGTGTTTGTTTTATATTACCAGCATGCAGTTCACATATTTATTTTAAGCAAGTCACTGTTATGTCTTTAATGTGTTGAATCCTTGGTGAAAAACTAAAACTGAAAGTAAAGAGAAATGTGTAGTAAAAGAACTAGATTTCACTGGGACCCTGGTCACTTAAAACTTGTCTTAAACATGACAACTTTATTAGCTGTGTGTGCCTTCAAGCAGATATTTTGTCATCCACAGAAAGCTTTTTCAAAGTGTGAACTGTCTGGATAATTCTGCAAAGGCACTTACTTTATAAGTTGTAGATTTCAAACAAGGAATTCTGAAATGTTCCCTGTATCAATCTGAAGAGCAGGGCTTAGACTACACTCTTTGCATTTGAAAAAGAAAATAAAACTGCCTCAGAGAGGTAGAGTTCACTTTTTGAGAGTTTGGCTTTTTGGTGTGCTTTTTATCTCTGTCTCCATTAGTGTAACAGCTTTGGTTCGTTCAGGAAATCTGATTATAAACAGCCCATTTTCTTTTAACTCCTCTGTTAGAAGCTGACCTGAGAGATAGGCAGACAAAGTCAGAAGGCAGCGGGGTTGACCACTGAAACATCTCTACAGAAAGCTTCCTGTCCGACATTTATTTTTTTGTTTTCTGCTTACACTTTTTGCTTCCTTTTCTGACTGTGGAGACCTGCAAATCTCAGTTCTCCAGCAGGAGTTGTGTCTTAGGCTTGAGATCAAGAGGGCAGCAGTGAATACAGCTCACCTCACGCTCAAGCAGCATGTGGAATCAGGGAAGTTTGCAAACATCCCTCACCCCTATTTTGGTGTCATGGAATACAACAAGCAGCAGTTGGACTGCAGGTCAGCTAGCTCTTCACACAGCTGCAGCAGGATGTCCTTCCCTGGGATTGGTACAATACAAAGGAAGAGTGGCACAAAAGTTGAGCTGGCATTCCTGAGGCAAATTACTGCTTTTTCCTAGCTCAGCTACACCCCCTTCCCTAAGCCAGTTCACACGTAACCGAGTATAGAAAAAGGAGGTAGAGAGAAGGAGAAAAAGAGTGGAGACCATCAGTTTATTCAGAAGGCAGACAACTTTTCAATTTCTGGTTCAGAAGGTGCCCTAATGAACAGAGAAGGGAGGGGTACAGGAAGCTACTTGAACTGTGAAGAATTGAAGGGTGTCTGTTCTCAGGACTAAACAGAAATTGGAAGTAAATCTAATAGGCATTTTACCCTGGTGACAAATATTCCGAATGTTAAAGAACTAGGGAAACAACAAAGAAACCCCCTCCCAAATCCATCAGCAGTAGGCTATATTTGTTAGTCCTTGAAAAACATTTTTAGAGCAAAATTTTCCAACGGCAGAAAATAGGATGAGGCTCATAAATTGCAGTATGTTCTTCCTTCACTTCACACTGTTTTGGAATAACACCAGTGGTACTGGAGTATAGTAAAATTCTGCTTTGAAATCAGTGGTTATGTTATCTGGCTTTCCACAGAATTCTTTGAAGACCCCCATTTATAATTTCTTATAACTGCTTTTATGGCAAAGCTACTGCTACCAACCATTTGCCTGTAGCAACAAGACAGTCTTCTAAGCAGACTGGGAATAAGTCACTTGCAGTAATTTCTGAGAGAAATCTTACTTTAATCTTTCTAACAGTAAAAAATACCTTCATCCACAGCTGCCTTTGAAAATGGTCCATCAAGAATGTAGGGAACTGCTCTCTTGTGTCTTGAGAAACAGACTACTGCAGGCCTTTTGTTTTAGGTAATTTCAGTTGTTTCTGCCCCAAGCCTAGAGACGAGACAATGAGGATGTCCCTTGGCCATGTTGAAACCTGATTTAACATTCAGTACAACTGAGATTCTGGGCTGTTCTTCACATCCTTGGTATCCTGAATCAAAACTGAATGCTTTTTGATGTGAATTTTTTGAACATCTCCCACTGCACAGAACACATGTTTTATTTACATGCAGTATTCAGTGTGTGATAAGATTTTGCTTTATTTTCTTCTCTTCCTTCATGGTTCCCTTTTACTAAACCTTTTCTTGATTCTGACCTTTCGCTTGTGTTCTGCCAACACAACACACTGTCACTCATTTCGTGCCTTCTGTTTCACATCTGAACCTTTGGAGGTAAGGCTATTTAATAATGCCTTACAAAAAAGCACTTGACTCACACAGTTTGTAGAAGGGTCTGTGTAAATGTGTAACAAAGCATACAAAGTGTCTTTTTTTTTGTATTATGAAGCGAGTTCTATTCAGTGCCACCGGTGTTGTTTTTCAGCCAAGACTTTCTCAGGACGGCAGAGCAATGATGATTTCCATCAATATAAATTTGCCTTTTCTTTCTCTCTCCATATTGTTACAGGGAACATTCAGTCTCATTTTTTACCCGCAGTGGCAGAGAATTTTAGTTGCTTTCAAGCTGTGGTGGGACACTTGAAATCTATCTGGCCACACTTGTTCAAAGGCAATGAAGTATCATTAGTAAATAACCAGACCCCCATACATAGGGGATCAAATAAAATTCGCTGCAGCGTTTTCCTTCTTGCACCTTTCTACAACTCATGAAGAAAACAACATTGGCTATGGCAGCAGAATTTGCATTTACAATTTATTCTGCAGTGTTTTCAGTGCTATCTAGGACTCAGAAGTGTGATGGTGTTGGTGACTGAATTACCTTGTGTCAGCTGAATCATGGTATTTGCCTATGCATATGTCTGTAGCCGGTGCCAAACATGACACAACACTTTCAGTTAAGCCCTGTCAGGACAGTGTGAAGTTCATGCATATTACCATGTGTTCTCATGAGCTGATAGGAGCTTCTCTGATTTGTTCTAGCTCATCTGACACGTGGTAAATGCCATCATGTGTCCAAGAACACAGAGAATGCTTAAAAATGATGTGTTTTTAATTCACAGTCTTTATGTAGTGCTTGTTTTCAACTTGATTAGTATTGGTGCTAGATGTTTCTGTGGTTATTTTCAACCCTCAGGAAGAACCTAAGAAAGTTCGATTTGACTATGACTTATTCCTGCACCTTGAAGGCCACCCACCTGTAAATCACCTCCGCTGTGAAAAGCTCACATTCAACAACCCGACAGAGGAATTCAGAAGAAAGCTGCTAAAGGCAGGAGGGGTGAGTACTGCACCCGTGTCAAAAGCCATCACAATAAAGATGTTGCTTCTTATTGCTGGTGCATGTTTAGTAGAAGAAAAATTGACCTGACAGGGAAATTAAGTGGTTTTTGTGATTAACTTCATGTGAGAGCTCAGTTCTTGTTGTCTTTAAGTGGAATGGGTGAACAAATGAGCAAGTGCCTATCTTTAGTAAACACTTAGCCTTCTCCAAGCAATTCATGTTTACTTCTGCAAAAGCAGAATTTAGACCTTGTACATGAAGCATTGTTTGCTTGATTTTCCAGAGATGAAATACAGGAGGGCTACTGTGATGGGAGGAAGTAATAAGAAAATGACTCTCATTTGAAGGGAAATGGTTCTATTCTAAGCAGAATAAATTTAGTAGTTATAAGGTAGAATAAGGTAGAAACTGTAAGTATAAATAAACCCATTTTAATTTATATAATACATCACACAGTCTGGACCATAAAATTTACCAAGACTTCTTTACATGTTGGTGATATGAATTAACTGATATGAAAAAGCCCAAAGGAAGTTTTTCCACTTGGAGGAGGGAGAGAGCCAAATCTTCAAATTTACACTTTGTCTGTTAGTGGAAACCATTCTGCTGTGTTTCACATAATGGCAGAATCATTTATGCTAGTAAGAACCACCTGGGCTGTATAAAACTGGGCTGTTAAGGACTTCACCTCTCTTTCTGGGGCTGCAAAACCTCCCTGGCTGGAGATGGTGCTGCCTTCATGGGCCCTGGCATCACCATTTCTGGGCTGTCTTCGTGGGGTAAAAGGCTTCTTCTTATCTCCTGCCTGAAACTCTGATGTGTCAGCTTATGCTGCTGCTTCTGGTGCTGCTGGTCTCAGGCGAGGCCAATCAGCTGATAAGGGGGTGGCACCCAGCGCTGGGGAGAGGGATATAAAGGGCTGTGAGGAGTGCGGCAAACAGGAACGGGGCACGGCAGTTCGCGCAGGCAGGGCAAGCAGGAGGGGCACAGCCGCCTCCCAGCTCTCTTGAAGGAGCAATGGTCTCCAAAAAAGCAAAAGCTGTTGCTGTTAAGATGCAGGGTGTGTCCACACAGACAGAACCCCTTAAGAGGGACAGCAAGAGGGATGTAGCTGTTCAAGCCTCTGGCTGTGTAGAGTGTCTGAGCCTCGTGTTAGCAGCAGAGGACAGTGTGAGTGGGGTCTGTGTGCGATGCGAGCAGGTGAATGGCTTGCTGTGCCTGGTGGCAGAGCTCAAGGAGGAGGTAGAGAGACTAAGTATTAGGGACAGTGAAAGGGAAATTGACTGGTGGGTCACACCCTTTCTAACCCAAAAGAAGTCCAGGAGGAGATGGTGAAGCCCTGCCCCTCTTTCCATCAGGCAGTTGGAGCAAACCAGGTGGAGGGGAGGGAATGGAAACAGGTCCCTCATCTAAGAGGCGAAAGAATTCCCTCCCAACCCCCACCATCTCCCCAGGTGCCCTTGGAGGACAGATATGAGGCCCTGGACTCAGAGAATCAGGCAGAGGACAGACAAGAGGAAGATCTGTTTGGAAGGTCTCCTGTTCACCCCCATCTACCAGACGGGTTACAACTACAGCTACAAAGAAAAAAAGAAGGGTAGTTGTAGTTGGTGACTCCCTTCTGAGGGGAAATGAGGGCCCTATATGTTGACCGGACCCATACCACAGGGAGGTCTGCTGCCTTCCTGGTGCCCGGGTGAGAGATATTAGTAGGAGACTCCCCCAGCTAATTCAGCCCTCTGATTATTATCCACTGTTGGTAGTCCAGGCTGGCAGTGATGACATTAATGGAAGAAGTACTAAGACAATTAAAAAGGACTTCAAGGCACTGGGTCATTTAGTTGATGGGACAGGAGCACAGGTGGTGTTCGCCTCAATTCCTGCAGTAGCAGAGATGAATGAGGAGAGGAGTAGGAAAACCTATCATATCAATAGGTGGCTAAGGGATTGGTGCCACCGGAGGAACTTTGGGTTTTTTGACCATGGGCCAAATTTCATCAAACCTAGTCTCTTCAAACCAGATGGGCTCCATCTATCTAGCAAGGGCAAAAGGATTCTAGCCTATAAGTTGGCGGGGCTGATAAGGAGGGCTCTAAACTAGGTTTGAAGGGGGATGGGGTTGAAACCGGGTTCTCCAGAAAGGAGCCCAAGGGTGGACAGCCCTAGTTAAGAGCCAAATCTGCAGCCCAGCTGAAGTGCATGTACACCAATGCACGCAGCTTGGACAACAAACAGGAGGAGCTGGAAGCCATCGTGCAGTAGGAAAGCTATGATGTAGTTGCTATCACAGAAACGTGGTGGGATGACTCCCATGACTGGAGTGCTGCCATGGGTGGCTACAGGCTTTTCAGAAGGGACAGGCAGGGTAGGAGAGCTGGAGGGGCAGCCCTATATGTTAGAGAGTCTCTTGACACTGTAGAAGTTGAAGTCAGTAATGATAAGGTTGAGTGCCTGTGGGTCAGAATCAGGGGGAAGGCCAACAAGGCTGATATCCTGGTGGGAGTCTGTTACAGACCACCCAATCAGGATGATGAGGGTGATGAATTATTCTACAAGCAGCTGGCAGATGTTTCAAAATCCTCAGCCCTTGTTCTCGTGGGTGACTTTAACCTGCCGGACGTCTGCTGGGAACTCCACACAGCAGAGAGGAGGCAGTCTAGGAAATTAATAGAGTGTACAGAGGATAATTTCCTGCTCCAGCTGGTAAATGAGCCTACCAGGGATGAAGCCCCACTAGGCCTCCTGTTCACAGGGAGGGGCTGGTGGGAGATGTGGTGGTCAGTGGACATCTGGGACAGAGTGATCACGAAATAATACAGTTTTCAGTACTTAGGGACACAAGGAGGGTCGTCAATAAAACCTCTACGTTGGACTTCTGGAGGGCAGATTTTGGCCTATTCAGAAGACTGATTCAGAGTATACCCTGGGAAACAGGCCTTGAAAACAAAGGGGTCCAGGAGGGATGGACGTACTTCAAGGAGCAAGTTTTGAAAGCACAGGAGCAGGCTGTCCCAGTGTGCCGAAAGGCAAGCCGGTGGGGAAGACGACTGGTCTGGCTGGACAGGGAGATTTTGAAAGAAATCAGGGTAAAGAAGAGGGCCTACCAATTATGGAAAAAAGGGCTAACTACTCAGGAAGAATTTAGGAATACAGTTAGGTTGTGTAGAAAGAAAATCAGAGAGACAAAGGCACAACTTGAGCTGAATCTCGCCATCTCTGTGAAGGATAACAAAGTCCTGCTGCAGATATATCAATAGCAAAAGGAGGGGCAGAGAAAACCTCTATTCTCTACTGGACATGGACAGGAATATAGTTATCAAAGATGAAGAAAGGGCCGAGGTATTTAACACCTTCGTTGCCTCAGTTTTCAACAGTAAGACAGGTTGTCCTGATGACAGCTGGCTTCTGGAGCTTGTAGAAAGAAACAAGAATCTGGACAGTCCCCCTGTAATCCAGAAGGAAACAATCAGTGATCTATTAAACTGCTTGGATCCCCACAAATCTATGGGACCAGATGGGATCCACCCAAGGGTGATGAGAGAGCTGGCAGAAGAGCTCGCCAAGCCTCTCTCTATCATCTACCAACAGTCCTGGCTCACTGGGGACATCCCAGATGATTGGAAGTTGGCAAATGTCACACCAATCCACAAAAAGGGCTGGAAGGAGGATCCGGGAAGCTACAGGCCCATCAGCCTGACCTCAGTGCCTGGCAGGTTATGGAACAGATCATCCTGGGGGCAATCACACAGCACCTGCAGGATTGGCAAGGGATTAGACCCAGCCAGCATAGGTTTAGGAAGGGCAGGTCCTGTCTGACCAACCTGATCTCCTTTTATGATCGGGTGACCCGCCTGGTGGATGAGGGGAAGGCTGTGGATGGAGTCTACCTGGACTTCAGCAAGGCCTTTGACACTGTCTCCCACAGCATTCTCCTGAAAAAGCTGTCAGCCCACAGCTTGGACAGGGGCACTCTGTGCTGGGTTAGGAACTGGCTGGAGGGCCGGGCCAAGAGAGTCATGGTGAACGGTGCTGATCCAATTGGCGGCCGCTCACCAGTGGTGTCCCCCAGGGATCAGTGTTGGGCCCAGTTCTGTTTAATATCTTTATTGGTGATTTAGATGAAGGGATTGAGTCCATCATCAGCAAATTTGCAGATAACACTAAGTTGGGAGGGAGTGTGGATCAGCTGGAAAGCAGGAGGGCTCTGCAGAGGGACCTGGACAGACTGGAGAGTTGGGCTGATTCCAATGGGATGAGGTTCAACAAGGCCAAGTGCCGGGTCCTGCACTTTGGCCACAACAACCCCATGGGGAGCTCCAGGCTGGGCACAGAGTGGCTGAGAGCAGCCAGGCAGAAAGGGACCTGGGAGTCTGGATTGACAGGAAGCTGAACACGAGCCAGCAGTGTGCCCAGGTAGCCAAGAAGGCCAATGGCATCCTGGGCTGTATCAGGAACAGCGTGGCCAGCAGGTTCAGGGAAGTGATTCTGCCCCTGTACTCAGCCCTGGTGAGGCTGCAGCTTGAGTCCTGTGCCCAGTCCTGGGCCCCTCAGTTCAGGAAGGAGATTGAGGTGCTGGAGCAGGTCCAAAGGAGGGTAACCAGGCTGGTGAAGGGACTCCAGCACAAGTCCTGTGAGGTGAGGCTGAGGGAGCTGGGGCTGTTCAGCCTGGAGAAGAGGAGGCTCAGGGGAGACCTCATCACCCTCTACAATTCCCTGACAGGAGATTGGAGCCAGGGGGAGGTTGATCTCTTTTCCCAGGCAACTCTCAGCAAGACAAGAGGGCACGGTCTCAAGTTGTGCCAGGGGGGGTTTAGGTTGGATATTAGAATTTCTTTATGGAGAGGGTGATCAAGCATTGGAATGGGCTGCCCCAGAAAGTAGTGGATTCTCCAGCCCTGGAGATATTTAAAAAGAGACTGGATGTGGCACTCAGTGCCATGGTCTGGTAACTGCAGCGACAGTGGATCAAGGGTTGGACTTGATGATCTCAGAGGTCATCTTGTATTTTGTGCACTTGTATCAGGTCATTTGTCAAGGGACAAGTTTTACTGGCAAGTGTAACAAATCTAATCGATATGGGGACTTCAAGGGGTGGTGGTAGTGGTTAGGAGGGTGAAAATAAGAAACATCCCTTTTGTTGCTCATTTTCTGCCTTCTAATTTTAGATTTCTTGAGTTAACAAAAGCAAAAATGTTGCCTTGTTGTAAACAATGGAATATGGGATGCTTTGATCAAATTTTTTTCCTGAATGTGGTCATTCTTAAAATATATCACATCATTGCCTTTTGTCTTTGGGAGGCAATAAATTGCTTGCTTTTTTTTTTCTTATCCATTTTCCCAACAATCCTGCCAAGAAATGGGTCCCCTTTTAATGGAGCTCTTGGTGTTTCGGACTTCCCTCTTTAGGCTTCCTGATCTGTGAATTTGCTCAGTTTGGCAGAGGTGTTGTAATAGCATTCCATCTGTCAAGGGACTATATCTCCCAGCATTGAAAGGCCTGTTAACACATTTATGAAATGCTGTATGCTGACTGCTGTAGAAGCCTGGAAAGCTGGGTTTTGCTTCCAGTGTAAGTTGAATAGATAACTAAATCAACCGATGAAACATATACTCAATTGTATCTCCCATGCTATAGGCTGAGAAAAGCAGGATAATAAAGTACAAGACATGCTTTGCACTTTGATGTAAAAAAAAAAAAAAAAAAAAATCTTGCTTGCTTATGTTTGTCTTCAAAAAAACATAAAAGTCACTCAATTTTCTTGACAGGCAGTAACTGAGGCAAAATATAGTTCATATCCTTCGAAATTAATGAGATACCCTACTAATGTAAAATGCTGAGTGGTAGCTTTAAGAAGAGCACTCTTTAAGATGACAGACTTTTGCTTACATGCTTTTAAATAAGGGTGTAAATTACATGATTGCTGTGCAGTTTGAAATCCAGATCTCTCAGTAGTTTTTCTCTACCAAAATTCATGGGATGTGTTGTTCACTGATGAAAAAATACTAAACATGATTCTTTATTTCTTATTTGCATAAACATATGTGTATTACAAATAGTATGTCCTTCTGAAGGGAAAAGTGCAGGCTCACCTGGCACCTGCATGCTGCCATATTCACTATAGACTCAGCTATATGTTTGTCTCTTGCTGCAGGTTCCTTGAATTACACTTGGATGCCCACAACTTCCCTGTCATCTCACACATGCATCTTGTCACATCTAAAATGCAAGCTAGTCATGGGTATTTGCTACAGGCAATGTTGTTTTGTCTTTTAGGCTAAGAACCTATTCTTTTTGTTGTTTTACAATTAAGTGCTAGCAGTTTGTCAATGCGTTCTCACAACTAGCCCTCCCAATGTGCATCCCATCCTTCATGTGCCCAAAAGTCTAACTGATGATCCTGCAGTTCAGTGATACAGAGTATGAGTTAAATCTGGATATTCTGAGCAATTAAACAAGTGAGAAAACAACTGTAGCACATTTTGGCAGTGCTGCTGTGGCCACTTTAATTAAGGTAAACAGGGCATTTGGGGTAGTGCCAGATATGTAGATTCATCTTTGTGGAATATTTCTATTGTAGCATTTTATTTGGGATACCAAAGTGTAAACTTGCAGTTAGCCATCATTAGTAGGAGGTCACCAACTTACTAATTTCTCTTTAGGAATTACTGCTTTAGCCCTTACAAGGAGGATTTGATTTGGCTGCAGGGGTTGTTTTTCTGTAGTCAGGATGACAAATAGGAACCTCTGGTTCAGTCTTACAAAGGCCATATCCAATTTGTGAAGGTCTTTGCAAAAGTTTTTCACCTTCAGAAAACATATTTTATACACTGAACTTACCCTGACCCCCTGAAAAGATTTAGTTGTTCTCACACCTATTGCTACTATTTACCTACTTAAAGTGTATCTTTTTATCATAAATGGGAAATGATTACAGAAGTAGTAAAATATTTTCAAGAGTGTACTAGGTAAATTCAGTCGAACTATTCAGTGTAATTCTTTCTGTTCCATCTATTTGCATGTATATTCTAAATATTTCTTTTAGAAAGGTTTGCTGTGGAAGTGATGCCACTGAGAAAGTGATGCCATAATGCGAAGCTAGCGTGTGTACGGATACAACTGTTGGATATGTTATGATACAAATATGATTCATTTGGTCTTGGTGATCCTAGAGGTCCCTTCCAACCTTTATGACTCAAGGGAATTAGCATTGTATATCATAAGCACCAAAGACACCTTGTATATAGATGATGACTTTTAATTAATCCATTTCTTACCAAGCAAATATTCAAGGTACAGATAGTGAGAGAACTATATAAACATCGTATTCTACAGAGTTCACTCTCTAGACAGAGTACAAAAAGATGCATGAATAGGCACAGTAGGATTGAAGTTTTCATCAAGTAAACTCTAGTTTAGCTCTGATCAGTTGCAACCTCTAAATATGAGCACCTGAGGGAGAAGAGGGGGCACTGTGATTCCTGTGTGTGAATACAGACAGACAGATGACACTGACCAAGAAATTATAGTAATTAAGAAGCAACCTTCAACTTTAATGTAGACTTTGAATATTGACTCCCACTAAAACAATTAATAGATAGGGTCTGATTCCATTGATGTATTTCATGTTATGAGTAGTGCTGGTTCTGTTGGTTTTTTGGTTTTACATGCTTTTTTGGTTTACATGCTTTTTAATTTCAAGAAAAAACTGAAAATTATACCTAATCTGCATATTAAGTGAATAAAAACAAATTCATTTTGAAAATGCTGAATGACATCTACCCAACAGATAAATTGACTTTTGCCTTTGGAAACACAGGCTTGCTTAGCCATTTTAGATTATGACATTGTAGCTAATTTAATTTTGATTCTTGCAGCAAAAAGAAGTGAAAATATTTTCAGCCCACATTGACACAGCTGTTTAATATAGACAGCTTCTTCATAGCTGCCAGTATATAAATAAAAAATGTTTGTATTGTGTAACACTTTTATCTTTTTGGAAGGAGTCTAAAAATCAGTTGTTTAATCAAGGAGTACACAGACTAAATTTAGTAGTGGAATTATCTTTTGTAAAATGAAAAGCCATATAGGTGCTCCTTAGAGGGCAGTTACCACTGTAGACAAAACCAGTAAAATTAATAATATTATTACAAATATATATGGCTCCTAGTGATACGGTTTGAGGTTTCAGATTTAAAGGCTGTGAGGATTAGGTCACTGTTAAGAGTACAAATGATTCTTTTCAGCAACAGAGGTGTCCTTTTTGTAAAACTGATTTGGAAATAAAAGCAGCTCTGCTGCTGTATCAGGAGAAGTCCTTCCCTGAAGAAGACAAATAATCTATTAGTAAGTAAAGAGAGAGTAAAGAGTAAAGAATCATTCTTAAAGGGGCAAATTTTTTACAAAAACAATATGAAGGTAAAAATTCAGGTTTCCCCCCCCCAAATTTTCTTTTGTTATTGCTTTTTCACTCTTCGTGGTTTTACTATTTAATAGTCAAGACATCTTTTCATTTTCCAGGCTTTGAGATGCCTGCATAATTCCTGTTCTATAACCTATGTTCCTAATCCATGTAACAAACATGAAATAGTGGGGATTTCCCTCTTTTCTCTCTCCTGTCTCTTTTCTTGCAATTCTTCTGTTTCTGTTGGAATAGTTGGCTTCTACCCAGAGCCAACCTTAGATATAATGCTGCTCTAGGGAAGGGATTATCTTTAATCTTATGCTTTTCATAATTAAGTAATTGAATTTTCTTAAACTATATATTACTTTGAAGCAAATAACTCAAAAGAATTCTAAATGGCTTTCTATTCTTTTGTGAGTTTTTCAGTTGAAATAGGAGTAATAGTTGTTCAGAACAACTGGATTTTTGTTGTTAGTACTTTCAGCGGTGAATGAACTTGATCTTCACTGTAAAACAAAGTGGGCTGTGGCAGTACAGGACCAGACAAAGTCCATTTGTCTGCTATTTATGCACAACTAGCATAATTCATCTTCAGGGCTGCAGAAATGTAGTAATGGTTCATTTTTCGTGGAATTCTAACAGGTACCTCATAGCTCTTCCTGAAAGTACTGATTGAATTTTTCAGCAGCACATTGTAGGAAAGCTCAGCAACCTCCTCTGAGGCTGCTGAATGAAGCTGTTCTAAATTATCAGCTCAGTCAATGGAACTACAGCAGGTGGCTTGGTGTGGATCTGTTTGAGGCAAGACTATTCCAGCTTCATTGATGGCCTCCTTTCACTCAGGAAAATGAACTAGTAGGAAGCAGAAAACAGCTTGTTGGTAGTAGTTCATTCCCTTGCAGAATCCTTGATGTGCCTTAATAAGGGTATTGTGTTGATGTGGAGCTATTGTAACAGCTCGTGCAGTTTCTGACTGTGTAAATATCTGTGTGGGGTGGTAGGTATACAGTATCTACACATCAAGGGTAGCATTATGTGCATTTACAGAAATTTCCAGTAAGACAAAACCAGCTTACATGTCACATTTTGGGACTGGTCCTCATGCTTTCTGTACTGGGATTTGAAAAGCAAGTTCTGTATTTTGGAAGTGGGTGGTTCTTGTTAGGTGCCTCGGTACTCTAAGCTGTCAAATATGTTGGTAGATAAGTGTTATCTCCAACAGATCAGTTTTCTTTAAGGAGACTTCTGAATCAGTTATTAAAAGGCTATGTACAGATGTTGCAGCTTCATAATTTTCCTAGAATTGCTCGAAAAGGGATAGTGGAAAAGGGTTGCTGATTATGTTAATAAAATTGGTGGTGTATTGTTCCCTGATCTCTTTGTTTAGCAGTGCATAGAATTGCATAAATAAAATGCACGGAAGTTCTTCATTCTGTAGCACTCAGTTGTCTTCAGCAGGACATTGGAATGCCCTTAGAAGGTACCTTCAACTCTGGTACTGTAGAGACTGATCACTTTGGATTGGTCAAGCACGTAAAATCATTCTTACCCAATAATGTCGATACCAGTAGATTTCCTCAGCTATTGTTTGGTTTTTGTTGTTGTTGTTTTTGTTTGCTTGGGTTTGTTTTTTTAAATAAGTTTTTCTTTGCCCTTGCCCAGGAAGCTGTCTTTTCCTTTTTTTATAAAGGTTTAAAGTACAAACTTAAAAGCTGCAGGCTAGTGAAGTGGGTGTTTTGTGAACTGGAGGCAAGATACCAGGTCAATTTGAATGCCTATATGCATAATGCTTTATTGGCACATACAGCAAAAGGAAAAAAAGTCTTTAGGGGTGAGCTGGTGAAAAAAGTAGGGGGGTGGAGAATGGGAGGAGGGAAAAAAAGCTCTTTTACAAATCTTTAACGGTAATGAAAGTAAAAGTTATCTTATGTACACTTGCTCTCCTGCTCTGTGGTAGAATTTATTTACCTTAGTAGATAATACCAGCAGATTCATGTGATATTTGTGTGCTCCAGTGTGATTCCTGGTTTGGGCCAGGATAGAGCTAATTTTTTGTATTGTAATTTTGCTTTCAGCTGAGTCTCTTGTAAGTATTTGTACTTGCTGAAATGAACAACAAATATCTCAGTCAGTGTCTGCTTCTAGGACTGATAACACTCGATGTTGATAGTTATGGGTAGAGACTGGTGTGCAGAGCCAAGGCCTCTGATCAGTCCTGAGGAACATCTTATGCTTCTTAAAGAGGTCACACCTGTAACCCTCTTTTAGGGAGGAGCAGACAAGACAGGTGACCAAAATTGACCAGAGTATTCCATCCCATATGTGTCATACTTGGTATAAATTTGAGGAATAACAAGGGTCAAGCTGTTTCCCTGTGTCCCTCCTCCGCCTCTTCCTGCTTCTTTGGCATCCTGGGAGAATTCCATCCCTTCATCTGCCTGTGGTCCCAATCCATGCCATCCTGAATCTGTGTGTTCCTGCCTCCAGCTCCTGACTGCTGCTGACTCCAGGAGTCCAGCTTGGGACTTTCCCAGGGCTGCTGTTTAACAAAAATTTGTTAATTCTTATTTTGATGTTACTATCTCATCTGTGTGTTTAGCTGAAACTTGTATGGAATGTCATCTTAGTCTTGGTCTAGGAATCCCCCCAGTTACAGTGTAGACCAGAAGAAAGCAAAATTAAGACAGATGGTTTTTTTCTTCTCCATGTTTAGTGATGTATGTTAAGTAGCTGTCCACACTGATTCTCCAGTTTTCCTTTCACAGAGAAAATGAGATTGAGTGTAGCTCCTTCATATCTGACATACATTATTAAAATAACTCTCCAAAGCTGCCCATTAATTGCAGTCTTTGGTTTCACTGGAACATGTAGGCTTTGAAGCAAGACAGGGAAAAACATCAGTGAGCATCTTCATTTTCTTCTGGTTTTGTCCATTCACATCAAGCAGTTATTCCATTAATCAGTTGGTCTTTTCTCTATATCTTGACTGATGTCCTGTGCCGTGGGCGCATCATCTCTCTACCTTCATTAGATTTCAGGCTGGGTTTTTTGAGAGTTCACCTGAACTGACAGAATTTCTGTATGCCATGTGGAGCAGCTCATCAAACCTTTTTTCTTTTCTTCCTCGAATCTCTTCAAACCCAACACTCATGTTTGTATGGTGAAGCTTCTCCTGGATAACACAGGGTGTCTTTGAAAAATATTTAGCTGTGTATCATCTGTGAACTTGCTGAGAGTTCACTTGATCACCCTGAATTATTAATCAAGACACGAAACAGTTTTGGACTATGTCTTGATCCTGGAGGGACACCATTAGTCACTGATTTCTAGCTGGACCCCACACAGCTGAAAAGTACCATCTGAGTCTGATTGTTCTTAGTAACTCTATGCTGACTGCTCTCAGTCGTGTTCTTGTTCCTCCAGTGTCTGAAAGTAGCTTCCAAGGGCATTTTCTCCATATTCTTCCAAGGGACTAAAGTGAGACTTACGGCACTCTTTTTCTCCTTTCTTGGAGGTGAGTGTAACATTTGATTTTCTCTAGTTATCACGAGTTGTCCCTGGTCACCAGAACCTTTTGAAGATAGGGGCTGCCTTGCAATGGTACTTACTAACTCCCTCAGTATACTTGCTTGTATCCAGTCTGGTCTCATGAACTTAAGTATCCTTAAGGATGAAATGGATCCTAACTCAATCCTCCTCTCTGGCACTGACTTGTTGCCATAGGCTCTGTGAAGGATGCTTCAGTGTTTTGAAGGCCTGAGGAAAGAAGATCTCACTAGTGAAAACAGAGGCTAAAAGAACATTGAGTACATAAGCCAAGTTCTTTGTAATGAGGTCTTTTGCCCTATTGAGCTGTGGGCCTGTTTAGCTTTTTTTTTATGGTGTGTCAGTTTTTAGAAGCATCTTTTGTTGTCATTCATATCGTGTAATATTAGCTGTTTCCTAAGAGTCCAAAGAAGTTCTGTTCTCAAGAATTATGAAGTTCCTGCTGACAGTAAAAAGTTAAAATATGTGGAGGGCTGGGGAGCTGTTGATTTTTTTTGTTTATTTTTAAATTGAATTTTAAAGAAAACAACTGAACTTGGATACCTAAAATCATAGAATATCTTGAGTTGGAAGGAATCAGGAAGGAATCAACAAGGATCACTGAGTCCAAATCCCTGCTCTTCACTTGACTACCTAAAACAAAACTATGATTAAGAGTGTCATGCAAACGCTACTTGGACTCTGACAGGCTTGATGCCATCATCACTTCCCTAAGGTGCGTGTTCCATTGACTGATCACCCCCTCTCAGTGAAGAACCTTTTCCTGATATCCAATCTTAACTTCTCCTAACACAGTTTCATTCCTTTTCTTCATCTCCTGTTGCTGGTCACCAGAGAGTGGAGATCAGCACCTCCTCCTCTGCTGCCCCACCATGAGGAGGTTGTATACAGCCATAAGGTCACCCCTCACTTTTCTATTGTCTGAGATGATAAATTCAAGTGACCTCAGCTGGTACTCAGGAGGCTTGCTGAGGCCTTTCATCACCTTGGTCACCCTCTTCTGGACATGCTCTAATAGTGTGGTGTCTTTCTTATGTTGAGGTGTCCCAAACTGCTCACACTTCTCAAGGTGGGTCCATGCCAGTGGAGTGCAGAGCAGGAGAATTACCTCCCTTGATTGGTTTCTTAGTACAGTCTGTTATGTGTTTCCCCTAATTGTGCCTGGGTATTTAACTGTAAAACTATTAACTCTTGGCCATGTTTCTAATGCCTGCCTAGTACCATGTAATCCAGTACACAGAACTGTTTTTTAAAATCCTTTAGAGGTTTTAAACCTTGTAAATAAGTGCATCTAACTCCCTGCTTTTGCCTGACCTTTTACCTTGCATTTTACATGCTTGTTTTTTTCTGATAAAAGGGATTTTGATGAGGACCATATCCTTTTTCTGAAAAGATTGTTCTGTCCTCTTTACAGACTGTAAAGTCTCTGGTCTTAACTGAACTGTCTTACAGCATATATTGTTAATCACACAAAAACTTTGAATCCACAATTGCCATGTTTTGTAGGGTTTATAATGAAATAACAGGCTGCATGATTCAATACACTGACATTTTTAGGATTATCAGTTTGGAGTTGGTTGAGCCTCTTTTTATTTTAGTGAGCTAGACTTTTATACTTCAGGGAGAAAATGGAAGCTTTCAACATTAGGAGAAAAAACCCTTGGCAGAATTTTTTGTTTCTTCATTTCTAATTTCAAAGAAGGGCAAACCCTGAGCCTCCTGACTGTATTTCTCTCCTGCCTGGATATGAATCTTTTTCTCATGAGTGGATGAATAAAACTACTTTGTGTCAATGAAATACCCGCTTAAACTCTATAATGGATAACCTTATATCTGCCTTTTCTGAAAGATTATTTTGTTTTAATGCAATTGGTATTTTCTATGAAGTTTGTGGGTTCAAACATTTTAATTTTAATCTTATGTAACCATCCATTTGACTTAGTCTGTGACAGGAAATAGAGACATACATTTTCTTTGCCTGTCCTACAGGTGTATGGTATGCATATGTGGCTACAGATTTTCCTTGTCCTTGTTGCTGACAATTTAGTAGTTTGTGCCTTCCCTTGGATTCAGTGGGGCTGAATTCAATCAAACCCCTTGGCAAGCTGAGACTGAAAAATATCTATTAGGCTAAAGGAAATCACTCTGTTTCACAATAGCTGGTTGCTGTTGACATTACCGTGATTACAAGAAAAATGCCACTGCTTTTGCCCAGCTGAGAGTTGATATAGTTCTGGCTCCAGGCAGGCTTTAGTTTAGGTGGCTGAGAAATGGGAATGAAGAACTGGGAGAGGGTTTATTATATACCCTGTGTGGAATCTTACTTCACAACATGTTTGGAAACATAAGTACCTTGAAAAGATTTATTTTTTAAATATATGAACCTATGGTCAAGGAAGGAGAACAACTTTGCATTCTTCCTCCATCTTTGGATTCTAGCAGCAGTGTTGAAAGGTAATGCTTAACTTACAGGCAGATACAGGTAATTTATTATGTAGACATATTCCTTAATATTCTCCAGCCTCCCACATGATCTTTTGAATGAAGTTATCTTCAACAAGATTTATTTAGAGTGATGTCTAAATAAAAAAGAAAAAAAAAAGAAACCCTGTAGCAGCAGCTGTAGCAAGCAAGTATCATCTTGACTTGGAGGTGCTAAATGTGTAGTATACAAGTCTACATCCCAGATGTCCCAGTTTTGCATTTCCCATTCCTCACTTAATGTAAGGTGAATAGAGGCTTGTGAAGGGTCAGTCTCTTGCCGTCTCCAATTATGAGAGCGTGTTTTGGTCATCTGAAGAGGCAAGGGTGACCACACAGGTCATACACAAAATCAAGTCTGACTTTGGGCATGGGGATCTATGGCAAGGGAGAGATGCAGCTTCTCTACAGCTCTGCAGGGCTTGTCAGACAGAAGGTAAAGGAGTCTCTAGCATTTGGGGTTTTGAAACAATAGATAAATGAATAGCTGAGCACATTAGTCTTCTTTCTGCTGTGCATACATATTTATGGGACATCAGCAGTCTGCAGAACCTTTTGCTGCAGGTGGGATGAACTGTCAAGTCTACTCCACATATCTCAGGCTGTAAGGAGTGCCAAGGACTCAGGTGCTATGGTGTATGAGCAGCCATAATAGAACAAGTTACACCATTTTCTGAGGAGGCTGCGTTACATTTGCATGGAAATTGAAATACATGATTTGCTTATCAAATAGAGGTTGGCTGTGTGGTTTCATTAACCCATTCCCTGTTGAGAATAGAAATGGATACTGTTTGAATTTATTCTCCTACCAATGTAATTTGCTAGCTCTCAGGCAAGTGAGACTCTGTTGATAATGTTTGACTCCCATGTTTTCCCTCCTACAACAGATCATGGTAACATCAGATGGCACATCATTCTCTTCAGGACAGAGCCTCCACCTCCCCAGCCTTCCCAGTAACTCTCTGTCTTTTTCTGAAGTGAAGAAGAAATCATCTCATGGGACAAAGGTGAAGCTTATTTTGCTATAAGATAGTTGAGCCAGTGGAGCTTTCCCTTGGGAATTAAATTGAGGAAAGAAATATTTCTGGGTATTTTTTGCAATCCCATCACATAGTCCAGTGGTAATAGGTTTTGACATATCTTTTTTTTGGACTTATCAGATAAAAATAATGCAGAACAAGGATGGTTGTAAAAATAGGTGCCAATGAAGGCACTACTTTTCTGGCTTTCATACATGCACAATTGTTTTTCTCCTTTCCCAGAAAGAATGCTAATGGACTGTTGCAGTATTAGAGGATTCTGGTGGTGAAAGTGTGACCTACAGAAACGTAAAGAATATAAGAAAAAACTATAATGATAGTTTAATTTAGGATTTCTGCATATTTTCAAAGTTATTTGTTTAGAGCAAAATTTTAAGTTGGGTTCTTCAGGATTTTTAATTTTGCATCATCACTTAGAAAGAATTGGTTAATGATGTGGGAGAAGAAAGAGCTTTTTATTTCTTATTTAAATAAGAAATGCAACACAACACCTTGCTTTGTGAATGAATTAACATAAATACGTTTGTTCTGGAAATTGTTTGGATTTTTATTTTCTTTTTGAGCAGCTTGCCAATTCGAAATGTTACTGAATCTTGCAGTGCATGTACTGCAAGGGGCAATACCCATTTTATCAATGACCTTCATGCTCTCTAGCTGTGCCAAATCTTGTATCTTGTAAGATCCGTAAGGTGGAAAAAATATGTTCATGCTTAAGTATGATGGTGAGCCTAGGTCACAACAGTAAGGATACATAGCAGGAGAGAAAATAGAAGTTCTTTGACATACTTCTGCCTTATTTGCTTTGTAACTGAGGGCCTCACAATCTGTAACGTAGGTCATCTTATAATATTCAAAGGATATAGGAACGTGTGATTATTTTTATTTTTTTAATGAGGAGCTGAGGCAGGTTGAATATGAGGATCAGACTGAAGGCACTTCCTGTGAAATGGTAAAATGACTGCTTAATGCCTAAAAAGAAGGCATTTAGCTACACCAGGTACTAGTGTAGGTAGCAAGGTGCTAAACTGTCTGACTGCTTAGACTAGGACTTGTCTACATCTACTCAGTTGCTGAACATAAGTTATTTTGATACTTTACCTTCTGTAGTAGGGGTTCTTGTGAGGCTGGCTATCAGTCTTACAATTCAGTTTCCAGTTGCTTCTTCATATTTGGCTATAATCATAGAATAATAGAATGGCTAAGGCTGGAAGGGACCTTAAAGATAATCTCATTCCAGCCCCTCTGAATGAGCAGGGACACCTCCCACTAGATCAGAGTGTTTAAAGCCCCATCAACCCAACCTTGAACACTTCCAGGAAAGGGGCAGCCACTACCTCCCTGCACAACCTGTTCCAGTGTCTCACCACCCTTATAGTAAAGAATTTCCTCCTAATATCTAATCTAAATCTCCCTCCCCTCTTCAAATTTTAAACCATTGTCGTCTCGCAACACACCCGTGCAAAAAGTCCTATTGCAGCTTTCTTGAAGGCCCCTTCAGGTATTGGAAAGTCAATATAAGGTCACCTCAGAGCTTTCTCTTCTCCAGGCTGAACAATCCCAACTTCATCAGCCTGGCTTCATAGGGGATTGAAAGCAGGCATAGTGAGGCTTGGCCTAAATAAGCAACCCAGGCACCTGCAGAAGGACTTCAGGGAGAGACAGGATACCAAGTTCTGCACTAATGCTCCATCTAGGAACTGCATACATAACAACAATTTTTTTCATAAGCAAATGCTACCCTGGGATGTCATTTTCTGAACTGTATACAGACAATGAACTTTTGTCTGGTGTGGAAATCTAGCAATTGTGGAGTGTGGTTGGGGTGACAGAGTAAAAGCAGTGTTGCATGTTTCCTGCACTCTGTAAGTGAATGTTTTTGAGTAGTGGAAACACAAAGTAATCTTGGCTTTAGTATAAGAAAAAGTTTGTTTTTTCTTATTACAGGTCCTAGCAGCCGAGAACCCTTGGATTTTTATCTCTAGGGGTTTTGTTTTCGTTGGGGGTCAAGCAAGTTCCAGCCAACATGTAAATAGATTTTTGGTTTTCTCATCTATAACCCCAGTAATAGAACAGCTTCAGTGTCTACATTTCGTTTTGAGATGACTAGAATAGGAGCTGTAGAGAGGTAGATCTTGGGTGCACGTTGTCTCTGTGTGTTTGAATGTGTGTACTCAAGGTTCTTGTGTGGGATGTTTTTAGGATTTTCCTGCTGCAGCAATAGCACTTTGACATCCTTGGCTTGTCTTGTCTTTGTTTTGTGTCTGTGAATACCAAAGTACATTTTGAGGTCAGTTTCAAATTGTTAGTGTGAAACATGAGACCTAACAATATTCACTTGCCCATTTGCCATTACAAAGCACCACACAGACTTTCTGGTTAAAAGGGAATTGCAGTCAAGACAGTAGAACCAGTGCAACCAAGTGTTACACTTGGTTTGGCATTCACTTACAGAAAAATACAATGAAGTATGAAGTAAGACAGAACTTTCAGTTTGCTTTCTGTCACAGTCTCTTCTGAAATATATATTTTAAAATAGAGATGCTTGTATTTCTGAAATTCCATGATTTTGTTTTTAATTTAATGGAGGTGGTATTAGTGAGCTACAGTACTCTGGTTCTAAAACAAAGCTTAGTCTTGGAAATACAGAGAACAGGCATAAATGCAAAAAACCTTTGTGCATTTCTTCCAGTATATAAAAATAACCACAGACTAGCTACAGATCCTTGTCTTGCTTTCAAATGTGTTCTATTACTCTGCCTGTTTGTATTATGCAAGTGCTACATGCAAATAATGTAGATAAGCTGCTTGATTGGTTCTGTTGGGATGATTGTGTCATTCAGAATGAGCTATGGTGTCAGCTGCCATGAAATGGTATTTATAAATAACAAACCTGTGTTATTATAGCTAACAAATTCCTCTGTGTGACCAGAAAAAAAAAGTAAATAATTGTTTCATGTCCCCCCTTTGGGCTTTCTCTGTCAAACTAGGAAGCCTTGTAATTCTCCATCTGCTTATATTTCTCTTGATGTCATTGGTCATAATAGTTTGAAGGGATGGGCAAGCTGACATGTGAAAGGCTTTGTAGGTGTGTGATAGAGCAGCAATCTGTGAGAAGAACTAGCAGCAGGTAAATTTTTCTCCAGCATGCAGTTAACAGGTGGAAAAATACTGCAATAAATGTGGAGGCTTTCAAAATGTTCTGAGTTTTGGTTTGGGTTGTTTGTTTGGGTTTTTTCTCCAAATCATTTAGTGTTTTTATTCAATGATAAACACATTTGTATTCAGCAGAAAGCTGAATTTCCTTGAGCAAGTAATTTCTTTTAGACATATTCCTTTTCTTTTCCTCTAAAGTGAAGTAGGCATATTTGAGACTAATTCCAGTCCATTGGCTTAAGATAGAGACATTACTTAAATAGGTAAATGTTTGAAGAAATGTTTTTTTTTGTTACAAATGAAAATAACACATGCTTTTATGATTACTAATTCTAAATTTGTAGACTAACCCCAGATTACAGTAGACAGGCATGGCTATGCCAATGTATTTACTTTAATGACTTAAAAAAATTTAATGAACCACCTCTCACTCCCCTCAGTTGCTTCATTTACTAATTAGGTTCCTAATGTCTGTCAGAAACTGGAGAGGTTTGAAATTATTTCTGGAGGATACTGCTGATTCAACTTCTTGTTCTGTCCAATTGTGTACACACCATTTCTTAAGGCAGGAAAGAAAAGGAACTGTTAAACACTGTTAGGTTTTGATAAATAAGAAAATGGATTGAAAGTACATTTTTAGTAAGACTATTCCGTACATGAAGATAATATTTAGCTACATTTCATCCTTACCAGCCTTCCTCACTGGTTTTGTTATAATTTTACCAGTGAGTATATTTGGGGTTTTTTTCTGTTTGAGAAATTTTATGTTGCTCTTACTGCTCCTTCTAAGTCATTGTTGGCTTGCCATTGCTGAAACTTAGGAAATGAGAAAATATAGGCTGGTTTTTATTTTTTACTTAAAAAATGAATAGAGGTGTAAAAGCAATAAATTTGCTTGTCTTGTGAAAAAAGTAGCTCTCAGAGAGTATGGCAGGGTATATGCACACACAAACACATATATGTATAAGTCTATATCATAAATGTCATGTATGTGTATTATGATCTCTATGTAAACTTCACCCTTCATGTTATAGAAATAAGACAACTTCTTTCCTGTCTTTTCAATTCTAAAACATCTCAGATGCATATTGGTTTTAATATTACTGTAGCCAAGGACCTATTTCACAGTTTTCATCTGCTGGAAAACCACTAAAATGAGTCTTTCTTTTTTGAACAATTTAAAATCCATGTTAAGGAGACCAAAAAGAAACAGAGGAACCCAGTTTAGTTCATTAATGGCTTTTATTTTATTCCTCCCCAGGGTAACATATACAGTTCTGGCATGATGGAACAAGATGTGAAGATAAAAGCATTATTAAGTAGTTCATATGTCAACCTTTGGGGCTAGTCTTGCATCCAACAAAATACAGAGTTTATTTTAAAAATTATTTTGAGCTCCCACACACTAAGAAAGGAGTTTTGACTTCAGTAAAACATCTTAGTGAATACTTAGTGCTTTATTTGTTTTTTTGTTTGTTTGTTTTGATTACTGGCCTAGGAAGTGAGAAAGTGCCTTACATTCAGACATTCAAATGTCATCATAGTACTGTTCACTGTGGATGCTTCTGCCAATTGTGAATGTTGATGCATATATGCTATATAGATACACAGATTTCCAAATTGGACTTAAAAATGTATTTGCACTCCTGATGCAAGAAACACATTAACAGAAAAGAACAATTGAATAATTTGTGCAGCTCTGCATGAAAATTCAATTTACTTAGGTCATTATGAAGGGAATAACCAGTTCAGAGTAGTTATTTTTAATTAATTGTTTCCACCTATTGCTACAGAGAGGAAGGGAGATACTTTTTTGTGAACCTGATGTGTGAACTGTCCAGGTGCTACAGCATTAAATTCTGGCTTAACATACCATAATTGGAGAAGTCATCTGTAGTTACTTATCTGCCAACAGGAGCACAAAGCAGATGTATTCCTAGTCTTAATTTCTCATCTTCGACATATCTGTCACTAAACAGGTTAGTTCTGCTTTGTTTTACTGTTTGGGTTTCTTTCAGCACGGTTCTACTGACTGTATTTTTTGTGGTATTTCAGCTCGTTGGTTTTTTGTTGTTTTGTTGTTCTTTCTTTAAATGAAGCCCTATTCCATAGAAATCTATGTCCAGAGTTAGGATTGTTACAAATTTCACAACACAAGGTTTCATGGCTTCTTTAGATTTTTTTTTTTTTTTTTTTTTTTTTTTTTTTCCCCCAGAGTTTTAGTATTTTCAGTTTTAGACTATAAAATGGTTTGGGCTGGAAGGTCCTTAAAGATCATCAAGTCTTGCCTGGATGAGCAGGGACACCTCACACTTCTAAACCATTTAAACTTCTGGTCTAGTTAAAGGGAAAGGAAATTAATGTGTATATGCAACATACTTGTTGAATTGTTTCTTTCTAGAATTTTCTATGATGCCAGGTATTACGTAAGTAAAAATGCTTATTATCAGCTTTGAAGAAAGCAAGCAACCTAAACTTGTTGACAGTAGGTTCGTTTAAATTGAAGCAACAATGTCAAGTTTCAGGATTTGAAGCAGTATGAAAATGAAACTTGTTTCTGGAGGGAATGCTGTCGGTGTTAAGTGTTTATAAGAGTGCATCTAGGCTTCTGGGTAGTTTTGAGATGCTGAGCATCTACTGAGAGCAGTTTCATTGTAAGTGGGCAGTGCTGAAGCTACCCTCAATTTTTGACAATTCATGGGTATTGATTCTAAGAAGAAAGAATCCCAGCCCATTCCAGATAGTTCATTTCCTTTATTGCCAGTGTGGCTTCAGATCACCATTTTTCGTCCCATTTCGGCTTTTGAGATTCAACTGAGTGATTCAACTGCTCTGCTCTTTCTACTTTTGTGTATCATCCTGAACCACAGAGTCATCACCTGCTCAGAAAACTTTTCACTTAAAACTGTTGAATTTAAAATAAACCACAAAACAATTAAATGCTCAGGAGAGACAGTGGCAATTAATACAAAGATGAAAGCTTTTTTTTTTTTAGTAAAGGAGGTTTTCCATAAAAAGACCTTGACTGCTGATATATTATGTGTTAAATCAAGGCTTCAGTAGCCAGGCTGGATCCAGGGCTGTTGTATGGTGTATGAGGAAAAGGATCTGGAAAAAAACGGAGAGATAGCAGTAGAGAAGTCAAAGTTTGCTTGAAATGTTATTTGGAATTCTTGTTTTGCTCTGATCCTGAAGCAATTCTCTTGACAGTATATTGTTCATATCCTGATTTTTCCTTATGATTTTTTTTTTTTCTTCTGATAGGCGGTTGTCGTGGTTAACATTTTCTAAACTGTCTTGTTACAATGTTTTTAAAAACATGCTTCTTACTCATAAAATGAAAACTAATTTTTCTTTCAGATATTAACAAGCAGCAGTAACTACTTATGTTCACCGCTTGGTAACAGATAAGTTGACCAGAATTGGGTTTTTTTTATTTATTCTTACATAGATATTTGCAGTGTCTGGTTTTCAACCTGCAGTTCAGGGTTCTTAATATGAATCTGGTGTCCATATTATGTCTGTCTTTTGGGGCTTTAAGTGTTCTTTTTTATTATTATTTATAATTTTTTAAAAAACAAAATTTTCATCTCCTTTTTGCAGGAACCAGCTAGGATTCTGAACACAAATAGCAGCAGCGGTAGTAACAGTTTTACAAAAACCCACAAGTTAACAAAGGAGCACAAGGAAAAAACTTACAAAGACTCAAAAGAACATAAAAGTGCCTTCAAAGAATCTTCCAGGGAACACAATAAATCTTCCAAAGAATCCTCTAAGAAACCCAAAGAAAACAAACCACTAAAGGATGAAAAAGGAGTTCCTAAAACGGCCTTCAAGGAACCCAAATCTATATCCAAGGAGCCAAAATCTGAGAACACCCCTATCCTTACTGTAACAGGTGGGCAGCAGCAAGAAAAGAAAACCCCCACAAAAAGGCCTTCTGTTCCAGACCATGATGATCCTTCTGCAAAAAAAAGAAAGAAAAGTGGCTCAGATTCGTTATTTAAAAGTATTTCTAGTGTGCCACCACTGATTCTTACTTGTTCAGCTGACAAAAAACAGCCAAAGGATAGATCTCAGCCTCAGGTGGGGAGAGTCAAAATTGAAAATGATGCACTGGAAAGGAAGACACCTGCTCTGCCACCATTTGCTGATATTGTAGATCCCAATGATTCTGATGCAGAGGAAAATGTGTCCTCCAAATCTGAAGTAAGTGGTCTTTTGTTTTGCTTCGTATGTCTTGAGTATTTGTAGCCTGTGGGATTTGGCACCATTTCTGTATTTTCTCCTTTTCCTGTTCACTAGAAGGTTGTTCAAAATGAAGGGTTTTGACTTCTGGCTGTTCAAAGTTATGCTGTGCATTCTAGTTGAATTGTATTGCCTATTCAAGTCTACTCAATTTATCAATCTGTCAACATGGTGACAAATTAGCATGTAGGAGTTGACTATAAGTGTTTTTCTTTTGATCTCGTTCTTTTGAATTTTATAATTCTTACGAGAGAAAAAGATTGATGTAAGTGCTTGTATTGAACACTGTAAATCTTTGTGTTCAGGTGTTGTAGAACTCAGTAAATTCAGGAAAAGGTTGCAGTAAGTCAGCCTGGTGCTTGTTATTTTTCTGCTAAAAATGGCAGTTTGGTGATTCGAGTTTTGTGGAGGAGGAGTTCCGAGGTGGATTCTCCTTGCTCTGATGGGGAGAATCTATCCAAAGCAACAGGCTTACCCAAGGGGAGACTGCTTGTGTGCAGATTTACTTTTCTGAAAAAATCTCTCAATAATTTGCTCTTGATCTTAAGAATTTTAGAGTAGTGTGTGCACAGGAGAAAGGAAGTCATCTCAGCCATACCTGTTCAATTCTTTCACTGTAATGTTTTCTCTTGTGTGGCTCAGACACTGCCATCAGATTCGTAGCCCTTTTTGACCTCTCTGGAACAAATGATAAATACCCTGCTGCAGGGCAATGTCAGCATTAGGTTTTTACGTCATAGAAACTTACCACAAAGGGTAAAGTAATTTATTTCTGAAGTGAGCTTTTAATGACTGGTCCCTTAGGGCATGCAAAGGCTTATAAAATTTAGAAGGTATGGAGTAAGACAGGCCTCCTCATGGCACTGGAGTAAGAGGCATTCTCTTTCTCAGACACCTACGTCCTGAAATAATTCATGTTGGTTTACAGCTCATAATGCATAACTATGCATACCTATGGATATGAAACATGATAAATTTGTAACTAGAGGTGTAATAGAACAGAGCTGTTTGTAACTGCTCTGTAGTTAAGATCGTATTTTTTCACCCAGAAGGATTTAAGTTGTGCTTTTTATAATTTACAGATAGTTCAGTTTGTGAATAGGTGAAGGCTGGGTTTGTTTTTTTAAACTAAGGATGACATTCTGAGAAATCCCCATGGTAAGGGGGGTTTAACAAACATTACTGGGCAGAGGTGCTGTTCCACTAAGTAGGTGCTATAGGAAGGCAATGATGTTGCTTCTCTGATTTTGTCAGATAGAGCCCCTGCTCTGTGAGTCAATGTGGAGTTTATCCTTTTAATTAATGCTCTTTAATTTCAGACTGAAAAGCAGGGAATGCTCAAACATTCTCAATGCTGGCATCATGTTCTGCCTATTTCTGGGCATACAGACTTGAAATATTTCGCCTTCACAAAGTGGAGGACATAGAACACTCTCCAAGACAGGTGGATTTTTTAATTATTTTTTTTTTTAATGTGGCAGAGCATGTCTGCCAGTGGCTTATCTGCCCTCCAATCTGTTCCTGAAAATTCAGGTTTAAGAACACAGCCAGGTTAAAATACTGTTGCTGTGGGGGTGTTTCAGAAACCCAGACAATACCCTCTGATATATTGCAATCAATGTCTCTTTTGAGCTTCAAATACCTTTATAAAAATCAGTGGATTACAGAAAATAAAGTGAGTTGTATCCTTGCTTAGTGATAAACTTTATGCCCTTGCTTAAAAGCCTTTCTATGAATGACTTAAAGAATAAGATGGTGCTTTCTCTGTGGTCAATTTGGAATACATTGCAGCGTGGTGAACTGCTGTGTTTATTTTAGCTCTGTTTTCCTGTTGTCTTTGAGCTGTTGACAAGTGAAAAGTGTCTTGATTTCTCACTTTGTTAAATACCAGTTTTCAATTATGCCCGTGATACGTTGGACTTTATTGATAGTCTTGTTATTCAAAACAGTGTGCATCTTTTTAGCGTCATATGAGCTAGCAAAGCTGGTCAGAAGTGACATAGGGAATCATAGAATTGCTTAGGTTGGAAGGGACCTTGAAGATCACCTAGTTCCAGCACCCCGTGCATGGATTCCACCACTAGATCAGGTTGCTCAAGGCCCTATCCACCCTGGCCTTGGATCACTTCCAGGGAGGGGACAGTCACAGCTTCTTAGGGTATGTGGTACATTCAGTTAGAAATTGCATGTAAGGCTGAGCAATTTACTGGCTTTGGTGTGAAGCAAGTGAAGTAGGAGTGAAAGCATGTCACATTTATGGTTATCACAGAATGATAAGGAGTTGGAAGGGACCTCTGAGGATCATCTAATCCAACCCCCCTGCTAGAGCAGGATTTCCTAGAGCTGGTTTGAGAGGCATACATCCAGGTGAGTCTTGAATGTCTCCAGGGATGGAGAGTCCACAACTTCCCTGGGCAATCTATTTGAGTGTTGTGTTACCCTCAGAGTGAATAAGTATTTTCTCTTATGTACCAGCTTGTGTCCATTACCCCTTGTTCTGTCATTGAACACCACAGGGAAGAGTCCAGACACATCCTCCTGACACCCACCCTTTACATTTTTATTTTTTGACCCCCCCCCCAGCCTCCTTTTCTCTAAGCTAAACAACCCAAGCTCTCTTAGCCTTTCCTCATAGGGCAGATGCTCCAGTCCCTTCATCATCTTAGTGTCCCTGTGCTGGACTCTCTCCAGTAGTTCTGTGTGCTTCTTGAACTAGGAAGCCCAGAACTGCACACAATACTCCAGGTGAGGCCTGAGTGAGGCAGGTGAGGCAGAGGGTGAGGATAACCTCCCTTGACCTCTTGGCCATACTCTTCCTAATGCACCCAGGATGGCATTGGCCCTCTTGGCTGCCAGGGCACATTGCTGGCTCATGGTGAGCCTGTTGTCTACTATGATTCTCAGGTCTTTTTCTCCCTTTCCAGCAGGTCAACCCCAAACCTGTACTGGTGCATGGGGTTGTTCCTCCCCAGATGGAGTACCCTACACTTGCCCTTATTGAACTTCATTCGGTTTCTCCCCACCCAGCTCTCCAACCTGTCCAGGTCACACACAAGGTCATACACAAGTGTGAGGTTTCAAGACAGTGCTTATTGCATGGCATCTTTCACAAGGAAAGAAAAATACCACAAGTGGGTAGAAATGTCAAGCAAAGAGCCATGGTCTGAATATTCTGAACAACAGTAGTTCAGTTGCAGAGCATCTCAGGTTCAAGGCAGGGAAATGCAAACTCAAGGCAAAACAGAAAGCTCACTCTTGATGTTTTGGGGGACCTAAACTTGCTTTGGCAGAGGACCATTAGGAACAGATAAAATTTTGCAAGTTAGATGTTGCAATTTTAGTCAAAAAAAAAATGATTTGTAGGTATGATGGTTCAACTTGATTTATTTCTGCAATATTCAGCCTTTTTGAGCCATTGAACACTGTAATACTCAATATTTACTAGTATTATAATACCTGAGATCTTAATTCATCCAATATTTTAAATACTAGAAATACTGACTGATTATTATTAACTTCAGTTTCTTGTATGAATTACATTACAAATATACTACACTACATTATTACGTTATTACATTTACACCTTGACATTATTACATTACATCTTCAGAAACATTTGCAAAACTCTTCTTACTAACATAAAGCTGTGATCACCCTATCAAAAACCTGTTTCAAGTCTCCAAAGCAGGGACAAGGAGCTTTAAATTAATATTCTTGGTTTTTTAGTAATCAATAAAAGTGCATGTGTAGGCAAAGGTGTATCTTACAGATAGATGTGTCCACCATCAACAACAGAATACCAGTAAGACAGCAGCAGCCTGTTCTGTGTTCTTTTCTGAGATTTTTGTAAAGTTCTCTGTGTATATAATAGGCATAATCTTTTGTGAAAAGTGCTAGACAAATACATTGTAATATTAGCAACTGCTTAAGATCCATGTTGACAGATTCCTCAGAAAGAAATATTTGTAGAGCAAAATGTGTGTACAGCATATTATTGCCAACAGTGGCATTGTTCAGCCTATTGTATCATAAGATTGGCTAAAAATTTTGAGACTTGAAAAACAGTTCAAGGGAACTTGTTTTGTTTTGGGGAATTGAGTATTTTTTAGGGTATAACATAACTGCTTGTACTTTTCTCTATACAGCTTTTCACTGAAAGTGGAATGCTCAGAATTGAAAGCTGACATTTTCACATAACCATTAAAATCCCTGGAGTTAAATGTGAGAAAAAAAGTGAATATAACAGTTCTTGCCGTTAAAGTGGCAAGGCCAATGGAGTTGGCAATCAAGAGCTGCACTGTGTTTCTCTATACTCTATACCAAAATATTGGAAAAAAACCCCAACCCTCTGGGATACAGGTTCAGGACCAGCAGTCTGCAGTAGCAAAGAGTGCACAAGGATTCTGCAGCAGCACTTGAGATAAAAACCTGTTGTTTTTCATATACTTATGTTGGTGTTACTTGATGTGTATGGCCTTGACAAGACTTCTGTGTAGTACAGGTGTAGTGTAGGGTCATTCTGGGAGTACTCTACAAAGTTTAGGTTACTTAAAAAGAGGGAGGAACTACAGTGAATTTGCAAAATCCTTGAACTCCTGCAAAGATGGGCAGATTTCTGATGTTGTGGAAATGTACCACAGTGCAGAATAACATTCATAAAAGCAGTTTTACATGTAGTGAGATCCTCTCCAGCTTCTTTGTGAATATGAGTGCATGAATTTCTAACATCAGGGCCTCAGATTTGGGAGAATTTAGGTGAGCAAGCTTCTTGTTACACCAAAAGTGAGAAAACTGCGTGTTCTATTTGCAGACACTAAACTGACTGCATCAACATTAGTCCTCAGTGTTGATACATAAACTAGGGCACAAGAGAAAATAAAGTGAGGTAAAGAAATTGTGAAGTGTTATTTTCTATTACATCAGCTGCCAGGGCTGGCCAGAACAGCTACCACCTATCTTCTACCATTGCTGTTATTCCCACTAGAGCACAAAGTGTGACTTAATTCTATGAAGCTCTAATGCTGGCTGTAATACATAGACTGAATTTTCTAGTTTGTGTCTAGTACTAAAAGTGAGGATTAGATGTTCTTTCTAAAACACATTTCTTTCCTTTGTTGGCTTACAAGAGCTTTGTGTATAGAATCAGTAAAGGGTCTCAAAGTGAACATTTAAAAATTGTAAAGTCAAACTCTGGAATCAAAATAAAAATCTGAGTATTGCTTGTCAGCTTGGTTTGACCTTCTGACTCTTACAGAGCACAGACAATCACCATTCTTTCATCACAGGGCTTTCAGTCTAGCAAGATAATGAATATTCTTCAAACATGTGGTTTGGTTATGATGTCTTAACTTTCCATCAGCAGACCTCATTTTTGTGGTGTTTTTTCCCCTCACGTAATTCAGACTTTGAATAGAATATAGAACTGTTAACTTACTCATGTTGTCCTTCACAAATGCTGAAATCTTTTTCATACCTTTCTGAAGAAATGTGGTGGAGATAACACAGCTTTTAATACCTGTTTTGAAAAGCTTAAGGCTTTATATAATCCTGTGTTTCCCAGCATTACCTTACATATTAAGAACAGAGTTTACCTCCTTCTTGATTGGGGTTATCTGTGACGAACTTCCATGAGTTTGCACTTTTCAGTTTAAGGACCATGCACATACATGTATTTTTACTTATTTTACCAATAGTTTACTCATTATCTTGTAGGCATGTAATCAGTGGAAACTGAAGCTTTTTTGCATACTTTACTGAATGTGTCTTGCTGTTACTGCATATCCTGCTTCATCCACTATAACTGTTTGAATGAAGTAGTTGTAATGCTTGGCTTAAGTTATTTTCTGGATGCTAATTAGTAAATAAAGGCTGTGTTTCAGAATCACAGGATGGTTGAAGTTGGAAGGGGCCTCTGATGGTTATCTGGTCCAGCTCCTATGTTCAACCAAACCATATAGAGCTGGTTGCCTAAGACAACATATAGACATTTTAAAAATATTACCAAGGAGGGAGACTCCACAGTCCCCCTGGCAACCTGTGCCTGTGCTTGGTCAACCTTACAGTACAAAAACGTCTTCCGATGTTCAGAGAGAACCTCCTTTATTTCTGTTTATGCCCATTACTTCATGTCCTGTCAGTGGGTACCACTGAAAACAGCCTGGCTCAGTGATCTTTGTGCTTTCCTTTCAGGTACTTATATACATTAACAAGATCAGGGAGGATCCCCAGGTCCTCTTCTACCTATTTGCTTTCCAGCTGTGTGGCCCCCAGAATATGTTGCCACATGGGGGCTGTTCTTCCCCAGGTTCACACTTCTCTGTGTTGAACTTAATGAGGTTCTGCCCAGTTGGATGGGACTTGGAGAAATCCTGTCAAGTGGCAGGTGTCCCTGCCCATGCAGGGGCATTAGAACAAGATGATCTTAAAGACCTCCTCCAACCCAAACTATTCTATGATTCCTGTCAGCCCATTTTGCCAGCCTGTCAAAGTACCTCTGGCTGGCTGAATGACCCTCTGGTATAAAAGCCACTCCTTCAGTTTTGTATAATCAGAAAACTTGCTGAGGATACTCTCTGTCTTATCATCCAGATCATTAAGATGTTAAAAAAGGATGGGACCCACTACTGACCCCTGGAGTACACTGCTAGCTGCTGGCCTCCAACCAGACTTTGTACCACTGATAATCACCCTTTGGGCCCAAATATTCAGACAGTTTCCAGTCCACAGCACTGTCTGCTCATCCAGCCCATACATCAACAGCTTATCTGTGAGGGTATTAGGGCAGACATTGTCAAACACCTAACTGAAGTCCAGGTAGACAGTATCTACCCTCCTCTACCAGGCCAGTCATTTAATCACAGAAGTTTATCAAGTTGGTCAGTCATTACTTTCTCTTGGTGAGTCCATGCTGACTACTCCTGATGATTTTTTCATCCTTTAGTGCCTGGAAATGGCTCCAGGATTAGCAGCTTCATTACCTTACCAAACTGAGTCATCACTCTGTAGCACCTTTGGTCCTCATTCCTCTGCTTCTTTTAGACAGGAGCTAGGTTTGCTTTCCTGCAGTGTTTGGGCACTTCTGCCCATGATCACCATGATCAATCAAAGATTATTGAGATTGGCCTCACAATTACATTTGCCAGCTCCCCCAGTACTCATGGGTGCATCTCATTAGGGCCCACAGACTTTCTCAAGTAGTAGGTATAGAGTCAACTTAATTATTAAGTCATCTTCATCGGTGGTACAGAAATTGTGTTTGAAATTACTATAAATAATTAAGGCAACTAATTTTGTCAGTACCCTTAGGTCACATTCTCTGCCAAATGACTGTGTCTGTATCCTCTCAAAAATCAACAGTCTGACATTTCCTGTTTAAACTTTGTCTCCTTAATTTTGAATTATGTCTTATAAGTAATTGTTTTTTAAACACCATAGTTCTGAATACATTTCCATATCCCTAAGAAAATAATTACTTCCACCCCATAGCCTTAATTTTATATCTTCCTTGTGAGCATACAATCTGCAAGGCAGTTTTTGTGAATGATTGAGAAAGGAACATTATTATCCTGCTTTGGAGGGTAATTTCTAATATTGCAGCCTGGTGGGAGATATAGCAATACAGAATTTGGGCAGGGTGTGAACAGCTCAGGTACCATAGACACCCACATGGTAGCAGCAGATGTGGGCATGGTGGATGAGGTGGTGGTGTTTTGTTCTTTGAGCTACAGATGGGTTGGATTACTGCACTGGAAGATGAGTTGGTGGTCAGTGACAGGCAGCTTAAGAGGCATTACAGGCTATAGGTACAGGAGTTCTCTGAGAGAAGGTTTGTCCTGGGGGAGCATGTTCCTCCTCCCTGAGAAGATGACTTCAAACAGAGTGGAAGTAATACTTAGCTATAAGAAGTTTTAAGTATGTATGACATACATAAATCCTTGGACTGTGTGTAGATTATGTGTAAAATGGTAGGAAATAATGTAGACTGGCTGATACGAAATGGGATATTATTACACCACTTAAATTTTATTTCAGGAAACAATGTGTTAGCGTCCTTTAAAAACGGTTAAGGGGAAGAGAAGAAAAGCTATTGGCACCTACATACAGATTTTTTGGGGTGTTTTAATGGAAATAAGGGGCTTGAAATGATGGGGTTTATTTTTGGAAGGTATGTGACTTGAGAAAAAACCAAAGATTAAAGGAAAAAAAACCTCATAAACAGGTAAGTTGGCCTGAAAATTGTTTGCAGCTCAAGAGTAACTTGTTGCAGTACTGGTAAAAAAAGACAAGAATTTGGAAATGACAGAAGCCAAAAGGTATAGAGTTGATGAAAAAGGTGCCTTTTCAGGGAAAACTTGAGCCTGTTTCTTGCCGAACAATTTCAAAGCACAAAATCCTTCAAAAAGCCATAATAAAGAGGCTTTTTGAAGTGTCTCTATGCATCAGTATGAGAGCACTAAATGAAATAGACTGTCTAAGAATGCAGTAAATCATATTGGGTCATTGCACTAATGAACAGTTTGAGCTCAAACTCTCATTAGCATGTCTGTAGGAAGAGAAAACAGGAAAAGGACACATGAGACAAGTTCTTTGCTGGTACTGTCTTAAGCTTTTATTGTTGAAGAACACCCTTTAGCTAATTTCAGAACGATTAAAAAAAAAAAAACCTGCTTGGTGATTAGTAACCAGTGGATAACAGCAGAAAGACCAAGTGAATAAAGCCATAAATACCTAAGCCCTTGGGTTAACAGCCTGTAAAACTGTCAAAACGCATTGATTAAACGACAAAAGATAGCCTTTGGTAACCAGAAGCATTGGCACTGTCAGCACTAATCCATATTCATATATGGAACACATATTTTTACTTCCTTCTAAAAAGGCAAGTCTTTTCTGTTAATAATGTTCATTGTTACGTTAAAAGCAGATGTTTCCTCTGGGTGCAGTCTTCACACCAGGTTTCTCAAAGTCAAAAAAAGCTAAGTGTAATTTCCAGTGTTTAACATTTTTAACATTTCTACTACTCTGTATTTACCGGAATAAATTTTCAGACTGGGCCTTTAAATAATGCAGACTGTTTCAAGAGGCACTAAGAGCTTCTTTTAAAAAGCGTATGGATGATGATTTGGGTCTCACTGGGACTTCCTGTGGCTTGGCTTCTCAAAGTTTGCAGAACAAAATTTTTACCAGGAAAGTATTATAACACCTTCATATTTTTTCATATCCACTCTTTCCTGGGATTCTGTCTTAGTTAATGCTAGGAGAAATTTTACACTGAGGAATTAAACTCATGTTTAATGAGTTTAAGGTTTTTTTAAACTTAAATTCATGCCTTATAATGTGAACGAGACTGTGGGTTTTTCCTTTTTTTGCTTAAAGTGAAGTGACCTAAAAAGAAAGTAGTGAAGGTTGAGTAGTGACAGATATTGATGCACCTGTGTCATTATTTTCGTACATTTTTAGTGCTGTAAGTATTTTAAACTGAATATGATAGTCCTTAAGTGTTTGTTTTATAAAGGAAAGGATTTTATACAAATTAATGTTTTTGTTGAAAACAGTAAAGAAAAAATACTGGTAATAGAAATATACAGAAACCAGTTGTCGGCTAGTAATTTTGCTGCAAAAAACCAGAAAGTGACAGATAAAAGTAACCTGAAGCTGGAAGACTGAAATTAGTTTCCAGAACAGTGATATCTTTAAAGTTTGCATTGACCCTTATTCTGCACCAGTGCAGTCTGTTTCATGTTATCGTATATATTTTACAGCTAAAAGTCTTGCATTGTTCTGCAAAAGTTCACACAACGTGGGAAAGAAAAAAAAAAAAAAAAAATCAATTACTTGATTTTCAGAGCATGCCACTCTCCAGTGTCTTCTAAAAATGTCTGGTCCTGTGGACTATCTAAGAAATCTCAGAAATTAGTTGTGTTGTTGGTTGAGTTGGGTTTTTTTGCAAAGTGTTGATTCACCTGTATAAAAGCTGTCTGTCCATACAGTGAGATCCAGAGTTTGTATTTTGACTGTTTGTGAGAACCAGACCTGGTGTTGATTTGGTGACAGCAGATGTTAATGGTGTTTTCCTCAAGCATTCTGTTGCACAAATAGGCATCTCTCATTGTGAGAAAAGGCAGTGAGAGGCTGTAAATCTGCCTGCTCATTGTGAAAGGCAACAATAGATTGATTTATGGAAAAAAAGCAACTGTTAGTCTTATGTAGCCCCTGTGTGTGTGAAAACAGAGTTCTGCAGTGACTGGATATTTCTGAGAACAATTTAGTTTTAACTTAATCATGAGGGATATTGTACAGGCAAGGCAAGTCAGAGAGCTTTTGTTAGGCTGGAGAACATGTCATGATAACACAGTTGTATAAAACTTAAAGCGTAACCAGATTTCCTCTCCAGTAGTAGATTTTTAGACCATTACTTCCTAATCTGATTATCACCATTCCTTCTGTACGGAGTCTTGTTTCTTGTTTTTTGTTCTCTGTTAGCATCCCTCCATGCCCACATGCCAGATTTGTTCTCTGTGTCATGTACACAGATGAGTGTGCCAGTACGTACCAAGAGCAGTCAACTTCAAGCCACTGAGCCTAAGAAACAGCAAAAAACATATGGAGACATGCCACGTGGCAGCATGAATTAAGACTTCTCAGTACAACCCTCAAGCCATGACCACTATGAGAAAAATATGTACTTTTTTTTGGTGAAGTAACAGGCCTTTCTCAGTAATTTTATAGGGTTTCAGAGTGAAATTTATAGAATTTTAACAATATATAGAACTGTTTTTTGAATATGTTGACCGATTTTAGCAATTCTATTTTAAAAATCTAGTTCTCCTTTGTAATGCATGGATTCCAGATAATTCGCCTGTGTAACAAGGTTCGATCACTACCTGGTTCGATCACTATTGGGGTATTAACACAGAGAAACTGTTGGGATGAGGAGAAATGCAGTCTCAAGAAAAAATATTCTTTTAAATACGCAACTTAAGACTTAATTTCTAAGGAAGAGGAAGAAAACTGTGTGGCATTTAGTGTGGTCTTCTCAGGTCTTCCTCTGTCTATTTTACTACATCATAATAATTTGAAAATATGTGACAACTACAGTGTGTCAAAGACACAGGAGCCTTAGTTCTCTTACAAACTCATTTAGGCTCTCATGTTGTATAGCTTTTCAAATAAGGTTTAAGGAACATCTTGTTAAAGGTACCAGCCTTAGTAAGGAATGAGATGTGATGTTGGGGTGGTGTTAAGTTGATAGCAATTTTGATAATGTTTGCCTCACTAATGCCTGAAATAAGGATCTTTGAGTATTATTCAGTTCTGTAGTTCTTTTTGCTTGACAGCATGCCTTAGGCAGTAAATAACTGAGTTTTAGGCAAAAATGTTTCTTACAATGTTATTTATTTTCTTTTTTGTTCCTTTTTGTTCCTTTTAAGTCTGAACAGCACAGTCCTGCCAGCTCCAGCTCCAGTTCCAGTTCCAGTTTTACACCATCTCAAAACAGCAGACAACAAGGTACCAACAAAGGAAAATAAACTGAAAGGAATGTGTTAAATGAAGGGACCAATAAAAGTAGAACTGGGGGCTTCTCATGCTTTTCTGCTGCCTTTCACAGCCTAAACTGGCCACAGTTTCGCTTTAGAGACCTTTCCTGGGGTTGTTTTCAGAGGTGGCTGTAAAGGCAAAACAGAAGGGGAGAAAAAGGTTATCTGAGAAAATGGCGTGAAGGCTATTTGTTACCAACACTAAATACATGCCAGTCACTTAACAGATGCTGAAGTCAAAAGTGTTCTGTTTCCAAGCTGGTCCTTTTTTAGGGTTAGTTAAACCTGGTGCCTGGCTCAGGTGCCTGGTCCCTGCTCAGGAACGTGTGACTGCCTATGGGAAGCCCAACGGGCCCAAAGCCCCTTTTAAAGGGCCATGATCTTCCCATACTATTGGGAAGTTTTAAGACTATGCAGTATTTGCTGTATATGGCAATGGAAGATGATGGTTAAACTTCATGTTGACTTTAAATTCAAAGTTTGGTTTTCTGGCTAATAATTCCAGTTTACCTGGAACTCAGTAGGGAAGTAAAGTTTTCTTCTCAGAAGACTTGTCAAGGCAGGTTTTCTGTAAATAAGCTGAGATTCATTCTACATGATCTGTTAAACTTCCTAGTTTCTGCTTGTCCTTTTTTCTCTCAGGTCTACAAGATTATACAACTGATACGTTCTTGTTCAGCTTTTGTTTTTTCTTTGGATCAGGAACGTTTAAGAAAGCTTTTGATGAATTAAAATTGTATTTATTTTTCCCGTTTGTATTTCTCAATGGTAGACTTAATTTAATGTTATGAAAATACATTATTTTCTCAGACAGGATTTTTAAACAGATCTACACATGGTGCATATCTGCCTAGTGCCTTCCTTTTGGTGACTGGTACTGATTTTCTAATGTATTCTGTCAGTGTTATGCCAGATGAAAGCAAGCAAGAGCTAAAGTGAACTCTGGTTGATTACTGGCTTCAGGGATTTAGTTTTTACCTAAGTCTTAACAGAACCCCTTCTTACTGAACCCCCTTTTTTTCTCTCATGAAAACCTCCTTACTGGTGTGAACATTACAAGCTAGGAGATTTGGATACCTGTTCCTGTATCTGATACATTGGGCAAAAACCTGTTGACTTAGTATTTTCTCTTGAGCAGATGGGATCCATCCATCAGTTCTAAGTCATACATAAGACATCACAGACTGTCTTTCAGTTTTTTGTACCTTCTCAAGAAAAGGTGGGAGATTTCTTCTGATATGAACAACTCTGAAGTGAAAGCACTATATATGTCTCATCTTTCTTGCCACTGTAAGTTGAGATTACTGCTTCTTTCTGGGATTTCTACTTAAATTAACACCCAGTTCGTGCAATTGTATATCAGAAGGACAAAGGACTGGACATACTGTGGCATGTTCCCACTGTTTATTATATTCTGGTCAGAACCCATGTGTTTTTCTCTAACTAGAAGTTATTTGCCAGGGCCACTGCCCATTTTCGATTGCATTCAAGTTCCAGTGCTCACTCAAGTGTCAGAAAACCATGTGAAGTTTTTTACCTCTTTTTTGAACAAGCACTGGGCTGACCTAAAGTTCTTCAAGTTCTTCTGCCCTTAGGACTTACTCTGATATTTCCAGGTGTCCTTACCAAGAACACCTGCTCTTGGATAGCTCTAGTTTTCAACTTGCCCTTAACTAATCTGACCCTTTTGAAATAGCAACTGCTCAAACCCTTAAAAAAATGTTGTAATGGAATTTTAAAATAAGTGTTAGCTATGAGCAGAAGATTAACAATGGTATCACTATCAGCACTAGTGGAACAAAAGACCTAAAAATTAGTGCTTTGCTGATTTGTTAGGAAATTCTGCGGAAAAAGGTAGCTAGCTCCATACAAAGAATGTTTATTTAGAGTCCCAGACATGGTCCTACATTTAGTGAAAATTTGTCTAAATGAGAGGCTGTTCAATATATATGGGGCTGTCAGTGATGAGTGTGTTTTGGGAATCCAAGTTCCTTTTTCTCCAAGAAAGAGGAGTAAGCCTTTTAGCAACTTGAGACAGGACTGTCTGGTTGTCCCAGAGCACAGTAAGGGAGTATCAGAGTATAAAACAGTCCTCTGTTATACTTGGAAAAAGTACACAGGCAAGAATAATAAATTGGCTTAGGCTTGGGAGAGCAGTCTGTGTGGGAATTATGAAAAATGTGTGCTGGTTTTCTTTCTGCTTCCATCTAAAATAAGATAAAAGACTTCTGTTTTGGGTGACTTGAAAGCATAGCTACCAGTTTCCGTGTTTGGGAGCTATGTGCTGGTGTTTTATGCAAGATCAGCTATTTGTATGTCATACTAAATTTCATTACAAAAATCACATTTTGTTTGATTATTTTACCTTTCCACCCACTGATCCTTTCCTCTGTTCTTCCATCAAGAGTCCTTTCATCTGTTCTTTACCAAGTCTTTGCTACAGTTTTCTTTCTCTAAAAATAGAGCACAGATCAGCTGCTTCTGCAGGTCAACAGTGGAAGTGCTGGAGTATAGCTTCCCTTTCCTTGTCTCTGTACAATTGTTTGGTCCACCAAAAATTTGCCCATCAGCACCATCTGTGCTAACCCAGCCACGCTTAAGCTGCAAAAAGAGAGCAACTAAACCATTGGTCTGAATCTGAACCTTCCCAAACTGGTCCAATTTACTGGAGTTCTAGTGCAACCTTAGTCGTAAATCATTCTCAGCATCACTTTCCAGTCACTGACACTAAACTAGTCTAAAAAGTCTGTGACCTGAGCCTTGCTCCATCTGCAGTTCCTCGTAAAGCCAATCCTCCCATACAGAGACCACTCTCCCTCCTAGGGGTTTGACCCTGGCAGGAACGAGGTTTGTCTTCTCTCCTGGCATTGACACTCCTGGACTCTGTTTTCCCATTAGGGAACAGGGAGCTTCATCTCCATTTGAGGACCACTCTGAAGCTCATTTAATTCATGTTAGTGCTTTGTGTTTCCTGGGATGAAGGAGTTTCAGAAACTTAACAGGAATACACTTGCTACATCCATCCTCACTTCTGTTGCTTGCTGTGTCTCACTTGCTTATTTTGTCTCAGAACCACTCAAGGCTTTATTTGGAGTTAAATGCCCTGTGGCATCAGTCTTGCTTGCTTCCCTCTTCTAAGCTGCTTTTGGCCATTGTTACTTCAAGCAGCTGTAGTTTTACAATTCCCAGATATGTTAAACATATTCTTCTTCCTGTAAGATGTCTTTTATAGCAAAAATAGGGTAAAAACAAATCTAAATTCCAAACTGAATGTAATGCAGTTTTATGAACGAGTCAAGCTTTGTATCTTCTATGATTTCAGGAAAAGAGCAGAGTGTTGCATGAGCTTGATGCAGTTTTTACAGATGAATACAGACAGAGTGCTTAGTTGATCTGAAATTGTCCCTGAAATAAAAGGAACATTAAAGATATGTGTTTAAAAAAGCAGTAAGACAGAGACTTCTTTGGCCTGTATGAGTTAGTCAGAATTTGTTAGGCTGCTTCTCAACACATGGATCAACCTAACAAATATACAATTACTTGCTGGCCAGTATGCCCCTCACATATAATACCCTTTGAGAAAGCAGAAATGGTAAAACCCAGTAATGGCAAGAATCTTACTTCTAATAATAATGCAGTAATATTATTACTGTAGTAGTAATTTTCTCCTGGTGTAACAGTATTTTATTTATTTCAGTTCAAGTGCAAACACTTGAACATATGAGTCACTTCAATTCCATAAGAATTCCATAAGAATTCCATAAGAATTCCATAAGAATTCCATAAGAATTCCATAAGAATTCCATAAGAATTCCATAAGAATTCCATAAGAAAGTCTATTGAAGGGCACTGAGTTGCTGTTGTGAGTAAGTGCAGCATTAAGCCTCCAGTGCTTTACTTATTCTAATGTTTAAGACTCTCCCCTCCCAGTGCTGTCTGTGGAAGGTAGTTTTCTATCATCTACAAAGCTCAGTGCGTGGCCTGGAACACCACAAAATGAACTTAATTTCTGTATTTTATTGTCTCTGTTATTTCAGGTCCACTGAGGTCTATAATGAAAGATCTGCATTCTGACGATAATGAAGATGAATCAGATGAAGCAGATGAGAATGACAATGATTCTGAGTTGGAACGACCAGCGAACACCCAAGGAGGAAGCAGGAGTCACAGGTGAGTGTCTTGTGACAGCAGGGAGCCTGGTGGCCAGGACGTTGTGCTTGTTAGTAATGGGCTATAGCCTTAACTTTCTCAAAAAGCCTGGAGCAGGATATAGGAAGAGGATTCAGACCCTCTTTCTAAAGAATATGCACGTACAAGTGTCTCTTATCTATCAGAATTAGCGATACCCAAGGCAAACTATTTCTATACTAATCTATACTATTATGATGATCCTCATTCATTTGACTTTCCTTGATTTCATGCCTTTGTGACTTAAGGGGAGTAGTCATAAATACTCTTTGGTATAAAGGAGATAAAATTAAGTCCTTCAATTGCTGGATGAGCTATTCTGTACATAGTGTCTCATTTTCAAGATATCTCAGCTTACCAGTTTTAGATTAGGTTGTTAGAACAGGATCAGTGAAATTTGAATTGCAAGTGATTTCTGCATTGCATGAACAGAAATGTAGCAGAAGCTAAAGCAAGCATCTGTCACATAAATTACTTTAAAAAAGCTCTGCAACCTTTTAAGAGTGTACAAAAAATATTGATTATTCAGGCAGTGAATACTTGAAGCTCCACCTAAATAATGCTGAAGTTATGGAAGATCTGAAACAGTCTGTCTTGAGCCTTTTCATAGTGGGTTCTTAATTTGATCCACAGGGCTTTGCAGTGAGTGTGCAGCACCTAAGTGTCAGTATCAGCTACTGCTTAAATGGGGAAGGTAATAGGAAAACATAATGAACGTAAGCTGCATTGTACATTCTAGCAGCTGAAATCAAGGAGAAAGAGACCAAGACAACTAGCAGTTTGAGAATTTGTGTCAGTGATCTTGTGAACAGTTGTCTCAAGCTTAGTTTACCTCTTAAGTGTGGAGATTTTGTTTCAGGTTGTTTGTTTTTTTAACAAAACCTTATCTGTGCTCATTTTATCCCAAATAACTATTCTTTTTCTTCTAGCAATAAATATTCCCTGTTTTTCCTAAGTAATTAAAGGGTGAAGGTCATTCAACTAGAAGCATGAATTGAAGGTTGTTTGACTAGGAGCTGAGTTTGACATGGCCTCTTCTGAGATACTCCATTTTTAGGTTTTAGCCAGGAAAGAAGTGTTAGATATGACAAAAAACAAGGTACTTATCAACTAAGCACTTGTCCAAGTGGGAAGTACAGCTATTCAGAAAGCTTTTAGAAGTGCAGAGAACTATCTCTACCAAATATTTTCCTAATTCCTAATGGCTGTGAACCAAGATACAGGTTCCCCAGTCTGGAACAGCAGCTAATGTTCTAAATAATTTAACTATTTCTTTTACATTAACTGATGCTAGAAGACATGGCATCTCAGCCAAGGGCAAGCAGACAGCATTGTTGTTCATGCTGTGCAGAGCTTTTTCCAGAGCATGGCCCCTCCTCTGATGCCTTTCTTCCATGTGACCGTGATTAATGATGTCTTGCTTAAGAAGGGGTCATTCTTAGTGTCCTACCTCAAAGTGCAAGATGAGTTCATCCCTGTTAACAGCCCGTTGTCTGGAGGTGTAATCTTTTGGCTCATTTTTTCCATAGGGTTAGTCTGAGTGGTGGCAGTGACAGTGACAGCAGTTCAGCTTCCTCCCCACTACATCACGAACCAGCACCACCCGTACTGAAAACCAACAATAACCAGGTAAAGTGAGGATTTGTAGATGCAGTCCTGATGAGCTGATATGATATTCTGACTACTTCAGTGAAGTTGCTTATTCTGCGTATGGAAATAAGAGCTTTTTGTCAATATTTGGTTTAGCAAATACTGTAGACCAAAGTAATATGTTCATGCCAGTTAAGTTCAAATATTCTGTTGGGGAAAAAAACCCTGTGGAGCAGTTTGTGTGCAGAAGAGAGGAAGGAGATTTCATGTCCAGAAAGCATTCTTACTATCCACCAGCAACTCTGTAGGGTTTTTGAAGTTACCTGTAAAAAAAGTTACAAGTTTTTAAGAGAGAGTCTTTTGGGGAAAAAAGCTAACTATAAAGATGAAAAATAGTGCATTTACTGGAGACAAAAACACAGGAAAAATGAAACACCTATCTATGGCTGTTTGTTTAATGAAAACTAACTTCTACAGTGGCAATGTAATTGTTAAGTAATTCTAAGTGTCAGTATCCCACTCGTTCACAACTTTCACATTCCTTTTCCCTTCAGTTATCTAACAGAAGATCTGTCCATATGGTTAGACATTCCAAATAATAGCAGTATGCCATCTAAAATTGAAGGTTACATACCTTCTTCCACTTTTATAATTGGGCTGAAGTTTATAATCGAGCTGCAAATCAGAAATTTAGGGAAGCATTATGAGAATTCAAATTGTTTGGACCATAGCCACACGTGAAATCTCTGCTTGATAGCATAGTGCTGCTCGCCAGGGTGACACTTGTGACTGATGAAATAAGGTTTATGTTGACTAAGTCCATTCACAGAACTAAAGAGCTAAGACACAGTATTTCACATCCTCAGATGTGATCATTGCTGTCTCATCTAAACAAGAGTACTTCTGATGTTAGATTTCAGCTGCACACCAAGAGCACTGTAAGGAAGCCACTTTTTTAGATTTACTGTGGTCTTGCTAAGGTTTTATTTAAAAACATTAATTTGTCTTCCTTTAAAAACAAGAAAAGCATCTGAGAGGTACTGGATCTATGCCTAGAGGCCTGTGTTTTTCCAAAGAGAGACTTGTTATTCCACTGGCCTACACAGCAGTAAGCCCAGGGGCTTTTTTCCTTCAAAAACATACCTTTGCTTTCTGGCCATGTGTCAATTTTGGCTGAAAAAAATCCATAGGTAAGGTTAACTCAGGTCTATAGTAACTTCCTATGTAAAGGGAAATGGCTGCCTGCTTGCTGTATGGTGCTGGTCACTTTGGGAGCACACAAGTAATTTTACTCTTATATGCCAAGGGAAGTGGAAATGAAAGGGAACTTAAAGAAAACTGTCAGTGAGGCTTCTTGCAAGTGTAGGAGACTTGCTTTTACATGCCTTTTTTCCTTCCTTTTTGTGCTAAGTTTTGTCCTGTGTTGTGACTCTCCACTGTGGTTTTGGAGAGAATCATGCTCATGATGTTACTCTTACATACAATGAAATGTGAAACAAAACCTCCTGTAATCTGTAATAATTTGTTTTCCATTGATGTTTTCCAGAAAATACATTCCAGATTAGCAATGACATGTTGATTTTTTTGAATTTTTTTTTTTTCAGACTCTATATCCAGCCTCAAAAACTCTGTGTTGTGTGTGCAGAAAATAGAACTCTAATCAGTTCTTTTCCCCTCAAATATTGCTCACTTTAGTCCTAAAACATTCATATGAAGCATGGTGTTCTGCTGCTTGTTGACATGCTCTTCCTAACTGTAGTTCAGTACTGGGTGAAGCATTCTTGGTTTCTATATATGGTAGTGTGGCTTTGTATGACATTGAAAAAAGGGTACCATCTACATACGAGAGAAATTACTGTCATACAATGTTAGTTTTAGTTATTTCCTAGTTGCAGTTGGTGGAATAATTTCAAAAACTATGTTACAAAATCTATCATAGAAGAAAAGAGCATGAAAAATAGACTGATAAAGTGGCATCTCAAAGGCACTGGAGAATACCTTGTCCTAATTTTGTACCTGCAGAATAAGACTTCTTATCCCACTAGCATGCAAAAGATAGAAAAATGTCTTGAGGAGGCTTCATGATATAAAATCAATTCTTTTAAGCACTAGTAATATAAATATGATCTCAATGCAGCAACTCCTAATCCTCTGCTGCTGACTGGTTTTTTTCTGAAAAGTATGAATAGATTGTATGTAGATTGAAAAATTAAAAGCTAAATTTTGAGTTTTGATTACCTTTTCTCCAGTTCTTACATTCCTTGTTTTGTTAACTGATAGGAGATTTTTTGTTGTAATTGTATTCAATTATGCATTTAAGTTTTACAGGATTTTCTTTCTTTTTCCAGATTTTGGAAGTGAAAAGTCCAATAAAGCAAAACAAGTCTGATAAACAAATAAAGAATGGGGATTGTGATAAGGTAAAATGAGAATAAAGTAAACTAGACCAGAATGTGATATTAATGTATTTACTAAATAGCAGCTTTTGTTACAGAATAAATCTTAGTAATTAGCATACCTTTGCTTTGAGTATCTTTAGGTGCAGATTTTTCTTATTCTGTAATTCTTTCTTCTTCTTCTGTCTGTCTGTCTGATTTTTTTTTTCCTGTGGTGAATTTTTTTTTGTGTGTGGTTTTTGGGGTGATTTGGCAAATGTTACCAGGTGGGAACCTGTTATCTCTGTTTATATTAACTACTGTCCACTGTGATTTTGCTTTATGCTTCCCTGATGAAATGATAATTTTGAAGAGTTCACAGCTGTACTTGTAGCAAATAAATGAATTTAAAAAAAACCCAAAACCCATATTTTCCAGAATCTTTTCTGAGGGCTGTGAGTTAGGAAGTAGGAATATGATTTAACATGTTAACTAGAATTATATGAAGCAACAATTACCACTTAACAGTAAGACAGTATTTTTTGAAATTGTGTCTGCTGGTAATGGGTAAGAGCTCTAAGACCTGGTGTGAATGAACATAGCACAATTTCCCAATATGGACAAGGTCCCTTGAAGGTCCATTTTTAAAGGTGATAATCAACTTTGTGATAATGTGGGGCAGGACACCAGAGTTCTAGTGTATGCTGCTAGATTTTCTGTGCCCTGATCCATATGCTCCTGAGGTTTCTTGATCTGGGTGCTGTATCTCTCTCTGCTTAAAAGCAAAATTTCTAATGGCTCAGGCTGAAGGAGAAAGTTGATAACTGGGTGGAGGGGTGGGACATATTTAACATGCCAGGAAAAAGGACAGTGGAATTACCACTGGATTATTCTTGCTTATTTTTCTCCTTTTATATTGTTGACATGGAAAATTAATTGTGGAGCCTTTGGAGAAAGAGGGGGTTGTGAACCTTTGGGGTTTTATTTCATATGAAATGGTGGGAGATGTTTATTGAAGAGGCTGTTTTGGCATCCTTAGTCTGCTTGACACTTCTTGCCACAACTGAGATACAGGTGTTACTGTCTGCAGCTAAGAAGCAACTGATAACAATTTCAGCTGCATGAAGTATCGTAAGAAAGCTCACAAAAACTTGTATTTGGGTTGCATTGAGCTATTGAAAGCCAAACTACTGAAAAAGGAAATTTAGCTCAAAGAAGATTTAAAATGAAATTTCAGTTTATATTGGTTTTGAAGACATCTGAAGTTTATGAAATACATAGCTGTGACTTAATTAACAAGTTGTTTATGGGGGGGGGATTTGTTTCTAGGCGTATCTCGATGAACTAGTAGAGCTCCACAGAAGATTAATGACATTGAGAGAAAGACATGTACTGCAGCAGGTGAGGAGCACTCATGCAATATCACAGTGTGCTCATTGGAATTGTGAAGTCCAAGTCATATCTATTTCTTAATAGTCTTCAAGCCTAAATGATCCATGCACAGCTCATTACCGCTTTCAGTGCAGCTTAGGGATTTTTTACTCATGCATTTAATTGTGTTGTCAAACCAAAAAACAAACTGAGAAATGCTTATCTGAGCTAGATTTTTCACTGGTTCGTTGTTACGTTTCTCAACTTACTTTATCAATAATTACAAAAACAGGAGGTTTTTGACATGGTTTGGTACTAATTTTAAGGTAAAAGTCTTGATGCTTTTCCCTGGAAATGACTGGTGTTTTCACAGAAACAATTTAAAATGTTTTCTATGGCAAACAGAACACGTGGAATTCAAAGCAAAACTCACTTCGGGCAAAATCACAATACATTCAGTGTGTCTTCTGAAGTCAAGAAGAGAGTAAAATACAAAAATAGGCAAACCAAGAAGGCCTCAGATTTATTTAATGGTTATGGAATAGTAAGAATAAAGAACAGTATTCTTTGTTTTAGGAAATATCAGGTACTATTGGATTACAAATTATGAAGGTTGAACAATAACTGTAACAATTAAACTGTAGCACAAGTGTTTTTATTATGTTTACTGCAATTATGTGCCGGTTGTGGACATGTTGTAAATAGGGAAATTCTACCACTTCTAAATGATTTCTACCATTTATCAAATTTCTAAGCATTTGGGTGGGTTTGTTAAAAATATTTTCTGAGTCACAAAATTAAGCTGTTTATTAGTTCAGGCTCAATATTGTGAGTAAAGATGAAAAAAAAATTGTTGTCAGTAAAAAGGGAGACCTTGATTAAGCATATTGTCAGTTAAAGAGGTATTTTAATAGCCTTGTCAGATTTCATAAGTTAGGACACACGATGATGCATGTTGGTTATCTGTATTTAGTGCACAGGTGTTTCACAAGGCATACTTTCAGAATGGTGGCAGAGGTAGATTTTTATCTAAATTGGGAAATTACTGCACAGGAGGATAAAATATTGTAATTACCACTCCACATAACATTATTCATTCGTTCTTAGAGAGCTTGCATAAAAAGTGAATATGCGCTGTATTGTAAATTTGTTTACTATCTTTGCTTTATGAGCACTCGCTTCCCCAGTTGTCCAAGGTGTAGTTTTTGAATTGTTTCACCTCTGGTAGAGCTTTGTAGCCAGCATTATGCAGTTACCAGCTGTCAGTACAAAGCTATACTGCTGCCCTGCCCCAGCATGGTCTGGCCATAAATCCAGCTTTGTCTGTGACTCTATCAGCAGAGCACAGGCTTAGGTTGCTTCAAGTGAAATTTTGAAAAATATCATCAAAGCTTTTTCTGCAAACCAACAAACAAGAAATGTTTTTTCCTCCATGAATATGTTTAGCAGTGGAACAGAGTGAAAGATTTATGGGCAGAGTCCAAGCTAGACAGTGGTACAGTTCTGTATCAGTAGCTCATAACTGCATAATGGTGGCCACAGGGGTCTACAAGAATTCAGTGAAGAGCCAAGTTACTAACCAGTTTACTGTTAGCTGTTCTGCACTAGAAAATATCTATGCTGTTTTGAAAAAAATAATGCAGTTTAGTTTTAAAGCCTTTAATCCTTTAATATTCTGCAATTAATTAGTTAATATTATATCAGTTTACAGAAGTATATTCTCAGTATCAAATGGATAACTTGCAGATAGTAAGTTATTCTCTGCATTACAAGTAAGCTGTCATCCTGTCTTAACTCTGCAGCTATGTAATTAAACTGAAATACTTACAGTGAACACAGAAATAAAAAGAATATAGAGCTGAGAAAGCTTTTAGGAATAAATGTAATAAATACCCCTTAAAGAATTAATGTAATAAATACCCCTTAAAGAATTAATGTAATAAATGTGAAACTTCTAGACCAAGAAATGTGAGGGTCTAGAGACTATAGGAAGCACAAAGGTCAGGAGAGCAAGGAATAAAACTGTAGAAAGAGATGGTGTTTACTAGAGGAAAAGAGGGACTGAGTGCAAAAATATGCAATGGAAAACTGTAAGTACCTGCATGGATTTTCAGGGTGTTGTTGAAGTGGAATGAGGTAGAGTTCTGTGTTCCTTCCTGAGTGGTGATTGTCATCTCTTTGTGTCAGAGCAGATAACAACCTCTTGTCCATGTCAAAGCCACAGAATCTAGGGAATTTTAGAGAAAGGACTTGCAAGGGAAGAATGAAGGCACTGATAATTCAGAAGCACTGGATTTTGAAATTTATGCTGAGGGATGTGAAAAGAAGGCAGGTTTTTGCAGTCTCAGTTGTTAGCAAGTCTATAGGCATGACAAGAAACAGAAATGCAGCTGAGTTGGAAATGAGGAAAAAAGATACCTGTTTGAGAATATAACTCCTTCCCAAGAGAGGCATTTCTCTATGAAACGCTTTGTAAAAGGAAGATGATATAAATCTGCAAAACAGAGGGAGGAGGAAGGAGAGATGTGATACTGAATTGCAAGTGCCTGGACATGTAGCTAACTAATCCTGTTGTGAAGTGATAGTTACAGATGTGTAAGAATTGCTCATGGGGCAGAATACAGGTGAAAAGGAATATTTGACGAAGAAATTAGTCCTGTGAGAATCACCTGAACAATTTTTATGTGACTGTTGGACCATGACTAGATGTATACTGCTCTGAAATTACATTTTTAAAAGAAACCTCTCTCACACCTCTTTTACATGAAAGAAAAGTTTGGAATTTGCAGTGATGAGTCATGCTTTTTTGTTTGGTTGGCTTTTTTTGGTTTGTTGGTTTTTTTCCCAGCCTGTGATTTCCATTGAAATAGGTAGGAAGGGCTGAGTCTGCAATCAGATGTTAATATTTCATGTCCCACATATTCAAATTTGACTGTCTAAAGCTGGGTCCCTAACTGCATTTTCAGTGCAGATGATGTTATCATGACGCCAGGGGAGGCAAGAAGATTCCTGGTCAGACTTTGTGTCTTACTTTGAGGCATCAGGAGCCTTATATTAAGGTGGTGAAAAATCTCTTTAAAGCCAGTGCACTAGACAAAACAGGCATAAGGAAGTTGAGAGTTCGTAGCCCTGCTGAAGATTACATTTCTCCTCTCCACAGTGTGCTTAATTTCAGATGGCAACTGTGTTCTGTGAGTCATCAGAAACAGGGTAATAGGGTTAGGACGAGGCTGGACTGATGATCGTGAAGGTCTTTTCCAGCCTGAGTAATTCTATGAATCTATGGTGATTCTGAGCAAAGGACAGCTTGCAGGTCTGGAAGCTACCAAACCACATAAAACTCACTATTGACTAAAAAATGACAGTGTCATAGTTGCAGTTCAGCTTCCCTAGCACACACACACTCATTTGCTTGTTTAAAGGCAGATAAATAGTTGTAGTAGATGGATAATGATGAAACTGAGCTGGAAAGATACTGTGTAAAGAGAGATGTACATTACAGCAGGAAAAGAAAGCTTACTATAGCAGGAATAAATGGGATACTTCTGCTCTTTGCAGTCTGAGCTTTTGGAATAAAACATTTAAATGCTCTGTTTTTAATATTATAAAACTCAGGCCTTCTGGCAACTAATGCCATCCTTTTATTATTTTTCAGGAATTTCTGAGTAGTATAAGGATGCGTATGCTTAATACTCTTAGTCACTAACTTGTCATTGATTGGAACACACAGAGGTGTTTTTCATTGAGCTGTCAGGGTGTACTTTGATACATTTTTGTACATCCCTTAAAACTTTTGGAGTTCGTTTCAGTGTGATTTACAAGGTGTCCTGACACAGTGGCTGTATTTCTTGTTGAGTGGATGATGGATGTGTTTAAAATGTTTTTTTCCCTTGGCCTGGAGGTTAAAAGCACAAATAGAACCTGATCAATTAAAGTGCTTATCGGTGTTTTAAAATATACAGTGCTGTTTAAAAATATGTGTTAACACTTTCATGTATCTTTTGTTTCTAAAACCATGTGTATTGCTGTCGGGGCTAGGAGGGGTGGTAATGTTCCACCACAATGTGAGGAAGCATTAGACACAATTCTTCAGCATCTCTATGTCTTCCTGGCCTCAACTTCTGTAAAACTCTTGTGCAGCCATTTATTTATTGCACAGAGGATATTTGGACACTAAACCTGAGATTAGATTCCTACCTTTATTAAAGGAGGCTGGATTGACTCTTTAACTTTACTCTCTTAGATGAGGCTCTTGAGTGCCAAAAATGACAAACTTCACATATTGGACTTTCCTTCTGGTAACAGCCAATCTTGGCACATTTGATTTTTTTTCTTTTTTCTCTCTCGTGTTAATTGCAGAACAGTGGGAGTCACAACAATCCGTGAATCAACAAGTGGACAAATGAAGTTGGCAATTTTAGGTTAAAAATTCCCATGCAGGAAAAAAATTAAAGCCAAGAGGTTCAGATTTTAATGAAGTATTAAGAGCAGCAGGATTGTTCTTAAGTACTTCCACAATTTTGAACAGCTGCAAACCAAAGTAAACAGATGGTAGTTTTTTTTTTTTTCCAACCTAGAAAATGGGAAGTGATTGGGAAGGGAGATTTTTACAGTAACAGGCATTTCCCTTTTATTATCTGTTTTCCATTCTGTTTAATTCATCCTGGGCTGCGTCATTCCATCTTTGGCAATACACATGAAGTAATTTCATTTATTGTCAACATAGTCTTCTATGGTCTGAGAAGAAAAAAAAGGTCATGGAGACCAGAAAATTACAAAAGATCGAGTTTAAATTAATTGTTCTTTCAAGTTGGTGTATTCTTAACAGATTAGACATTTTAAGGTGGGCTCTGTAAACCATGTGTGCATATGACTGTATCTCCTGCAGCTATGGAGGTGGAATCACAGATTAATAAACCTCAAACATGCAAGGCGTATCTAGCAGCAGCATTTCAGTGGAGGTATATGTGGAAGCCCTAGAAATGAGTGAGCTTCAAAGTGAAGGGCATAAACCTCAGTGCCATGGAAGGGATGGTTGGAAAGGCTGAGCAGAAGAGCAATGTTCTGTCAGTCCATGATGCTACACAGAGCACTCCCTTCCCTCTTCAGGAGGGGGTGCCTTTCTGTGTACTCACTTGGGATGTCTCTGACTCAGACTGAAACAGTGCATAAGAGATTCATAGCCATAATTTGTTGTTAGTGTGTTAACCCTATCTGATAAATCATGCTTTGTCTTTCCAAGATGCTGCATTGGTTTTGTAGGTAGGTGCACTTTGAACTTAACATAACAGCAGTTACTTGTTACAGCACTTGAATTATGTGTTGAGTATGATTGCAGTTCAGAGACTAAAAATGTCAAACCTGCAGAAAGGCACAAGTTAGATATGTACCATTGTTATCACAGAATGGTTGAGGTCGAAAGGCATCTCTGGAGGTCATCTGCTCCAACCTCTTCCTGCTCAACCTGGGGCATATAGAGCTAGGATTGTGTCCAGATGGCTTTTTAATATCTTCAGGGACAGAAACTCTGCAACTTCCTTGGCAACCTTTTCCAGTGCGGGGTCACCTTCGCAAGTGTTATATCATGTTCAAAGAAAACCTCCTGTGTTCAGTTTGTGCCCATTACTTCTTGTCCTGTCACTGGACACCACTGAAAAAAAACTTGGGTCTGTCTTCTTTACGTCTTCCCATAATATATTGGTACACATTTGTAAGATCTGCTCTGAGCCTTTTCTTCTCCAGACTGAAGAGTCCCAACTCTCTGTCTTTCTTCACAGAAGACATGTTTTAGTCCCTTTTCTTCTCAGGAAGACTTAACAGCTCTCCTCTTCCTTGTTTGGATGAAGGCTGTGATTGTAGATTAAGTAGTCACCAGAAGTCATCTTATGCCTTTGGTAGGAGTCTTTCATGGCTGATTTGGTTTCAAGAAATTTATTTAGGTCCATTACTCAAGAAACAATTGCTAGTATGTGATCTAGCAGTTGATGAGAGAGCTCTTGAATATGTTTGGTTTTTTTATATGGACTATATTCTGTAGGGATTGATTTCTTTCCCTTGCTCTCAGAAAGACTTTTGCCAATTCTTTTCTAACACAGCCTGCTTAGCAGCTGCCTACACCATAAATATTCCAAACAGAGATCTGCGTGCTATTTTTTTATTTATTTGTTTTGTTATGGCTTGTGGTCTGTGAGGAGAGTGTTTTTGTTTTTTTTTTTTTTTCTTTCCTTTTGTTGTATAAAGACAGAATAAGAAAATACACAGATTTTCTTTTAACATACAAAAATATTCTCAATGGTAATGTTTGCTGGAACATCAGATGTGTAGGCTGGCATTGTGGTTGATGATGATCTAAGAAAAAATCTGAGGTGCTTGATATGGAACATAGTTGGCATCAGAAGGGCACTTTGTGATAAGGATAATAGTTTAACCCTTGTTTTGTGTCTCTGTAATACTTAGTGGCATGTTACAACATTCAGTGGTCATGTGAAACTGCTGAAAATCTTAACTGCATCTTCTTTTCCCTTTCAGGTAGTAAATCTTATAGAAGAAACTGGACACTTTCATATCACAAATACAACCTTTGACTTTGATCTTTGCTCACTGGATAAAACCACAGTCCGTAAACTACAGAGTTATCTGGAAACATCTGGAATCTCCTGAGGATTCAGCATCTGGCTGCATCAGAAACTGTTCTTTGAATGAAACATTCAGGATGATGCAACCAAATTGGGGAGGAAAAAACAAAACAAAACAAAACAAAACAAAAAACAAAACAGGCCTCTTAAGCTTTATTCTTCTTTAAAGCTAGTCATCATTTCTTGACAACGGAGAGGAAAAGTCACAAGACTCAGAGGACCACTCTTCTCACAAAGAAAATGCTCTGGAAGTGTTTGCCTGGCTAGCCTTGAAAAACAAACACACGAAAACACACAAATATACTTGGTCTTAATGAATGTGTATGATATCATGTATCTCTCTCTGTGGTGCTCTAGCCCACGAGATGAATGCATGTTCAACACACTGCCTTATTACATAACTGATCTATTTATTAATACACACATGTATTCTAAAGTCAGTGAGTCATCGAATGACACTATCAGATATTGCAAGTAGTGGGGTCCCATGTGTGCTCTGTTGATGCAGTACTATTACAAGCCTAGTAACCTTACTCATGTTAAAATACCACTACTTACTATCGTTAGTCACTTAACACGCTACAGTCTTGTTTCCTCTTCTTCAGTTCCAGGAAACAAGATAAAAACTTGGGGATCAAACAGTGGTCTTAAATTTTATATCCTGTCTGTTACAGCAGGTTGGACCACAGCAGGTTGGACTGCAGCAGGTTGGACCGCAGGTCCTTGATTCTATCCATTGAATCTTGATCTTGACCATGGTAGAAAATGCACCAAATAGGATCATATGACTTGCTGTCTAGCCTTAGTGAATAGTAGGACTTTTGACAGAAAATGTTACGTATACTGTCCTGAATCCAGCATCTTTTGCAGTCTGCATTCTTGTGTCTGTTTTAGGAAATGAAATGTATGTAAGAGTGAAGGTTTTCTGCAGGATCATCATAAGAGAAGAAATATTGTTCCTGTCTTCTAAGGAAATGTTGTAGAAAATTCTTAATTTGGAGCTATTTATTACTACAAGTTTCAACACCCTGCTGCCAGTGTGTGACTTACCATAAAGCTATTTGCATAACCTTTGTGTTTGTTCATGTAGTATATGGTATGGTTAGTTTGGTTTATGGTTTTTTGTTTTGTTTTTACAACTGCTAAATTAAAACCCTCTCTTTGAAAAGAAAAAGATATGTTCTTACACACTTTCATATTAGAATAAATACATACATGTTGTATCATATATATGTGTGTGTACATACATATATTCCTGCACCTGTATATATGTGTACATACACATGTATATATGCTTCTTGCATTTTCAAGATTTTGGTATCTGTTTAATAACTTGCTTGTGTTTCCAGAAGGATTTCTTGCCTATAAAAATGAGTACTCTTTCGTAACATCCATTATTCCTTAAAATCAGTATCCTTTATGCATTATCCACCAAAATAATGTGTACTCAATTTCACTTCAAAGCTCCGTGCTTTCATAATGCTGATGTTTTCTTGATGAAAGCGTCACCCTTCTATTAGAAGCTCAATCTCTCAATGAAAAGAGAAAATTATTTAAAAAATACTTCTGGATGCAAAAGTTTATTCAGGTTTGGCAGCCTTAAACATGTATCTTGTTTCTGGACAGGCCAGTATGTCATGTGTATGCTTATATGCCACTTGTAGTTTGTGTGTGTAGAGCTGAACAGTAGTATCTGTATGACTTAACTGTTTCATGCACACAGTTTGTGCAGCACTGTAAAATTGAATTCCTGTTGGGGTTATTTCTTATTAAGGTGGTAAAGCTTAATACTGTTTTTTTAAGTCCAAAGAAAATTTTACACTTTACTCTTTTTGAGAGGGCGGGATACGCATTTGGTTGGGAGCTTTTTTTCATATTTAAAATGTTGTTTGACCACACTCTTCAGGAAGGCCTTCTCAGGCTTCCCAAGAATAAGTGTACTTTTTCAGTAATGTTATGACTCTTATTGATGATTGGCATGAAGCATACTTGAAGCGTTATGTTGTTATTTTAAGTCCATGTCTTAATGTGCAATTGGGGTGTGAGGGGAGGAGGAGCGGGAGTGTAAAGTTACAGGAGACAGGGGATAGTGGGGATAGGGAATGGGTGCATGTAAAGGGGATACACTTCAATTTTTATTGATTATTTTATATGAAAATGTCTGGAACTCTAAAAGCAACTTTAAAAATGTTTGGTCTACCAATGTGTGTTCAACTTCCTCTCTCTTAGTTATATTAGACACATACAGGATTTTGTCCATTTGACATTTGTAATTCTGTGGTAAAAACTCATTGTGTTTCAGGAGGGGAAGAATCTTATAATACTTCTGCTATGATTGTTGCACTGTTTTGTTAGAAATGGTGAAATGAATCATTTTACCATTAAAATGCCAGATGAGCTTTATTTTATGACTTAGGTGGAAGAACACAGCAAATAGAACAGGTATAAAAAGAGATGAACAGCAATTGCAGTATCCAGTTAGTGCTGAAGTTCATGCAAATTGTGGATCGTCCTTAAAACTCTCAAGTTTTCTAATTCAATAGTAGAGGGGAGAAAATAGACTGCAGTCTCTGTGTGTGTGTTTGTGTTGATTTTTTCACAAAATTCTGATAGAATAAGAGTTACTAAGTGTTGATCTAAATAAAAAAATAAGCTATTTTCATCTAATTTTGTATGCAGACACAAAATAAATCCTTGTTCACTTAGTTTCAGGCATTGATATTTCTCTTAAAGAAAATATACTAAGATATCCTTCCAAGTCTTCATTGTATCTGAGCATTGCCAAGCCTTTAGTGCATGTGAGCACTCATGTTTTCAGGATGGGTTGAAGTGTTTTGGCAAGAAATGTTTTGCAGTTTTACTTTACATCAAACTTCATTTAAATCAAAGTTGTATGTGAGAATTTTGAATAATTAATTGAGGTGAGCTGTAAAGCTGTAAGTTGCAACATCAAAAAAAAAAAAAACAAAATTCAGCATAAGTGAGTCACTGTTACTAGGACTGTAACTGTATCCAGTAGTAAGGACAATTTTCAGTGGAGAGATGTCTGATTTGGGAAGATAAACTTTATTACCTTTTCCAAAGTCTGAATCCACTGAAAAGCTTTACAGTTTTAATATCATCTAGATTTGAATAGCATCCCCTCCATGCTAAAGAGAAAGCACAAGGAAGGAAAAAGTTTCATACACTGAAGCGAGGAATATTCCATGGTAAAACAAAATTCATGCTTAGTCTTCAGCCTTTGGATTGTACGAAATGGTTGATCATTTTTCTCTCCTTTGCCATGGTTGGACGTTTTTAGGTTAAGACTCTGCTTTCAATTTCAGAAGCAGAGTATACAGAGTACAGTACATTTGGAGAGACAACAATATCTCTCAAGTGTCTTTTAGTCTGAGGGAATGAAATTACAAGTTTGGGGGTTTTGTCTAACCCATTGTCCTTGTTTCCCATTCTTGCAGTGTATATTCACAGTCTGAATTGGGTCCTTGGCCCTTGCTTAAGTATCATCTAGGTTTCTCACAAGCTACACTAGAGTTTTGGCATCTCTTGAATATTTCAAGCCCCATTACTTATTTTTCAAACTTCATGGGAAGGCTGTAGAATGGTCTGAAGAGAAAACTGCTCTGATCATTTGTTGTAGGCATTATCCTACTTCAGACTTTACTCTGATGGTGGGATGTTTGAATTGCTTCATTATTGTCTTTGTTCATATACATCATACCCCATCTTTTACCACTTGCAGCCTAATGGCAAACAGGTTTCAGACTTTAGAAGATTTTTTTATTTTTTGTGTTTTCTTATTGGTCCTTTGATATACAGCTTGATGTAGTGTAATGCATTGAAATTGCCATTATTGAGAAAATTTTGTCAAATTTTCAACCTTATCAGGGAGCTGCAAAAACAAGCAGTGCAAAAGATATTCCAAAATTTAAGAAGTGCAAGGCACCTGCTTTTATGAGCCTCAATAGCTTTCTTGATTGCTAAGCAGTACATAAAAGAAGGAAGTGTACACCAGGAAGCTACTGTTGGGCATAAAAGTCTTGCTAACAGAAGTTGGGGAGTAAAAGTCCTGTATCTGCAGTCATTTTGTATGTGCTCCTGAGTTAATCTGCATTCACACAGCTAAACCAATGATGTTTTCAAGTCTCACTGTGTATAAATGAACATCAAAGCACATTCAGGTCCTTGCATTTGCGTGAGCTGGAAGAAATGAAACTGTGACTAGACAAGAAAAAGTATCACCACAATAAGAACAATACCCTGTGGGTGGGAGTTTGGAGGGTGGGGGGTTGAAAGTCAAGAAGAGATCCCTCCCTTAGTAGCTGAATGTGATTCCTTTTGTTAACAAGAGAATATATTTTGCTGGTCAGCAGTTCTGTCTGATCTAAGATAGTGTGAGAGCCTGCAGTGTAGCAGGTTCCTTGGTTCACTGGTGGTGTTGCTGACCTGATGAGAGAGGTGTATTGCAGCATCATACAAAAGTCTTAGAAGTCTTACAGTTTGAGATGCTAATGTCTGTTTAACATTTAAGTGTTACATCTTATTTTTATTACATGTTTAGGTTGGCCAGATTGATTCTGCTACAAAGTAATAATCTTGCATTTTTCATTTACGTTTTAATTTTTCCAGTCTGGAAATCTGAGCAAAGTCAAATGTAGGTCTGTGAATACAGCAGATGTATTTTCATCATCACTCAGCATAACTCGGGAAGTAACTGTTTCCTGAATGTTACATCAAATAGGTCATATATTTTCCTGTCTTCCTCCAGAGAACTGATGGAGAATAGCAAGGAATAAACACTTACATTTTATCATTGCTCACAGGGAGAAAGAATTAAATGTCTGGGTCCTATGTGGGAAATAATTTCTGAAGCTGTCAGTTGCATCTTTTTAGTAAGACCTAGAAATAAAGCCTGTCTCTCCAGGGTAGAAAAAGGAAAATCCACTAAAAATATTTTCACTCCTATAATCATGTCTTTTCCCAACTATTACATTCTCCTTTCAAAAGCTTAAACATCCAATGGTCGGTAGAGAGACTGCATACAAACCTTTAAAGAATCAAAGGTATTGGCAAGATAAAACAAATAAGTTGTATTAAGAGCCTGGTTTCACAAGTAATAACATCGTAATGCTGATACTGCTTTCAGTGCAGGGCTTACATTCCTAACACATGTGGTTTGTGTATCCGTATCTGAGTGGGTGGTCTAGAAAACACTGCAAAATGCCTCAGGAGGGCTCAGCTTTTGAGTAGTGCAGAAGAGACGCACAGGATAGCCTTAACCAGCACCACCCAGGCTATTCAGGATAAAGCAGTTTTCTTTCAGCTTTCATGAGCTGCTAGGTTCTCACTTTTCTTATTCATGTAAATATCTGAATTGTTCTTTGCAACTATGCCAGTCCCCTCTCAGAAGCTTCATGCTTACTATGGATTTGGTTAGGCTTGGGGTGGGGAAGGTTTAATGTGGTTGTTACTTTTTTGGGGCAAGCCAAGGGGAAACAGAATGTGGTTAAGTCTTATTTTTCACTGAAAAGTTTTCCTTAAAAAATTCTCTTACATGTGGGAAGATACTGCTTTCTTTAGCATAATTTTTTGTTAGCGTGGTGTATAATAGTGGAATTAAGATGGAGCTTCCTTGAAAAGATACACATGTAGGATAAGGATGTGGCTTGATGGAGCTCTTGATAGTCTGTTGGTCCAGTGCAAACAGGGCAGCCTAGGAGTGTTATTTTTGTTATATTTATAGATAATTTTTATTACTATCAGCAATGTATGCATATGACTACCTCTGCCTGTGTAGCAAGTAAAGTAAGTGATTAAGGTACTCAATTAGTTTTTGACGGTCTCTTGCCTAAGATCCCTTGGACATCTGTACACCACACAAAATGAATTATTATGAGTGTCTGCTGGGATTTTTCTGTGCTGAGCTGCCTTTTCTCTTTGCATTATCACTGGTACAAGGAGTGGTTGGCTAGAGCAGGTACTTGTTACTGTCTTGCTATGAAACAAAATTCAGCTTTTAAGCTCTTCTGTTGACAGTGTGATGCATTAGACACCTGCTGAACTTTTGATGGCCTTAAGCCTACAGCTTCTTCTTAAGACGGAGTCAAAGGAAAGTTTTTGTTTCACAAAATTTTTGAGGTTGGAAGGGACCTTGATAGGTTATCTGGTCCAACCACATAGTTTTTCCACTAAAGTCCCTTTGGGATTTTGCCAGACCTTTTGGGAAGGTCTTGTTATTGCGTCTTTCTCAGGCACTGAGTGTCCAAGTAAAGTAAATGTTGTGAGCATCAAGGAATATTATTATAAACCTTATGTCACTCTTCCTTTAAGAAAAGGCTTTTTTTTCTTTTCAAGGATCAAAGCTGGTACTGATCTCTATTAACAGTACATGGGAGTAATTTTAAAGTAGTTTTTTCAAGAATTTAGGTACACTGCTTTACAGTCCAAATGCATTTGAATGGCTGTGGGTTCTATACTAATGATAAAGTTTCTTACTGGTGCACATGCTATGTTACGGCTTATAAATTCATTTGGATTGGAAGGGACCTCTAAAGGTGACCTAGTCCAACCCCCTTTCCACAGACAGATATATCTGCAATTAGACCAAGTTTCTCAAAGTCCCATCCAACCCAACCTTGAACACTTCCTGGGTGAGGGTATCCACAACTTCCCTCGGCAGCCTGTGCCCGTGTATTGATTGCTACCCTCATTGTAAAAAGTTTCCTTTCTTTTAACTGATCTCAATCTGGTTTCTGCTTCAATTTGAAACCAGTGCTCTTTGTCACTACAGGCCTGGATAAAAAGTCTCCATCTTTCATATAAGCCTCCTTGATCTATTGAAAGGCCAGTATAAGGTCTCCCTTGGAGCTTTATCTTCTCCAGGATAAACCCCAACTCTCTTGTCTTATCTTCACAGGAGAGGTGCTCCAGCCCTTTCACCATTTTCATGGCACTGCTTTGGACCTGCTTCAACAGGTCTGTGTCTGTCTTGTACTGGGGAACACAGAGCTAGACACAAAATTCCCAGTGGGGTTTCACAAGAGCAGAAGAGAAGGGGAGAGAATCGCCCCACTCAATCCCCTTCTCATGCTTTGTTATGTAGCCCAGGGTACAGCTGTCTCTGCACCACAAGTGCACGTTGCTGATTCATGTTGAACTTACCCAACAGCACCTCCAAGGGCTGCAATCAATCAGTTATCCCCCCGGGGTGTCCTGATACTGATCATTGCTCTAACCCAGGTGCAGCACCTTGCATTTGGCTTTGTTGAACTCCATGAGGTTCATGTGTGCCCATTCCTCAATCCCAGCAAGGTCCCCCTGCCTGTCATCCCTTTCCTCAGCTGAATCTTCTATACCAGTCAGCTTGGTGTTACCTTCAAACTTGCTGAGGATGTGCTCTGTCCCACTGTCTTGTGTCATTAATGTAAATGTTAAATAAAATGTCGTAGTATCTACTGTTGTACACCATTTGTTACTGATACTCACTTGGACAATGAGTCACTGACTATAAACTCTTCAGAAGTGTCCTTCCAGCCAACTTTTCATCCTGTAACAGTTCATCCATCAAACCTGTATATTTCAATTTAGTGGCAAGAAAGTTGTGAGGAACTGTATCAAAGGCCTTAAAAAAATAAATATATATATGTTGAGGTAAATTACATCTTTAGTTCTTTTTTCTCCACTGTTCCTGTCACTCCATTATAGAAGGCTTAGGAAGCCTATAGAAGCTTTGTGAGGCACAATTTGCCCATGATGAAGTTGTGCTGGCTGTTTCTAATCACCATCAAGTCTTCCATATGCATTGACATATCTTCTAGGAGGACATCATCAATTATCTTACTAAGCACAGAGATGACTGGGTGTTGGTTCCCATGGTCTGTGTTTTTACCCTTTTTAGAAATAGGTAATATGATACTTCCCTTTGCCAGTCACCAACCTTTAAAATACAGTGATGAGTTGCTGTAGCTTGGCAACTGCATCAGTCAATTCCCCCAGGAACATGGGAGACATCTTGTTGAGTCTCATAGATGATGGGAGGAGTATCATTCCCTCCAGTCCTTGCCTTGAGGTTCAGACACTCAAGGGATGTGAGAAGAGAGATTAATATCAAAAACTGAGGCAAAAAATCTTGTTCTATACCTCAGCACTCTTAAGATGATGCTAGTTCTGTATGTCTATGAGATGACTGGGAGGTACATTTTCTTTCATCCTCCTTCTCTCTCCATTTTACCTGCAGAAGCCATTATTATTCTTTGTCCCTTGCCAAGTTCAGCTTCAAGCATACCATAGCTTTCCTGATCCCATTCCTCTATTCACAGTATGTACATCCCTGGTTCTACTGCATGGGTATTTTCTTGTCATGCTTCAGTTTGACTAGGAGGTCCTTACTCAGCCACAGTGGTTTCCAGCCTTCATTTTGTGCCTTCTTACACATGGGAATTAACAGCTTTTGCACTTCAAGTAAAACCCTTTAGAGTTACCAGTTCTGTTGTCCCTAAGGGCAGCTTCCCCGGAGGTCCCACTAGTAATAATACCTTAAACAACTGGAGTTTCCTCTCCTACAACTCACAGACACTTAAAGTCTGTACTTCACCAGGTCTATACATACACCTCAAGACAGTGAATTCCACCAGGGCATGATCACTATATCCAGCTGGCCACTAGTTTTTGACTTTTTTTTAATTAGTTCATCCTTGTTTGGCAAGCAACATATCTAGTAACACTTCTCTGATTGGGCTATCACCTGGATTAGGAAATGGTGCTCAATGCATCAGAACTCTCTTGGACTGTTTACAGCTCATTGTGCTGCTTTTCTAGATGTCAGGGTGGTTGAAGTCCTCCAGCAGGATCAGAGCTTGGAAGCACTATGCCTCCTGAAGTAACAACACATTCTCAGTAGGCTCACCTGGGTCTGGGGCCCATAATAAACACCAAGCACAACCTTTCCTTTGTGGGCTTGACCCTAAATTTTACCCATAAGCTCTCAACTTGTCCATTGCTCTTTTTTAAATACAGATCTGTGCAGCTGATTGCCTTGCAGCTTTCATTGCTGTGCTGCATACACAATGTCAGAAAGTTGCTGAGATGCAAGGAAACTTGTTATTTTGAGTAATCTTCTCCCACACATATCTATGCTTGTGCACTCTGAATGGAGTACATATCTGAAGGAACTTCATTTCTGCAAATCAAGCAACTGTCTGGTTTCACCATGCATATCCTCTGTGACCTTCAACAAGGCATTACACTACTTTGCTGCTTTGGTTCTTTTGGTGTAATAAAAATAAAAACTATCAATTTTCTCCATCCCTGCTTCTCCGGTGATAAGAAAGCTTAAAGGTTTGCAAAATACCATTGTTATGGAACAACAGAATGGCTGATCTATATCTGGCAGAATGGAAGTCACAGAATGTTTGGAAGGTACCTCTAGCTGTCATTTTGACCAACCTCCGTGGTCAGTCAGGGAGCTAGACTAGACCCAGCTGCCCAGGATTGTATCAGGATGGCTTTTGGATATCTTCAGGGCTAGAAACTTTACAGCTTCCCTGAGCAACCTGTGCCAGTGCCAGTGCTCTGGAAAAACAATACTTCTAGGTTTTCAGAGCGAACCCCCTGTTTCCATTTCCATCCACTGCTTCTTGTCACTGGGTTGCACTGGAATGAGCCTGACCCTGTCTTTCTTAGAGCTTTCTTTCAGGTAGTTGTACATATAAGATCAGCCTGGAATGTTCTCTTCTCTAGGTTGAACTGTCCCAGCTCAGCAACATGCTTCACTGGGTTCATGTGCATCAGTCATTATTCTGTGGTGAATTATTTTAAAATATCTATTGAAAGAACTGATGATGCTGTGTAATCTCCCAGTTTTACAGCAACAGATACATGGGGTTAGCTGTCTATTTTTTGAACCTTGCATGTGTGTCAGTAGGGTGTTTTTTTGCAGGATCAGGGTCTTGGAATTATGGGGCAACCCTCAGGATTCCTAACAAACTTCTAGTATATGTAGAATAGCAGAAACAAGGCAAAAAACAGTAATACTGATGAACCCTCTATGGCCTACTGGACAGTGAGTCTCCAACACTACAGTAAACTTCCAGTAGTTACTTCTTGAAGGAGACCAAATGTAAAACCTGATTGTCCAACCATAGTGATTATAGTGAAAGCTTAATCAAGCAATGGATTTGACTTCTCTGTTATGTTGTCTTTGGATAAAGAATGAATCTGTGATTTCTGTAAGGGAGGTTTAGGAAATAGGAACAATTGGCTGATCCTTCAAGAGCTTATAAGAACCTATTTTGACTAATAGGATTGAAGTAGTAATGTAAGACTGAATAGGTTTCTTGGAAAGCTCCTGAATGCTTTTTGTTTCACCAAGGTCTGATTGGTTTAATTTCTTTCTGATGCAAGACTGTAATCTGTCCACATGGAGAAAAAGAGGGGTAGCACGTAGGTTAGCAGAGAAACAAAACAAGGAAATATTTTCAACAGGAAGGAGCTTAGAGAGGTCCCCAGTCCCAGCTCCTGCCCAGAGCAGGCTCAGCTGCAGAGCCCAGACAAGGCTGCTCAGAGTTTCACCCATTCTGTGTGTGAAAAATCCAAAGGATGGAAACCATCCAGCCTCCCCAAGCCCTGACCCCACCACTGGGCTGTTCTCAAAAGCTTCTACTTATCTCTAGCCTGATCCTCTCCTGTTTCAGCTTGTGTTGCTGTTTCTCACCTCCCCCACATACACCCATGTGAAGAGAGCCTGGCTCTGTCTCCTTCATTGCCTCCTGTCAGTGTCAGGGATGCAGGTGGTTCCCCACGCAGAAGTAGCCCAGACTGAACCTAGTTCCCACATGCTCTCATCATAGGGCAAGGACGCCAGACCCACCATCGTGGTGGCCTCCCCTCAAGTCCCACCAGCCTGTCAGCATCCTTCCTGCATTGGAGGAAGTGGTTGGATGTGATGTGGTTGGATGTGATGTGATGGGATCAGATGTACGTGATCAGATCAGGAAGAACAGGAGATTATCCTTCCCCAGGGTCTCAGGGTTACATACTGCTCATGCCACCCAGGATGTTGCTGCCCCTCATACTGCCCTGCATGTGCTCATCCCTGTTCCCTCAGGGCTGCTCCCAGCATCCACCCTGCCTTGCTGACAGGCTCTGTTTTGCCAGGGCAGAGCTCAGCATTCATCCTTGTGAAATTTCACAGGGTCATTATCATCCCCTTCCTCCCCCCTGTCCAGGTCATGTAGCCCTGCCCCCAGGTATTTGACTACAGGCCCTGCAACTCTGTGCTGTATGCAAGACTGAGTAAAGTGCACTTTCTCTCCTCTTTCAAGTCACTGATAAAGGTATAGAACAGGGCAGATCCCAACAGACTTGGGAAATGCCACCCTTCACTGGCTTGCAAGTAGAGCAAAAAGCATCAATCAGCAGACTTTAAACCTGGTGACCCAAAAAGTTTTACACTCATGTAATTGTCTCCACACCCAGACCATAGTATCTGAACCTGAATGTAAAAGTAATATGGGAGAATAAGTCCAAACCTTCATTAAAAGTGGAATAAATTGTATCCTCTGCTCTCCCTTTTAGTCTTGGTAAATATATGCTGTTGGTTACCTGCCACAACCACCTTCATTTTCCTGGAAGGGGTTTCCAAGAGCACTCACCACATGAATTTCCAAGGCGCTGAAAAGGTGCTAACTGGCTGCTTGTTCATCAGGTCACCCTTCTTGCTGTTTCTCTGGTTGGATACCACATTTACCTTTCACTATTCATCAGAAGATACTCCCTCAAACCTGCCCAAGATATCAGGGAGTAACTGCACTCAGGTGTCAGCCAGCTTGGTCAGCACCTTTGGATGCATCCTTTCAGGTGCCCTGGACACATGGGGGTCAGGACTTCTCATAAGATTTTAGACTCAGTCCTCCTGCATTCCAGTGCCTGCTTTCTTCCTTGAACCTTGTGTATGCCCACAGAGACCTAGGAGACCATTTCAAGCAAAGGCCAGGGTGAAGAAGGTACTAAGCATCCTATAGCCTTATCTGTGTCTGTAGTCATTAAGTAGTATCTGAATAATTAAGAGACAGCTAACTTGATCATATATTGTCTGAGCTGGGGCTGAGGTGAAGTTTAGAGTAGGGAAATAGCATTAATCTAGGGGATATTTTCCCCTAGGTAGCCTGTTACAAGTATTTTCTGGCTTTTCCTGTTGTCAGAGCAGCACAAAGGGTCTTGAAGACAGCTAAGTATGCATCCTTTACTTAAAGATAAGTAAACAGAGAAATTATTTTGAGTTTTGGTTGAGAGTTTTGGTTGTGGTTTTTTTTTTTCCCACCCTCTCTCAAGACAGGTGCCAGAAAACTATGCCACACACATCTTTTATTTTTTTTTTCAGAAACGAAACCAAGGAACATAGTGATAAACTTTAACTTACAAACCAAAATGTTGTTTGCTTAGTAGTGAACAATATATAACATAAATGGTCAGAGAGGACTGTGGTCTTCTTTGAACTTCCCCAGAAAAATCAAGGAGGTATGAGACATGTTACAGAAAAACTTCTGGCCAATATTATCCTTATGCTAGGAAGTTATTTCTGAGAATCTTTGCTGTAATGACAGCTTTTGCCAGAAAAGATGAAATATAAAACTGGAGTCAAGCTATACAAAGACTTGAAGAAATCTAGCATGATGATCTGGTAAGTAGAAAACTTCAAAAACCAAAACAAAACCAAACAAGACGCACAAAAACACCACAGCCAAGGAAAGTACCTGTTTGGCTTCAGGAGATCTGGTGAATGAGCTTTCATGTCCAGTGTGGCATTAGTGATCACTTACTTTGACCACTTCCATGATATAATGCTGACTTTCTCCTTGTGGTTGTTTCCAACTTCGTGTAGCTGAACTACAGCCTCATATCTGGATGACATTTGGTTTTAATCTGAGAATGCTATGTGGTTCCCTGTCCTTAAAATCATTAACCTTCCCCTAATTTTAGGTGTCCAATTTGGGCTATTTAAAGTATATACTTTCAGTTACTTTGGTAACTTTAGTACCTAACTTTTATCCTCTGAACCAGACCCCAATTTTCCTTCCCTAGCTGTAGGGCATGGTTTTCTTTTCCCGTTTAGCTGCAACTTAAATTTAACTGTCTCGTGTCTAATATGGTTGCATAAAGTAAGGAGTATGCATATCCTATCTTCTTTATCTCCTTCTAGTGTGAAGTATTCGTCTTACCAAAGTAGTTTGTCAAGAATCAGAAGATCTTCAGTTAGAAAGGACTCATAAGGATGATTGAGTCCAACTCCCTGCTCCTTACAGGACCACCTCACACTACACCATCAAAGCATAATCTAGATGCTTCTTAGACTGACAGGCTTGGTGCTGTCACCACTTCCTTGGGAAGTCTCTTTGAGGGACCAGTCACCCTTCCAGTGAAGAAACCTTTCCTAATGTTCAGTCTGAACTTCCTGTGATGTAGTTTTATTTCATTTCCATGTGTTCTATTGCTGGTCATCAGAATAGAGGAGACCAGAATGCTCTATAAAGTTTGAAAAGATATGTCCAAATTTGATCTCTAAACCTTAGTGGAAGCCAGAACAAATACAAAACATCTAGAGAGCAATTGGTGGTCACTGGATTTCAAAACAGACCATTACAAAACATCTTGTGCTCCAATACTGACATTCAACAGAAATGTGTTCTAAATTAATGAGTTATACATCTACTTTCCACAAACTGGGAGAAGACAATAGAAACAGGACCTTTAGAAAGCTGGTGAAACAACTAGCATTTGCTGTTCAAATATAAGGCTGATCAGAGAGAGCAGAACAAATGGGTAAGACACACCTGCAGTGTTGGTGCAGGGTGAAGGGTATAGGTATATGTGAAAAGAAGAAGGGGGAGATGCTTTGGTTGAAGGTGTGTGCAGTTGTAATACTGAACCTGAAAACTTCTTTTTAATTTAAAAACTGGTTGTTAATTCACTCTTGAAGTTAATGGCTTTGTCTCCTGGAGGGGAATACCTTTACCAAGGAGCTCAGACAAGAACAGGTAACACTCTCTTCCCAACTGTTCCTTCCTGAAGGCAAACAGGCCAAGGGGAAAGGCACTGTGTGTCTGCTAACAAGAAGCACCAAATGAGCTTTGGTGTTGCTCATTATTTTTAAGGCAAATAGCAGAAGAAATCACTAAGTGTGGAGACTGGGCTACAGAGAGAGGTAGAAATGCAGGGTGTTGACAGAAGTGCAGCTGGGATGATATAATAATACTAATTCTAACATACTAATACTAATGTTATACTAATAATGTTAATATAATGTTAATACTAATACTAGTGTTAGAATTTACATTCATTAGAAAAAAAAAACAAAACCAGGATGGTTTGGATGAGGGCATGTTGATTTGCTAGGGGGCAAGAGAAAGAAAAAGATGTGAAATAAGAAAATGGGACTTTGTGGGCCTCACCATCAGAGAATATTTTTAAGTTGAAGAATATCAAACATATTTTCATGGACACTTTCAAAATCCTAGTACAGGGTCTTTAAATGTGAAACTACAGAACTTTTTCTCTTGTTCAAATGCTGAAACACAGATGTAGGCAGTATTCTGGGAAACTAAGTCGACATAGAAAACTGATAGCATTTCTTCACTTGGTGAACAATGGCTGTGTGCAGCACATTGCTGAGAAAAGCAAGTTAAGCAGTCATTTATTAAGATTAAAATATCGTGATTTCTTCCAGGAGAGGTGAAGATGCCAAAGGAACAGGTTGAAGAAGTTCAAAAGTTAGCTTTTGATACACTTCAGATTGTTTAATATTTTTTCCTATCTCTAAATTTTAGAGTGCTCTTGACTCTGATTAACCTTTCTCCCTTGTTGCATGGCAGAACAACAGTGTCTGTTGAAATCTAAGCAGAGCTACTGATTCATCATGGCCTACTTAGTATTTACTGTTAATGCTGAAGTTTATCTGTGTTGGGGCTTTTTTTGTTTTTGTTGGGGTTTTTTTGTTTGCTTGTTTGTTTTTCTTTATTTTCTCTTTCCTTATGAAAACATGAGAAACAAAAAACAGCACTCAGACCATTCTGCATTGTATTTCAACTCTAAATTCTGGAACATGAGAGAGACAAGTTTTTTCATCCAATCGAACATACTCTGTATTGAACATTAACTTTAAAAGCAACAAAGTCAGGGCTTGCACTCCATTTTCTGAGATGAAACAAAAGCACTAGCACTAGAATTTTTATATGTCACTGTTTTGTCATCTCTGGAAGTATATGGGAATAACAGCCATTTCAAGATTTTTGCCAAAACAACATGCTAGAATTTTCCACAGTATACAAGCAATATTAACATTGCTTTTCTAAAGGGTCCCACAGTCACTGTGGCTTTTACTCTGAGTATTTTAAGTTTTTATCCTTGTAGTAGGGATCCTCATGTATTGTCCAAATCATGTACCACAGAAAAGGACCATAAAATAACACCCCTGTGCCTTATGTTAAATGTAGGATGTCTGAATACATAATAATATTGTTCAAGCAACAACAATACAGCAAGTGGGCCTCAATGCATTTGGTATACAATCTTCACAACAGTCACCAGAGAGGTTTGATAAAGTGTGGAACTAAAGAGTAGGGAAGTGAATTAAAGCCTGTCAGTGTTTCACAGTTCATCAAACATACTGTTTGTCAAACTGTTACACTTTCCATTCAGCCTACATGATGGATTGCAATAATTGAAATGTCGATGTACCTGAAAATACTAAAGTGTTTTGTTTGCTGCTTTTGACTAAGGGCTTGGAGGGTTTGGCCTTTTTTTTTTTTTCTTAGTCCACAATCCCCAATCTCTATCCTTTGTTTGTGAACACTTGAGGTTTTGGGGTTATTTTCTTACTGTTGCTAAAGGCAAGTAACTGTTGATTGCATAGAAATAAATCCTTTAATGAAAATTTTATGGTTATTAATAGTTAAATTAGTGGCTATTAGTCTGGTCTCTTTACAGCATCTGAAACTTTCAAGAGAATTTGTTTTGTTCCTAAATTTAAGTAACAAAACACATGTGTTTTTATGGATCTGCAGAGAGCCACTGTAGCTGAAATAGGTTTTGCAGGCATGATGTTTACTATATAACCTACAGCCCTAACTGAAGCAGTTATTAAATCACTCACTGTCACTCACTATAAATCACTTTTATGATACTTTAGAGATCAAAGTATTGCTTACATAGCAATGCAAGTAAGCATAGCACTCCACAGGTGTCTGAACCTCATGGAGAAGTTTACCACCTAAATAAGACATAATCCAGCTAGTAAAAACAAACAAAAAAAGGTATTGAATAATCCCACCAAAATAATACTCCTTTCTTTTGTACATGCTCTATGGCCTGTCTCATGTCTCATAGCAAGGCCCCTTCAAAGAAGAGTGCAAGCTCCATGATCAGTGATCTCGTCACCTGGTTGCTGCAAACTGAATGCTACAAACCTCTGCTATTTCTTCCAGCCTGTGTAATCTCTGAAGCATCTTCGTGGGTTTTGATCTCCTTGTAGCAAATAAATGGCTGTCATGGGAGATGATTGGGGTATTTTTCCCCCTTTTACCTTGTAGTCCCATATAGGATCAATGTCATGGATCATTTATGTCGTCAACATAGGCTAATTTTTTTTTTAAAGAATTTTGAAACCTTGACTGCAGCCAGTCTATCCTTGCTAGCCAAGTTACCACTTGCCACCAAGTTACCAGTCTTCCTGAGCTGAAAGTGTATTCCCAATGCATTGCAAATTTGGTGACGAGACACAAATTTATGCCCAACAGCACTGGGAGGGAAAAATTGTAGGAATATAACACTGCTTCCACAAAATACTTCACTCTGGCTGCCATGTGGAAATATTCCTTTTACCTCACGAGTGACTTCTGAAGCTGGCTTTCTTATTAACTTGCAGTGAGTTAGTTCTTCCTCTCATTGCTTTTCTTTTAAGTAGAGTGAGTAGAGAGGTATTAGGTGTGCTCAAAGGAGCTTCCTAAGTTCTCAGATATGCCACCAAGTCTGCAGCAGCTGTTGGGATAGCTGGTTTGTCTCATGATGCCCATCCACATTCCACATGCAGAAGCCTTTGGAGCACTTGCAGCTACCTAGTGGAACTGTTCGTAAGGTGTAGATAGCCTGAACTCCTAATTAGCAATATAGGAATGTAGAAGACATGTGGTGCTGTAAAATAGTGAGTACCTTGAAAGATTGTGCATTCACTTGGCTATTTCAAGGTGAAGACTAAAGAAAAAAGACTGAAAAAATAAAGGACATTTGGAAGTTGGAACCTGTAAGTAATGTGAGCCATTTATTTGTTTATAGCACTGAAAAATATGAATGTGAATTAATATGAAGGATTGTTTTGTGTGCCTCACCTCTAAATTCTCTTCTCCAGAAGCATACACAGTATGTTTTCTGAGTTGTTTTGTGATTGAAAAGGGAAGTGATAAATATTTTTTCAGAGCTTGTATTTCTGGATCTGGAAGATATTTTATGGACACACATTGTGACAGGATGTGTACATGCAGTTCCTCTCCTGTGAAAATCAATAGCAGCATGATACATAGACACAATCCTTAAAGAAAATAAAGCTCTACAGACACAGCTTTTAAACTACTTTTAAATTTTGAGGGTTTTTTTTTTTCCATCTGTGTACTACCCAAAAGCACACAGTACCTCTGGTGCCAATTAATCTAATTGGTTCGCTTCTTTGGACACTGTTTTCAAGTGCCATTCAACTCTCTCAGGCATTGGCACACAATTAAAGGAGGTGGTTTCAGTAGTTAAAAAAAAAAAAAAAAGACAAAAAAGGAACAATTAAATCATATTTAAATTTCTTTGTTAGAGCTCATGAGTAAATGTGTATACTGTTTATACAGATGCATGTGCAAACATGAGTCTGTTACTGATTTGGAAATAGTTTTGAGACTTTGTCTTTCATTAAAATTTCTTTGAAACATTAATCATGTACTGGCTTTAAAAAAACGTTAAGAAAGTTCTTTCTTCTAGCATGATTTTCTTTTTTTTTTTTTTTTTTTTTTTAGTCTTAATTCCTTTCTATTCTCTTTTCCTTTGATTCTTGTCTTTGCAGTTGTGTCTTGTTCCTGGCTCAAAGACCAGGATGGAAGCTGTCAAGGAGCAGTGTAATAGTGAGGTGGAACAGGATGCGTGGTCATTTTGGCATTTCCAGTGCTCTTTCAGCAGTAGTGGGCTGCTGACATAAAATGAACAGTAAAACTTCAGCTTACTGTTTTTTAAAATCAACATCTAAGGAAAATTCTTCCCTACAATAGAGTGAAAATACAGTGTGACAGTGTGACAGGCAGTGAGTTTATAAAGAACAAATGCCACCCCCCTCTCCTGACATTTGTAGTGGTACTTGAGTGCAGACCTGAAGGCTGTTCAGACTTTGAAAAGACTTTATCCTTGGGAAGTTTGGCCTCCAGCCTGCTCTCTCCTCTCTGTAGTGATGCTTTGCCTGTGCCAGAGAACCTCCCACCATGCACCACCCACCCCTGGCAGCAGGACCTCAAAAGACATGTTTGGAGAACTTGTGTTACCTTTCAGTCCTGGTGTCCTCAGATCTGCAGCTCCAAAGAGCAATCACTTTGCTTTGCTGTGCCTGGCATTGTAACCCCATCTTTAATTTGAGGAGTGCTCTCGTACGTCTCTCACTTTCTCTCTCCTCTCCTCAATCCCCCTCCTTGTAGGCTCTGTGTTTCCTTCACACCATTGCATAACTCCAACACTGGGACAAAGTTAAAGCCAAGGTGAAATGTGAAAGACAAACACACCAGGTTTTAAATTAGATGAGATGCAATGTTCTAGTATGGGAGGAAAGGTCTCTCTCATAGGCTGCCACTATGGCAAGGAAGCAGAAATTTACCAGTGGCCAATAATTATGGCCCCGCTTTCTCAAAGAGCAATAAAATATAATTGCATTAGAAAACTAGGCAGATGTCACTAGACTTGAGTCAAGTTTGATTTAAAAAAAAACAAACCAAAACCATGCAAAAATGTACAAGACATAACAGAAAATTACCTCAGTGGATTGCATTTTTTTATTGTCCTCTAGCTTTGTTTTACTGGGCAATGGAAATTGCATTTACACTGTGAGACATGGAGAATCAGGATGTTTGAAGTTAATGGAACAAAGCATATTAATCTACTTATATACAGTTTGAATAATGTAAGTAATTCTATTCCAGGAAGTGTCTTATATTCCCTTGTTATTTCCTATAAAGCAAGTGAGGTTTATGTTCTTAGGTTTCCTAAACCAGAATATACCTAGAAGCCTGCAGCTTGTTTATGTTTCTCCTCAAACTAATGGAATAATGTGGTTGCATTCAATTAATCCATTTCTTCCAGCCTTTGCAATCTTTGAAGCATCTTTGTGGTTTTTGATCTCCCTGTATCTTCATTTATGCTATTTAAATTCAGCCCTGCATTGAGACTCTAGTGTATAAATGCTAAAATAAGCAAAACAGCCACTTGAATGTTGTCAATTGCTGCTGCCTCCATGGCAATCTTGGAAGCAAGCTAGTACTACAGGGCTATTTTCTGTATGTATGTGTGTATAAGTGTGTGTAATAACCACTATATTTTCTTGGTTACACACCAGTTTTGATGAGAGCCTCTTAAAAATAATGTGAGGTGAAAGAGTCTTCCATTTCTTGCTTGGCAGGTTTAATATGTGAGGCCACAAGGAGTAGATAATTACTATACTACTGCCCATTTTAACTGCTTATGATACTGAAATGCCTGTCAGACTGATCTGTTTATGCAGTTCCAGAGGATGGGAGGAGATCGTGGTTCTGCAGATTAAATGTTAACTGTAGTCTGATTACTAAAGACTTTGGTTTTTTTATATAACAGTCCAGGAGTAGTTGACACAAAGGTATGGTGACTGTGTGTCTTGAGTTCCAAATCCCAAGTATTCAGAGAAAGTTCTTGTTTCAGACTTAAAAGCAAATGTTTCTGGTGTTAGTGCCTAAGACACTGAGAGATGCTTCATGGGTGGCTTAGGAGTCCTGAAAATTACCTATGGATGGGACAAGATGTTTCAAGAGGAACTCAGTTTCCATTTGTAAGTGGGAGCTTACACCACCAAGTGAATATTAGGAGTGTTTATGGACCTGGCCACCTGTAACTAGGAATGAAGTAGAGTATCAGTCAATCATCCAAAAAAAAAAAAGCTTACTGCAGCAGCTGATGCAATAATGTATTGGTTATTGGTTAGAAACTGGACCATAGGTGGTTCCGTACAAATATTAGGAAGAAATTTTTCACTGTGTGGGTGACAGAGCACCAGAACAGGCTGCCCAGGGAAGTTGTGGAGTCTCAAAGCCCACCTGGATGTGTTCCTGTGTGACCTCCCTGTAGATGACCCTGCTCTGGCAGGGGGGGTTGGACCAGATGATCTTTTGAGGTCCCTTCCAGCCCCTGACTTTATGTGATTCTGTTCCAGATCGAGGAGTCTTTCAAAGTCCAAAAAACCCCACCTGTCTCTGCCACTTGAAGAGTCTTGCTTTAAGATAGATGTGGACATTTGTCCTACAGAAACCTCTCTTCAACAGCAACTTACAGCTTAGAGTTGAAATCTTTCCTGGGTCATTTCTTCATTGTTCTGGGAGTTCCCCACTCTCAACCTCACAGCCTCCGCATGGCCACATGCAGAGGTGTCACCCTCTGACTGCTCTCTGCTTTCTTGACCAGTGTTCCAGAAATAATCCACAGATTATTCCTCTACCCCCAGCAAGGTCTCAGATGTTACTTTTGCAGGAAGTGAGGCAGTGTATTTACACAGATGGCACATTCATTTGAGCCCTTTTTCCTTAAGACTGGTAAAAAGGCACAACAAACCCTGGTAATGCACAGGTTGTTAGCCAGTCTCTAGTTTGCTCTGTCATCACAGATTACATTTCATGTCAACTGACTTGTCTGTTGCAAACATGCTGGTGAAACTTGCACAAGCTCTAACTAGTAATTTTAAAAAATTACTTTTAATGTATTTTATGTTACAAGAATTTTCACAGTTTTCATAGCATCACCATGAATTCTGGAAGGAGTGTGAAAAAAAAGAGAGAAGTTGTGTCATTACATTTTTGCTACAAACAGAAGACTGTTGTTACCTAGTAGGACATATTTCACGTTTCTGTACCACAAGAAAACTATGATACTCAACTAAGGGCACAGGGTAGTGATGCATCTTTCAGACACCAAGACTCCAGACCCAGGAGGAAAATGGCTAGTTAAATAGTACATCATTTCTATGGTTTGTCGTGACACCATTACATAGAGAAACAAGAGATGACCACACTGGATGGGCGGTTTTGTATTGCTACATAACTAACAAACTTATCCATGCAATTCTTTTATAGCTGTGTAATGAAATTTAGCTGAGGCCATCATGTAGTCTATTAGTGCCTTGTGAATTAATTGCACTCTAAGGAGCATGCATCACAGTTAGACTGGCAATCATCACACCCAGCCCACCAGAAGAATTCAAAACTCTGTGAAAACCCCAGCTAGAAACACCACAGAAAATTATCATCAAAGTCGCATGTAGCTGTATGGCTAATAAAATCCCCTGTATTAGTTTCCAGGGTTCTACTACAACTGTTGCCCTCCAAGTATTTGGTTGTAAGTTCAGTGAAACTGATTACAGCATTTTGATGGCTTTCCATCACTTTTGGATAGAGTACAAAGTACTGTTTATCCCAAGGGATAGTTTTCTTTACCTCAGGTTTTCTTTTATCTCAGTTAACACAAGTAGCTGTGTAAGGTGTAATACTGTGTTAGAATTAGATCTTCCAGTATTATTCATGGACTTAGAGAACATTTGACTTAGGTTGCTGTAGTAAATTTTCTGCATATTGGTAAATCAAGCTTTACATAACCAGTATGTCTGTCAAAAATAGCAAACTGAAGATCACGTAGACAAGTAGTTGTGACAACAAGGAGCAAAGCCAGGGACCTATGCCCCATGGAGTACCTCCACTATATTGGAAGAGTGTCAACTATTTTCCTCAATATTTGGCTCATGAACTCAGTGTCTTCTGATAAATACATTCCTGATCAGCTATTTGCAAACAAAAAACCCCCATAATTATTTACCGGGAAGTGCTAACAGTCTGAATTGTTCATAAGTTCATGCTAGGACACAGAATATACCTGAAGGTTAGCAGGCAGTAGTCTGCTTCTCTAAGAGTTATAAAATAATCTTGAAAGAGTGTTCAATTTGCTACTTAAGACATTCTTCGGTTAATATTAATTGATCTACTGCTTTATGGAAGCATAAAGTATGGATTCAGCAGGCCAAGTGAATGTTATAATCGAACAGTAATCACAATGTAGGTCAAAATTTTGAAGTGAGAGACAGTATTCTTTTTTCTCTGTAATCATAAAACCTGCCCTCTAAAGTTGGATTGCTTCTCTATAGTAATAAATAGAAATTAACACTGTTTCTATTGTGTTCTCATACTAGGTATCTTGCAGATATTGCACCACAACCTTTAATTTAAAAAATATGTCTTAAGCCAGACTTCTTCAGTCTTTTATCTGTAATGCAAGATGGTAATAATGCTCTGCTCTTAAGACATCTAAGGCCTGCATAACAAGTAGGTCTTTTTTTTTTTAATTTCAGGGTATCCATTAAAAGTGGACAAAGTATTTTTGTCCTTAGCAAAGATTTCTAGTTCTGTATGCTCTGTATGCAATAAGCATATGTCTTTATGTATCTTTACAGATATACACATTTCACAAGTTTAATGTGATTCTCATTTTTCAGCATGGGAACACAAATAATTTGATATTTCAGTTAATACCCTCTCCTCAGTAGAAGTCTTGTGTGCCAGCTGAATGGTTTGTCTGTCCATTTGTAGAGCCAGAAGGACTTATTAAATCACCAAGCCTGATCCTTTAGTGCAGAGGGAATGAAAATAATGTATCATTTAATCCTGAACTGAATCTAGCAGATAACACGGTATTTCATAAGCAGACAAAACACAGAACTATCTCAGCTTCTTGATTTGTGCAAATCTGTTTTAGAAGGTGAAAATGAAAATCAAAAATAATCAATGTACTCTACAAAATATAGTGAGGCATGGTGAAATTATACAACCTTATGAATAGTTTCCTGCTTTATATAAACACAGTGTTTTAAAAATAAGCTTATTGATGAAATAAGTACAAGTGCAAACTTGGGATCAGAATGGTCTTGGATAATTTTTAAATATTTATTAATTTATATCTTGAAGTTTTTTTCTGAAATCTTATCTCTTTTAAAGGTGACTTGTGAAGTTACATCATTGCCACTTGCTTCCCGCTCTGTGCAGACTCTGTTGGCTGCAAGTATTTCTATAAACAGCTGCACTTCATGCTACTTTCTTTAATATGAGTGCAGTGCTTTGTTTGGCACAGCTAAAGACAGCAGTAACCTTCAAAATACACTGTACTGTGTGAATTTCTGTCTGTACATGTTTTACAGGCTTATTACATACAGTGTGGCTGCCGTTGAATAATTGCACCAGATACCATACAACGACAGAGGCAAATGGTCAGGCATGATGGGTGACCATATCTGTAGTTATCTCAGAACAACTTTTCTACAGAAATCACATGCAAAATTACATTTTTCTAGATGGCAATTTATCTTAGGTTAGTGCAGTGCTATTTTGGAAGCAGGGGGGGACGACACAGTGGTGGTTCCTGTGAGAAGCTGCTGGAAGCTCCCCCTGTTCCAGCCCCTGCCTGCCTCTGGCCAAGACCAAGCAGATATGGGAGGCTGGATGTGTCTCTGCTGGTAATATAGTCAAGAAAGGGGAACAAACCTAAAAAAAAAAAAAAAATTAAAAAAAAATTATATATATATATATATATATATAAAGGGCCTGCAGAGCAGAGGATGAGGTGAGAGAGCAATGCCAGAGAAAACACTCCAAGATCAGTGAAGAAGGAGGGGGAAGGTGCCTGAGCAGAGATTTCCCTGCAGCCCATGGTGAAATGGCAGCTGTGCCCCTGCAGCCCATGCAGCAGCACAGTGGAGCAGTCCCTGAAGGACCATGGTGGAGCAGTCCTTGAAGGACAACAGTGGGGTAAATGTAGATCGGTAGCCCCTGAAGTGTCACAGGTGGGTAGATGTGGATCTGCAGCCTGTGCAGCATCATGGAGTGAGGCAGATGTGGATCTGCAGCCATGGAGGACCCCGTGCCAGAGGAGGTGACTGCTCCTGAAGCAGCCGTGACCCTGTGTGCAGCCCAGGCTGGCGCAGTCTGTGCCTGAGGGACTGCACCTGTGGGAGGGACTCATGTCGGAGGGTTCCTGAAGGACTCTCCCGTGAGAGGGACCCCACATTGGAGCAGGGGAAGAACATGAGGAGCCCTCTGGTTGAGGAGGAAAGAGCAGCAGAAACACCGTGTGGGGAACTGACCCTAAACCCCACTGCCCCTCCCCTGTGCCCCGAGGGGGAGGCAGCAGGGAAGGAGGGGGGTATTAAGATCTGGCCATGTTTTCTCTTTCTCCTTCTAGACAAAACTAGTTTTTTTTCTTCGCAAGTTGAACCTGTCTTTTTTTTGCCTGCTACTGTAACTGGGAAATGCAAACCTCCCTGTCCTTGTCTCAGTTAAAGAGCCTTAACGTGGATTTTCTCCTCCTTGTCTCACAGTGGGGATGGACGGTGAGTGAGCAGAGGCCTGGTTGGTACCAGCTGGACATGAACCATGACACAATTCAGAATGAGTCCCTTTTTGACATGCTGAAAAAGGCCATATTTAAGTCCAGAATTCACAATCTCCACGTTGTCACACTTTTGACCCTTACTGATGCTGGATACCATCTCTTCCTGGCAGGAGGCCTATCAAGGCTTTCCTCAGTCATCCTCTGCTGCTCACCCAGTCCACACACATCATGCAAATCAAAACCTATACCTTTTATGCCCTACACACTACAGCAGTAAACTCTACATCATCTTTTACATATGGAAAATATAATCATTATGCAGCAATAACCCCTTAGAATGGGCTATGGCATATAACTATAGTTTAACTACAGGCCAAAAGCTAGTGCTGCTTTATTTACTTAGTTTCTCTTCATATACAATACATGTAAAAATATTTTACAAGTTGCTGAGGTGTGTAGTGAAACCTAGTCTTGAATATCTGTCATAACTGAAGACTGTGTTTGGATATTTCTGTCCAGTACCAATCTCAGCTAATCTATTTTCTGCCTGTACGATTTCCTATCCTACTTCAAGGGAAAATGACATGTTATGCTTTCCTGTGATGCTGTGCACTGTTCAGCTGCTGAAATCCTGTATCCCATACTTAATCACGTTCAAATGCTGGATGAAACAACTCAAAACTCCTAAGCCAAACACACGAATGTGTCAATACCTAGAAAATGGCAAATAAGTGCAATTCTTACTAGCATTTACTCAGATGTCTCCCTCAGGAAAGGTGAGAAATTGGTAAGGCATCTTGAAACTACTATACCAGGCAGAATAAATTACACACCAACTGGGGACAATGTAAGAGTCAGAGCTAAGGAATGGGTAGGAATTGCATGAGTTGATCAAAAGCTGCAGTTTCTCTGTCAGCTACATAGCAGAGTTCTGGTTTGGGATATCTGGCTCCCATAATGGATATGCTAGTTCTTATTTTTCTTCAGCCTACAGCTTCAACAGGATGACTTCATGACTTCAGTGGAACTGAACAGCTCCTCTGTTCAAATTGGGATTTAATAAGTAGCAATGTCTTTATAGTAACTTCTGAAGATAACTGCTGTTTTAAGCTTAAATTTTTCAAGAAAAACATCAATCTAAGTATAGTCTATTAAAAATAAAGGCAATACGTTTCAGAGCAGATCAATATTATCTTTATTATTTTAAAAAATGTATGACCTTTGTTTTCCAGGTACCTTATGAAAAACTGATGATAATTATTATTACTTCTTAAAATAAGATTAAAAATTCAGGAGGTCAGACTTCAACTTCTTGCTCTCTAGAACGCTTCTCATGATGGAAGTCCTGACTGTTTTCATTTGATGAGCTTTTGCCTATAATACAAGTCTTTCTTAAACAGTAATGATATGGCTAAAAATGACATAATTTTTCCATAATGTGCTTCCTGTAACTCATGATAACAGCAAATGCAAAAATCCCACAGTTTATAAAGACATTGCATTAATTTTATCTTCCCACCTATAAATATCCATCTTAGCAACATTCATGAGCTGTTTCATAATAAATGAATAAATGTTTTTAAAGACCTGATAGCAGTCCATTGAAAGCAGTCTGGGAACATTATTTGCTTTACTGAAGAGAACGTACAAAAATCTAGTAATTTCTGACTTTGGCAACAGTGTTCATCTCCACACTGTGCCCTGGTTGTTTTTCAAGTGGATGAAGCATGCAAGTCAGTCAGCTCTTTGGATCCATGAAAGTGAGAAGGGCTGTAAACTCAGGTCAGCTGTACAAGCAAACCTGCTGTCTGGCATCAATTCCACTTGGTGTTAGTAGGAAATCTGAAACAACTTGCAGCCCTCATGGCAGAGGGGGCAGTTGAACGCCCAGATTCCTTATTTAAACTCAAAACATTTTGATAGAGTTAAACAGCAGTGTTCTGCTTTTGAAAAAGGGAACCCTGATAACACGCTCGTCTTCACAGCATAATCTAATAATTGTAAAGAATTTTATACATGCTAATTGGGTGGAAGAATTTTCTTCTGCTTTCTTGACAGTGTTTTTGCAGTCGCAGCTTCCTGCTGTGGGAGGAGGTGTCTGAACCTTGACATTGTGTTCTCTCTCCCTAATCTATGGAAAAGCCTTGGTAATCCTTGGTGGAGGAGGTTATGACAACCTTGAGAACTTAGGTCTCCATTTTGTTCACGGAATGGTAAGCTGCTCTTGCTTGTCCTGCCCTTGGGACTAGTGCTGAAGCACATGCAGATTCGTGCAGACCATTTTTTTGCAGGATCCTTTTGGGCTAAACTTTTGCTATGATCACAAAAAACTCAAGTGTAAAATACATTCTAAACCCTCTCTTCTAACTCACTGACAAGCTTTACTTAAGTAATTGAAACAGATGCGTGCTCCAGCTGCTGATGGATATGCTTGGGCTGGTACATAGCTGAAATCTCATTTAATGTCTCAAAATCTCAATTATCTCGAAAGAGGGTTCATCAGGCTCTTGATACCAGTTTTAAGGGCTTAAACACTGCATGTCATATACTGCATCACTGTCAAAAGTTGCAAATGAAAAAAAGGTCTTTCTGCATGGGGCTACCCTGAGCAAACCCAATAGGCCTAGAGAGCCGAAATTTGTTGTTGTAATCCAAGTTTCTGCTTTATCATATAATGAAAGAGAATGCACTACATAATTTTTTCTTCACTGCAGAGGACAGAGACAAATAGGCATATATTCCTTAAAAATATGGCAATAGCAGTGTGAAATTTTTTATTTTTGTGCCAAAGCCAATACCAACAGTATGGTTGCAGTAAATAAAAAAATCCATGTAGCAAAAGGGCAATTTTCTTTCTTAGGGTGAATTTAGAGCTACCCTCACAGGCATGACTGAAATGCTTTCATTACTCATAGTTCAGTGAAGAATTAAAATCTTTAAATTGTCACTGATAAAGCCCAAGAAGATAAAGGAAGAAAGTGAACTATTTCAAGTCACCCAGATTCTTTCATCTCTTGCATGAGATCCTAGTGACATAGTTTAACTTCTGAAGTGAGCTAGAGCTGGAAGTCCCTTTGCTCCAGTGTCTTTATCTCTAGCTATTTTCCCAGCTGGAAAAGGAAGATGGCTGGCTTTAGTCCCTATGGGATACCTCTCTTCAGCAGCATCCTGGTAGAGACAGGCACACTGAGAGAGATTTCTCTTGAAGAGCTGTTAGACAGCATGGTTGTTAGATGAGTCGCTGTGAAAAATGTTACTAAAGTCAAGAGTAAACAAGTTTTACTGATCTCCCTCATCCACTCTGCACCCACAGTGCACCTTGTAGAGGCCTATCAGCTTGGTTAAGCATTACTGCATTACAGAGGAACATCTTAAAACCTCTGGAGGAATCCTGTCTTGAAGTTAGTTATTGTCTGTGGGAGTGGACTGGCAACCCCTTCTTAACTGCAGAAAAAGGTAAATTCAGAGTTATATACTCCAGATTGTGTGAAATGTCAGCAGCAGAATGCAGGTTTTGTGAGCAAGACTGTTCAGTGCCATCTTTGCTGTTTCCTGAAACCAGGAAATGAGTGAGAGCTAGCATATTAAAGAAAATAAACCAACAAACCCTGGAAACACTGATCCCAGTTCTTTTTGTTTGATTTTGGTTTTTTCCTTTAAAATAGTTACAGAGGCTTGTTATTCCTCTCTTCTTTTTCACTAACCCAACAGAAATTCATCATCCTTACAAGCATCCCTTTACTCTGTCTGCCTTTTTACGTATCGCAAAATACTGTCATGAGGTACTAACTTGGAATCAGGCCACTGAATGCTTGAAAGCAGCTAACGTTGAGCCTTGGGCAGTATATGGGATCTTTTCCTTTCACGTGCTGCCACTTGCATTTTGCCTCACACCAGACTACTGCAGCTGCATGTGGCAGAGGCAGTGAATCCACATGGCACAGCCTCACACACAGCATTTTAGCAGTAGCTGTGTGTCTGTTGTGGGCCACATGCAACCCAAATGCTGAATTCTTACTGCTACAGCAGTTCTAATGAGACCATTAACATAATGATGAGGTGAGAGGAAGAAAAGACACAGGCTCTGGAGAAAAGTTGCAGCAGTTCTACAGGAATATACTTCTTTCTAGCGAGAAGCACGCCGGTTGTTCGTTCATTGCCATTTTTTTTTTCCTAGGAAGACAAAATCCTTATCCGTCACACCTGTTTTTTCATTAGAATCAAAATCTACAGACTTGCACAACAGGAGGAAAGAGAAACAAAACATTAGCAAGATCCTTCAGAATGAGCCAGTTGGAAGCTTTGTGAAAGTTCAGGCAGTCCTATCAATCCTATATTCAGATTTCAAAATACAGGGTGGCTACGGGAAGTATGGAATTAGGTAAATGCCACCTATGTATTAATGAATATAATGGCAATATGTTGTGAAACATGTAGGAGTTGTGTTTTTAAAAGGCATTTCCCAAACTGTCTCAAACAGCCGTGTCTGAGATAATGTTACTAGAAAATCAGAGCCACATCACAGGTAATGTGTTTACAAACCCCTTTTTGACTACTGTGGTTAACATTGGTCTCTATAACTACACTAATTATTTTAATGAGTCTCTCAGCTCTGTTAAGCCAATGTAGTTAGCTGGGTCAACAGAGAAGAATTCAACATAGACGGGCTTTGCAATGACAAAGCTCAGGGGAGATGATTAACTTCATTGTGGATCCTGGGTGGGTGGAAGTGAAAGGTCTACAAATCACCAGTACAATGTGTGCACATTTCAAAATGTTCCTGTGGGAAAAGAGAGTCCTGGAAAATAATTCCAAAAACACCAGGAAGAAAAAGCACCAATACCGGAACGGTCAACATTTCAATTGTAGATGACTGGGATATTGCCAATAAAGAACGAGAGCAGAAGTCTTAACAAAAGAAAGAAAATGCTCATAGAAATGATTCTTACCATCACTGTGAGCTACTGAATATTTGAGTGTAAGCGTATTTTTCATTGCTTTTTGTTTAGAAAATAAAAGGTAGAATCTAATATTTCTCCACTTCTAGCAGAGTTATACTGTGCATTTGCTTTTCAGCAATACTAAATATTCAAAGCAGCATTTGTGTTTCCATCATAGTTTTTCAGCACAACACAGCAGTTGCTGAAGGAAGACATACCGTGGCTGCTGACAGAACAGGTAACCAGCAGTTCTGCTTTATCACTGGGAAATGCTAAGAGCTCTGAGTATAAATCAAAAAAGAAAAAAGGAAAAAAAAGGTAGCCCCAAATGTGTAGTTCTTGTCACCCTCAGTGTATGATTAGCATTGTTTCTAGGGAGCCTGGGGGAAGAAACAGACAACACTGTGACTTGTGGCATAGGTGGCTGGTTGAGGCATTGGACTCTGCTTTCTGGTGGGAAAACAGAATGTGTGTACCAGTGTTTTCTGTTGTTGTAGGTGAGAGTGTAAAAGTGATTATCCCCCCCTGTGGAAAAACCACAGTGAACAGCACCACCAGACAGTATCCCTCCTCCCTGTGACATGAGTGTATTTCTTCAATGCCATCACTGCATTCACGTCATCGAAAGCTGAAAGTTTGCCCATCTCATCTTTCTGACCCTGAAAGACAGAAGGGAGCTGATAACACCTGACATTTCTTCTTTCTTTCCCTCGCTTCCATCACACACAGAGAGTGAGTGTTGCCCACAAAGCCATGAAAAACTAGCGGTGTTGGCTGTAATATGTCATTGATGAATCTATCTGACATTGTAAAGAAGAGGGTGAAGAGACCAGTGGGCCAGGACACCACAAACAGGACCTTGTCCCAAGGTTACCTGAGGTGGAGAATCACTCTGCACTGCCTACAAGTTCTGCAGTGCCTTGAAATCAATTGCAGTGCTAAAACCAAGCCCAGAGCCCTGAGCTCTTTGTTTGGTTCTGTGTGGCAAAGGTGTAACCAGCAGCAGAAGGTGCCAGCTGCAAATGGAGCTTTCCTGGTGCCATCTCAAATTTAAGAGAGGTAGAAGACCCAAGAGCTGGGAAAATTCTTACAAATTACCTGGCTGGCATGGCTGGCTTTCAGCAGAGTCAGTATCAGAGACTAATAGTAACCTTCAGTCAAGGCCTCTGTATCTCTCTTTAGGAAGCAGTTGGTGCAAAATATACTTGCAATTGTTGCCAGACATACACACAGTTATATATACAACTCATCGCAACAAATTCTGACCTTACAGAATTACAGGGACTTTAAAAAATTGCAGTATATTAGAACATGCAATTAAGCCTTCTGCTTTGGAGCCAAATTAGTTCCACAAAAATTTCTCTCAGCCACTCTTGCTTCCTTTTTAATATTTAGAACAATCTTCTGCATACCGTTAGATCATAATATTTTGTTACCATGTGTATAATCATGTTCCTGCAAAGGAAATTCCTTACAAAGAAGGGTTGTGTTTTCTTGGCTGTTGGGATCTAAGCCTTGAAATAAGTTGATCATAAGGAAAACAGTAAGTCCAAGCTTTATGCTTCCACTGTTAATTGTCAGTGCGCTCAGCAGAGAAAGACAGGGTGTCTTCAATGTCTGTATCTTTTGCTGATAGATTTATGTATGGGAACTGATTTTTTACTCATTAATTTAAACTGAATTATTTTTTATCTGTAAAGGCCTGCAGAAAATTGGATGCTTTGTTTGAATGATGGTGGGGAGGGACACAAAGTTGTACAAGCACCTGGGAAGCTCTAGGAGAATAAGGAACATGTGATGTAGGCATATCTGATGACTGATGTATATACAGCTGGAAACTCCAGTGTCTCAAGGCTCACAAGCAATTTGCAGCTTATTTCTGTATTAATTTTTAAAGCTCTTGTACCTACCAATTATGTGGGTACAGTTGGCTGTTACACGCAAATGCTGGCATGCCCCACTATTGTGTCTACTTCTTATCCTCCTGTGGGCAATGAAGTTCAAACCAAAGGTTTTGTGTGTACTCTCACTCTCACATACCCTGTGTGTGTGGTTTCACCTGGCCACTAAAATCAGTGCTCATTCTACCATCCATGAATCTTTTTAACAGAAAAAATGAAATTTCTTTGGCATGCTGTCAGGACTGGTATCCAAAATAGTCCAGGGCAGGATGCTGGCTGCTGGTTTGGGACTGGGGAAGGATGGTGCTCAAAACCAGTTCTGCTATGGACTCATTGTGACCAGTTTTGTGTAAGTGCTTGAATCTCTGCTTGTCACGCTTCCCTCTCTCCTGGTGAGGGACTGGAGACCTGCTGGGAGATTGTGAAGATTGAATCTTATATAGCTTGTCAGCTTTTACTACTCAGTAAACAGAAGTGAGCTATGTTTACAAATCATTGCTGAGAGAAGCAGGGAAGAGTCTTTGTTCATGACAAGAGATTCCATAATTTACCTAAGGTGGCCTAAGACAACTGAAGCCTGTGTATCTTTTTTTGTATCTACAGGATAAACAGAAAAAATATTACTTATTTATGTGAGAAGACTTTCTGTAATGATGTGTAAGAGCATGACAATGTTGTGTATAGAGTATTTTCTAATGCAGTGCTCTGTTATTTGCTGTGTCTAACAAAAAAAAACCAAACCAAAACAAAACATGGACAATACTAATATACTTGGTAACTGATGTTCATGCATAACAACCTTCCAATTTTTTTCAGGTGATACTGTTGAAAAACAATAGATGCTGAACTAAATTCTGATAAACTAAATATTATGTGATTTTTAACCTAATGACATGTCATTTGCTGCACAAGGCATTAGAAATACTAAAAACCAGAGTTTGGGAGCTAATTGATTAATATCTGTACTGTGTGTGATTTTGAATACCTGCACAATTACTTATTTGCATGGAACATTTTAGATAGCTGTCTGAAGGACTGAGGGACTGAAGCCCCATTAGTTTGGAAACCTCTGCCTGTGGTGTATTCAGATTCATGTTTTAACATGATTCTATTTGGCTTATTATCCTGGGTAACCAGCTCCCTAGAGCTGTCTGTTAAGGCAGCACCGCTCCGTGGTTTTTTGAGCCTTAAAGGAAAAAAGCTAAAGAAGAAATCTGCAGCCCCGTCTTACTGGGATTAACTTAAGCCATCTTGCGTCACAGGCACGGCTGGTGAAATGAAGTCTTTCACAGCCTGGGACACCAGCGGGACATCCTGTTTCAGTTTAGAAATCACCCCTTGTGGCCCCCCCACATCTCCCCTAATAAAACAAAGGGACCCAAGCAATGATCCCTGTCTGAAGAGGCTGCTCAGGCACTGATTGTCACCCTGGCACCTGGCCAAGCCCAGGGGCCAGAGAAATGGGCTCAGGAGGGGAGCGACTGGAAAGCAGTCAAAGAGCACCGAAAGGGGAAGTCGTTAAACTACCAGCAACAAAAAAACTCTCATTTGTTCAGTTTTCCTTTCTTCTTGCTCTCCCTCCTCCTTTTCTTTTTTTTTTTTCTTTTGCTTTTTTTTAAAAGAATGAATTCAATACAAAACTTTTCCTCCAGGCTGTGATGAAAGCCCAAATCCGCTTATTTCTTATTGCCCCAGCACTGCTGCTGTTGCTCTTTTGTTTTGGTTGCAACTTTTTTATTAACTTTTGCATAACTTGACTTCCTTATTTTAAAAATAATAATAAATAAATGCTAGACTGTGAGTTTCTTGCAGAATGAAAGGAAAAGTTTTGTAAGCAGCGTGAGTCTTGTAAGTGCCTTTGTGACGATACTCTTACGATTGAAGAATGGTTTATTTGTTCTCCTTTGGAAATTAATGGGGAAAGAGAAGAATGATATATTTTACCATTTGAGGGCTGGATTCCTGCTGGTGGAACTGATGTCAATAAACTGAAGAGTGTGAAGTTAGATTGATTTATTCTAGCAGAGAGTCTGTCCTTTAATTTATTTTTTTTAATTCAGAAGAATGTAAATAATTTGAAGGAAGTAATGCTGAGCTGTAAATAAGTAAAATGTGTCTACACTGGGAAATAGGAGCGGCTGTTACTATAAATATTGCACCTTATAAGATCAAGAAAGTGTTAGAAGATGCTGAGACCTACATTCAACAGAGCTCTGTCTTTTCACACAATATTGAAAAAAAATGACCAAAACCAGTGGTTTTTGAGTTATGTGTGACATGCTCCCATGCCAAAAAAAAAAAAAAAAAAAAAAAAAAAAGGAAAAGAAAAAAAAAGGAAAATAACACCCAATCTGCTTTGCAAAATAAATTACTTGCTTATTGTGACAATAACAAAACCACATGATAGCAGTGGCTCAACAGCAGAGGCCTAATATGCTAAACTAATGAAGCAAGTCATTATTGTTTTGGCAGATGACGGAAAGAGATGTTAGATACTGTTTACTTTCCCTTTTCCTAAATACTCCTTTTAATTAGCACCAGGAGGCTTCCTCTGTAGCCATTTGGAGCACAGCTTTGGGGGGGCTCCTTTGATACCACACGGCACTTTGTATGGCTGTTTACTTGTCAGCACTTGACATTGTGAAGGAAAGATGCAACTCGAGACATTTCCTAACATATGGCACAAAAGGAAGAGCTTTTAGGGTAAGGGTGTGACTGATCAAAAGTGTTGTACTGTATCTAAAAATACCCTCTGAGAGCAGGCTTTCTTATGGCTGACACAGCCCCACTTTTTATGATAATCTGTTAAGTCTTCTGAAGAGAGGAGCACTCATTCTGTGCAGCAGTACCTTGGGTTTCCTGGAAGAGGCTTTATGTTTTGTGCAGTGTTTGAATGGTGGGGAGCAAAGTGGGGCAGGGGCCTTCCACATGAAGGGTAAAACTACATTTACCCAATTTAGGTGTGTACCTGAAGCTCCTCCCTCATATGATCATAGGTTTTTGTGATTTGTGCTTCACTGTAGATGAGATTTTATACAAAAGGTGGAACTTTGTAACCTAAATCTGAACTTACCTCTGTGGACAATCCTTGTTTTCTAGCGCATTTACTTACAGAGTCAAAAAAACCCCTTTCCTTTAAGCTGAGGAGCAATGCCAGCCATTTGAAAGACAAAAATACTTTTGACTGTAGTGCTTTTTAATGAAGTATTTTCTTTGCACATACAGAGAAATTTCTCAAATCTCCGTCACATAGACTCTTTGAACTGTGTGTCCCCTTGTTCCCACTCACAGCTCTTCATAACACAATGCAGGGATAAACAGTCTTCTAATTTAATGTCTCAAATGTCTTAATGTCTTTTGCAAATTCATTTGCTGACTGTGTGTCATAGAATTATAGAAATTTAGGGGTTGGAAAGGACTTTGAAAGATCATCCAGTCCAACCCCCTGTGCCAGTACAGGGTCCCTCACCCATAGCAATTCACACAGGAATGTGTCTAGATAGGCTTTGAATGTCTCCAGGGAAGGAGACTCCACAACCTCCCTGGGCAGTCTGTTCCAGTGCTCTGTCACCCTCACAGTGAAAAAATTCTTCCTAATATGGAACCACGTATGCTCCAGTTTATGAACATTACCCCTTGTCCTGTTGTTATTCACCCCTGAGAAAAGCTTGACTCTGTCTTGTTTTCCTGGCACTTGCCCCTTACATATTTATAAACATTGATGAGGTCACTCCTCATTCTCCTCTTCTCCATGCTGAAGAGACCCAGCTCCCTCACTCTTTCCTCCTAAGGGAGATGTTCCACTCCCTTCATCATCTTGGTCGCTCTGCTCTGGACTCTTTCAAGCAGTTCCCTGTCCTTCTTGAAGTGAGGGGCCCGGAACTGGAAACAGTATTCCAGATGCAGCCTCACCAGGGCAGAGTAGAAGGGGAGGAGAACCTCTCTTGACATACTAGCCACCCCCCTTCTAACGCACCCCAGGATGCCATTGGCCTTCTTGGCCACAAAGGCACATGGTTGGCTCATGGTCATCCTTCCATCCACCAGAACCCCCAAGTCCCTTTCCCCTGTGCTGCTCTCCATCAGCTCAGTCCCCAGGTACCAGTATAGGTCCTTGCCTTTCTACAAGACTGGAGTGAAATTTGCTTTTCTCCAGTCCCCAGGCACCTCTCCTGTTCCCAGTGACTTACCAAAGATGATGGAAAGTGGCCAAGCAATGATATCCGCCAGTTCCCTCAGCACCCGTGGGTGCATCTCATCAGGACCCATGGACTTATGGATGTCCAGACACATTAACTGGTCCTTAACCCAACCCTCATCAGCCATGGCAAACGCATTCTTTACCCTGGCTTCCTCAGCAGCCTTAGGGGCCTGGGGCTCCTGAGGACATCCTCCAGCTGTATACACCAAAGGTGTTCAGCAGTTCTGCATTCTTTGTATGCTCTGTCACCAGGGCACCCACCCACTTCATGAGGGCCTACATTGCCTCTAGTGTTAGTTTTATCTGCTGTGTATTTGAAGAAGCCCTTTCTCTTGTCCTTAACCTCTCTTGCAAGGTTTAGTTCCAAGGATGTTTTAGCTTTCCTAGTTGCCTCTCTGCATTCTCGGACAACAGTCTTGTATTCCTCCCAAGTGGCCAGTCCTTCCTTCCACGATCTATAGGTTCTCTTCTTCCATTTGAGTTCACCTAGCAGTTCCCTGTTTAACCATACTGGTCTTCTAGTTCTCTTTCTTGATTTCATTCCCTTTGGGATTTTCCAGTCTTGAGCTTGGAAGAAGTGGTCCTTGAATGTTAGCCAACCATCTTGGGCCCCTATAACTTCCAGTACCCTGTCCCACAGGATTTCCCCCAGCAATTGTTTAAAGAGGACAAGGCTGGCCTTTCTGGAGTTCAGGGTTGTGATTCTACTTGGAATCCTGTTTCTAGCACAAAGATCCTGAACTCCACCATCTCATGGTCACTGCACCCACGGTTGCCCCCATCCTTCATTGCCTCAGCCAGGCCCTCCTTGCTGGCTGGGGCAAGATCCAGCAATGCTCCACTCCCAGTTGGCTCCTCCACCAGTTACCATCAATGCACAGAAGGAACCTCCTGAACTGTGAATGGCTGCTGAGTGAGCCTTCCAGAAAATATCTGAGTAGCTAAAATCTGTCAGGAGAACCAGGGCCCTGTGATCATGAGGCTGCTACCAGCTGCCTGCAGAAGGCCTCATCAACTTCCTCATTCTAATCAGGTGGCCTCTAATAGACACCCACCTCAGTATCCCCCACATTATCTTGCCCCTTGATTCTCACCCAAAACCTCTCATCTTGCTCCTCATCTGCCCCTGGACAGAACTCAATACATTCAAGTTGCTCGCTTATGTAAAGAGCAACTCCTCCACCTCACCTTGCTGCCCTATCTTTCCTTTAAAGGACAGAACCACCCATGACCACACTCCAGTCACGTGAGCTGTCCCACCAAGTCTGAAATCCCCACTAGATCATAGCCCCTTCACCTCACAGGGATCTCTAACTCCTCCTGTTTGTTCCCCATGCTGTGTACATTTGTGAACAAGCAATCCAGGTTGCAATATGTTGTATGATATGCATGAAAATGTATCTGAGTAAACGTATCATGGACACCCAGCTTGGCACTCACACCTTTTCTTTTTTTTCCCCACTATCTGCTCACATTTATCCAGTTGCTGGTGTGCTATATACCCGTAGCTTTTTGGCAATGGGAGGGGTCACCCTGTGAGTGATTGCAACTGGGGCTTTAAAGAGCTCCCTTGTTACCTTGCAAAATTTCAAACTGGTCTCCTGCTGCTTGAAACTATTTACTGTTTTTTTAATTGTTTTGACCATCTTTTGTATTTTTATTTGTTTCTGGATATTGTAACATGCTTAGTCATCAAAAGAAGAGAGAATTAAGGCCATTGCCAGTAAAAAGCATATATGTGAGAGTCATGGAGACATCAGCTTGAGGAAGCAGAGATGTGGTATTTCTTGCAGACAGGTGTTCTTACTGAACATATGCTTTCCACACTGTTACAGTCCTACACAACATATTTTCGTGAGCTATCATAGCTGGAGAGTAGTGCTGTGGGAAGTCTGGTCCACAACTGGCTTCTGAGGAGGCATCTAAACCTGCCAGAAAAGATATGAGCATAGGACTTGCAATGGGGCACGCAAAAACCATCTATCTTCAGGCTAAGTTTCATAGTTGAGTGCAGCATTGCTTAACAGCTGTCTGTCCAAAAGGATTTGCAAGCCCAGATTTCAGATCCTCTCCTCGTAATTGAATTTCCAGTTATGAAATGGGTACATTTACAGGGACAACCTAGTAACACATACTGCCTGAAATGGTGCATACTCACACACAGTTGATATTTAGCCTTGTCTCTCAAGTGGAATCCTTTTCTGTCTTCATCAGTTTTGTTTTTCACAATCCCTTTGGCAGAAAGCTCTGCCAGACTGTTCAGCTGTTGCACAAAGAAAATAGTTCCTTTTTAGAAAAAGCTGGACTTGATGGACAAGGGTTAACCCGTGGCAAGGGAAGCTAGGGCTTAAAACTGTCATAGTCTATAGGTGATGACCCTGAAGCACACATATTATTTGATGTTTTCAGCACCTGCCACCTCAAAAATACAGTTCAGCTGAGGTATGTTTCAGCAGATTTGCCTCTCTGAGGAACAATAGCAAAGAGAACTGGCTATAGGCCAGGTCTATATAGGAAACATGAGGTATTTCCTATAGAAACTTTCGAAGCTTCAGTGCTGTGAATATGAAAAGATGTAGCATGGAGTATCTCCAAAATAGGTCTTACAGCATCTGTGTTTGAAACTCTACAGGAACTGAAGGTGTCTGCAGACAAATGCCAATGACTCTTGCACGTGTTGCTTAAGGTGGTTGGATGCAGCCCATCTTGCAAAACCCCCATAGCTTCCATCAGCATCTGTTCACACCAAACTACGGTGGCCACCATTGTCTTCTTCAGCATCCTCTGTCTGCAGGACTTTGGGACAAGGGTAGATGCAGAGGCCACCATAGCTTAGTGTAGCTTCAGCTAAGCAAGCCGGTGGGGCTGCACATCATCAGGCAAATGAAAGGGGGCAACCCACAGTCTAGTCTGGAGTCAGTGTGACAGCTGTACTCTTCTGGTACAAAAGGAAATGGGCAAGACATTGCAGAACAAGGATGTTTTTCTCCCAGTTACCTTTCAGGTAAGCTAGTGCACTTCCAATACCTGCACTTTTTTCTGACCAGACCAGTGCTCTCTGTACATGGTCTCCTTCTTTTCCTCACAGCAATGAACAATGACATGCCTACCTGCTGGGCAACTCACATGCACAGATGAATTCCAGTGTCCTTGATGCTGAATCAACACTGGTAAGAGAACTGCTATTCCTTTTCTTGAAAAACGTCGATGGGATTCATAAGGAAACTTTTCTGGAAGAAATGAAAGAGAGAAGGATAAAGGGCTACGGACATGTTTGCAATATATAGACATGTTCTCGATGTGCTAACCACAAACAGGGCTTTACAGAGTCAGACTCTCCTCTTAAAGTTATTCCACAAACTTCTAACCAAAAATCTGTATTTGATTTGGAAAGTCTTCAACAGGAGTTTTGAAAAAGCAAGGCATACCTACAAAATATTTCCATTTCTGAGGCCTAGTATTTTTCCATATGAAACAACCTTGCCTTGTTTCTTCTGTTGTGTTGTACTTTTCCAAAGCACTCTTTGTTAATGCTTTAGCATCAGGAGGACCTGAAGACACCCCAGTTCCAATACCAGCAGCCCTAATGCCCTGTCAGGCAGTTTAGGAAGACTGAAACAGGAGAAAGATACCAGCTGGCTCAATGTGAAAAAAATTAAAGGGGAAGTGTTAGAGACAGGGGAAAGAAGGACAAATAGCTGCCCAGACTTCCCATCTGGTAGGAGACAGGAGAGAGTGGTGAGTGGTCTTTGCTTTTCCCCTTGCTGCAGCTGCGTTTTTTGTGTTGTGTTCACTCCCCTATCTTCCTCAATCTGCCTTACTGTGAGTCGGAGGAATTTTCCCTCCAACCCCACTCCCTCCAGGGCCATCTGTTGACTCTTTCATGTCCTTTGTATTCTGCTCGTCTCGTGCCCCCTAGAGCCAGCACTGAAGGGACCATGGAGAGGAGGGACTCCCAGGCAGGAGAAGCAAAGACAGTGAAAGGAAGACGAAGTGCCTTGGCCTTGCCCAGACAGACACTATGGGTGCCTAAGTACATATTTTCCTATTTTCCAAGCAAACAACATCTTCATGTGCATGCCTCGATGTTTTCCAGAAGTCTTGCAAGGCTATGCCTTGGTGCTTAAAAATCTACTCCTCATTAGGATTATAATTATAATCCTCATAGTCCACCACTGTGGTCACCCCTGCACCTGACCTTGTCCCAGAGTCTTGAACACAGAGGAATCTGAAGTAGAGAAGAGGGGCCACTGGTGCTTGGTGTGAACAGATGCTGATGGCAGCTATGGGGGTTTTGCAAGGTGGGCTGCATCCAGTCATAAACAACACATGCATTGCTCTGGTCTGTGACTGTCTTATACACAGAGCTGCTATCTTTCCCTGTAACTAGTTATCCCTAAAGGATACAGCCAGAAACTTATTGATGGCTGAATTGTACTTACTGCACTCTCCTTGATGACACTGCTTTTGTTTGGTTTAAATAAATTTTACCTACACAATATAGTTACTTTGACTTGTAATTATCTTTCTATTGCCATGAATTATTCTTTATTAGTTATCAAGAGGACAAGTGGCAATATTCACTACAAAGAGCCATGACTAAGACGGTGGGAAGAGCCAGCCATCATCATCTGTAACTTCACTTCTTTATTTACGAAGAGCCCAAAGGGGCACTGAGTGTCATCTCAACAAGCTCTGTGTCATCAGATGGACCGTAAAAAATGTGTATTTCCTTTTCTACAAGAATGAATGAGGTATTAACTTTATAATGTAACTTCTAATCCAAGTATTTTTAGTAAAAAGGCAGAGCATTTTACTAAGAAAACCCTAAGCAGGCAATGTGTGGCAGACATCACATTGGCCATCAGTCTGGGTCACCAGGTACTTTAGGGAATGCATGGAGCTAGCATGTTGAGTCTGTAATGCTGGAAGCTGGAAGGAGAAACACACAGGAAATGGTGATTACTGCAGGGAAAAACACAGGAAACAATGCTTTCTCATGCCCCTTGGAGGGAGGGGGCAATAGTGGCATTTCCAAGCATCTGGCCCGACAGCAGCTCAGATTCACGTGCATCAAGAGTCAGGGTGTAGTGGGCTGCAGTAAGGAATACAAACTTCAGGGGAGAGCAGGCTGAAGTCAAAACTGGTTGTAAGGGATACTTGGGAACCCCACTGGTGTTGAAACAAGTTAGGTTCTCTCTGGGAGTAGGCAAAAAGGACTTCTAGTGAGAACTTGATTTTTGCAGAGATATGACCAAGAGGGAAGCCAGTTAGTGCTGTGAGTGATTTATTATATGACTTCTGCACAGTTTCAGATAAATACTGCTCACACATGTTGGACTCTAGCAAACAGATAATAAAAATCCTTTCTGTGCCATGTGAAATCTGGAGCAATTATAACTTCCCATCAACACCTTTTTCCTTTCTGCTCTCTCTGAGTGGCAGCTAATGAGATGATCAGGAGATGTGCTCTATTTTCTTCTGTTTTTATGCTTTTACCCCATAGATTGCCTAAAGAAGCAGGTACTCTTATTCTACACAATACCATGTACCCATGGAGTTCTTTGGCCCAAATGTCTCTCTTCCACAGCTGCTGTGTTTTTTTATTATATTACAGTTAAATTTAGCCATGTTCCCTTCTGGTGTCAGATATTCAGCAGCAGAAAGAAGCTTTCTTCTCAGCAGTTTCTTACTCTGGAAAATAGCTGGCACTGTTCAGGATACTTCTCGGCTCACCTCCATAATAAACTCATTTGCTTCTAGAAGGGAAGTGGCATATAAGAATGTTTGTCTAGTTCTAATGTACACTGGCTTTAGACTAATAGACCCCTTCCAAATTTCTTGAACAATTTGTCAGATAATCCATCAACTATTGCTGTGAACTACTCCTAACATTAGTCTTGCTGTATAGGAATAAAAGCTGAAGGGAACTAAAGAAATATTCTTCACAGTCTTTTACTACTTCATCATCAGATGCTTCATAGTCACAGTGGTCTTTCAAATAGCAAATATAGGTCAGGTACATATTTGGCAGATCTTTATAAAGATCTTTGTAAAGAACTGCCAAATGTGTACCAGGTGCATTGATTTCTTCAGGCAGCTTTTCTTCCAGCTTTGACCTTTTGTATTTGGTTTTCTGCCCAGCCATCTGCAAGCAGTGAAGCTCTCCTATCATTATAGACTGACTGAGGAGCCCTGCCCTCCACATTACAGAATACCTGCATGTGTTCCAGTGTAGGAATGCAATTGTTTGAAAGCTTGAATGTGAAGCACAAAGTCACTTTCAAATGCAGTCACTTGCAGTGATAAACTGGAGATTGTCTGTATTTTGCTAGCGACCAAGCAGCTGAAAAAAGATTTATTAACAAAACTATGCCCACTGTATGACCAAGGAGTTGTGGATAGCATGGGAAGCTACTGAGGCTGTGGTTTGGTGCAGAGAGGGGTGATACTAACATAAAGATTTCCTCCCTGTTAGTGACTGCCCCTTCACCTCTACCAGTGTAATGGGGTACCTCCCCTGGAACTGAAGTGAAATCTTTTGGTAAGGCTTTATTTCAAGCTATCCCTTCCGTGGCCTGTGTCACACTACTGTGACTGGAGTTATCTGCAGGTATCAGTGACAGGATGCTGCCAGGGTGGGAGGAAGTGCAAGGTAGAGCAACAGCCATGAACAAAACTTTTATTCCTGTAGAGACACACATATGTGATATATTCCAAGCTGGTATATTCCAAGTTCAGCATAGGTTTGCAAGCAGCAGGAGCCAATGGGCAAATCAGCTGAGCAATGCTACATCTCTGCTGATGAACAAGGTTGAGAAATGGCAAACATGCTCAGGAATATCCCTTCGGTCTTCCACGTGAACTCATGTTGTCTGGGCACATGCTGCTGCAGGACCACCCTTCTTAGCCTGGTTCATGAGGCAAGTGGCTGGACTCCCCAGTGACCATCCTTCTGAATTCAGATGTGTAAAAAGCTTTGCATGAGTATACTGTGTGATATTAAGAGCTGCTTTGGTCAGACTGGAATGGGTGTTGCACAGCACGAAAGTCCAGTCTCAAGAAAGCCTGTTAAAAGTGTGAAACTTGCAAACAGGCTGCAATTAAAAATTCTGTGTAAGTACATGTAATTTATTGAAAACATTTTCTTACAGATACAGCTGAAATGAGTGAGACACTGAATCAGTATGGCTATACATTAGTCACTTTGTTTCATTGTCACCATCACTGTAGATATTTAAATGGCATGTGGACCTGGTCCTTAGGGACATGGTTTAGTGGTGATCTTACAGTGCTGGTCAAAGGTTGGACTGCATGATCTTGACCGTCTCTTCCAACCAAAGACATTCTCTGTGATTCTGTTTGGTTGCAGATACATATAATGGGTAGAAATAGAAGAAGCTGTGGCACACCACATACAGAGCAGTATCTTGAAATAACTCTTGAGAAATAACTCTTTGGCTTTTATGTTGCCAATATGAAACTTAACTCCAACTCATTTCCAAAATTACTGGGCAGTGCATGACCTTGTTTATGTAAGCCATGCAGTACACTGCTAATAAGTACTGTGGTAAGCAAGGGCCATTTCATCATGATTTACAGATTTACAAGCATTCTTTGTGGCTTTAATTGAAGAAAAGGTGTCTGATTTTTCGGGATACTTCCATGTGCCTTTTGTGTCAACTTTATGTGTTAGCAGATCAGCAACCTTTTTGGATCCTTCCAGAGTAGTAGTCAGAGATGACCTGAAGTGCACCACAAGCAAACACTTCCTCTCCTCTCATGCTTCTGTCCTCAGTGCACAGCATCTTGTTTGCATGTTTGGGTGGTGTCATGCTTTAACCTCATCAGGCAACTAAGACCCACACAGCCTCTCACTCACACCTCTTCCTGGTGGGGTGGGGAAGAGAATCTGAAGGGTAAAAGTGAGAAAACTTGTAGGCTGAGAAAAAGACAGTTTAATAGGTAAAGGAAAAGCCATGCACCGAAGCAGAACAAGACAAGGTGTTCAGTCACTGCTTCCCGTCTGCAGGCAATATTCAGCCATCCCTTTGAAAGTCAAGCTCCATCTTCTGTAGTGGTTGCTTGGGAAGACAAATGCCACAACTCCAGATGTGCCCCCCCTGCTTCCTTCATCTTCCTTTTGCTTCTTAATGCTGAGCATGCTATCATATAGCCTGGGACATCCCTTTGGTCAGCTGGGGTCAGCTGTCCCAGCTGTGTCCCCTCCCAGCCTTTTGTGCATCCCTGGGTTCCTCACTTATGGGGTGGTGTGAGAAGCAAAAAAGGGCTTGGCACTATGTAAGCACTGCTCAGCAATAATGAAAACATTCCTGTATTATCAACACTGTTATCAGCACAAATACAAAACAGAGCCCCATACTAACTACTATGAAGAAAATTAATTCTGTCTGAGCCAAAACTAGAACAGAGGGAAACCCTGACCTAAACACAAAGCACTAATCTTACAGAGTGTTGTGTACTCACTGCAGAAGCTGATTCTGAAACATTCCCACTTTGTAGCATCTTTGGGAAAGAATGTCATCAATATTGCCACAGATGTCTCTCTTAAAAAAACCCTCAGATGGATAGAAGGTCCCCATGTATTCTGGACAAGTGTAGCACCTAGAGATCCTACTAAATATACAGAAGATATAATGACAGATTTTGAGCATGCAACTTTGCCCATAGTGCCTCCTGAACTGGGCAACAAATACTGTTTAAAACAATCTTGTGTCCCAGTCAGGCCTGAAAAGCTCCATCAATGGTAGCAACATTGGGAGCCCATTAATGCTATCTGTTTTCAGTTTTTAAAAACATGCTGAATTAAAGAATTCAACAAGAAATTTCGTTGTGTGTCTTGTGATTCCCAGAGTTGAAATTAATTAAACCAACTGCAGAAAAAAACTATTCTCACTTGAGCTTTTAATGCTTTCAGTGATGCTGGAATAAGGAAAAACAAGTTTTAAAAAATTTTGAGCCAAGCAAAATAAACATGTTCATGAGAAGAAATACTTCCCAATATATTGCTGAATGAGAAGTCTTGAAACATTATCGAGGTCTTGAATAACACCTACAACAACATAAGGACTGTTCATCCCCAATTTAAAGGAATAACAAATGAATTTTCTATTCAAGTGAGCAAAATCTGGCCTGTAAAGAAAGCCAATACTTTTAGATAAAATGTGAATGATAATGGTCTTTAATGCAAAAAAAAATGACATGTATACTTACATGACTTGTATATTTGTTGCTATCTAGTTTAAGTTTGAAACTGATGATACATTGGTTCCTATTCTTCATTTCAAAGAGGCTGAAGTTTATATGCTGTCCTAAGTATCAGTGGCAAAATCCAGGGTGTGAAGCTAGAAGGAAGGACCCTATTTCCAGCAAAGTAATACACCTGTGGTGCTTTTTATGATTTTTGCAATGAGAAAAGGGAAGGAAGGACAGGGACTCTTCTGGCCTCTGGCCTGTTTGAAGAAAAGATATACATAGCCCTTTCAGGCACTGTCTTTATCTGCCTTTTTCACAGCATGACTTGGTAGAAGTCTCTCTGTCCCTGTTGCTTTTTTTTAAAGCACAGAGAACTGAGCCAGAACTGTCCTGAAGCCAGACCTTAAGGCATAAAGGCTGAGGAAAACCAAAAGGAGGAGCACCGCTACCCCTACTTGAGTTTGTGAAGACAGGCATGGCTACCCCTACCACCCAGAGAGACACCCAGGCTGTCCCTGTCAGCCACCACTCCTCCACCTGGACCCCGACACCTTAGCTCTCAGAAGGACCCCACAAGCAGGGAGAGACTCTGCTCTTGACTCCTGCCTGCCCAAAAAGGCTGCATGACCCTGTCCCCTCAGTGGTCACGCCAAGCTGCCTGGCCATAGTGCTGAGGGCCAGGACATCAGGCAGCCAGACCTGCTCTTTCTCTGGCCACCCCATCCTCCACGGCTCAGACATGAGGTGTGCTCCCCACTGGCAGATTTTCTGGGGAGAGGTGTCTGCCAGGAGTTCGTCTTCTTGGAGATAACTGCTGCCACAACCAGGCTCCAATTTTGGAGGTGAAATGGCTATTCAGGTCTTGAGGGCAATGAATTTGCTCCACAGTTTGGACTCTCCTTCTCATCCATACTGCGGAGGTCTGATTTTGACAGCTCAGTGACAGGTATTGGAGGCTCAGTGAGCAGGAATGATGTGTGGTGTGGGCTGAGGAGAGCCTGCTGCTAAACTGGGCTGTTTCCATGCAAGTCTCTGAGTGTTGATATTGAACTGGTGGGAGAAGACAAGAGCTGAGAGGCCAGGCTGCAGAGCAGAGACCTTACCATCATTTAAACCCTTGGGCGAATTTCCTATCTACTTATGGGGAAATGGAGCAACCAAATCTGAAAGTGCCTCAAATTGCTGTTGCTGCTAAATCCAACAAGAAGCTGTGGTGTGTTCTCATGAACAGTCTTGTGATGTTTCTCAGAGAAGTTGTGAGGAGGCCATGTGAATCCTGAGCACTGGGCCAGATGAGGGCAGAAGCTTTCATGGCAGTGTTATGTGAGAAATGATGAGCTCTGCAGAGTGCTGCACTTTCCCATCAGCATCATTTCAAACTCATGATGATTCAGCTTAGTCAGGGCTCTCTGTATTTGGGAAGGGTATAATGCCAGAAACAGTGGTGCTGCTAAACAAAATAAACCTAATAAAACACAGGCATTGTCTGAAAAGATCAGACTTCAGGTCCATCTATTCCAGACTCCTCTCTCTCACATTGGTGAGACTGTTAAAAGACAGTGGTGGAAAATAACAGCACACAGATGTGGACTGAGCTACTATATTCCTTCCCTGCCACTGTATTAGGTCTCCTTTTGGCCCATAATAAATGCTGGCTTGAGCTCTAAAGTATGAACTTTAATATCCCTTCCAAAATATTTTCCAGTCAGTCTAATTCTGTCTGTTGTTAGCATTTCTTTATAGAAGTCTACTCCTCTGCTGAAGTCTAATTTGGATTCTTCATAGTGATAAAAAAAAATTTTAAAATCCCCGTGACTATCTTTAATATTTTTGCAACTTTTAGGCAAAATTTCATTGGTGCCCTTGACATAGGAGCAATAGCTAATATTCACGAAAAGCATTCTTCTGCTCCACCAAATAACTTTTGAATCAAAATTATGGACTGCAGATAACACAAAAATGTAGCAATGAAGCAGAGGGAACACAAGTCTTGCTGACTCCATAATGCAGAAAGGCTTCTAGGTCACATTCTGTTTCTACTCTCAAGTCATATCTTACTTTTTTGTTCTTTCTCTTTTTCCAACACCCTAAGTGTTTTAGGGTTCTATGGGGCCTTCTGGCTTCCTCTTTGTGGAAACTATATTGTGAAAAGTACAGAATACTTTGGGAAGTACAGAACACTTAAGATAAGCATGATTTCCCTCCCTCCCTCCCTCCCTCCCTCCCTCCCTCCCTCCCTCCCTCCCTCCCTCCCTCCCTCCCTCCCTCCCTCCCCTCCTTCCCTCCCTCCCTCCCTCCCTCCCCTCCTTCCCTCCCCTCCCTCCCTCCCTCCCCTCCTTCCCTCCCCCCCTCCCTCCCTCCCTCCCCTCCTTCCCTCCCCCCCCTCCCTCCCTCCCCTCCTTCCCTCCCTCCCTCCCTCCCTCCCCTCCTTCCCTCCCCTCCCTCCCTCCCTCCCTCCCTTCTCTCCCTCCCTCCCTCCCTCCCTCCCTCCCTCCCTCCCTCCCTCCCTCCCCTTCCTCCCTCCCTCCCTCCCTCCCTCCCTCCCTCCCTCCCTCCCTCCCTCCCTCCCTCCCTCCCTCCCTCCCTCCCCTCCTTCCCTCCCTCCCTTCCTTCCCTTCCCTTCCTTCCTTCCTTCCTTCCTTCCTTCCTTCCTTCCTTCCTTCCTTCCTTCCTTCCTTCCTTCCTTCCTTCCTTCCTTCCTTCCTTCCTTCCTTCCTTCCTTCCTTCCTTCCTTCCTTCCTTCCTTCCTTCCTTCCTTCCTTCCTTCCTTCCTTCCTTCCTTCCTTCCTTCCTTCCTTCCTTCCTTCCTTCCTTCCTTCCTTCCTTCCTTCCTTCCTTCCTTCCTTCCTTCCTTCCTTCCTTCCTTCCTTCCTTCCTTCCTTCCTTCCTTCCTTCCTTCCTTCCTTCCTTCCTTCCTTCCTTCCTTCCTTCCTTCCTTCCTTCCTTCCTTCCTTCCTTCCTTCCTTCCTTCCTTCCTTCCTTCCTTCCTTCCTTCCTTCCTTCCCTTCCTTCCTTCCTTCCTTCCTTCCTTCCTTCCCTTCCTTCCCTGACTTTCCAACCACACAAGTTCACAAAATCTATCTCTATCCCTACAGAACTTTCATTCCCTCTGCTACTAAACTCCCATATGGATTTCTAGGTGGCAGGTTCTGACCAGGATTGCATACAAATGAGTTGTGGAAAATGCCATCAAGTTAGGTAAAGAACAAAAGTGAACTGACTTCAAAGAGAATGAGGCAAGTGTAATCTACAGTTAGAATACACCAGGGGTTTAACAGATTCCATGTTAAAAATAAAGATAAAATAATTTAAAAATGAAAAAGAAACAATCAACAAAACAAGCAGTAATCAGGCCCTCCCTTCTTTCTTCCTGAGATACATAGAAATTACATTTAGAAAACATCAAGATTAAAAAAGTAGGTCTTTGATACACATTTGGGTTGCCATCAGAGAGTGCAAACTGCAATTTGTTTTTCCTGGTATTCCACCGCAGTTCCCTGTAACTCCTACCTTACCATATCTGGACCAACTGACAGATGTAGAGAGGGAGAGTCTCAGCTGGCAAATCTGAATTGGCTGTCTACAAAGGAAATCTGGATAGCTTCCTAGAGATGAGACACCAGGCCATGCTTCCTCTTGCTGTCCTCTCCTCTGCCCTAATCCTTTCCACTTTCTAGTCTGTCACTGGTGTCTGTATGTATAGCAAAGACACAGTCAACTTGCAAAGTGTCTATCATGTTCTCATGATTGTTCTCCTTGTTTGCCTTTCTTCCTTTCTTTTGGGGGGTGCAGAGGAGTTTCCAAATAGAGGCGAGGTTAACAAGGATTTTAAAAATTCTGGGTTTTCCCCCCTTTTGCTCATCAGCCTAATGGATTACAATAAATAAGATATTAAAATATTAAAATATTAAAATTTAATATTTAAAATATTAAAATATCTGCTCTCCTTTATGAGATGTTATATGTTAAAATGCCATCACACTTCAACTAGATCTGTCCACTTTTGAGTTTTTTTGTAGTTTATACAGTTTCCTCCCTTTTGAAGGCAAAATTGCTTTGCAGACTGGGATTCAGAGCCAGGCATTATTTGAGGGCAGAGGGGTGTGTGTTTGCTTGCTGTCATTAGGTGGCCATAAACAGCAAGTTCTAGGCCCATGTCAGACAACAGAAAAGCTCCTGCTTTTCTGAAAGTTCCAGGATGGAAGTGAGAGGTGGTGGAGGAAACAAAGAGTTAGAAAGACAACTTACACACTAACTACGGAAAAGTGTGTTTCTAGTGTGTGCCTTACCTCTGAAAAAGGCAACCATCCAGCAAGTTTCAACTTGAGTGCCTGAGCTATATCATAATCACTTCATCTTATTTTACTTTTAGGCACTCTCCTGTGTGCAGAGTATGAAGCCAAATTACTAATGTGTTAGTCACAGCTTTTACAAGGTCATTTAGGGGAACTTCTTTTCTCTCTCCCTCACTCTTTATTCCCCCTAGAAAACCCATTAAAATACTTGATTGTCCCTGATTTGTCAGGTGCAAAAGAAAGGAGCTGCATTGCTCCTGGAGATGAAAGTCACTCAGTTGTTTGATGTGGGGCTCTGGAAGGGGTACCCCACTGTCTGCATGAGGTGCAAACACAGAACACTTTTCCCAAGACAGGCTTAATATCTATTTTGTGCCCTGCGTGCAACAAATGACAGCTTTTTAGACTTCCACTTATAGTGCAGTGATGTAAGAGAGCATATGTACACTGCACAAATCCTCTCATGTAAGTATGTGACTCTCTTTGTCCATAGACTGCCTTTTTCAGCTATCCCAGATCAGTCTGCTAGACCTGGCTTTGGGATACTTGTTAAAGAGGACAGAGTAAGCAGGGAGAAAAGATTAAAGGAAGAATAAAATCTGTGTGAAACAGTGGACCTGACTAAAAAAGCAGATGATCTAAGGGAAGGAAGAGCTTCTCTTTAAACAAGAGACTCCACATGCAATGCAAATGATCCCATATGCAGCTGCCGCTGGCAGGCAGCCACCCGCCTACAGAAGAATAAAGTCAAAGCAACAATTCCCCTGAACCCTGAAGCTCAGTGAGTTCAAACAAGAGAAAAAGTGACATGATTTTTTCCAGTGTACTCTTTCCATCTCTTCACTCTATTGATGACCTCATCATCAGCTACAGCTGTCAACTTGGGGCTTGGCTTCTTTCTGTCCAATAAAGAACATCTGGTACTATCTGTGTATGTATACCTAGTATAGAAAACAGGTGGAGTATGCTACCTCAAATATATGTAATAAAGTTCTTAAAAACGAACCTCAGATTTTGTTCACATCAGCAGGCACAAGCAAATCCATTAACTTAGAGGGAACTGCATACAGAGTGGGACATCAAAACAGGTATTGCATGAACTATTGGCTCATTAGGCAAATACTACTGATTACTAGTTGTGACTGTTTCAGCTTTAATTACCTGAATCATCCCTACACATAGGAATGAGCTGGGACTATAGTATCTGTGGTGCTGGGAACATGGTAGTCTTTAGGGAGACTTTGCTCCCTACATACAAATCTATACTCCCATGCCTCATGTTAGTCTTTATGGCTCCCCAACAAATCTCTTCAATGAATTAAGACATCATTGGATTTCCACTTAGTTCCATGTGTGTGCCAAATTATGAAAGCTGGCAGCTGCTGTCTGTTTGTCTGCTTTCAGTTCACTGAGTAGCACCTTAAAGTGTCCATAGAGGCTTAAATCTTGCTGCCATGTACTTTGCCAATGTATGGGAATTGTGATTTCTTCCCAGAAATATTACAATGAAAGGCCTTTATTCAACTAATCATCTGAGGAGGAGGCCACTTGAGTGAGGATTAAGACCACAGTTTAAAGTCAATGGCAAACTTCAGTGCTTTACTGAATCAAAGTTTTCTGGGAAACAAGGAGAAGGAACAAGAGAGGAAAATTGAGAGGTCAAGCTGCTCATGTGTTGTTTCTTCCTAACATGGAGCTAGAAAGCACAATTCATGATAACTAGCTGTTTTTATTTTTTGTTTGTTTTTTTTTTTTTTACCAGTGTATGAAGATAGATTTAGCGGCAGGATTTGAAGAACAGAGTTGTGGAGATGTGGACAATTGTGGAAAAAAGCTCTTCATGGCAGTAGCTGACAAGCTCACAGCTGAGACTGCTGCAAAGTGGAAGAGGAGAAATTTAGTCCTGAAAATAGAGAAACTGATAAAAAAGGCACATGTCGAGCTGCAGAAGAAGCTTAGGAATGAAAACCACTCCTGGTTTTGTGTCTCCATCTGTTTTGAGAAATACACGACCATCTTCCAGAGAATTTCGGCCTTTGGGAGACCTTTTGCAAGTGAGCTTTAAACACTACCACATCAGTTAGTGTATTTAGCTGTGAATGTCGGTCTGTTTTCCTGCTCTTGTCTTATCAAAGGTCTGATCTTCATGCATTTCTGATGAATGAAGAATTAGCACACACAATAGATCAGATTAACACTTGTGCAAAGTGAAGGGAGGATACCTGGTTGCTTTGTAGCTCTTTAATCTCAAAAATCTGTCAATTTACGTGGAGAAAGGGGTCTTCAATTTATGAGGATGAGAATCGTTTGAAATGGTGAAAGCTGGATGGCTGAAAATGGTCACATCAAGTTTTGCTTGTGAAAGAATGTCTTCTCTACCATTTTTCCTCCATCGTGAATCATCCATTGTACCACTGAAAAAAAGCAGAAACAGGAATAGATAGAGCCACAACCCCATAATCTCTGACAGCCATCCCTCCTTACAAAGAATGAAACTGAAATGTGAGAATGGATCACTTCAGAGCTTCTGGGTTGCATTTTTGCTGAAAGCTCTGCATTTGGCCATCGACAGATTTCAGTGGGTATAGTTGAAGGGCTTTCTATTGTCTATGAGACTGTTTCATTGCTCTCCACAAATATATCCAGTTTATTGAGTTTGGAGGGTGAAGAGAATTCATGAATGCAGCTGAAGACAGAACCTGGCCTAAAGGCCAAATATTTGAGTCTGGAATCAATTCCTTTTAATCTCACCCCTTTTTAGATATTAAAACTACAAGAACAAAAGTAGGTGCCTCATATAAAGAAAAATTCAATGCTGAGAGAATCATATCAGTTTGTGAACTATTTATAAATTATGTATCTGGCTTTAAATTTTGTAAGATGTTTGTCTAGATGAAAAATAGCTATGGTATCAAGCTCCATTTGAATTTGGCAGAAGAGAACTCACCCTACAAGTGTAAAAATTAGAGGAAACTCTGTGGAAAATGTTTCTATTTTATCTTAGATTTCTAGGATTTTCTGGACATACCAGGGGCAGGGATAGGGTCATATTTACTACTCAAGCTAATAAGCAGTATGTTAAGTATTCCTTCTGTGCCATAGCTGCAACACTTGACCAGTCACTTTTTCAGCAGTTTAAGAACTACTTAGCTTTGAAGTTGTTCAGTACATATATATATGTTCTTGCTATTTTATGTAAATGCTGCCAGACTAAAGTAAATCTAAATAAGGTGCCTGTATATGTTTTCAGTGTCACAAATTGATACACAAAGACACATAATCACTGACTGTTATCTGCTTTTTAGATACACATTCAAGTTCTGTGCTTTTACTATTATGTATATGGTACACCTTGAGAAAGTGCAGTGATACAGTGAAATTTAGACTAATGACACTTATCATTTGCTCTCACAGCTGTGCCAAAAACTCTTATAGCTTTATCAAAGAGGAAATTTTAATTTAAATTTTAATTTTTCAATTAAATCTAGGGTCAAGAGCTCAGTTTGAGTCTTTTTCAGGTGAAAATGAGTAGCTTCCACTAGAAAAGTGTGCCTATCTTAGAGATTTGTATTTAAAACCAGCAGACATATTAATACATTTATCAAGAGTGACAGGAATTGCTTTTGTACAAAATTTCATGCTTGCATACAGTGCCACATCTGAAATGTCATTCTGTCAAGTGTCATTCTGTCTGTGCTTTTCTACTCATAGCATTGCCACAAAGAACTTGCTTACCAGTGTGTCGGTACCATGCCAGTTATGATAAGTTTGATATTGGAATCATACACCATAGGGGGTGTGTTTTCTAAGAGGAACAGGTGAGGTTCAAAGATAATTTGTGGATGTCTCTCTCATCACAGAGACAGCTGTGAGTATGCTGTGATCTGTGGTGAGAAGGAAAATGTGAAACACAGATTTTAAATTTTTTTTTTCCTCAGGTGGGCTGGGACATAGGGATTGTTTTATTTGCTACGAATGAACTGAAAGTTCAGATGTGAACAACAGTGTTTCTTCGTTAATAATTTTTTTACAAGAATCTCTGGAAAAATTTGCTATATGTTTTCCCGGCCTCATAGCAAAAATACAGTGTTAACCAACTCCATGGAAAATGTTGCCCAGTGCCATCCCTGCCAACAGGAATGCATTCTGCAAGGAGGAGCTAGAAGTTTGTCTAGGTAACTGCATATTATCTGGTACTCAGATACCATAATCTAGTTTCAAGGCTTTTGAACTTCCATAATCCTTTAAGAAGAAAGGGAACTATGCATTGAAATGTGAAAATAATTTTAATGGTGTTGATTTGGTTCACAAGAATGAAATACTAGTCTATTCACAAGGTGTGTCATGCCTCAGTGCTGTGTTGGTATAGACAATATCTTGACACAATGGTTGTATAAATACTATTTTCTGATGTGAATTTATGAGCCAAGGGCTGACTTGTACACAGGATTGTGCTATAGACTTCCTTGAAATTTATTTTTGGCACAAACTGAGAGTCTGGAAGGTAATGTAATGGAGTCTAAGCTCATGCAGATTCCCTAAATCACAGGACAGCAAAAAGGGTTTTCTTTCTGAAAAAGTCTTTCAAGTTCCTGCCTGGATAATATTTTTGCCACGTTTATTTGCTTTTATTTATCCTTCTGTTTATATAAGAAACATAAACTCAGGGTTTTTTCATTCTTTCACAAGCTTATTTGTTGTTGTGTGGTTCCAGTTAATTGCTTTTTTTTTTCCTTCAGTGAAGATGCTTACCAGATTGGGGAGATAGAAAATGGTAACACACTGCATTTAGACTATGTTTACCCTCTGGACCAGCAACATCAAGTACGTACACTACTGGAAAAACAGTCTTCTGGAGAAATAATAGCACTTTCCAGCCCTTCTCTCTCTAACTACATGACCCAGTCATAACAACTGTATGACTTACAAGACATCCAAGCTCTAATATTATACATATTTACGCTTGGTAGCCAAGTTATAAAAACAAGTGTGAGGGAAACTACATGGTGAGCAAAGCTCTTTCTCCTCCTCTGTGTGTGACCTCTGAATGGTATCAGGATGATGCAAGTTGTTGGTCAGTGTCATGTACCAAAAGAGAAAGAAAGTATTTCCCATTTTCTGAACTAAAAGGCTACTATCTTGCACTGTGGCACTCCGTGATTCAAGAGTCCTCCTCATTTTCTCCTGCATGTTATCATGCTCATGTGCCAGGGTGAAAGTGACACTAAGAGAGTCTGGGTCTGATTCTGATCTCCTTTAGCATAAAGAATAATAATAATACATTAAAAAAAGACAGTGAAGATGAAGCAGCCACAGTGATGACTAGTGACATATAAGTTAATTTCATTCCCTGCATGAGATCTGCTGCTGGATAGTCTGTGGCTGGGCACAGCTGTGAGCCATCAGAGGATCTCACGGGAAGTTGTGTGGCTGTGAAATGAATTAACCTGTATCACTGCTGCACAGTGGGGCCTGTGATTAAGCTGTAATTCGTCCCAGATAGTTTCATAGTTCTCTTTTTGCAACCATCACTAATTCTAAACCATAGCTCCTCTGACCTTAACCCTCTCTAGACCCACAGACACTCCACTGGGTAGGACTGCTTATTTTGACAGTATTTTTTAAAAACTGACATTTTCTCCTTTTTCTGGTCAATCAATTCTTCTTGGGGCACAAATTTAGGAGAAAACTGAGCACATGACTTGCACTGGAAACAGAAGAGGAGTTTTTAGGAGTATGTCGTTTGCATCAAAAGCTGAATTCTGTAGAAGCTTAACTTGGGAAAATAAAAGAGGTTTTAGCTTTGGGCTCCAAAGAGACTATGTACTATTCAAACTCTTTAGGACTCTGGTCAAGCTCATTGTTAACTATCCGAAGGAAGTACCATGCTATGCTAAATGTAAAGCCTTTAAGAGCTTTCCTTTTGATGAGATCTGTCAAAATGGGTAGCACAAAAAAAATCCAGAAGATTCATAATGTCAAACGAATTTCATGGTAGAGATAGATCTAACATTGCTTATTAAGGCTTCCCCATAAGCCAACACTAATGAAAAGCGCTGAGTTCTCATGGGAGGGCACTGACTTTTGTGTTTTTATCTTTTTTTATTTTTTTTCATTGAAAGTGCTATTTTTTGGCCTAGGATTTTTTCCCCCCTGGAAAGCTCTGACTCATTAGCCTTGTTGCCAAGATCCAGAAGTCTGAAACTGTTGATGTACTTCAATACAATAGAGACATCTTTGTTGCTGGTGTGGGGATTTTGGCCTTCACAGAATAACCAGGAGAGAACAAAGTTTGAAAACAAATGCCAGTCCCAAATAACAATGTATTTTAAAGAAAGAAGTTAACCTTAAAGTTCAGAATAAGTGGGCTATGCACTGCAAAATCTCCAAGTGTAAGAACTTCTAGGATAAAATACTCCAGTCTTCCTGTCTCATCATACCACCCAAGCGTTCTTGAATTCTTAAAGGCTGATTATTTGGGAAAATTTTCCTAGTCCATACATTTTGTTTTCTCCTCTCTTGAGTCCTCCTTCTAATTTATTTAGGTAACTAAAGGTTATCAAATTTCAGATAAAGGCAAAAGAAATGAACCTGATGTGCCAGGTGGAGGTCCTGGTCTTCTGAAACTATACACACGGTGTAATTACTGATAATGCAGAAAAGGTGACTGAACAGAACTTTCTTCTTACTAGTGATTACGTTTTTTTAATTTTGTCCAGCAAATCCATATTAAATTGTACATTACAATATTACTTCTGTGCTAAGCTGCCCAAGATCCCGTATGTAATCAAAATTACTGCAGATTCCAGTGACGATTTTGCATTTTCTCCTAAAAATGCGGTGGCAAAGACAGACCTCTATTTGCTGCTTTTCATGAAAGAATAGATCTCTGAGACTCTTTCTACTTCTCTGTCTGTGCAGTAGAAATTTTTCTGAACAAACCCAAAGGTTTGTTTCATGTTTGCACCATTCAGATGAAAGGGATAAGGTGTGTAAGGAAGGAAGTCTGCCACGCTGACAGTATTGGTGTGCCAAGCCTACATTCAGCTGGCTAGCTTGACAAATGGCATGTGCTAGGACACATCTGTTCTGAGCAGATCTCTGGCATGCATAAACACACTTACATCCCTGCTAACACCAGGGAAGCTCCCTTTTTTCTTCCTGAGATGTTCATTAGGGCCTGATTTTGATCAGCATCTAGGAAATCACTGAGTAGCTGCATGCATTTGAACAGGTAATGATTTATGGTCCTTTTGTCTGCTAGTAAAGTAGGCATATGAAGGACCCCTAATGCAAATGTTAGAGTTCTCTACAGCAGGCCTGAAGGCAGCAATATGTTTTCTGAAGTGGTAGATTATCAGTACTTCCACAGCCTGGGTCACTGCAAATGACACCTCCATTCAGACACTTAATGCTAACAAGCTGCTGTTTTTTACCGCAATAATCCAGACTACAGAATTAAATGCAGACTCAGAGACAGGTTGTTTCTCACATAATTCTCAAAATAGAAGAATAGTTGCCTCGGTAAGGTAGGCATATCCATTTTTCAGTGGCGTAAAGCCTCAGATCTATATGCTCTTGAAACATTCTGATTTTCCTTTGAAGTATCACTTTACAAATCAGTTTTGTTCACACACAGTGAAAAACATGGTTTACTGGTCTACTTGTAATGACAGGGATTTTTTCAATGCTGTGAGTCTTTAGGACTGTGGACCATTTAACTAATCCTCAGGAAGAAAGACAATCCTGTCCATGGCAAGCAACACAGGTATGTTTACACTGGCAAATCTGTAAGACTAAGTACTAGAAAGCTTCACTGGAACTACAGCTTGTGACTGTCTCTTTAAACTCTTTCGGGCTGCTGGGAGCTGAATAGGCATAAGTGATGCTGAGAGACTTTCAATCAGCTCACTGGAAAGAAAATGTGGTGAACTGTGATGTCTCCCAAGCAACTAGATAATTATGCTGTTCAAAGCAATGTGAAGCCTTGCCCAGCTTCTCTACAGATCCCAAGAACACAGGAATAGACAAATGAGGAAAGAGAAGAATTTATGCTGTACAAGCAATAATTTGTTCAGCTAAACAGAGAAGTTTCTGCACCAAAAATATTACTCATGTCTCCCCAAGATGTCCTCTGTAATTTGCTGAAATTTTTGCCTGAATATTTACAATAAGAAGTCTTTTCAGTAATATGAACACTTACGTGGATTATTTTAAAGTAGTTGACGTATTTTCAAGCTTTCTGTCAAGTGGGAAAATTCATCAGGATACAAAATCTTTGGCTATTTTAGAGTATAAATGAAACATTCAGACAGTGGGCAGGAGAGAAAACATTCTCATGCCTTTCTGGTAATAAGAAGCACAAATTCATAGACATCTCAGTGCAATGAAGAGACTATAAGGAAAACAGAGAGGGCTGTGGTACTCAGGAAACGCAGGGCATAGATGAGAGATCAGAGAAGTTTACAGAAATCCAGTCCATGAAAACACCTGATAATGATGATGGAAAGAGCTGAAAAATTTAGTTACTTTTATAAAAGTTGCTAAAAGTAAACAGGGTTACCTATATTTTGTTACAACCCTCTGTGGGGTTTTAATATGTCAGTGGTCACTGGGTAAGACCTTTTAAGTAATTTTTCTGCAGGGTGCTATGAGTTGTTCCAGAACCTGTTTTCAGAAGGCACTGGACCTATATTCTCTGGCCCCTTTACACCTGTGAAAATAGAATGAGGATGATTACGTAGTCTCAGCTTTATCAAGCAGTGTCAGTTGGACCTGTTCCCTTTCTTCCAACTGCCTTTCAGCCTCAAATGGAAGAATTAACTTCTCTGATGTCTTGGTTTGGACCTGGGTAAAACCAGATTTCTTCTTATAACTTAGCTTTCAGATGAGTTCTCTTTTAAGTTGCTGAAATTAACAGAAGGTTTCTCAGTCAGTGCTTCTAGGAGGGATAATGCTCGATGTTTATAGTTGTGGGTTGAGAATGCTATGCAGAACCAGGGCCACTGCTCATTTCTGAGGAACATCTTATTGTCCAGAAAGAGAAAAGGAGTAAAGGGGTCTCACCTGCAACCCTCCTTTAGGGAGGAGGGGAGAAGAGAGGTGACCAAAATTGACCAGAGTATTCCATCCCATATGTGTCACTCTCAGTATAAATTTGAGGGATCACAAGAGTGATCTCTCACCCATGAGTGATCCTTCACCCATGGCCAGAGTCTTGGGAGGATTCCATCCATTTGTCTGCCTGTGGTCCTGATCCATGCCAGCCTGAATCTGTGTGTTCCTGCCTCCAGCTCCTGACTCCTGGAGTCCAGCCTGGACTTTCCCAGGGCTGCCCTGAAGCCTCAGTGGGGGTGTGAGAGTTACTGGGGGAAAGGGGAGAGGAATGTAGGGTTTTATGTGTTAATTTGTATGTATTTAATAATTCTTCCTTTTTTTAATTACTCTTCCTTTAAAGCTGTGCATTTTAGTTTCCAGACCTTATCTCTCTCCCTTATTCTCTCTCCTTTCTCTGTCAGAGAAGAGAGGGGGATTAATAGAGAGTATCTGTCATTTTATAAATTGCCAGCCCAGCTTTAGACCGTGACAACTGAAGAACAAATTTTCTCTTCAAGACATTTTTTAGGTACTTATGCTTGGATTTCTGTGAGAACTAAAATCTGACTTCCTTAATTGCCTGGGGTCTTTATGTGAAGGCAGAAAGACCAGGTGACAGTGATTTTCCTCAGACGTTTTTACTGTTTCTAAGTGACGTAAAGGAAGAATTAAGTTAGTAGAAAAAGAAGTGAAGGCAATGAAAATGGGAGGGAGAAATATTTGGTTAAATTTGTCATGAATTTGCCAGAGAATATAGGATTTGAGAATTCTGTGCTCCATGCTTTTGACTGATAATTTATTTTACAGATAATATATATAATTAATTTATATATAAATAAATTTATCTTTCCTGTCATGAATACACGTAACAACTGAATACTGTTACATAAGAAGAAAAAAGCAGTAAAAGCTACATCTGTCAGTCCCTTTTCTAGAAAGCAGTTCCACTATAATGTTAAATATCTCATTTAGGAACTCTGAATAACTTCATCTTTTATGATTTGTCGGTGTCAGACATGTCTTTCAGTGTCTTACAGACTCATGCCATATTATAGCAGGTGTCAGCAGTGAGGGGGAGAATCTTTTTGCTTACTGATAACATACTAATTATTTCTTATTTTCCGGAATTGTTATCTTTTGTGTTTCCTCCTGTAAATATAGCTTTTTCAGCCTAGATTTTTTCTACTGTGTTTTTTTCAGGACTGAACAATCATTGTACTAGCTAAGTGTAGCTAGATTCCCTTGGGGGTGCTGCTGAAAAACAATAGAAATGTAAAGGAACATTCAGATAATGAGACTAATAGGAACTAATAAACAGTGAAGATAATAGCATATTTTGTGCTTTTGTTCCTTTTTTTTTTTTTTTTTTTTTTTTTTTTTGACAACCACGTCAATCTGAGTCTCCTTTATGTTTGTATGAAATAAACTGCCAAAAAGTATTTTTAGTGTAACTTGTACACCTATTTTTAACATGTCCATGTGTTTTCATATAGCAGCAGAGATTTTTTCAAACTACAAATTAAAAATGTTTCGGTATTTCTTTCCTCTCTTTTCACCAACAATAAAAATCTTATTGAAAAGCTTCCTGAAATATGTAGCTATGTCTTCAGCCTAGTTAAAGTTTCATTTTCAATATGAAAATGTTCAATAGCATTCTTTAGAAGTGGAAATTTTTCTATGCTCTGCAAGTGGAAATCTGTTCTATGATTTTAGATAATTTCTTAATTCCAGATTCCTTATTTTCTAGATTCTGCATGCAGTTGGCATATTTGCTGAACGTCCTAACAGTCAATGAGAATTCCATAGCTCTAGAGAGGGATCAGATGTATTTGCAAGATGTGTTAGGCTAGGAAGAACAGCGGTGAATGTTGTTTTGATCCATGGTCATTTAAACCTGCTGAGCTCTAGTTTTTATAACAAATACCCTTCCTTAACTGAAAATTTCCAAAGTCTGTTTTGTTGGGTTTTTTTATTTTTCCCTCTCTTTGAATATAGTGTAGTTAGCTGGTGCATGAAAAGTCTGTTCTTCATATCCTGGAAGTCCAACAGAAATAGTACTCTGTGACCCTTCTCTAATTGTTCTGTGTCTCTTCTTTTACAGACAGATTTTAGAAACTGGATTATTATCATTTTGTGTGTGTGCTGGAAAGTTACCAGATCAAATTGCGCAGGTGCAGTGTGCTTGCATCACTAGTCCCCCAATGTCTATGTACCTGATCTGAAGGTGGAATCAGAAAACTAAATCACCATATTTCCTTTACTGTGTCCAAATATATCAGCCCTTGCTGGGTCAGTGGATGTAAAGTCCATTACAGAGAACAGTCCTGTCATGATTTCACCCTGCTGGCAGCTGGGCCTCATCAGATCTGTTCAGCCATCTCCCAGAAAGTAAAAAAACCCAACAAACCAAATGAAATTATTTCTGGTGCAAATGCTAAAGTAGATTTATTCCTTGTATGCACCGTAAGTTTCACTGGGGTTTGGTGAAATACATCAGTTGGGAATTTCAGAGCAGGCATTCTCACAACATGAAACCATTTATTACACATGAGGAATAAATGGCATTGCGTTTCTCACAAACATCCACTAAAGCAACAATAATTTGTTATTCAGGCAGATGTACTGGATCTTACTAGACTCAGCTAACTTAGCTCTCCATTAGTGTCCTGCCTGTTATTATTATGAATTAGTGTTTACAGCAAATGTGTGATTTTTTGTTTTTATAGGTGTGTGTACATATGTGCGTGTCTGCTAGAGAGGTCCGTAGAAATATTCCATTACTAAAATGGGAAATGTTAATAGTCTGATTTGAATTACTCTGAACAGCCTGTACTGTGTCAGCAAAACTCATGCATGTTAGGGATTTCAATTGATTTTCCTCACAGCACTGTGAGGGAAACTACCATATCCTTTCTGGGAAACCATCACGACTGGGTGCCTGTTGGGAGTGCATCTCTCTCCATAGACTGGTTGACACATAAAAGAAAGTAGAGGTCTTCCTGCAAATGCTGGCTTATGGTTTCATTGGAATCATGGAGATGTGGTGGGACAGTCCACGAGACAGGAGCACTGCAATGGGTAAACACAGGCTTTTGAGAGGAAAAAGCCAAGAAGCTGAGGAGTAGGAGTTTATGTGAAGTCTTTGGATGGAGCTCTGCCTTGCCATGGTGCTGAGCCATCTGAGAACTTGTGGGTCAGAATTACTGAGCACAGATATATATGAGCTACATTACAGTGGGTGTCTGGAAGAACAAGTGTAAGATAAGGTCTTCTCCAACACCTGCAAGAAGCCTCATATTCACTTCAGCCACCATAGTAAGTGCTGGAAGGACAACCCAATCAACCACAAGCAATTCAGGACCTCTCTGGAATGGGTTGGTCATTAGGAGTGATGAAGGGCAATTGTTTTCTGGTCATTAGGAGTGATGAAGGGAAATTGTTTTCTGGGCAGCTGACCTTTTCCCTTTGTGCCCATCCACTTCAACAACACACTGCTTATCATTGCAATTCTGCCTTGTGTACTGGCTCCTGCTAGGGACATCAGTGTGAAAGTACTGGATTTTACATGAGAACACATCCTTTGCCATGATGACTAAGTGCCACAGTTACAATATACACAAAATAATTTCCTGACAGTCTTTCCTTTGTGGATACTCATATTTTCTTCCTTTCTCTTTTACTCAGAGCGGATGGTAAGTAGTTTGTCCCATCACTTAAGGGACTATTTTATGAAATTTGGAGTAATTGATAGCTGGAGTTTTCAAATGCCTTGCTGAGATGATGACTGGTGTCATCTCAGGTCTGTCAGGAGAGGAGTGAGATCTCATTTCTATTCTTCCAGAAGGGAGGCAGAAAAGAGAAGTAGTTGTGCAATGAGCCACTGCAACTTCTGTTCATCAGACTTCATTATGCTTTGTCTGTAGTAACACAGATTCAAAAATGCTTTAGTCAAAATCTGAGAAGCATCCCTTTTCAATTCAAATGCATTTCTTGTAACCATCTGTATATTTTCCAATTACCTGTGCACTCAAATTCACCTCTTTTTTAATTTCTATGTAGTAGCTGGCACAGATGTTACTAGAAAGCTTCTTCTGAACTTGGTAACAGCTCACAAGATTCTCCAACTTCATGATGGCATCTTCATGGAAAGAACATTTTTGTCTGACATTGTATAAACAAAACTACAACTGATTATTCTAGCTTCCCTTTTAATATTCTGCTGTGTAATATATGAAACAGACATAATACACGCAGAAATATTGTTTATTTTTTGTTAACAAACACTCCAGATTTCCAGATTTTGTATATGCTGTTCCCGAGTCATTCTCTACTGCTTCACTGAGCTTAAAGGTTGGGTGTGTATCTTGGAAGCTGAACAACATGGCAGGTTTGCAAAGTAGAGATTCTCCCCTGTGCCTCATTAAAATGAGGATGCTGAATTTAAATGCTCAGTGAAGACATTGCCTCTATTTTTTTGTATGCTTCATATAATTCTTGTTGGGCCCTGTGACTGGAAGTGGAAACTCCAGCTGAGGGTCTCCAACCTGCCAACACAGATTGCTACTTCTGGTACCCTCCTGCTATATTATCTACACTGCTCTTGGAGGAAGAATACCACCTATCATGATTAAAAAGAAAAATAAAAATCTTGTCAAAACTGAAATTTGGGAAGGTTTTTAGGTAGGCAAGTAAATGCTGTGAGAGGAAAGATGTGCAGATGAACAAGATTTCATGCTATGCTGTTGCACTTGGTTAGTTTTGTGACATTCATGGCATGGAAAGTTCTGTTCTGCTGCTCCCTGCTTGAACAGATTGCCCTATTTGTCATTTTTTTACACCTCATTTTTCAGTTATTTCTGTTCCACATAGTGAAAGACATAAAAATATTACTGTAAGTTTCAGTCCCCTGGAGAAATGAATGTATTAATTCTATGAAGAGAAGGAGCTTTGGCAGTGCCTCTGTTGTGTTCAGCATTTGATGAAAGGTGACTTTAGAAGACAAACAAAACCATCCCTTATCCTCTCTGTTTGGGTTCTGTTCTGTGGTGAGGTAGACTGACATAGTTGGCTGTACTAAAACATCGTAGGTATTTGGAAAAGGCCCACAGAAGGTTTGTGTTATTTCAGCATATTTTGTAGAAAGGTGGATTCAGGTCACTTATGCCATAAGTCAGCACCACATGCAAAGCTTTGAGAAGCTGCTGGCTAGCTGTTTGGATGGCTTTGCCCGTGAGCCTCAGCTATTGAGAGGGAGTTCATCATCTCCTTCATCTCCCTTCAGCACAGGCAAAACTAGTAATAACGGGAAAGGAGTACAGTAATAAAGAGGATTTATTTCCTCTGCACTTTCCACGTCCTTGCATTTCACTTGATAGATAATGGTGTGGGGCTGGCTGTGTTTTCCAAGTCTGTGTTCAGGAATTATTTTAAACTCAATACTCTTTTTGATTAGTTTTGGGCGATGTATAGTATACTGGAGACAATACTAAAATTAATTTATTTAATATTTCTTAAATTAAGGTTTTGACACATCTCTAGCTCAGAGAAAAAGCATTTAGGAGTCTCCAGAATAGTCTTCCAGTCTCCTGAGCATCGGAGCATTTTGAAATGAAAGCCTTCTTGTCTCCCTTGGCTGCAGTTCTGCATGAGATCCTGCAAGCCATCCCCTGAGATGCTCAGCATGGTCCCAGGAGTGGAGCTAGGCATACATGAGACTCCACCTCAAGGACAGCCAGCCTCCTGTGAGCAAAAGACTGAAACAGCAGCAGGCAAAATTGCCTCTTCTGCGCCCGGATTTTTATTTGTCTGAAGTCTGAAATGAACAAGCTGAATTCAAGCTGAGCCCCTGGACTGGTAGCCTGCAGCCTGTTGCACGAAGGCTGTTGCAGAACAAAGCACCTGGTCACTGCCTGCTCCTGTTCATGTGGATAGATGGCCAGGCAGGGAAGCTGTCACTCTCCAGCAGCCTGAAGGGCTTGGTGGACATAGTGGTGCCTGGTGTGGCACTTCCTAACCCCTGCATGTCTCGGCCTCCTCTGAGGCAACTGAGCACAGGGAGTCTGTGTGTTTTGCTGGGCTCCCAGCCCATGCCCAGGAGGTATGGGCAGCAGGGAGCAGTGCACAGAAACAGGGAATAATGTTTTCTGTCACTGGCTTGGGGGAGAGTATCAGTGGTTTCAGAAACAGAAAATTTTCCATTCACTGAAATGCTACACTTGCATTATAGCTTGGTTTTGCTTCATTTATTTACTTTGGAACATTTTTCAGCTGGGACAGTTAATGAATATGAAAGAGATTGTATCTGTGTTGATTCAACTGGTCTCTTTTATAAAGTGCTCAAGTCAGCTCTAGTAGCTGAAAATGCAGCTGTTTCTTTTCAAATGTGAATGGTATTGTAGCTGATAAGTCAAATTAAGCCTAAACAAGCAACCTTAGACTACATCTCAGCTTGTTTAAGAATCAGTTTTAGAGATTTATAATACTCCAGTGGGTACAGTTCTGTATTATCTCAATGTGCAATGATTTACACATTTAACAACTACTTAGCATTAATAATACAGACACAGAAAGTGGCAGTCAGTGAAGTATGCTACCGAACAGAGTTCTCAGCAGTGCCATGAGGGCCTCCACTTTGGAAGGACAGTAACTCTGAATAAATTGGTTTTGCATGTCATATTGTCATTCATGCTGTGTGGTTGCTTAGACTTTTTTCTCTCTTGGAAACTTTTTTGAATGTAACAAGTTTCTGGTATGGCATACTTCATATGATGGGGGACAAGCACACACAAACAGAATTTGCCTCTGTTTAGGATGGAGAGCTTCTCAGTTACTGCCATCTGACTGTTCACATCAGGAACATTACCGTGTGACTTTACCTGCTTTTCTACTCTTGGGAGATTATTTTGTTGCTTATGAGCACAAGAAAATTGTTTGATGCACTGATAAACTTGGAATTTTTGGAAGTCTTAAGCTTTATTCATGATAAGTGGATGACTATACAAAGAAACATGTTTCTACTAGTAGAATAGTTAAGCTACAAAACTGTATATTTCCTCAACAAAGTCGAGGATTCTCCACAAATCTAACACTGTCATTCTTTGTTTTCCTTGCCACTTCTGGTATGTTTTGCTGTCTGCCACATGTCTAGCCCTCACCAATGAAGTATTTGTAAACATCATCCACCTTCACTGGATTGGAGTTGCCAGCTTCTCTCACATCCCACACTTCTTCTAAGAAGTCAGTTTCTCTCTCTCTTGTGTCTTGACATTTGCCCCTTCAAAAGTGGCATTAGTGAGAGGGAGTGAATGTTCTCAAACTACAGTTCTGTGTTTTTATGCTTGTGAGAGGAAATACCTAACTTAGGTCAGAGAACACCTGGAAAAAGTTGGTGAGGTTTGTGGTCTGTGTGCTGATAGCAATCAGATGCTTTGGCTTCCTAGGAGCTGGCAGCACGCAGTAAACCCACAGCTTTTGTTTGAGTTGGAGGCTTGTGGTTGTGCTGAGGAGGCAGAGGTGGTGACTGGGGTCAGGGCTCTGTGCCTGGAGGTCTGCCTTCACCTTCCAGCTCTGCTCCAGACCTCAGCCCCCACCCTTCCCCTTCATAAAACAACAATAATTACTCTCTGCTCTCAGCCTGTGTTTACCTGCTGTGGGTCCTTTAGGGACTCATTATGTGTAAGCAGCCCCTATTTCTGTCAGTTCAAGGACAGCAGCTAACTTGAGCTTTGACAACCCAGAAGACGCAGAACCAATCTTGAATATGAGAGAAATTTTACATGAGCCCATTCACTGCCACTGCTGTTGTACAAAAACAGCAGCTCCTGTGTGCTGTGCTGCTGTGCTGCTGGGCTTATTGGGAAAGCTGCCTCCAGAGGACCACCAGACATGCACAAGCTCTCCATCACAAGGGAAGCCCATCTGGGAATTCTAGAGCTCTGTTCTTCACATGATGAAGAGTTTGGGAAAAGGTAGTAACTGCTATTCCTCTTGTTCTCTCCATCCCTCCCACAACTGAGCCTCAACATTTCTTTCTCAACAGCTATTTAAAGCATTGTTACCCTTGACTGAAGGGGAGTACAAAGAGCTTTATTTTTATTGGTCACATTAATTGTGTATTTTTTTCTATTAGTTGGGAGATTGGACAGCTATAACTTTTGAATTAGATTTTTAATACAAATGCACTCTTTAATTTTCATAGTCTGCTTTCCAAATGCTTCCTACAACTAGAAAAAAATCACCTCTGAGACATTAGTGTGTTCCCTACTACACTATTATACAGTTATTTACTGTAAACCTGTGAGACACAATCAGCCAAAGATTTTAAGGGTTCTGAACTCAATTCCACAAGGACACAAAAGGAGAAGCCCTCTCTACCCCTATACCATCCCACAAGCTTATAGCACATCAGTGAGATAGTGAATGTTACTGGAGGAGCAGAGCACATCCAGGCTCAAAAGGGCCACACACTGCAGACGTGCTTGCCTGGGTCCAAACAACATGAAAACTGAGATAACTGGGGGGCCGGGGGAGTATGGGGGAAGGGGGTGTTCCTGGGGACTTGGGAGGCCTAACACTGATTAGCTCAGGTGCAGAAGAATCTTGACTGGTTCACATGCTCTCTGTTTCTGGGGCTGGGAAGTGTCTGTTCAACGTTGTTAATTAGTAGTACATGGAAAGTCATTGCTGAAGGCCGATGTAATGAGTAAAGATTTCTCATTTTTTGTCTCAGAAAGCTGACACACTCAAGTGAAATCTGGTTATTAAACCAGAGGTGGATAAGATGGACTGAACTGCTTTTAATGAGACTTTGTACAATATAGTTCACTCAGCAGGTTGCTCAGATACCTGAGGAAAAAAAAATTATTTAACTGCTACAGTTCAGTACTTTTAAATGTAGTGATTTGTATTAGTCTTAAATTGCTTCTTCTTTCCTCAGCACTAGCTCTGCCAAAAGGTGCCATGACACTTCCTTTCAGATTCTTCTCTGACCTCTAGACTGTCCCTTGTACGAACAAATTTGAGGCAGCTGATGAAGTCCCCTGAATATGGAAGGAGATGCAAGGACATGATTTGGAAGCAGAGCCATTAACTAGGGCATCTTTCTTTTTTTCTCTAGGAGTCTATTTGGTCTGTAGTCTTCCCCCCAGAAAATTTATGTTAATGTTACTTAACCACAGACATAGTGGCTTGGTGATGCTCCAATAGGAGAGATGGGAGCTGAAAAGCAGTAATAGAACTCTTGGGAATGATTGGTTGCTTCTCCTTTACCTAGGAGTCCAGAGAAAGGTAATATTTTATAAGTAAGCAAAGATAGGCTGGTTTTATGGCTAGTTTTATTTCAACAAAGTCTGAATGCTAATATAAATAGCCTCTACTAGGGTCTTTTCTGGAATGAAATTGACCCTGCCCTACATATTGTCATAAAGGTGTGGCTTTTTCAGGCCCCTTCTTCCTCATATCAGTGTTTCAGCTGTGGACATAGCTCCAGAGAATACCCCTGTTGTGATAATGTCTTTCTCAACATAACATGCTTTCACCCTGCTAACAACTGTTAGAAAAACAGCATGCTGTTCACAAACCAAACAACTGCAGTAATTTACATAAAGGAATAAGAAATAAATGACACTCCAGGGGCATACAAATACCTTATATGATGCAAACAGTACACTGAGGGATTTCAACCCAGCATGATGCAGACATGACAATCATACCAAGCCTGACACTTTGCATTTTAATTCTTCTCTTATTTGTCCATCAATTACAGTGAGGAAAATAAAGTGAAAGAAGTTGACTGCTTGATTTAGAGGCAAAAGTATACTTGTCACATTAAGCTGGAACTAATAGCCCGTTAAATACAAGCCATGTCTGGTCGTGGCTATGAAACTGCTGTAGGCTTCTTTACAACAGGTTCTTGACATTATGGCTTATGCTAGCTTAATGGCCTGCAAAGAACCATAGTAGTAATCCTAAATATTTCCAAACCATTCTAAGCCATTCTTCAATGGTTTGACAAATCTACTGAAATTCAGTTTACATTTCTTTCTGTTGTTGTATAATCCAAGCAGTAATGTTCTTCTTCTCATCCTATACTTTTAACAACACGTCAGAAAATAACTGATCATTACCTCTGTGTATTTATTTAATTATATAGACATGATTTCAGAGTAACCTTTTAAGATGCTCATCAGCAGAACTAGTCTGGCTGTGTTTCTTTGTCCTAGAGCAAGTTTGAGCTGTTCACTGCCATTGAATAGTGACAAACTTCTTTATACATTTTAACAATCAAATGATAAAGAAATAAAGGAGCCAGGCTGTTCAGCAGTGTGTGCAAAGATTTTGTAACTCCCACAGAGCATGTTCTAATATGTGCACTCTCTGTTCTAGACCCATGTTGAAAACCTGATTAACTTATAGTGGAAGATGCTTGGTAATAGAGCAGAGTAGTTGCTGTTTAAAATATTAAGTAACATGTGAGTGACTGCAATGGTTTCTTCAATCTCTCACACTGATCAACCTGAACTTCCAGTCACATGTTCCTCATGCTGTAAATCTGTGCCCTCTTAGAGTTCACATACCTCTCTGATTGCCAGGGTGAGAGCACTGAAGAGGAAGGCCTCTTGGCGTGTGAGATCAAGCAGTGATCAAAGTGAAGAGGTGAATTTTTGTTGATTTTATATAGCAGGGAACATGAAAAAAACCAGGTTTTTTTCCATATTTGGTGCCTGACTTTAAAAACAAATCTCTTACTCAGAGGTATGTTAACTTCACCTAGCTGACTCTTAAACCTCCCATTTAAGACACCCCCATTATTTTCCCATTTCATACTTGCAGTTAGGACTGGAGGATGAGGAGTCTGATGCGAGTAAATTCTTTTTCTTAGTAAACAGAAAGCTACAGAAAACCAAATCTTCGTTTCAATAGAATTAATGAAAAGTTCTCTAACAACCACACAGACCTACATCAGAACAAACATAAGTACACACATTAACACCTTTATTCACTTAATTAAATTTGTAAAACTTATTTACTACTAGTCAGACTCAAGCTCTGAATCAAGTTTCTGAGAACTGAAAAAGTACAAAAATGCTCCTTTTTATAGCACTGTGCAAGGAAGTGGGAGAGATGGAGAATAAGATGGGGAAGCTATAGCAGGAATATGGAATTAAGAGACTTGAGAAAAGAAGAAATTGAATGAAAAACAGTCTGCTCTTAATTTATGTCAATTGGCAAGTAACAACCATGAAAGCTATTTTGAGGGTGGATATTCCTTATATAATTCAGGTAGCTGGAATCAATCTAGCATGCTTTTCCTTTTTCTAAATGGTAAAAACATGTTGTACCCCAAGGAGAGAAATATCAAGAAAGGTTATTTTATTCCATTTGCTTTTTTTTCTTCCCCACTAAAGCCAAATTTAATTAGAAGGAGAGCTTAGAGAAAATGAAATCTGCCTCCTAGCTGTCCTGAAAAGCTACTTGTCTATGGGAGATAAACATGATTAGTAGGACACAGAACAATTTCAGAACTTTGATTCTGCTGGTGTGGTATGAATAGATGAAATCAGTGTCCTGACTATCATCATGAGGGTGATTATGATTGGCCTTTCCTGAATAAAGCAAATCTCTTTTACAGATATAGACTCAGGCATTAGAATAGATCAGTCAAAGTCTTTTCTCACCCACTAAATGAAACTATGATGATTTTATCCTTTAAATGCAAAGGAAAATTATGTGTTACTATTCCAACTTAATGAACCTTTTCAACTGAATTATCCTAGAAATTCTTAGCATGAAAATACTATTTCATCTGTACTATCAGATAAATCTTTAATTTCAGGTGTGAAATAGAAATTAATCTTTAGTGAAAATAATTCACAGATATGTGGTTATAATTTTGATGTGTTATGGTGCAGAAAAAGGCAGCTTTTCTTTATGTCATTGCACTGAAAAGAAAGAATGTAAGCACCACCTTACATATGTACATTTTACACTACCAAAGTGTGAATAACATAAAATTTGAAATGAAATTAAAATTATAAACATTACCGGATTTGATTTCACCACTTTATGGCTATCAAAAAAATGCCAAGATTAAAGTGAAAAGAATACTTTATGGTACCCTGGAATCCAGACAGTTTTAATAATTTTACCTGTGTTATTTAAGTATCTAAAAATAACTTCTACAAAATATCAACTCTCAGTTTCTTCTTTTGCCCACCTAATGTGATCAGCTCTTTTTCACATGTTGGCTAGCAATAATAATAATTTTTTTATTCATTTCAGGTCACCAAATGAGCATTTTTTTACTTTATGTGTTAATGGCTGGCAGCATGAGACCTTTAAACAGCTGTGACATTAGCAGAACATCATCCTAACCAAATGCCATCCATGGCAAACTGTGCTTTACTCTGTTATAACATCATGACACAGGGCTGCCCAGGATTTTGAGGAAACCCTGGCTTGGTATTACTTCTAGACATGGGAACCTTGATACAGAGAATTGTCTATGTTTTGTATCTTTCACAATGTATGTGGCTGTTAGAAGCTGATGCTGGAGGCAATAATGATCCCTCCAACCCCCAAAAAAACAAATCCACAGTGCTGAAGAAATAAGTCTGAGTAAACGACAGTCATCATTAAAACCTGGAGTTTATTCTCTAGCCACAGTATACCAATTGCCATTCACTTCAAGTTTTGACTTACTGGGACTCTCTTGATTTGTCCGATGGGGGTAAAATATCTTAGTGCTCATTCCTGTAAATTAGAATCATAGAATTTTCAAGGTTGGAAGGGACCTTAAAAATTATCTAGTTCCAACCCCCCTGCGTGGGCAGGGACACCTCCCACTAGATCAGGTTGCTCAGATCCCCATCTAGCCTGGCCTTGAACACTTCCAGGGATGGGGCAGCCACAGCTTCCCTGGGCAACCTTTGTCAGTGTCTCACCACCCTCACAGGAAAGATTTTTTTCTTCATGTCTAACCTAAATTTCCCTTCTTCAAGTTTGAAACCATTGCCCATTGTCCTCTCACTACACACCCGTGAAAAAAGCCCAACCCCAGCTTTCTTGTAGGCCCCTACAGACATTGAAGGTTGTTATAAGGTCACCTCTTACAGCCTCTTCTAGACCACCTTTTGGAAACACTTCAGATACTCTGTATTGACATAAGGGTCAGCAAAAATAGAAGAGTCTGTCTACTGAGAGGCAGGCATTTCAAAGGAATAGGTGCTTGTGTTAACTGTGTGTTTACAATGTCTTGTGGGATCACAGATGCCTCTCTTTCATTATATGCAATTTGGATGGGAAAAAGCCTCTTCACTAATTGGAAGTGGAATACAAGTTTTGGTGGTGGTTTGTTTTTTTTTGGTGTGTGGGGTAGTAAAGTGCATTTCAGTAACTATGAAAAATTGAACTTCACAAAATCTTTAGGTCAGGACTCATTTAATCTGATACATAAGAATACTATACCAATATTGTACTACATAGCACACACAAACTAATATTTACTTGAGGGAACACACATTTCCTTTTTTCACTAAAGCTTAGAATATTGCAAGAGAATAGGCCTCCTCCCTCTCCCAGGTCCACTGCCAAATTTTAATCTTGTATACACAGGTTGAGTATATCTATGACTGGCTAATTTGGGCTCTATTAAACCTTGGTTGACTTGAAAGCAGCTGAATCTGTTGCTTGTCAGCAGGCATGTGTGTCAGAGTTTGGTCATGCCTTGCCTTACTCCAGTCAATTCAACCAGCAAGACTGGTAACCTGCATCAAAGCTCTTGTTCATTGTACAGAAGCAAACCAACAGCTCCAGGTTTGCATTAAAATCAGAATCTGCTGTGTGTTTAAAGTTTCAGAATAATTTTAATGCTGTAAGTCCATTAAGTGAAGGCAGTGCTTTCACCAAAACAGATAAAGTGACACGAGCTTCCTTGAACTTTCAAGCAATCATTTTAATGAGCATGGATCAAGAAATACGTGGTCTTTACTCCAGGGTGAAGGCCAAAGGAGGGTAGCTTCTGTAGCACAGCTGATAACTCAGAGCTATGAACTTGATCACATTAGTGAAATCTGCTGTCTGCATCTGTTAATCTTCACCAATGCATTTAGTTCTTTAGAGAGCTGCTGTTTCCTTGTCTGCTGCTTATTATCCAGTGTGAGCCCCTGCAAAGGTAAACAGCATGTGCTGGCATGAAGCCAGGTATCTTCCACTGTACACACACATGTGCATATGTCAGACACAAACACACACATACACTCCCTTCTCTGGCAGCTACAGGTACAGTGCTTTCTTTGCAGTTGTGACAAGCTGGCTTGCCAAGTCAGAGCGATTTCTGTCATGAATATCAAAGGACAAAGCACATCAGTCTGAAGATGTGAACAGATTCCTTTAGTACATACAGTTTGGCTTCCTGCTCAGTGTTCCTCTGGTTTGCAAATGAGATGAGAAACAATCTGTGCCTTACAGTGGCTGTTGCTTCATGGGTGAAATTAACAGTGATCATCCTAGTAACATGATTTTTGCTATAGCAACAGTAGACTACCTATTTTACAGGCCACTTCAAGAGCTGACAGTGGCTATCTGGAACTAGTATGAGAAAAAATCAGTGCAGAAAGATGGACTACAGCTGTCCTCTCTAATGATTCAACTCAGACATTTCTTTCTTATCTAGGAAAGTTTGTGATTTATTATTTCACAGGCATAAACATGAACCCCTGTGAACTGGTGATAATCAGCAAGTGCCACTTGGCCAGAGAAGACAAGCAAGGCTTAAAGATGAAATCTCCAACTGCCTCTAATCTGACAGGTCTGCAGCTCTCTTGTAACCAGAGCCTCTGATCCCCTTGAAGCCTTGAGCTGAGGCTGAGGGAATCCCAACTCCTACACCTTTGTCTGAGCCCTGCTTGCTCAGATGTCCCCTGAGTTTCCAGATTCCCAAACCAGTAAAGTTCAATAAAGAAGGGCAGTTGTGTTATTTCAGTCTAAAATCTAATCCAGACTCATGACACTTCTGTGTTTTGTGCCACTTCCTTGTGAGAAAAACTCATGTCAAAACAGTTCAAACATAGTTCAAACATAGTTCCTCATCTTACTATGTCTTGTCCTCATCTCTAGCAAAGATCAAATTCTGTTGGTTTGCCTACTTTTGAAACTCTGCCTTTCTGCTTGTCCTGCAATAAGAATCTCAATTTTATTGTCAAGATTTGGCAAAACATTTTTCTCTTTTGTCTTGATTTTAGCAGTTCTCTCTGCTTTTAGCGTCTTTTAATTTTTTGTGGTTTTAATCATGTTTGTGTAATCAAAATGATGTTCTGATTGCTGGTCTGTATTTCTTTCCTGGATCTGGTCTTCTGTAGAGCTGACAGGTGATTAAAAAAAGATTAAATGATATGTTGTTCATGGTAATTAAAGAAAATAGTATCAGGTTTTCCTTAATTCAAAAAGCAATCTTCTATTCCCCCTCCACCCTGCCCAGAGTGGTCTTTTAAAGGCCGTTTTTTATTTTCCTTTAATGTAAAATAAGTTCCCATGAATCAGTTCATTATCATTTTTGTAGCTGCCTGCATTAACCCAATTTCACAAAATGGCAGCAGTCCCAGCTGCTGAACAGATTCTCTGGTACAAAGAAACACAAAAGCCAGATGTGTTTCAAACAGGTAAACATCTTAGAGGAGATACAAGCACAAGGGGCAATTGAAAACTCCCTCCCCTACCTCTGATTCATTCAGATATAAGCCATTAATGATTTTGCAAACCTGGGCCAAACACCATAACCTTTGTTGAGTAAAAACAGCTGTGATGTCAGTGAGAGCTGTGACTGAGTTTGAGCTGCAAGATTTGCGATAAAAAAGGACTTCTACAAATTAGGAAGAACAGTAGTGGACCTCTCATAGGGTGGACTGGTCAGGGAAGGCATAATGGATAGGATGGTTACAGTGAATTGTGTGTCATTTCACAAACCCTCACTGGAAAGGATTATATTCAGGGAAGCTAAAAGACACCTGTACAGTAGACTTAGAACTCTTGCATTTGGTAAGCAATTAATTTTAATGTAATATTTATTGTAATTTATTATTTATATATTTATAATTTATAAATTTATAATAATTTCATGTAAGACTAAAGCCATCAAAATTTGACTTGAGCCTTAATGGGTTGACCAAATACATGGTTAAGATGGAAAACTGAGCTGCCAGTAGCACTGGAGGCTGATGTGCTGCCAGTATTTTTAAAGTACTAGCTCTAATCTGTACTGACAGGATTTATTATTTTTCTGTGTCCTAGCAGGGAACCTCTTAACTCGTTTTCCATTTGAAACAAAGGTGGTGTCTTAAATACAGGGATGGAGGCTTTGCCACTTAGCAAACAAACTTCTAGGAAGGAAGTTTGAGTGGTAATATTTGTACTTTTTTCTGGAAAACAAGCATGACCTATAATGAGTAAGGAAGAATGACCACGGCATGGCAGTAGAAAGGAAGGGACCAGCACTGGGAATCTGGGTCTTGTGTTCAGCTTGGCAAATTCTGCCTATTAACAAATCTTCATTTTGAGTCACTGGGCCACACAACATGCAGTGAGCTGGCAGTGTCAATGCTGTGGGTGCAGCCCGGTGCTGGGACTGCCACATCTGCCTCCCATGGAGAAGAGTCCCTTTTGCCCACAGAAATGGGCCTCACCTCCCCACCTTTTACAGTGCAGGCTCAGCTGTCAGGATTGTTGTTTCCCAAACCCATGGCCCTTGCATAGGTGTTGATAGTCTGGGATATATATCATAGTGCAGCCCCACAGACCTAGGAGCAGCCCTTCACTGAGAGATTGCCTTTAGCACCTTGCTTCTTGTACTACATGAAGTCCACAGTGTTCATGTGAGACAGGGGAAAATTGCTTTTTACTCCTGGTTATCTGGCTTTAAAAATTCCCTTTTACTCCCTTTGGGAAAAAATCTTCCTAGACCTTACCTCCAGAACCAGGCAGATGATGTGTTAGAGATATCTGTATCTGGGACACTTTGTACTTCTCAATCTAAGAAGTCAGCATCCTTTAAAATAAGCTTGTCTCCACAAGGTATCTGTCATCAGATCTGGTAAGAAAACATTCATGTTTCAAGTTTCACATCTATTCCCACTGCTGAGGTCAGGTTCTACCTTTATGTCCCTGTAACCTCAAGAAATTTATATGGTGAAATCTTTTCTCACACTCACAGAGGCTTTTTGATGGTGCACAATTTTGGTGCTGACCCTCTTGTTAGCAATAAATTCTACTGTGGAACATAAATGATGCGTTTCTTAAGGAGATATCTGAAACACTTTAACAGCAAGTGATAATTCTTAAATTAGTGAGGAGAGAGAAAAATGATGTGAGCTTCCAGTGCCTTCATTAGTTTTGTGCACAGTGGAAGGGTGTTTGTTCCTGTAAGTGAAGCACTCTATTGTTTGGAGGTACTGGTTCAAAAGACCTCCTCTCTGACCTTGAGCTGCCATTTGCCTTCTCTATTCCTCACTTTCATTCTGTAAATGGATTGCAGACTGTATACTCTACAGTGTATTACCTCTTTTTCTAAAAAGCTAATTTTTAAAGCACATTTACACCCATTATTTATGATCAAATGTGACACAGAAAGAGTTTTGTTTGTTCTTTGTGAAGGGAGAAAAAGAGGCAGAGAGACCTGAATCAAACCATTTTCTGTGTGAAAACTCATCTTTCTTTCCCATTGTATTTCACAAAAGCTTTTGAGAGGCTTTACATCTGTACAATTTAAGGCAAATAACTTTTGAAAGTTGGTGACTTACACAGAAAAAAATCAGTGTTTTCTAAACCATTCTGAATACAGTATTCCCCCCACACCTTGTGGTGCCTGTGGGAATAAGTCCCTGTCTATTGTCATTGTCCAGATTCTAGACATGAGCATGACCATTTCCACATCTCTTCCAGTAATCCAATTTCCTTCGACTTTATTTTTACTTTTGGATTCAGATTGTTCACTGTGACTAAAGATATTTGGAAACCCTCTGCTGATGTGCAACTGGAGAATGTCAGTCTGAGGGTAATATTGTAATAAAAGTGTTTGAAAATAATTTGTCTTTAAACCTGATTGCTTTTGCTTGAAGCTGGTCACTCTATTTTAATACTGATTTAAATATTACTTTTCTTTCTATTCTAACCTGCTCTGTTATTTGCCAATATTTCTTCCTCTGTGTGTGTGTGTTTACAAAACACACAGCCCATTATGTTAGGTCATCGTTAATGCTTCCCTTGAAACTCCAGGGAAAATGAGATAAAAATTAAAAACACATTTCTGAAAAGAAAAAAAAAAAGTAAAATTAAAACAGAGTGACTATTTTGAGAGGAGTATTTCTAGAGATGCAACATCTGCAAAGAATGCAAAGGAAAAGGAATCAATAGAAGCCACATATGGTTTATGTTTGAAATGTGAATAAAAGGTTGTGTTGTGACACAGCAAGTTCCCTTTCCTTCTTATTTTGATTCAAAAACTGTGAGGCAAAAAACTGTTTTCAGGTATCAGACTCTGCAGGGTAGGCAGATGTTCTCTGCATCCTCTTTCCTTCAAGTGATTGATGCAGGTGGATGTCTACAAGAGCATGCAGAAGCAGTATAAATGAAATAGTTTCTTTATATTCTAGCCTGGTCACTTATCTGAAAAGGACTTTGAAATACAGGAGAAGCTAAGAGTTGTAAAACCTCATTTGGGCAGTAGAGGTTGTTATTTTCTTCAGAAGTTTCAGAAGGGATAAAAATGTAGTGGAACTTTCCCACCTTGACCCTCCAAGTTGGAATGTATTTTCAGAACTGTATCTTTAATTTTATTTTTATAAACTGCTTTTCAAAGTTGGCTACTGAAATAACATCTCTGAAGTTGATCTGTATTTCTGTTTTGCAGATAAACAATAAAAGGGCCCCCACACAGAGATTTGCTTTAGGGAGAGATCTGTGGTGTTCTTGTTTCTCAGATGACCGATGAAGCAATCCCTATGAAGGGTCCTATTTGCCTGTATTTCTGGAATATCCAGTGCAGGCTCTGTGCATGCCATGGTGTTTTCAGATAAAGCAAAAATCCTTTCTTCTTCTTTGTAATGATAATATTTTCAGCTCACTGAGTGAGAATGCTTACATCACATGACTGAAAACAATTTATATTTGCCTACAGCAAGTTGAATGATGAAGCTAGGAGGGGTAGCAGTGCACCAGAAGGCTGTGCTGCTATCAAATGAGATCTGGACAGGCTGAAGAGTTGGGCAAAGGTGAACCTTGTCATAAAGTTCAAGAAGGACAAGTTTAGAGTCCTGCACCTGAGAAGGAATAACACCAACCACCAGTACAGATTAAGGGACACCTTGCTGGAAGGCAGCTCCATGGAGAAACACTTTGGAGTCCTAGCAGACAGTAAATTACCCATGGGTCAAAAATATATCCTTAGGGCCAAGAGCACCAATGGTATCCTAGGGTACAAGAGGGAAAGTGTGTCCAGCAGATCTAGGGAGGTTCTCCTCCACCTCTATTCTGCCTTGGTGAGACCTTACCTAGAGTATTGTATCCAGTTTTGGGCTCCCCACTTCAAGAGAGACATGGATCTACTGTAGAGAGTCCAATGGAGAGATGTGAGGATGATTAGGGAACTTGAGCATCTCTCCTATGAAGAAAGACTGGGATAACTGGGGCTGTTTAGCCTTGAGAAAAGAAGACTGAGTGTGGGATCTTATTAATATCTGTAAATGCCCAAGGGGTGTGTGTCAAGAGGATGTAGTCAATCTTTTTTCAGCGGTGTCCAGTAATATGGCAAGGAATAATGGGTTTAAAGGAGAACATAAGAACTTCTACCTCAACATGAGGAGAAAATTCTTTATTGTCAGCATGATGGAGCATGGGAACAGGCTTCCCAGAGAGGTTGCGGAGTCTCCTTCTCTGGAGACTTTCAAAGCCCACCTGGATGCATTCCTGTGTGACCTGTCCTAGGTGACCCTGCTTTGGCAGGGGGGTTGGACTCAATCATCTGTAGAAGTCCCTCTCAACCCTTAATATTCTATGATCCTATGATTCTATGATATTTAGGGGTTCTGAAAGCCTGACACTTTCACATTACCTAAAAAAAAAGCCAGAGCTGAAAAATTAACAATCAGGTCCTCTGGTGGATGGACTTTATCCTGTGCTTGAAAAAGGGCATGTAAAATGCAAACAGGGCTTGAAATCTACCTAAAACCATGAATATTTACAGCAAAATCTCTTGAAATATCAGGGTGTGCAGTCAACTGGTAAAAAGCTTATGTGCTAGCTCACAATCTGGCTAACTGCATTTTTTATATTTGTGTGTGGTCAGGATGTGATTTTAAACGAAATATGCCACTAATTGACTGCAGTTGGAGGTGCTTTTCTGAGCACACTTAAGGTGGTATCACTTTTTTTGACTCCTAGATGCATCCTTGAATGGGTGAGGCACCTGAGTTTTCACAGACTTCCATTTTTTAAAGACCATAAATAGAGCTCAGATCATCTATATATTTCTGTCAGTGAAGATGGTGTTTTATACAGAATAGCTCCTACCAAGAGCCCTCATGGTCTTATTTTGTTGTATACACAATATGGGTGACAATATTAGTGAAGCATTCCAGGACAAATTTTCCTTATAACATGTTAGAGTTTTCTCTGTGATCACTTTCTGCGGGAAAGTGATTGTGTTTCCAGTCTCAATTTCTGGACAAAAAATACTGTATAATGTTACTTGGTCAGAATAATATTTCAAATCTAATTTATTGCACTGCTGATGGTCATTTGAATTATGACACTCTCCATTTGTGAAATTTTTCCACAACACCGTCTAGATATGTGAAATTCCTATCCTCTGTAATGAAGATGCAGAAGAAGAGCAGATTTGTGTTGGAGTGGATCTTAGGAAATGTCAGGTTTTTTTCTGCTGAGGCCTTCTACTAATAACATATGATAATAACATAATTAAATCCATTTCCTTAGAAATAGCAAGATGATTCTCATTTGCCATTGAGACAGCCTACAGTGGGAAATGCTACCACTGTATGCAGTTCCATATGAAATAACAACACAGAGATGAGCTACTGCTTCGAATAAACTCAGGTCTATTACCAGAGATATTGGGAGAGATTTGTTCCCTGTGTGCCTCGCACAGTCTATCCATGGCCTATGCACTGGAAAAAACCTTGCTCAAAATATTCTTGAAGTACAGCACAGGAGACATGCTTGGAGAACTAAGTCTGGAAACTCCCCAAGAATAGCTCAGCCTGTGAGCCAGCTGGCTGCTATACAATTTCAGTTTTAAAAAAAAATAATAATACAAACAAAATAAAAATAAGCATAGATAAATAAGATAGTAAATCCATGCTCTCCCTCAACCTGCTTACACAGGCTGATAATGAAGTTCTGTGGTTAGCAACGCACCTCAAACAAGGATGTTGGACAGGCAGTAAGTGCCCAAGGGAGTTCTGAAGTCAGAGGCGAGGAAGATGAATGCTGGCATTAACAGGCAGCTGTGACAAACACTTGTGAGCTCATCTGACTTCCAGGCCCTGCTGATGGATTATTTTGGTGGCAAATCTTAGGGAGGAGAGGGACCAACCTTCTGATTTGTTTCGGGAAATGTGTGTCACTTTCAGACACTGGGCTGGGACAGAGAGAAAATTGTCTGTGTGACAAGGTGATGGGGAAGCAGGCAGCAGTGAGGAGCAGGGACCAGCAGAAGCTGAATGAAGCTCTGAGGCTTATGCAGCCTCCTCGTCTGCTCTTGCCTTTTCCTGGTCTTGGGGACATAAAAGTGAAAAGAGGAGCTGATGGCCAGAGCTCTGCTTCCAGGCAGAAGTCACTCTCCTCCCCATTACTCCCAAAGACCGTGATGTGAGAGCCTGAGTGAAAACCACCAGTGAAAGGGTAGCAGATGTAGAACATCTCCTGCTTAACAAAGAGAGCCATGTGTATGAGTCTCTTGCTTAAAGACCTCAGGCATCTGGGGGTAAGCACCACAGTGTGCAACCCCAGCACACTCTGTCTGGGGGATGCCAACAGCTGCTGAAACCCATTCTCATGTCCTCATAAGTGCCTGGTGAACAGAACAAAACCTCAAAAATCCTCTGTGTTGCAATGGGGAATTGCTATGGTCAAACCTGAGGTCCTACAGCATGGGACTAGGCAGTGCCATTTATACATACAGATCTGGGAGCAAATACATCAATGCATCATGGCAGACTTGCTTTCATTTAATGCTGAACTTCAATAAAAAGGAGTTTTTTCTTCCCATTGTAACACCATTTCTGCCAGAGGGGTTCTTGGATGTGTTTGCTCATTATCAGGAAAATGAGACTGGAGGTTCATTGTAACAGGGTTAACAGGTAACTGAAAAAGACAGGAAATTACTTCTGCAACATGGCAAGTATATGAATAGTGTCACTCTCCTTGAAGTAACAACCACTCATTACTATGTGTGAATAAAAACCTTCCCAGTCAAAGGGGACATAATGTTAAGTTCTCAGTAGAGTCCAAATTAGTGAGGACCAATTTATTTGGTGCTCCAGTGCACAGCAAGATATATCATAATTGCTAGAGGAACTATCACAGGTATCATCTTGTGCAAATTACTCTTCTTTCTTCACAGCTCTCCGATCTCTTCAAGTATGAGTTTAATAATAATTTGAAGAGGTACCATTCTATCATAAAGCCCCCAACATATTCCCAATTACACTTAAAATTATTCCTAGACTTTGTGAGACTTGATTAACTTACAATTTTTCTGTTAATGCTTATATAATCCTACATTAGAGAAGAAATAATATCAAGAGCAGCCTACAGTAATGTCTTCTGGTAAGAAAAAATAAGTTTTTCAGCCTATTCTTTCTGCTGTCATTTCCTAGAAGGGTCATGATTTTAACTTTATGTCTTCCAGCTGAAATTCTTATCTGTGAGTATATTGACAGTAACCATTTTGTTGCAGCCTCTGTAAAGTCCTCTTGCTTATACACCATTAGCTACAGTTCTGAATGGTCATACCTTGTCTTCTGGGCCTGCCTAAGTTGTTGGGAAAGATGCTACATGAAGGATTGGTAGACAGATTGGTAGTGTTAATGGTCAGTGGTTGAAAGTTGTGAAATCAGGAAGAAACTGCATTTTAGGACATTTTTTCCTTGTACTTAGGTCACTCCACCGAAGTGTCACTAACATGAGCACATGTGATCTGACTTCAGGGTTTCCTTTAGATTGTACATACTAATGTAATGACTCCCACTCTTCACACTGTCAGAAGAGATAAAACTGTGTGAGATGGCCAGGGGGATAAAATGAGAGTTAATCCCAATATCCTTCTACCACCACCACAGCCTTTCTTGCATTCTCTCTTCTTTCTTTTCCTATCTCTAAGTACCAGGAACATTTGAGAAGTGAAGGAGGTCAAACATTTGTATTCCAATTAGAAGCTGCACACAGGGTCTCTGAAGGAAAGACTCTAAATCACCCAAACATCTAACAAGATCTTTGGCATGCCAGAAATTAGTTCAAAGGCAAAGCCATGCAGCTCTGACTAGCAATTCATTAAAGGGTTTGATGGGGTTTGATGTTGTAGATGGACAAATATGCAAAAGGAAAATATCTCCAACACCCATCCCCTTTCTTGGGTTATGCTTCCTGATGAAAAATTAAGTGCAAGACAAAAGAAGTATCTGCACTGAAATCTGAATTATATTGTCAGTGGTGTTTCAAAGACTGACAAAAGAGAGTCCTGCAGCCCCTTTCCTGGAATGTGTTATTGGCTCCAGTACTCAGCTGCAACTCCCAAGAATCTTTGCTGAGAAAATACATGGAGTAAATGAAAATGAAAACTGGCAGAGAGGTGAGCAGGCCCAATGGATTCAGTTCTCATCAGTCTGGCTCTTTCCTCCTTACAACTACTGAGTGTGACTTTCTTTCCTATCCCAGGGATTTCTCCACACAGGGATTTCCTGGCTGATGGTCCTTCCAAGCAGTTGTGTCCTTTACAACTTCTTTTGCATGTAATGGTACCAAGAGAAATTGCAAAGCAATTAGTGGATTCTCAGCCCATATGACAGTTGCCCATTGCATGGATTTGCCATAGAGTCCCTCTGATACAAAACATCATTCACAACTTAATCATCGTGAACTAGTTAGTTATTCTAATGCACTTTAGGATGTGACAGGAACAGCATTCTTGAAAAAATAACGGTGCTTGAAAAGCTTCATCATTCTTTCTGTAAGGGGGTGTAAATAAATACTAGTCCTGGGGGGAGATATTATCTGAAGCTGCATTTGTAAGGTACATGACAAACACGTAGGAGTGGACTGCAGCAGTCAGAAAGATGTTTTCAGGCCTTACTTTGCTTTTTCTTCTACAAGCAGCACGGATTGTACATCACCAGAGGCATCAGTTTGAGTTAGCAATATGCATAACTACTCATACTCTATAGATGACTTACATTGCCTTTGATAAAGTTCATGCTGGTTTTCCTAGACCTCTTAACCAGATTAAAATGAATCTGTGTGAGTCTATTCTTTCTGCAACCATACTTTTCATTGCAAAACAATCTTAATGACATGTCTCTAGGGACTTGGAGAACCAGTTAGGACAACACAGATTTTGGTTTTGTCTCTGACATTGGTTATGCTGTGACTTGGGACATGTTGCTGAATCTGTCTGTCTTTATTTCTGTCATAAGGCGAAGACCAAAACTACTTCCCTGATTCTTTGTAGTCCTGTAAGGTAAATGATTGTGAGATGTTCAGAAAAAAACTTTTGAGGGTGCATATAAACAAAATACTAATTATGTGCCAGTGCAGTAGTATGGAAATTAGGATTCCATGCAAAATTCCCTTTGATATTAAGTACCAAAGCAACAATGTTATGTTTACATAGCCAGTCCAAGCACTACTGAGGGAAGCTTGTAGTTTAATAGGATTATCACTGTAAATTAAGAACCATTTTTCTAAGTGGAAGGAAAATGTTGTATCTGATTAAACAAGACAGATGTTTAAACAAGACAGGTATTTTAAGTAACCTCTATATGCCAAAGAACTTCCCCATAGTGGGTATTCTTCAGTCTGATTGGTCAGTTCAGTAAAAGGTGCTACCTTTTATTTGTAAATGATGCCCTGCTATGACAGAGTATGTTATTTTATCAGAAAGCCAAAAGGGATTCCAGTGATCTTTGTAGTGTTGGAGTGTTTGGAAGACTCAAGAAAGTTTCACAAAAAAGAATATTCCACAGAACCTTTTTAAAAGATGAACTATGTGTGTGGTGGAGTTGAGTTCTATTAGAATAACATCCATGGGTACTAGACAAAAAAACAGGCAGCTTTAGAATTACAGTCTCAAGGAAGATTTTTAGGTCCACAAGCTGGAGGAGGACTTTTTTTGAAGTGATACCAGATATTGTAAGATAATACTGACCTAAAAATTTTGTTTTGTGCATTTCATTAGATCATTAAAGCTACAGCACAGCTATCACTGAGGGTTGCTCCCATTGCTGTTTAACACACAGGGATTGAGTTAGTGAGTGGTAATTGCTATGACTGTCTTTGTTTTGTGTGCTGTAGAGACCAACTGCAGTAGGTGCAACAGGTAACAACCTACTGTAAGAAGGAGGTTTGTTAATGATTCTATATCACTCTGCATTCAATAGCATTTGGGGTTTTCTTTAAGAAAATAATGAATTGGAATATCTCACCTGCTCGGACCTGGACAGCTGGTTGTGCTACTTAAAGCATGAGTCCCTTGAAACATAACACAGATGACTGCTGAGCAGGCAGCAATCCTTTAGTGGGATGGGTTCTTTCAGGACAAAGTAGCTGGGGCAGAGCCTAAATGACTGCAAAGTCCTTAAAACATAGGCCTGGTCTTTCATTGTGGACAGTGCTTCCCATTCCAGAGGCCATCTTAAACAAAAGAAAAAATGGAAAGTCAAAGGTCATAAACCACAAGTATGGGAGGCTGTAAACTGCTTTCAGCTGAGACATGATCACCTCTAGTGTTGTCAGAATCTAACACCAGAAGAAAGTTCTTTCACAAAAGTAGTAACAAGTTGTACTTATTTATTTTTTTCTATTGAAAGAGTGGGGTAAAATATAAAGTCTGTACAATAAAAACATAAAGATTGTACAATATAATAATTAAATTATCTTCTTATGTGTGCTTATGTCATGTTTTATGTCACCTTCATATTTTCTTCTGTCTGGCTAACTCCTTACTACTTAGTGTAACTTAGCTATTAATTTTACCCTAAAGTTTTTAAGCAGCTGACACTACTTCCCCTGGAAAAAAGCAAGACAGATGCAGGTGTTGTACACTGTGCCAGTCTGCCTATGAATACAGACAAATAAAAATGTATCTTATGTGATGGGATGATGTCTCCTTTTCATTTATGTAAAATAAAACTTCTCTGCATGAGGTGACAAACCTCTAGATCTAGAGCCTTCTGAAGAGCTTGTTTCCACCAGCAGCTGTGGAGCAGAGAAAGCACTCTTTAAAGGCACAATGTGAGTGTTATGAAGAAGAATGCCAGGGTTTAGTAGAGCGTCAGCACACGACTCTGCTTACGAGGCACAGCATATACATATTGACATGTTGCTGTCATCTGATCTTCAAAATAAGTAGTTACATTTGAGTGATGTCTTTGACTGGCAAATCTGTTTTATTTGGATGTCGCTACTGTGTTAAATATTTCCATGTTGCTGCCCATGTGCCTATGAAAAATTGCAATTCTTGCTGCAGTGAATAGGCAAAGGCTTGCTTTATTTGGGCTCAATACAGAAATTTTTTCTTTCCCCACTGAGATTCATAGCTCCTTTTTCACTGCTCTATCCATCTGGAGCCTCTTTGCACTCATTTTAGTCTCTTTCACTCTTGTTGTATAGGATGTTGAGCCAAAGTGAATTCAACTACATTACTGTCAAAAACACTCAAAACGTTGTTGTTTTTGTTTTTTTGTTTTTTTGGGTTTTTTTACCAGTTAGGAATTGGTTGCAAAAGAGAAGAAGAAAAGTCATTCTACTATTTCTGTCATGAAAATATGATCTCTTTATCTGTAGCATATGCAGATGAATCAAGACAAGGCAGCTCAAAATTTTGTCAGTGTAATCTTATATTTCTCAAGAGAAAGAACAAAATTTGCATCCTATTCATCCCTTTCTTCTTATATGCTGTGTGTGGATCCAAAATCCTTCCTGTTTTATTTGTGAAAAAAACTGGCTCATCAAAGAAAAAAAAAATTCAAATGTCTACTATACAGATGCAAGCATAGAAATTATTTACTGTTCTTTAATATCCAAGTGATTGAGAAGTGAACAGTCTGTCCAAACCTACCACTGGCTCCTTGGAACCAATCTAAGTTAGAAAGCCTTCAGCTTAATATTAGATTCCTATTGAACACAAGGGGAAAATTTTTCTCTATGAAGACAGCCAGACATTGGAATGTTCTCCCAGGGGAAGTGGTGGATTCCCTCACTTTGGAATGTTTTAAGTCTCAGGGCAATGGGGAGCTGAGATATGTCACATAAAAAAGAATATTAGAAGGGCTGGACCAGATGATCCTTGAAGTCCCTTCCAACCTGACAATTTATGATTCTATGATTAGGAGTGTCCACACAAGTAAACCAATCAGAATGAAATAATCATTGAAATAAACCTTAAATAATCACAAACACATATGGACATTGTGAAGTCCAATTATTATCAATATCTTTGAACCCCATGGATTTTATCTGACATGTTGTTATAAATGATTTTTGCTTGGACAGACATAAAATAAGGCATGAACACACACAAAACTTGAAATGCCAGGTTCATCAGATGGCTGAGGAAAAATAGTATCTGTCCCTACAGACCTTGCCTCCCTTGTGTTATAAAGCATCATGTGGGCACCTCTAGTAGTGAATGTCACTAATTAGTGAACCCCACCATTAGTGAATGCAGCCCACACAGGTTTGGGCCTGGGCCTTCAGTATGGGGGTGCCATTTGTAAATAATTTCTGACAGTCTCCCATTGCTCTCTTGAATTAGTTACCATGATGATATTTGAAGAAAGTACAGTCTTTGTGCCCAGTGCTCTTCTTTCTTAAATATTGATTTGGTGTTATCTTTTCCTTGAGGTCAAATCCAGGTCTGAGGCCTGCAGAAAAATGTTTGTGATCCTTCAGTTACTATGCCTCCAGGATTTACATTTCTTCTCTGTTGCATCCTGCATCACTCAGGTACAGGCTGATATTCTGAATTCTGACAGTTTATAGTACCCAGAGATGTACTTCCCTGAAACTTAGGTTGTTTCAGGGAGCCCTGTTGGAATAAATGTGATAGGCTTTCTTATTCTATAATTAAAGTTTATTTATAAATTGAATGTAAACTGCTATTTACCTTCTGCTTTTTTGTTTTATGATATGAGTTTCTGTTAGATGTGTGTCTGTTCTTGACAGAACACAAAGACTTTTCTACAAATTTTATTTAGCCTTCTTGTGTCAGGCTAGAAACTCTGGCACTCCCAAAATATTTGTTCCAAAGCCAAAAGCTAACTGCATTGAATTATCACTAGAGGCACCGACATTACATACCATTTTCTCTATACAGAGGTTGACAGAACCCCCTCAAACTGTGCTTTTCTAAATTACAGGATGGTAGACTGAAGAATATCTGGAAGGTCAAATGTCACAGCAGAACTGTCAGCTGCTTAGTAGTTGAATACTTTGGAAGAAATATGCATGCATTTTAAACAAACATCTTGATTTACTTTTGTCCTCCTTTTAAATGTACTCTTTCCTTCTTATCTTGCAAAACTCCTAATTCACTCCTCATATATGTCTTTACTTATAAAGACATCCTGGGAAGCAGGTAGCCTTTCTTAGAGCTGTCAGCACTGGCAGCTCTTAGACCAAAATTGAAAGAATCAAGGGAAATAGCAGTCAAAACCATTGGAACCTTAGAAACAACTCAGTTTGAAATTACCTTGTTTCTTGAAAGCTTGTTTCTTGAAAGCTTGTTTGTGCAAAGTTGAAAACATGCTGGTTTGGGATTTTTGTTTTTTTCTTTCTCTGTCTCTCTCTCTCTCTCTCATTTTTTCCCCCCTCAGAACAACATAGTAGTTCCAGCTGTCATTAGTGCTTCATTTCTCACTGTATAGACGTTTATTTATTTCCCTTTTCTTCAAGAATGCATGCCCTGTGTTTCTGCCTCCCACACCTTAACCTGCAGCTCTACTCAGGTGGTAGCAGCATCATGACAAGCACTGCCCCCTCCCTTACCTGCTCACTTGCTAGCACCATCAACAAGAGTCTCAAAAGACAAAACAATCATTGTTGTCAAGACTGTCTGTGATAAGGCTTTGTTTTTCCTTTTCCTCCTGGTCTCCTAGGGTTTACATGTTAATCTGTAGAATGATTTCTGCCCTGTGTATATTAGTCAACCAAGTTACAGCAGATAGCTGACATGAACACAGGAGTTGTATTTCTGTGATGCGAGGGAGATGGGGGCTGGATGTCACAGCCTGAAGGCTGCTCCCTGCTTCCACTCTCCCTACTGAGAAGGTGTTCCAGTTTGTCATAAATACCATACCAGTCAAGTGAGAGCTGCACAGAGGCAGAATTCTGTGCAAAATATCACTTGGATGGACAAATACATTTCAAATCTGGTTAGAGCACTAGATGCTCTTATTTTTGGTCATGGCTCTCCCGATAGCTTTGAGGTACAGTGCATGAGATAAGACCTCACCGGATTTTACTTAGAGGTTGAGCTATACAGGTCTGGTGGGCTTCATGTGTCCTTTAAAGCAATGGAAAAAAGAGGTGTTTCCATAGTTTCTTTGGAAAGATGTACCTGATGACCTCAATGGTTTTAGTCTGGGGGCACTTTTCATATTGCTTTCTTTGCAAGAACAATTTTGTTAGGGAAGTATCCCCAAGGAGTCCTGAAGCTGGATGAACTCTGGGACAAAATAACCTCAAAATATGACCTAGGTAAGACAGATACTCAGATTTTTTTTTTTTATAGTGCTCTTGGTATTTCAAGCTATTCCTGTGAAAGTTTTCCACAATCATTTCCTTGTAAGGTTTACAGTCCATTTTAGGAAGGTCTGATGAACACAAAGTATCCCAGTGAATTCTATGTGACTGAACATTTACACAATCACAGAAAAACAGAATCAGTGCCGTTGGAAAAGATCCCCTAAGATCACCAAGTCCAACCATGAAACCAGAAAAAACCAAACAAATCACCATACACTATATCCTGAAGTAGCACATCTACATGTTTTCTGACTACATCTAGGGATGGTGACTCCACCACCTCCCTGGGCAGCCCTTTCTAGCACCTGACTACTCTTTCAGTAAAGAAGTTACCCTTATGCTTAGTCTAAACCTCCTCTGGTGCAACTTTTAGACCATTTCCTCTAGTCCTACTGTTATTTACTTGAGGGAAGCTGCCAACACCCACCTCCCTACAACCTTCTTGCAGGCAGCTGTAGTGGGCAATGAGGTCTCCTTGCAGTACCTTCTCCAGTCTAAAAAATCCCAGTTCCCTCACCATGTCCTCATGAGACTTGCTCTCTAGACCTTTCACCAGCTCTGTGTCCCTGCTCTGAGCACACTCCAGCACCTCAATGTCCTGCTTGTAGTGAGAGCTCCTCAAGCTCTTGATATGTTGCTTGCCCTTCCCCGCACTGGGCCAGGCTTATTTCTGAAACACCGAAGAGGAATTCTTAACAACAACAACAAGGAGGAATTCTTAAGTTTCAACATTTTTATAAAACCTGGTAGAAATCCATTGCAGAAAATAAGAAATATCCTGTCATCTTGGTTGTTAAATCAAAAGAAAAAAAAAAAAAAAAAAGAATTTTGATAGGCCGTCAAGTGGTAGCCCAGTTCTGACTTCGTGTCTCCTTTGTTTTCACTTTGGCTACATGGATTATATACCATTGTCTGGATCTTTATGGCTTCTAAGACAGTAACTAATTGCTAACATTTTGTGTTGGAGAAAAACTGGGGAAGGTTTGTAGTCTACTTTATAGCTTTAAAGAGAAATCAAGAAATCACTGACAACCTTCAGATCTGTCTCCAAGTATGCACTGCATGCATGCTACATGCCTAAGTGGTTATAGTAAAATGAAGAGAAGGGGATGAATATCTATTCATTCCTTGGAACTGTATCATTCCATTTTTAAAATTTAGCTATTCCTGACAATGGTGAGAGAGAAGCTAAGGGCAGAACACAGAGCAACAGGTTTAATTTGTTGCACACCTGGACTCAGAGTCTGAAATATACAGAAACGGGGTCAAAGAGCCCAGTGTACAACTTTGTATTGTGTTATTCTGGGCCAATGTGCACTGGATGGAACATTACCACACCTGTGTGCACCAGAACAATCTCCAGTATAGCTGTCCAGATTTGCACTACACGGTCTACATACCCTCAGCAACTGCTTAAAGCCAATTATAGATTTCAGGTGTAGTTATTTAATTGAGGGTCTAAATTTCAGGCTTTTAGCACTAACTTCTGTTTCTTTACAGGTATCTAGGAAAGCAGAGCTGGTACTCTCTAGCTCCTTTATCTCTCTTCTCCTATACAGTGAGGAAAAACAACCTTAGTAATCTGAAATGGATATTTAAAGCACAACTCTGGTTTGCTTTGTCTTCTCTTACACATGCTCCTTCTAGATTTCAGTGCTTTTGATTGTTCATTTAAAACACAGATTTTTTTTCCACCTGAAACTGAAACTGGGGCTTATTTCCTACAGATCCTGGAAGAAAGAAGGGATGATCACTTACATGTTCATTTGCTTCATTCAATACAAAAATCAGGTTTCAGTTCAGAGATCTACTGCTTACTGCAGTGAAAAAAGGTGTGCATCTCTTTATACTCTTACTGTTTAAGGGTAAAAAACTAAACTTCTCCCACAATAAGAAATGAAAAACAATGTATGTCCTTATGTCCAGTGTCCAGAAGTTAATGCAATCCAAAGGCTACAATTATCCTCAGAAGTTTAATTGAGCTATATTGTTCTCACATCAACTTTTTCTATTTACCTTTATTTATGCAAAGCCAGATTTTTTATTGTGTTCTGCCAACCAAGCGGTGCAATGTGTCTGGAAAACAGCCAGTCACCATTTGTGGAGCTTTTATCCTAATCCCACTGCCTGTACTTGGCAACAATGCAGGAGCAAGTTGTGGATGCATAGCCAGAGTCAGCAACCCCCTCTTATCACACAGGGGCAATTACCAGTTCTGTGCTGCCATGCCATGTGCCAGGTAATGGAAAATGGCACACTGGCAGAGTCGCTGGAATTTCCCAGATGAAGCATGGAATAAAATATAGCAAACTGTGTTTGATGAAGCATGTGCTTTGCAGGTAGAGAGAGGGCTTTTAACATGTGACAGAAACACAGGATGTGCAAGCAGCTTTTCAAGATATGAGGAAATATTTGCATTCTCTTAACCTTTCTCGTTCCTTCTTTTAACTGGTATTCTGAGTTTTTTGGGTTACAGTTCAAATGTTAATCTTTCCCATGTTGGGGATGTTCTTAAAGAAAAAACTTTCCCCTCAAGAAGACACGTATTGGAATTCCTTGTACATTTGCTGTTCCAGCTTTCCTGGGGCCCCTAACAACCTACAAAAGCAATTGGTAAACCAGAGCCTACAAACTGTTTTCACTCTTGCAGGGTGCTTGGATTCAGTGCTATCAGAAGTTCTGCCAATCTTTCTCCTCAGACACAGACCACCAGGTGGACTGCTGGGGGCCTGGGAGCATAGGAAACTGCTTTTAAAAGAAGTCAGACAACCTGATTTCTAGCACCAAACAATAAACAAATAGCTACAATGGAAGTAACAGATTCTTGTCTATTTTCACATATCTTTGGTAATGGCAGTGCTATCTTTTCCTGAGAATGAAACACAATACTCTGACAGCTCTGTTTAGACTCGAAACCATAGACTTTGTGTCTCTAGAACAGCTGTTTCAAAGTGTTTTAAACCACTGGGCTGCTGCCAGGCTTCAGTGTTTTTCTGGTTTTCAGCACTTTTTTCAAACTTTTACTTGAAAATATTTTAATACACTTCTGCAAAAAAGCTCACTGTGACCTTAGACTGGTTCTTTAGTCAAAACGTTGAACAGGAAAGGATTGTACTCGGTAGATGTCTGCATTGAAATCTATTTGATAAACAAAATAAATACCATGGAAACAAATTATTTGCATTACTGTCCCTCTTACACTTTGTAGGAGAAACAGACTCAATCATAGATTGTTCTGTGTAACTGTGATAGGGGCAGCTGATTAACTTCATAAGATTAGTGTGAATGTTGCTCATTTAACTGCGTGCTAAAATACCACTGACCAACATACTGTGTGTTCCGTGAGCTGCTCTAGAATTGTTCCCTGGGTATTCAGGACAATGATGATATTTTAATGTGATGTTATGTTTTAATGAACAATTTTTAATGACCTTGTCCAAACCAGACAAGCGCCCAGCACCTCGGTGACAGCATTTTGCAGGAAGGCCATGCCTTTAGAAGCTCTCCTTCAAGCTTTTAGAAACTCACTACTTGAGGCTTTTTAAGAATTTATAGAAGAGTTCAGATGTGGTAGTTATTCTTTTCCTGCAGGTAGTTAAAATCAAGAGCTAAATGTGAGCTTTTCTTTGCAGATGCTTAAGTTCATTAGTGGAGTGAAACAGGAGAAGGTGTGGCATTTCAGCTCTTACTGTTCACAGGGTCTGTGTTCCCAAGTCCTTAACAGTGGATCCTATTGGCACATACTCTGAAATGCTGAAAGAAAGGCATGTACCTTGTGTCTTGGAGCAGGCTGAGATGTATTTTAGATGGGAATGTTTAAAAACTGGCAGTAAAAGCAAGCAGTGCTAATTGCACCCTGAGGTTTGCCAAGGTTGCAGGGAAATTCCCAGCGCATGTTACAGCAAATACCATCAAGACAATTAATCAATGATTGGGTTGCAAGCACAAATAGGGTAACATTGTGTTACGTTAGTAATGCCATTTGCTGGAACTAAAGTGGCCTGTCTCCTGCTCTTTGTTCTTGTGTAGAACATCCATGCTGACTGTGGGAAACAGGAGGCAAACTTACACCATAAAGAAACAGAAAGCGTTCACCACTGGTATGTTTATGTGCTATCCCTGTCATTCTTATTTTGCTTTTTCAGCTCTGCCTCTCTGCTTTCTCCTCCTCAATCATTGTCTCCAGCAGCTTAGAGAAATATATGTAGCCTTTGTCCTTCGTGCAGATCTGCATTCAGTGCAAGTATGACATATAACTGTTTTTATGATAAAAAGAACAGGGTGTGAAAGCAGTTTAGTGAGGTAAATAAATAAAAAAAAAAACCACCTTAAAAAAACCGTATCCCTGACAGATCTCTCTGAATATGTAGGTTCAGACTTGCCATTGGAAAATCCCATGATTGTCTGGGATTTTATCCCTGTGTAAAACAAATTTCCTGAATTCTTTTGCCCAGTGGAGTATGACAAGTCTTTTGATTTACCTTAATTTGAGTCTCTTTTTCTATAAAGCTTAGTCATGCAGTGAATGGGCAACGCAATGAATCCTTTGGTCACTATGACCGAGTAACAGAAGCTTCAAGTAATAAATAATTCCTCCAGTGTTTACCCTAACCACTATGAATAATCAATGCAAATTGAAGCAGAAAAGCAATAAAAAAATTAATTTAAAAAAGGAAAGCCATGCAGATGGGCAATATCAAATAACGTGGTAATCCTGTCACCTGACTTACACTACTTTCAAGTCTTCTTCAATTTATCAAACTGGTTTTCTATTGATGTCTTCTCTATGCCTCATTTGAATAGAATTGTAAAATGCATTTGTCTTTCTTGTTTATCTGTGTACCACCATCTGTGGTGCTTCATGAAGAATGGTGTTGCTCAGCATTGTTTATATTATTTCCACTGATTAATGTTTTACTTCACTTACAGACTAAACCAGCTGTTTTGTCTTGACATTTCTGCTTTTGAAAGTCTACACTACATGTAATCCCTTTAATGATTTTAAATAAAATGAACTGGAATGGCCTCACTCTGTTCTTTCCTAGGTGACAGACACACTGATAGAAGAGTAAAGAGGTAATTTTCATTTAAATAACAAAAGATGCTAATTTTTGTCCTTTGTGATTTTTATTACTTACTGCCAGACCAACTCTCTTGCATTGTAACACTTCTGTTCCCATAGAGACATCTTCTAGAGAGATAATAGAATTCCAAGGAAGATAAAAGGGGGTAGGGGAATAAAACCAGTCAGAATTATGTCTACCTCCTTTTTCAGTGCTATCCAACAATACTGTATTTATTTATTATTTTTTCTATAACACCACCAAATTTACCAAATGGATAGTCTTCTAAGCCCTTAATCTCTGCCCTGCATTGGTGTGCCTGTCTTTTCAGAATTTTGAGTATCAGGTACACTGTGGCATTTGGACTTACATCAAATATGAATGCCAGTCAATTGACTTTGCTGCATCTGATGCATGTTTTCCCTGCTTATGAGTGTAAGATGTTTTCTCTTCAATGAGAAACAGCTTTTATGCAATTTTTACTGTGGACACTGGTGTAACATCTCCTATAATACTGTTTTCTTCTAGTGTTTTCTGTAAAGTATCTCCTTGCTTGCAACCTATGATAGGTCAGACAAGCATTGAACTCAGTCCTGGTTTTGATGCAATCAAGAGGGGACATGCTTAGAATATCTATGGACATCACCATAGCAGTGACTTTATTGGAGCTATTTACCACTGACTGCACTCAAAGGAACACCTCACCAAGAACCTCCAGCATATACTTTGCAGGTATTTCTTAGGATTCTTAGAATTAATGTTAAGTTTTTCTTGGCAGCAATTAAGGTGAATGGTAAACCAGGTTTCAAAAAGAAAAGAAAACTGAGTGTTGCTCAAAAGAAACAGAGAAATCAAGTGTGTCAGTCCCAACAGAAGGAGTTTGTATTGACCTCTCAGGAGGCTATGAAACAAAAGCTAGAGCTGTATCTGAACAATACAAAGAATGGCTTATCAATGACTTCTCAAAGCAGCTCCCAGGGTTTGTCACCACAGGATTGCTTGTTCATGGGCAGCTGTAGCAATCCAGGGCCAGAGAACTGCTAATATTTTGCCTTTTTCCTCCAGGAATCTCCCAGGGCTATGGCAGTTATCCTCTGACAGATTGAGTTCCCTTTGCCATCTCTGTGATCACTGCCTTGCCTAAGGGGCACAATGCAGGGCAGCTTCAAAGGTGATCCAAAAATGGCTGATGGTGAGGAGATAAACCAGAACATAAGAAGCAAGGGCAGATACAAAGATTAGGAGGTACACAAAGCCACACTAGTGAAGGTGTGAGGAGAATAGCAAGCTTATATGGTCTAGCGTATATTTTTGTACCTGATATTCTTCTCATCTCTTCTTCCTGTGATTCCATGTATAACTACAATCACTGGCTCTAGCTACATGTTGGCTCTGGCCCATGTTTTTTGTCTTGATAGTCTTGTTCGTGCTTTATAAAAACTGTTTAAGGCAATTACAAGGACTTCATAATCATGTACAAATATTTCTCTCATAACAAAGATGATCAAAGCCACCAGACTCCTGTGCAGCTTTGCTGCTGCAGTAATCCAGTGCTTCCACAGCCCTTTGTGAAGACTTGTCCTTACCCAGTCTTTCATTAAGTGGATTATTCAAAAGCAAGGTGAGGCAAACAGAGTGGGAGCACGTATATCTTCAGGGCTGTTCTGTTGCCAAATCCACACTAAGGGAGGCAGAGACCAGCTCTGGTATTCCCATGTAGTGACTCTTCCAGTGCTGCAGTTTGCTAACAGAACCAATTCAGGTCCTTCAGGCCTGTATTTGCATAGGGCTCCTGAGCACACGTCTTCTCTCACTGTTATTATGTGACCAAACCAGTTCCCATTTCACCCAGCACAGGTACAGACTGTGATGGCCTACCAGCAATCCATTAATTGTAGCAGCTCCTCTTTCTGCAGAAATTCATCACGTTAATGTTGATTGCAGCTCACACCTGAACAGTTTTCCACCCGTGTGTCACAACCACAAAAGACAGCGGTCACCATTGTCAAAGAAAACTGAGTCAAAGAGGGATGACACAACACATTTCACGGTGGGTGAAGGTGACTATCTCCTGCATCACAAGTAGACTAAAGAGGCACCTTCCTGGTACAGCTGTAATAACTTTGAACGGCCAGCCTCTCCAGTATGAGCTTTGGTGTAGTGGTGTGGTGCCTATTGAACACTGCAAGTCTGATCACAATTCAGCAGGAAACTGGTGAAAAAAATTCATGTCAATTTCCAGGGGTTTTGAGGCTTTCTTGTTCAAAAGCCTTGACATAGAAGACTAGGGGGAAATATCAACCTACTACATATGCAGCTCTCACTCAGTCCAACAGAAAGCAGGAGTGTGTTGGATAGTGGAGCTTGTCTCTGACAGATAGAGTCAACACTGCACCGATGTTTATTTTTCTATGTCAATATAAATCTTATTGCTCCACTTAGAGAATTCAGTGGGCACTGCCTGATGGCTGATTCAAATCCTACAGTTTTCCAAGGTTTTTACCTTGTATGGAGGACATCAGTGAGCACATTTTACAACACTTCTGCATAATGCCTGCTGAAAACAAAGAGGTGGTTTAAGCATGGTGTTGAAGTCTTTCTCCAGGGCTTCCAGACATGACATAACTCATCTTTGTGAGACATTCTCTCTTGAGAAAAAAACATTCAATGGTAGCAAAGTGCCACTGGCTTTAAGTTTAGAAAAAAATGCATTTTCACCATAGTCAATGGACTGACTACATCTGTCTAAGTGGGAGTGTTCCTGGCTAATATTAGACTGTTCCATTATTCCTGCTACACCTGCATGTGTACAATACAGCAGCAAAAACAAACTAGAGCATAAAGTTACTTCTATTGCTTTTTCTGTGCTTGTGAGAGAGGCAGCTATCTGTGCAATGTCTGTGCTAATAGCACAATTTAACCATTGAAAAAAGGAGGACTTTTTTTCCACCCCCACTGATATAATTAGCTTGTGTTACTCCTTGCAGCTAGATATCACTCAGAGTCGGCACTTTAGTAGAATCCCAGAAGGATTAAAGGTTTCAGTGGATAATAAGAAAGTCTCTAATTTCAGAAGATAAGATAAGCATGCATACATATACGTTAAGAGACAGAGAGAGAAATCCTTCTGCTTTCATTGATAAAATTTAGGAGAAAATGTTACATGAGTAAGTTATGCCCCAAAACAATTTCTGTCTGCCTCCAGGATAGCCACTGCCACTTAAAAATAGTATATTGGAAAGTGAACATATGGTGTAGTCCTCCATATTATGTTTAATATGAGAAAGAAGAAAATTGTGATCCTGATAAAACATATGTAGGAAAAAAGTCCCATTAGTACTTGTTATTTATCGCTATAACTAGGCCAATTGTGGGCTAAATGAAACAGACTTAGCTTGCAGTTGACTCAGATAAGCTCCTTATAGAAAATCACAAAGCAGATACAACAACAGAGATAGAATCTCAGCCCAATCAACCCAAGTCTCTAGAGAGAAGATAAAATTACATAACATAGCTTGGCATGCAGTAAGGGAGTAAGTGACATGGAGTTCCACAGACTGGTACAGTTAAAGAAGAAATTGATCCAGAGGAGACTGAAGAAGGAGAGGAATCTAAAATGGAAAAGTGGTGAGAATGTTGCAGGTGTCACCATGACAAGAATATACTGTAATAAATTTTTGCAAATAGGCACAGAGTGAGAGGATGTGTGATGGGCCATGCAAGGGTGAACCTGAGAGCTGTCTTGTTCCTTACTGCTAAACACTCAGCCCTATGTCAAAGTTATGAAGATTAATTTCCAGCACCATTTCTTTCCCTTCACACCCCTGCAATGGTATTGTCAGGCCACATCTACCATTGTCATACCTGGGTCCCACACAGAGGGCTGTACACATACAGACTTCTCACTCACTTTCATTGCTTCTGAAACAGCTGCTGGCAGCTTAGCTTTACCCCCTACTCTTTCCTCCTTTTAAATCCCGGCCTTTAGGTAGGGTTATAGTTCTGCAAAAATGTGGAAATAGCCATGTACTCTGTACATGATCTGTTTTGGCTTGGCTTTATTCACTTCTATTTATCATCCTGGAGTTCAGAGGCTCCAGCTGGGAGTGGCTTATCTATGACTCCTGAGAGCTTTTCTCAGTCTGTGGGGCTATACATGACTAATGTCTTCAGGATTAAACCTTTGAAGGAGAAGCACTTTGCATCAGATGGCATAAACAAGACAAGACAAGCATTCCAAAAGCATGCTTAGATATTTTTATTTCCTCTTGTCAAGTAGGGGGAATGACCTCCTGGCACCAGACTTGGAACACCAGGCTGTACCATGGAGATATCTGCCAGTGTAACTGGAGTGACAAAGAGATCTGTTATGGACAGCTACATGATGATAGGTCCTCTGCTAATCAAGGTGCAACAAATCTTTGTGCCTATCTTAAAAGCCTCAGGAAAGCATCTTGTAAATGATCTCTATGAGGCACAATAAAGTTTCTGCAGGAATTCTGTTAACCCTTTCTTCGTTTGGAATATTCATGGAACATAAATGGATCAGTCAACATTACTTCTGCTTTAATACTGTGCCCAGAATGCAGCGACATCAAAGAACCCTCCTGTTAAGAGATATTACCCAGGCATACAAATCTATTTAGAGCACATCCTTCTCACATACAACCACCAGTTTATTTAGCCTTTTGTATTTTGCTACAGAAGTTTGTTAAAACCTGGCTGGATGGCTGTACCCGGAAAGTTGTAGTTAACAGATTTAAATCCAGTTGGTGGCCAGTCACAGGTGGTAGCTCAGCACTTCAACTATTGTGTTCAGCTCTGGTCCCCTTATTACAAGAAAGACAATGAGTTGCTGGAGCATGTCCAGAGAAGAGCAATGAGGCTGGTGAAAAGTCTAGAGAACAAGTCCTATGAGGAGAGGCTGAGCAAACTGGGATTGTTTAGTCTGGAGGCTGAAAAGGAAAAGGAGGCTGCTAGGAAACGATGTCACTGTCTACAACTACCTGAAAGGAGGTTGGTAGTGAGGTGAGTCTTGGTCTTTTATCCCAAGCAAAAAACAATAGGACTAGAGAAAATGTCGTCAAGTTGCTCCAGGGGAGGTTTAGATTTAATATGAGGAAGAACTTATTTACTAAAAAGTTGTCAAGCACTGGAGCAGTCTCTCCAAGGAGCTGGTTGAGTCACCATCCTTGGAGATATCAAATAATCATGTAGATGTGGCACTTCAGGGCATGGTTTAGTTGGCATGGTGGTATTGGGTTGATAGTTGGACTTGATGACTTTAGAGCCCTTTTTTCAACTTTAATGATTCTGTGATTCTAATAGGATCCCTCTGCTGCTGGTGGTATGTTATATGCAACATGGCCAGTTATATGTTACAAATGTAATTTCTGAGGTCATGGAAGAGCAGTGACATCACTGTTAAACAAAAATGGTAGTCAACCATTATTTAAAAGGAAGTGCTCTCATCTTTCCACCAATAAAGATAAAGTATACAATATACAAATTCACAGTTGGACAACAACCGGAGAATAGTTGGGGGCTCAGGAGATGTTTCCTTCTGCCTGAAATTTAAGAGTGGGAGCAAGGAAATAATAAAGTAAATAAATAAAGAAGAAATATTTTCAATCCTGTATTTATAATATGGGCTGTCTAATCTATTTATAACAACTCATCTTGCATGATATATCTTGCCGTGTAATTTTCAAGACACTAGGATAGATGGTGCATTAGGTATTTTAAAAAATAACCTAATCAGTGACAATTTTGGGCTACCAGCTAAGCAAGTCAGTGGCATACTGTCCACACAAGGCTCCAGGTAGGGGGATATCAGATACTGTGGACTTTGGCCCAAAAGCTGGGAGGAGATGGAATGTAAAAATGTAATGAATTAGCCTGCACCCATTGTGGCTAATGAGATTTTTGCCATAAGTTCAAGGAACTGCCATTCAAAATAGGTTTAACATCTATGTCTTCAGTGTCTTTGAGAATTAAAGAATTAGAAAACATGATTTCATTTTATATTTATATCATGTTACTGTAGTGATTATCTGCTGCCTTGGAAAGCAGATGTGTATTTCACAGCTGCGTGGAAACGTAGGCTTTTACTAAACATTCTTTCAATGGGAAATTTGCAACAAAGAGTCTTTAAACTTAGACCAGAAAAACAAGGCAACTAGACTGGCTGGAAAACCTAAACAGCAGCCTTAATGACCTTCCACATCGCTGTCCCCAGCTACAAGCTGTGACCTGGAGGTGGTGAACAGAGGTGATGTTCTAGCTAACATTACATAAATGAATTGCCTCAGAGTAGAGAAGGATGGTCAAGTGTGTAGGGCATTAGTGAAGGCTCTACACCTGCTTTCTGCTTAGTCAAAACTTTACTTACAGAAAGGTACCAGATCCAAGGTCTGGATTTCAGTGGGACTCACCAGACCAATTCCTCAGATCTGAACTCCAGTCTCTGCAGTTTCCTTGTAAAACACAGTCTGGTGTGGAGCTTTGTTTTGACTCTGCTCAAGCATCTAACCTCAGGAGAGATTTCTGAACACTAAGATGAGGTACCAGTAGCTGAATTCAGAGAACTCTAGCAGAAGTACCTAAGTCCTAGTAGCAAAGAATAGAGCAAAGTTCTCTTATATTCAAATATACCGGTCATGATTTTGTTTCAGCATGGGCACAGCTGCAAAGTACTAAGAGAAGAAAATGCTTCTGCTTCTGCTGTGTTTTGTAATTTAGCCCAAGCAGAGTATTTTTTTCCTTCAAAATATAGAAAATATAAGTCTCTATCAAAATACTCAAATTTAATCTTTGGGAGAGCATGTGGTTGATGCTCTGTCAAGTGCCTATTCAAGTGTCTTTGGATGTCTCAGTAAAATGCAAAGATTAATTATTTTATTTCCATTGCCCTCATATTTTACAACAGAACTTTGTATTCATTAAAAAGTTTATCTTGAGTCCTGCAAAAAGTTGTTCTCTGGAATGTTAATGTAAGTACTACCATTACATCCTTCCTTAAACCACTCTTATCATATCATATCATATCTCTTATCATATCACACCATATCCCAGCTACCAGTCCTGACTAAAATGTGGCTGGCAAAATTCTTGGTGTGTGCATAAAATCCATATGTGCAGAAGGTGGTGGTGCAGCTGTAATCTTATTCAAACAGAATGACACATTGAAGAAAAAGCAGGTGTGCTTGGATTTTAAGGGAGTTTGCAAGACCAGAAAAACTGCCCAATATCTTTGTAAGGACCATATTAAATCACATTGTGGCATGGTAACCTTTTGTGGTATGTATTGGAACAATAGGTATCTTCCTGACTGCAAGAAATTATTTCTGTATACAGACCAACCCTGTTTGACTATTATGTACTAAAATTGTGTTAGCAACAGAAAAGAGTCTAGACTGATGTAGTGTATCTGAAAAAGGAAAAGACTTAATTGTCACACTGTAAGTCATAATTTTTCTAGTATAATTAAGTCTGGGCACAACTGTGCTAATCAAATAAACCTGTAAATGTTGGACCCAATCAACCCTGATTTCCAATAGATTTGGAAGCCTACCCCCTATACCACAGTAAGATTAGCTCCTTTGCAGGCTTCCTCCAACTTTACAGGTTCTACTTCTCCCCCTACAACCAGTTCCTTCACTATGTTCTTTGAGCTGAAGGTTGAGGCAGTGGACTGGGAGGCTGAGCCAGTGTGACAGCACTGCAGCCTCTTCTCCCTCCGTAGAGTCACTCAGAAAATTCTTTTGCATTTTGCTATCTGCTATCTGCTGATCTTCATGAGATCATCATCACGTTCCTGAGACTAGTATCCCTCTGTCGCATTGGCCAATGGACTCAGAAGAAGGAGAACGCATAACTGCACATACCTCATTTTCTAAGGAAATTTGGTTGAAAAAACATACTCCACAACAACAAAACTTTGTTGTAGCCCACTTCTACTTGGTTTTGAACACTTCCAGGAAGGATGCATCCAGGCCTTCCCTAGGCAACCTGTGTCAGTGTCTCACTACCCTCACATGTTTTTTCAGTGGTCGGAAGAAGTGTCTAGAAGTTATGGAAAATTAACTACACTTCCAGAACAAAAAACACTTCTATTTTATGTTGCTGTAAAATCCCTGGGTTTGAGCTTGATTCTCCCTTCCCCTTTTCTTAACTTCAAGAGTGTAAATTAAAAGCAGATACTTATAGGTTAATGTAGTACTTAAGTCAGAATGAGTGACAAAATGGTGCAAGTGGACTCCCTACTGGTGTATACCTGGTTTTAAAAGAAACATCAGTAAAACAGACCTGTGTACAGTCAAGCAAGTTAGTATGTCACAGTATACAACAGCTGTATTTCCTCTGTGGCAAGTTTATACCAAAACATTTCCCTTGTTTCCATAGTCTGATCAAGGGCAGAAAGGTGTAGTGAATTTTACTGCTATTGGCATGGATTAAAATATACAGAAAAGCTTTCATGCTTTCCTCTTTATCAAACCTTGTCTTAAGCATGTCAGTTCTCTTTCTTCATCTCCTCTCATATCACTTCCTATTCACATGTGATCTTCCCTCCCTTGCCTAGTTCTCAGTCAAGCATAACATGGCCAGATGGTTTTATCTGTGCTGCAAACAATGGTACTGTGCTCTGATAAATGATTATATTCTGCCAATGCCAGACAGGGTTCCCTGTTCCCTTAGCTGGTTTCCAGTTCTGGCCCACCTTCCTGCCCATATTTCAATAGTGTGTTTATTTGGGATTAAATTCTGTGAATGGGTAGGGGTAGGGCTGTGGGAGGGGGAGGTCATTCTGGGTCCAAAGGGAATCAACACTGTCTCTTTGAAAATGTCTGTGTCTGCTTCCCAGACTGACCATCTGGGGCACTGCATGGCACTAAATCAACTACAAAGACAAAAAGAGAAACAGGGAGAAGTAATTAAATTAGAAAAAGGAAAAGTTTTCTAGGAGCTGCTGTCCAAGGAACCTTATCAAAGACACAAGTTGGTGTGCGTAGGGTTCAGGATAGTGAAAAAGGAGGACACTAACAGAACCCCACTTCCACCAGTAAACAAATTTCCCTTTAATGGTGAATGCATGCCTTGTTTATTTTCTAATTACTTGTCTATTTTAAAGCACTTCCCAATGGCCATCATGTCAAGAAGAAGAATTACGCCTACAAAAACAGGAAGCAGTGGAAATACACTGGGTTCAAGATCCCTTCCTTAACTTCTGGTAAGCCTTAATACTTGAGATGTGTTGGGTAGTCACTGAGGAACGCTAGAATTTTCTGGTCTGGTGTTTATCATGTCTGTGAGTGTGAAGGCAGACTCACAGGAGAGGTTGTCTGAGACACCCAGGTTTCAATTCTGTGTTCTGCATTTGGAAACCAGTTGGATGACATATTTTCTTCTTCAAGTGACAACAAAATCCTTCCATTTCCAGCACTAATTCAAGAGGATATTCAACATCAGCTTCTGAAGTTACACATTCTATGTATTCAGGAACTAACTGGTTTACTCCCATGAATTTCAAAGGCATATAGCTGAGAATCTGCCTAACCCACTGAAGGTGCAATATCCATCATTAGGGAAGATTCAGAGTATGGAGGGAAAAAAACAATATTGCACTAGGACATAAAATAGGGTTTAGATTTTTGCATAAAATGATGAGAAACCTCAGACAGGACTCTTGTCCTGTCTCCTCTTTGTGCAATTGATGAGGGTAATTAAATGAATTTATGGAAAATAGGTATTTATCTGGTAAATTTGAAAGTTTGGATGAAATTTTCAAAATACAACTATGCAAAACTAAAGTAGTATATTACATAGTTTTAAAAAATATCTAGTGTTTTGTCATTTATCATTCTTCTCATTAAGAAAATGGAAAAAGCATTACTTTTAAATTTTGAAGAATTAACACAATTCCTTGCAATTGTTGCTTCTTACTCCTTTTTGCATATATTCACTTCAGGTGTAGATTAGTTAGGCTTTTGGCCTCCACAGCTCTAACAATAAGGCTGTTCTGAGAGGCTTAGTACTCTGACTATTAGAACTATTGATATTCTCTGGAGACATGCGAGAAATGACCAGCTCATCGCATCTGTTTTCCCCAGGGCTAAAATTATTCTCCAGAAATAACTTCTCTGCCCTCCCTCTGATTATGTATAGATCAGCTACATCGATCTCAGCCTTGCTGTGATATTCTTGCACAGCTCTGTTAGACCTCTCTTCTTCACAGTGTGAGTTCCCTCTAGCAGACCCAGATCACTTACAGAATTCCAGATAAGTTTTTATTGATGCTTAACACTGTAAACTGTGTCTCACGGACAATGTACTCTGCAACACAGCAAACATACCAGGGAGCAAGATAATTTGTTGTAGAATTAAGGAGGGAATGCCAGAAGACTAAGGAGTTGTTGGCTTGTGATGAAGCAATGAATGCTCCTCCATGATTCTGAATGCAAGCGCAGTAGGAGAGGCTATTTTGGTGGAAGCTGGAGGTGTCAGAAGCTGGTGTAGCTCTTTTTTGGAATGCTCCAAGGGCAGATTTGCCTTGACTAAACCATGTGTGGGTTCCAGTGCTGCAAATTATCAGTACACTTGTAGACATTCATCTCTACTTAGGACTACAGTGGTCATCTAAGGCATAAGTATGTTAGTAAAGTACATTGTGTACATATATAAACATACATATATATACTTCTTAGGATATCAGGTAGTGATAGGAGTAGGGAGAATGGATTCAAACTAGAGGAGGGTAGATTTTGATTCAAATTTAGGAAGACATTATTCACCATGGGGGTGATGAGGCACAGGAATAGGTTGCCCAGAGAGGTGGTGGAAGCCCCAACCATGCAAGATTTTAAGGTCATGCTGGACAGGGCGCTGATCCTGTGGGAGTTGTCCCTGCCCATGGCAGGGGGGTTGGAACTAGAGGAACTTAAAGGTCTCTTCCAATCCTGAAATTCTACGATTCCATATTAGAAAGCTTTCTTTGCCTTTTTTGCCCCACCTTTTCCCTTCCTCTGTATTGCACTCAATTCTGTATCAATAGAGGTGATGTCTGCCTCACGGCAGGGAGGCATATTTACTGCAGTTAGTAACAACAGTACTGCTGTCTGTGGGGGTTTCATCTGCTCAGTATCAATGGAAAATCCCTCCCTGGCTATACCATCTATGCTTAACATTAAAACCTGCCCCTCTCTCCATCTCTCTTCCAGCTTTCACAGTATCTTTTTGTGTTTTTCACCCTGCCTGCTCTGTTTCATCCTAACTTTTCTTCCCTATCTCTACCCCTTTTTTCTGCAATTCATCCCAAGCAGAGGAGCTCAGAAACCTTCGAACAGGAATCCATCTTTCAAATGTCTGATTTGTAAGAAGTTTTCAAAATTAAACAGAGCAAACTCATCTGTCCTAAAGTATGATTACCAGCTGGAATAATCAGACTGGTTTTCATAAATGTTGGCACCAGTAATGTGCCTGAAGGGTTTTGAAAAAAAATGTTCTCCACACAAATTCTTAGGCAAACAACAAAGCAAGCTTAAAGGCTTTTTGTGTCAGGCTGAGAGTACGGTCATGTTACAGAGCATGGGGTGGAGAAGAAATGGCCAGGAAGGAAGGAAGGAAGGAAGGAAGAAAGGAAGGAAGGAAGAAAGGAAGGAGAGCCACCTCTGAGTAGAGCAGCTGATCTGTTTAGAAAACTCAGAGAGAAGATGGCATGTTTTCTCCCCAGCTCCATCAGTGCCTATCCCACCAGCAGTCCCAGGTGCAGAAGGCAGGACAGATCACAAGAAGCAAGCCAGCTGGCTAGCAAGCTGCTCCACAGACAAATGCCTTACCTGCACACTTGGATATCAGGAAAGTAGTGACCTGTAGCAAAATAACATTAGATCTAATCTAATCTAATAAAATCTAATAAAATTAGATAATGTGCATTAGAGGATAGGCTATAGAATTTCTGAGGCTCTTGCTTCCTTTTCAGAATCCTTTCAGAATTCCATTTTCAGAATTCTTTCAGAATCCTTCCAGTGGCATTACTGTCATATCAATATGCTGACCAATACTCCTTGCTAGATTTTGTTAGAGAGGTAATCTTGGTAAAAACACATAGAACCTTACACTTTAGGCTCATGTAGCTAACATTTTCAATGTCAAATTAAAAAACGGACAAATTTTTAAAAATCTCGGAGATTCAGGGTTGCATGTATCATTCGGTGAAAAACTTCCCTATGAGCAAATTATAGATATATCTGTCCTTGCTCTTGGAAAAGATTTGTTTTAGATTGTGCAAATTTTGATTTCTCAAGTGATTTTTCAGCATATTAGCACATTGGCCCCCTGACTTCTTCCAATCAAAGACAGGAAACTTCATCCTTACTCGCTGAAAATGCTGAAAATAGTTTGAATAGCTATATCCTTTTTAAAAAGATCTAAATGTCATCTGCTTGTTCAGGGAAACCTTCCTCAGAAATTTTATTTTGAAATTTTATTTTGAACTTTGTCCAATAGTTTTGTTTTGTAGCATTATTAAGGGAACTGTGAAACACTTAATACTTTAGTACAATGATAGGTGTTCTCCTTATGAACATGCAACTTTCCTGTGTAGAACATGAGTATAAGTGACTTGATGAATCAGGCTAGAGATTCTCAATGCTCATTTATTTCTGAGTAATTCAAAGCCCTTACCTATTTATCTTGCCTTTTCAATATCTGTATGAATGTTAGACTTGTACTTTTATGAAACTGCACATGGAGGAACATGACATGAAATAACCCTGGAATAGAAAAATTCCAGGTAAGAAAAGCTATTGGATTTTTAAGAAAAAAAAAAAATAAACTCAGCAAAGGGCATCTCTTTTCCTCACAGATAACAGCAAAAGCCACTGCTTCTTACCGGGCTTGGAAGCACTCCAGATATGTAAAACATACATTTTCGTGAGTTTTGTTTTTCATGAGGTGCTCAAACATCCAAGTTAATGCCCGATTGTCCAGGCTGGTTGAAACAGAGACATATTGAAAATGGTAAGATTTCAAAGAGATTGTAAATGTGACGGATATTTCTAGACTAGCCTTAGGTAATGTTCACCCCTCAAGACAGGACAGGGATGAGGATGCTCTCCACAGGAAGAGACTCTTTGGTGCATAGCTGTCCCTGCCTTACAGAATTGGGTTTCTCCCAAGCACCAGGACAATCTTCCTAGCCTTCAAAGCTCTCTCCTGCTCCTTTCCCTTGTGCTTATCTTCCAGTGGCAGGAACATCCCAGCCTCTCTTCCCAGATTCAAAATATTTCAATATTAATTGTACTACTAAAGAGCCTCAACTGGCCTGATTTCTTGAGTGGTCTGATTTTCCACATCCCAAAGGTAATATTTCTATTAATTTTGAAGAGGATATGGTATCTTTGTTTCCTTAATTAAACTTATAAATGTCTCTTTCACCACCTAGTTGGCCTCTGTTACTCAAACTGAACACTGATTATACTGTATCTTCCTCAGCAATGATGACTTGAATTCAAGGAGGAGAACTTCACAAATTCAGCTCAGCTACTATAGACAGCTACTGGAACGGTGGTTTGGGCTGGAATGGTGGTTTGTTTTTTTTATTTTAATCTACAAATTTGTTTTAAAACTTCTAGTGTGAGAAATACTCCATCCAACTTCAAACAACAGTGGCTGGTGAAGTGCCACATCTCATTGTAGCACTGTCTGTGAGGTACTTTAGTTCTGTGGAGTGTGGGAAGATCTGGACTTTTGCTCTTTCTTATCACCATCCTTCAGTTTTCAGTATCATTGTTCATCCTTACAATCTATGCTTGGCTGTTTTCATTTGGTTTTATTACAGAGAAAGGTTCAATTCTAATGTCCTTTTAAGGTTTTACTGTGAGGCTATTATACACTTCACAGAAAGAATTCTGCTAATACTTAGCCACTGAGCCATCTGTTATGACACGGAGTTTTAGATAGAAACTTATAACTGCTTCATTTGTTCTTATTTAAACTGTGCTCATTTCTGTCTTTCACAACTGAAATGGTTTTTGGCAACTCTATTATAAAAATAAAAAACCCACAATGAAATGTAATGGGGATTGTGATGAACTGTGTTTAAGTAGGAAATTGCAAGCTAAGGAGATTGGCAATAGTGTCATTGCTAGGTTTGAACCCGCTCCAGAAAAGTTGCTGTGTTCTGATGCCTGCAAAATTCTCGGTACTAAACTTCCCAATGGAAAAACATTCTTTTTACAAAAAAACACCACAAATCTCTCTTATCAGCACCTTCATTGCTATTTTCAGGAGACTGAACAGACAGTGAGTAGATTTAGATGTTCTCCCCACACCAGCAGTAAAGTGAATTGAAACTGTGGAAACAAAGCCATTATTTTTGTTTGTATTTGATGTATAGGTAAAGTGAAACCCTGGGTATATAAATCCAGTAGCATTTATAAACACATTGAAAGTACACACAAATGGGAGGAAAATGTGGTTTTTATTTTATGTTATTGTAGGGGCTCAATCTGCATTCTTTATGCAGAAGACTTATCATTGATAAGAGTAATGAAGGATGAAAGAATTCCAAGAATCTCAGTTTGTAAAATTATTTTAAATGCCTTTGTCTCATTAGCTTTCATTACAAATGTTTGTAACATACTCCCATACTATTATAGTTTAGCTTGATTGTCTAAGGCAACTTGTATGTATCTGGCAGTTACTAAAGGAAGGTTTGGGATAGCTTCGTGGTTAAACCCCTGGGCTGGTACTCAAGAAACCTCAGTCTAACTGCGGAATGGCAAACTTCCTGTGAGATGCTGGACAAGGCAGCAATGTTGGGACTATTGCTGCCTCTTTTATGTGTTTGAAAGTGAAATTTCTGGTAAGAGGAAGCTCTCTTGGCTTGATTTTCAAAGGAGAGATATTGAGAAGCAGATTCAGAGGGAAATAACTTCTAGAGATCAAGTGCTTCCTGTCATTAGAATGTATTGTCATCTAAAAATGCCAGCATCACTTTCACTGGAGTAGGGCAACCCTAATTTGTTAACATCTGATGTGAGGTGTGCTGAGCTGATGTGAGAACTACTTTTAGTTCTGCATGAGTTGGCTCCCAAGTGAAAATAAGAGTACATTGGTCATACATGTGTTCTAGGAAGCATGTCAAACACATAAATATGAGGCATAAAGCTACAACAGGATGAGATTGATCATCTGAATGCAAAATATGTGAACAAAGTGATCTATACATGCACACTATAAAACACTGCTTAGTAACAAGTAATGAGATGTTCCTATTGCTGTTGAGATCCCAGCTCCCGTGATGCTGGGAAGCATGCAAGTGCTTCCTCAGAACTGCACCCTAAGCCACAGACTTTATGTTCCATGCCACTGCTTTTCTGCAGAGAGAGAGATCAGCCTGCATACTGCCTAGTACGCCTTCATGAACTAAATTCACAAAGGAAATCCTTCCACAAAATAAATAAAACCCACTAAAAATAAATAAGTTAAGTAACTGAGCAAGTTTATGGGCCAAGACCCCTGTTCCAACACACGTGATCCTACAGCTGCACTGTGTGAGTTTTAGGGGTTCTAAATACTTAGATGATGAGCAATCCATTAGGTGCCTGACTTTCACATTGTTTGTGACTGAATGCAGAAGCAGAGACACGAGATCTTGCTGCAATTTTTCCTCCTTAACCTCTAGAAAGTAGGTTTGCAAGTGAAATTTCAGTGATTGCCACTGCAGAGCTTCTCATTTAAGCAGATGACGTACTGTCCTCTGCTGGTAAAAGGATGCAATCTTTGCTTGGCTTTTCACATAATGCAATGAAAAGCCTGGAAAAAAAATAGTGGGAACCTTTTCTCTCCCATTTCTGACTCTATGTATACATAAACTCCTCTGATGTCAGCGAGAAGAGTGGTTTGGTTTAATACAGCCAATTTTTGAAAGAAAATGCAAGTCACAATACATCAGGGGGACAAAAGAGAAATCCAAACACAAGGGTACAGAAGGATGTTGTAGTTTCCACCATTTTAACTGACTTCGGTGCCAGCTGGAGGAGAACATCTAAGTCTATTCTGGGTCTCTTCAGCCTCCAGAAGCTAGCAACAAATGCATCACCTATTTTGAGAACAGTACTGGGGGGTTTTGGTGACAAACGTTTGTCCACTGGGCATGGGACTGAGATGACTGATACAGTCATCTCTCTGCAGCGTACCATTGCTGGTTTGTCTTGAATGTGTACTTGCATTGTTTGAAGTCAGAGTGGTACATAGGATCATGAGATTTCTAATGCCTGCTGTCTTGGTACCATGCCACACCAAGCCAAACTATTTTGGAAATCAGCTGAGCAAGTGTGGATCTGGAATTGAGCCCTGCTAGTACATACTGGTGCACTGATGGGCAGATACTTCTTTCTGTTGTTTTCTGTCCAGATTCACACGTCACACTCTCAGACCCCCATGTTTTATTTATATTTCCTCAACTGTTACGTCATTCTGGCTAGAGTTTCTTACCTGTTGAAAATTCAGCAAGACACAAGTATTCACTTGGGCTTATTTTGGCAGAATATGTCCTGACTGTGTTAGACTTTATGTGTTTATCAACAAAGTGTTTGTCACATATAAGTGCACAGTTTCACAGTGCGTATATAGTCATAGTTTGGAAGTGTAGCTTCATGGTATTTTTCTGGAAGAGAATAACAAAAATATCAAAAACATAAAGCTATAGCATTGCTTAGTATAATTTCTAATAACCATGCTTGCAGAGCCACCACTACCATATGAAAACAAGCCCCCAGATTCAGAAAATAATTTATCAAAGACAGGTGATGAAACATTCAGATCTTGTTAACTGGCATGTGGTGGTTGAACAAGTCAATGTTCAACCAATGAACATTCAATGTCAATGAATTGACTTGTTCAAGTCAATTCAGGACTATCTCAAAAACTTAGAATCAAGACATTTAAGATCATCTGAACACTGTCAAGTTCACCATTAAACCGCATCTCTAAGCATCACGTTTACATATCTTATATATACTTCCAGGGACATGACTCAGCCACATCTCTGGCCCGACTGTTCCAATCAGTGGTTTACAACTCTTTTAATCAAAGGATTTTTCCTAATATCCAATCTAACTAAACCTTTCCTGGAGGACCTTGAGGCCATTTCCTCTTGTCCTATTGCTATTGAAAGAAGAGACAAACACCTCACTACAAACTTGTTTTAGGTAGTTGTAGAGAGTGACTAGGTTTCCCATCAGCTTTCTTTTCTGCAGACTAAACAATCCCACATCTCTTAGCTGTTCCTTGTAAGACTTGTTCTCTAGACCCTTCATCAGCTCCATTGCCCTGCTCTGGACATGCTCCAGTACTTCAATGTCCTTCTTACAATAAACTTTTCTTTGCCAAAACCTGAACACAGTACTCAAGGTGAAGCCTCATCAGTGCCACATACAGGTGGACAATCACTCCCCCACTCCCACTGGCCACACTAGTTCTGATACAAGCCTGTATGCTTGTATTGGCCATCTTGGCCACCTGGGCACACTGCTGGCTCATATTCAGCAGGCTATTGAACAACACTCACAGGTCTTTTTCTGCTGGTAGTTTTTCAACCACTCTTCCCCAGGCCTGATAGTGTTGCCTGGGGTCATTTTGCCCAACTGCAGGACCTCGCACTGAACCTTGCTGAATATCATACAATTGGCCTTGGACCATCAATCCAGCCTGTCTGTGTCTGTAGAGCCTTCTTAGCCTCAGGCAGGTCAACTCCTCTGCCCAACTTGAATCACCTGCAAACTTACTGAGAGTGCACTCCATCTCCTCATCCAGATCACTGACAAAGGTATTAAAAAGAATTGGCCCCAGTACCAAGCCCTGGGGAACACCACCTGTGACCAGATTCCAGCTCCATTTAACACTGTTCACCACAGCTCTCTGAGCCCAGCCATCCAGCCTGGTTTTTACCCAGTGAAGAATACACCTGTCTAAGCAATGAGCAGCCAGTTTCTACAGGAGAATGATGTAGGAAATGCTGTTAAAGGATGTATTAAGTCCAGGTAGACAAAATCCACAGCCTATCCCTCATCCACTAAGTGGGCCACCTTTTCATAGGAGGAGATCAGGCTAGCCAAGCAGGACCTGGCTTTCGTAAATCTTTGCTGACTGGTCCTGATCACCTGGTTGTCCTGCACATACTGCATCATGGCCCTCAAGATGATCTGCTCCACAGCCTTCCCCAGCAGTGAGGTCAGACTGACATGTTATCCAGTCACACTATGCAAGCAAACTTGTTCTAAAATTGCTTAAGGCCACCTTTGCACTCTGCGGAGGTCCCAGACTGGAGAGAACAAACTTAATTCCATAGACCTCTGATGCATCTTGTCCAGCGTTGGATATCTGCATTCTAGTATGTCATCCTATAATCACTTCACAGACTTGAGAGAATCTGATACCATTAAGGCATCTTTTATCACCTACAAGAATAGTCAATGAAAAATAATAAATAATAAAACAATGCATTTTTTCCAAGAGTGCTTCTTGCCATCTGACTTACTTTCTTCCTTTTCAAAACAGGCAGACTGAACTATTTCAAGTGGAGAAGTGTGCCATGCATGTTTGATTGGGTTAATTCTGCCTAGGGAAACTAGTTTACTATAGCTTACAGGCTGAAGTGACCAGAATAAAAGTATAAGCATCCTGAAGACAGAGCACTAAGAATCTGCCCAGAACACAATCTCTTTAAAATTCATCTGACAACTCACTCTCACAGAAATACTTCTATGCCTCTCTGTTTCATCTTTTTATTTTTGAAGAAAAGGTTTTCTTCCTTCTTTCCCTTTACAAAAGGTATTGTTACTTATTCAGAGAAATTGGAAGCAAAATTGTTCTGACCTTGCTTTGCAATTTACTATCCCTCTGCTTGCTTCTGACAAATGCATACTCTACTAAAAAAAAATTGTTTTCTGATGGTCTGATTCTTTGTCACAGAAAAGTAGCTGTGTGTCGCCCTTTGTCAAAAACATGGCTTAAATATTACATCTTAAATACTCATCTCAAAATTCACATATACAAATGATATTGCAAAAGCTCAGGTGATATGGTTTGTCATTTTCTCTGATGTATTTGTGTGATGCATTTATCATGCTAAAGAAGTATATTCATAAGATGTAACAAATGTGAAGATCCCTATGTCTGTTGCTCACACAACTGCTCCCTCCAATCCTGAATCTCTACACCTTGTTTCTACCTCTGCTTCTAACCCTCTACTGACATCCCAAACTCATAATGGTCTGCCAATAGAAAGTGATCCTCTGGGTTATTTACTCTAGCTAGATGTGTGTGTACATCAACCATTATTCCCCAGGATAGGAAAAAAAACCCTTCTCTTGGTCTACATCCCTACTTTTGTCTCCATTTATGATAAGGAAGCTTGATAAGACAGGAAATACTTTCAGTTTTGACATAGTTTCCTTCCATCGGTGCTCTAAAAGTAGCCTCAAAGTTGTCCTGAGAGCCAGTGGTATTCAAACAGTCTCATGCTGTGCCCTGAATGCAACCAGAGACATAGGGGGAAAAAACATTTCCCACTTCCAAATGGTCCTCATTTTTCTCAACAAAAAGGCTACAAAAACTATCTTAACCTACAGCAGATGACAACCATGTGCCTGCATGCTTCCTTTTTGCTTGGAAACTCATCAATGCCTCCCAGCAAGATCCTGGAAACAATGGATTTTTAAAGCATGTCCCAAATTTTCCATCTCCCATTTTGTGGACTCTTAATTATCATTCCCTCACTCTTGCTGCAGCCCATGCTTTACCTTATCAGAGGGCAATACCCAACATTTTAAAATGTTGTGTGTCTGATTGGGAAGTGACAAGCATTGGACCTTGGATGTGTTGGGAAGCAAACAAAAGAAACAAAGAAAAAATGACAAGTCAATAGACTGAGCAAATATAAAATGTCTTGGGTGCTTCCTTGAAGGAACATGTTTCTATTATTGCAAATAATGGAATGTTATTGCCATAATGGAAACTTTACACTCACCACCACCACCCCTAAAAAACATGTTATATACAGATCAGTGCAGTGCATTTTCCTGTAATGCTGAAGTTGGACCCCAGAAAGCAGGTCCCAAGATCTGCTGGATGCTTTTTTCACTGTAATTGATTATGAAGGGGCTTTTGCATAAGATTGCAGTACTAGCTTATAAGCTGGAACTGATCTAAACATTTTTTAAGGACATCACAAATATCACAGAAAAATAAAAATATGGGGCAATAACTGGTAAGACTAAATTGTTTGAGAATCTGAAAACCTGAGTTCAATTTCTGATTTCGTGCATCAGCTTTTGTAAAATCTTGTAATTCTATCTCAGACTTGGTTTTACTGTGAAAAAAACCACACCAAAATTATTCTAATGGCTAGTACTTTAGAGCATAAGGAAGAAAAGTGGGTTGGACATGCTCCAAAGCACAGCAAAGTAAAAAGGAGGCTCTCTACCTCCTTCCATACAGTGCATTTCTGTTTTTATTGCACTGGTTCAACATATGTATTACAAACGCATTTATGAATTCATTTTAAATATCCATTATTACTTAGTTCCTAGGAAAAAGAGGTGGGTATTTTGGTCCTTGTATATCCAGCTGAGTTACTCAAGATATTTTGTGCCCCACCTTACTGTATTGATGTAGAAGAGAGGCCTAAAGAGTTTTCTGGCAGGACTATTTTTTACAAAACATATGGGATAATTAAGCTGGATTCATAGCTCATAAAATGGTACTTCTATTCCTAGGGAGAGTGAGAATATGAATAATCCTTTGTGCTGGTGCCAACTTTGATTCGGAAGCGGAAAGTGAAAAGCATCTGGAAAGGAGGGATGGTGGGAGTTTTCATCATTGTGTCAGTGACAAACTGCTTCTTCTGAACGTGTTGCATCAAAATAGGTGGTGACAACAGAGGAATGGGGACAGAAGAAGAGGCCAAAAGAAAGCTTTGGCTTTTGCTTTGGTATATCAGTTGTGTTCTAAGCATTAATGTCAAGTGCCCTTTTATGCGTCCCTGCAGTAAAATAAAACCTGGGTGGGCAAAATTCTTCCCCCATTGAGGAGACTGTATAGACTCTTAGGGTTTTTTATGGGACTTAATATTCTGTTCCCCTTTACAGAGTGGCATTTTATCTTTCCTCCTGCACAGGCAGAACACATCCAGTCTCTAAATCTTCCTCCCTCACCTTTGAAAATTTATGGGGGCTTTCAGGCAGGCTTGCCTGAATGCCAATGACCTCTGTGGCCTATGTTATTGACCAGAACAGAGAATCTTCTGCTCACATAATATATGTTTCTCTCTATCCCTGAATGAGCAGGAAATTACTCTCAGAATGACCAGGAACACAACAAAACATTAAGCTAGTTTTTTCGGTTTCCCTTGCATTGCTAGGCTTTGCAAGAAGATAACATAAAGGATCAACCTGATTATAAAGGAACACTTTGAACTCTGTGACTAGAAAGTCATTGCTTTGCTGATGATCTTCTTAAATAATAAGACAACTTGCAGTGTAGGCTACTTGTGTATTACAATGGTAAGCAGTGCCCACAAAGAATAAGCTGTATTCTAAAACCACTGTAGGCAGCAATAATATGCAGATCACAAAAAAATCTTTTGTAAAGAAAGATCTACTGCAGAGTTTTTCTAAAAGAAGTTTGGAATAGATGGAGTCTTACATGTGCTAGTACCTCTTCAGAATCATCGGCTAAACCATTACCTGACGGCTTCCATCTCCCCTTTCCCAAGGATCTGTGTACATCCCTCAGAGCTGTCATCACCTGATGTCTTCGAGGAAGATCAGCTCTCAGTCGGCTGCAGCTTTCATTCAGGAAAACTGTACTGCTGAGAACAAAAGACAGCATAGACAGGCATAGTGAAATACACATTGGGTGTTCTAAGCAATCAGCATGAAAGCATGGAGATAAATTAGCCATAAATAGACTATTCATATATTATTGTGGAAAAAATATCCTTTGCTAGCATAGAAGAAAGCTTCTAGATCATGAGTGTCTTGATTCCAAAGCAAAATTTCGAAGAGTGAGAATAATTATTAAAAGGGACATAGAGGCAAAAAAATACTATTGTACCACTGAAATCATGCAAAGGTTTGTATTCTCATAACAAATCATAAAGGATGAAGTCAAGAACCACTTTAAGTGGAGCTGCTGAGTCAGTATTAGTATGACAATAGTTTTCAATCTTAACTTATTAGCATATAGGTCGTATATTTATTTCTGTAATTTATATATGTATATGTACATAAACAAATCACATAAATCCAAATTTTCTCTTAAAATCTCTGGTTTTAGAACATCTTAACAGTGGTGGGAAAGAGTCAGATCCTGTCTTCCAGTATCTTCAGAGATGTTGGTATTTAAGTGTAGATAGAGGAAGCTTAATTCTCTCTCTTCGTAAAACATAAGCACTCACAGGGTGAAAACTGACACACCACAAAGTGGTGAGATCATCATACAAACACTAGCACATATGTTTTTAAAAAATTAATTTTCTACCACTGCCAAAATACACTTGATAACAACATGGGAATTTACAGAGAAAATGTAGCAGGTTTTTGTTCGTTTGGGTTTGTGTTTGCTTGTTCGTTTTGTAGGTTTTGGTGGTTTTCTTTTTGTTTGGTTGGTTATTTTTTAAATTACAAAATTGAAAACGTTATGAGTGATTATTTTTGATAAAGAGAATTTGGTGTCTGGGGCCTAGGTGCATGATATTCAGGAAATGTCAGTGATAAACAGGAGCGCAACGTGTTGTGTCTCCTTTTGTTACTCAGATGTAAGGAACAAAACACGTAGTTTCAGGCTTAGAGCTGTAAGAACACCAAGGGACTGTGTGGCTGTCTGCAACTTTTCTCCTGTCCCCTTTCTCTTCCCAGGACAAGCCATTGCCCATCAGAGATATTAACAGCCCTCTCTCCAGCCACCCTCACTGCTCCCCACCGCTGAATCAGACATCTCCTGGGAAAGCCCATTTCACGTATGTTTGTGTTAGCCTTGACACTTTCCCTGCAGACATCGGGAGAGTTATCTGAAGGTGCTCTGCCAGACGGGGTCTGCTGGCCTCGGATGGCTCGCAACAGGAAGATATTCACGAGTGCTTGTAAGGTAACAGGAGATTTTTTACCCTTCCTCCGGCAAAGATAAGGAGGGAGCCACACACTGACTAACACGTGATGCAAGCCAAGAGCGGACTTAAGTGAATAACACTCCTGGCCCTCAACTTGATTACAGCTGCTCTAATCAGCAAAAGCCTTAACCTTTGCACTTCGGTCCCTCTGGGTCTGCATGCCTCGGGGCAGCGCCGAGCCGCGACGTGAGGTTTCCCGGGAGCCGCAGGTTGTTATCAGTGTGCCTGCATCCCGCAGGATGCCTGTGGGGAGATAGCACAGCTCTGGCACTGGCAGCCCTGGGTCTGGGCACCCGGCTTTTCTGGTGGCAGGTGTGTTTGAGGCAGATACCTCTGCCTTGGCCAGTTCTCACGCAGAGAATGTAGCACTGGAGCTTCTTAGCTGGCATTAACAGCTCAGCTTCTTATCCTGCCTTCTCCTTTTGTCCAGAATAGCCTGCTCTGGTGTCAACTCTCTTCCAGAGCCTGTAAGAGCAATATGGGACTCCTGCATGATTTGTTATGTCTCCGTTGTGTGACACAGTGCTTCCTGGTAGAGTGCACTACTGTAAAACAGGAATGACAAAAAATGCCTTTTGTCTTTACTATGTTTATTCTGTGCTATCAAGATCAAGGTCAACAAGCATCTTGCACTGGGTGGGACAGGAACTCAAAGAATCTGCATAATCCCAAAGCAATCAGTGGTAGTGAGCAACCAGGATTTACCTGTCCTTCAATAATCACTCTATGTGTGTTACAAATTAGCTTCAGTCTTGGTGTCACAACAGCAGTAACAAATCAGTAGGACTGAGTCCTTGGCTTACAGTGTTGTCAATTTCTTAACTCCCAGCCAGCAACTCTGGGAGTTCAGACTGCCATTCACAGACCCCTGGAGATTTTGTTTGTATCTTAGACAAGCAGAATCACACTTCAGGAGTCCCTTGAACACAAAGATGAGGACATTCATTATACAAACGTCATAGAGGAGACAGCGTGGAGAAAGGAGGAGAGTTTTGAAGTGCTCATAATGAACTTGCTTAATGTCTTATTCTGGTTTATCTTTTGCCAGGCACTGAGTGAAAAGCTCCAAACTGCTCTTGCCTTTTAAATCAGTCACTCTGTACATTTACTTGTCTGTATACTTCTAGACAACATAGATGTTTCTTTCCCCTCCTTCTTCCTTCACCCTCCCAAGTGTGTTGAGTCTTCTCTAAACACTGGATAAGAGATGGAGCAGGAAAATCACGTAGCACAATTGCACTGACAGCTGGGCTTGTTTTGATATTCCTTTTTTCCAGAGTGTGAGAAATAAATCAGCATTCACCATGAATTAAAAGAAAGAACTAAATGCCTCGCCTGTACTGATAGCACCTTTATATGAAGGGGCCCATTTCAGTATAAGATGCTATGTTCTTGAAAATCAGTAATAGACAATTACTGAGTCAAGCACAGAAATCACATAACTCTATTACTTATCAGTTGGATTGAATACATTTACATAGGTAATAGAATGAAGGACAGAGTTCTCATACTTAGCAGGCTTGGATGCTTATGTGTATTTCACTGTTGTATAAACAGTACCTCATTTTTATGTTATAAAATCCATCGCCTTTCTGTGTGACTAAGACAAATGCATTTTGGAGTTAGGAAGTCTAATCCTGACATAAAGGATTAATTTATATTTTCACAAGAAATCAGATTCAACTCCATAATTTTTCCCTGCACCCACAGAGCTTGGAAAATTAATTTTTCCACTCCCGGGCCAGCAGACAATCAGAAATGATCTGAGCACAGGTAGAAGTACAGCCTTCTAGTTCTCCCCACACAGTGTGTGCCTTCTGTTCTTTGCTTGTGCTCTCTAGGCCATGCTAGAGCTCAAAGCTCTTTGGCAGCATGGTTTCTTTCAAATAAGCATTTATCATTCAAGGGAATTCAGTGAAAAGACTGCAAGCCAAGTCACACAGGGATATCAGTTTTCCAGTCATCTCCCTGTTTTTTTTTTATATTTTATTTTTTGGCTAAGAAAGAAAGAAAAAAAAAAAAGACACTTCTGCTCCCCTTCCTCTACCCCTATTTTCAAAATTTTAAATTCCAGTGACTTTTTTTTGCAAGATGAGAATACCGAAAATTTATCATCCTCACTGTGAAACTGCTGGTAGTTGAAATTATGAGCCTGGATATTAGATGTGAGCTAGTCTTGACCTTGAGCATGCTAGTAAGGTTGTTTTATTGTCTAACTCTTATTTACAATGTACTATGAAATATTTTTTTCTGGTATATACCATGTTTCTAATGTGATGAAGTTTTGATTTGTTGTCTAGTTTTTATGTTTTCCCAGTGATGTTAGGTGTCTTGTATTCTTCCACACTGCTTCAAATCCCACAGTTAAGAGAGTCATGTCTGCTTATTTTTGCCTTCATTGTCTTATTTCAAATACATTCCCTCATTAACCCTCTGAGCTCAAGTATTTCCTTTCTGAGTGGCAGTTGTTGGTGGAATGTTTTGCATAATCTTGCAAGAAATATTTCAATGGGAAGCCAGCATTATCTAGTATCAAAAATTTCTGAAGGGGGAAGTAAAAGAAAGGAGTCTTGCTGTTTGGATGTTTTTACAACAGCCTCCCTTAAAGTCCCCAGCTTTGCATCTACAGCTGTCAAGAATGAGCTCCTTCACTTGCAGCAGGCAATAGGGCAAAAATGGCACTTTCCTTCCAAAATTTTCAGTTATGCAGTACAGCACTTAGGCACTGGCAATATCAATCAGGTTTCTGAAGCAAAAAGTAAAATTTGCAAAGTGCCTTCTCCTGGGTTACAGCCCCATGGTATTACTCTTTTCCCTACATGGTAGAGGTCTGCTTTTTCAGAACAGAGTATTGTTGGTTAAGCTGATTGTACTTTCATTAAATAAAAGAATGCAAATAAGCAAATGTAAATGAAACTACTCCAGGAGTTTCAATTTTCAAAATGTGGTATTTCTAGGTGTTTTGGTACTTCCCAGGAAGAGACAAAGAACCATCTTGGGAAACAGTCTGCAGTTAGAGGTTTCAGTATGCACACAGAAAACTTATCTCAGAACCATGGCGTTCCATATTAAGCTGAAAATATGCTGTGACAAGAAAGAAGCTTTGAACTCATTTGTGTATCAAGTAAGTAACTCCTGTGTGCTTCACTGTGCATAACCAGCTTATGTTGGATGTGATGTGCCTGTGAGTATGGTGTGTGAAGTAGCTTCATAGGAGTGATAACCTGCTACACCTGAAGTGGTGCCACAATGCAGGCTTAAGACATAAAGACAGTAACCCATAAAATACTTTATATTTCAGCATATAAATAACTGTAAAAAGCCCACCTATACTCTATGTTTCTCTTACATTTACTTGTGAATTGGAGACTTTAAGCCACATTTGCACCTTGCACATTTTAACTTTCCTTATGTGACTTAATATCTGGAGTATTATTGGATTTGCCATCACATGCCTGTTTTTTTGGTCTGAGCCAGCACACTCACCCATAAAGGAATGGTTCTGAAAAGAAGGATTCTTCTTGTTCCATGAAGTCTGTTCATTCAGTCACATTTCTATTGAAATCTCTGGTCTGTTCTGGTCCCTCAGCTCAAATAAAAGGGTACAGAAGAGCTAAGAAAAGTAAAACAAGGTGTAGCAAAGGTAGTCATAGGTATGAAGGTTTCCACATGCAGAAAACTCTTTGCTTAGATGCTTCACTCCATAAGAGAAGGAAAAGGAAAGTATGAAAGAAGACTGCAGTATCATCTGTGGCTGGAGAAGAATCTTGTCTAATGTCTCTTTTAATAAAGCAGCAGAGGGATCATCAGATGAAAACAGGAACTCAGGGCTTCAAAGAGAACAGGAGATGATCAGGCTGGAACTCAACTCAGAATGAAACAGACATTTAAAGTTCACTCATGACAGGGAAGAGAAGTTAAAGTACAAAAGACTACAAATTACCAATGCACCCATCAGGTTCAGAGATCAGTAAGCCCCATATCTATGGAGTATGAGTGACAATCAGGAAAAGCTGCTGTGTGCTTGCTTTGTTAGAAGCATCTGTTATTGGTTACACTTGGAAACAGGATTACTAAAGCAGATAGACCTTTGATCTGATGCAGTATGACCTTTCTTATTTTCCTTATGGTCCCCATATGCTGTTAGAACATCTGGCCAGTTGGGTGTCTGTTCATTGAATCTTAAGAAGCCAGGACAAATCTAGCTGATACATCGTTTTTACTACTGTGACTACCAGGATTTACATACAGACCACGTATGAAAATGGCACAGCACAGTGCCTTTGGTGCTGCTTACTGCAAAGCAGTACATCTCTTGCTTATGGAACTGAGGTGTTTCAGTGCAGGGGCAGTGCTCTGTGCAGACTGCCATCTGTGCAGACACCACCTCGCCACACTCCTGGCCTCAAAGGAGACAGACACAGCAGGGCAGTCTGTACAGATCTGGGGAGCTGTGTGTAGGATGACTCAAGATTATCACTGATATTCACTGTTTACTTGGGCAAATGTGTAACTCCATAGCTGTTGTAAGCTCCTTAACCAACACCAAAAGTGTTGAAGACATCAGGAAGATATGGTTCCCTGTTTGTATTCAGAGGACGTGGCTTCCAGGTGGGACTGTTGAAGTAGCTTTCCATTTTTACAGTTTAGCCCAAGAAAAGGGTAGAGAACGAAATCCAGTCACAGAATTCAGTGCTGCAAAACTGAAAATTTCAGAAATCTCCAGTCTCCAGGCCAGTTCATCCCGTAAACCTCCAAATGACAGATATATTTTCTAACAATAAGTACATGATTAAATAAAAAACAAGCCAGAAAAACAACCAAACTTTCATTCCCAGCTACTGCCTTTGAAATGTGAGCCTCAGTTTAAATATGTTCTCTGAGTGCAACTGTGCATGCCCAGTTAATACCAGGGGGAACCGTGCTCATCCGTGCCGAGGTGAATAATCCCCTGGGGCTGGCGGGGCGGGGAGGCGTCGCGTCTCTCCCTGCGGTCCCGGTTCGGGGCTGTCCCGGCGTTCCCCACTGGGTGGTGGTAAAAGGCTGCGGAGAAGGCTGAGTCCCGGAGAAGGAGATCACAAGGAGAAAACCTTACAGGTTTTTTTAAATCCTAAAGGGTAGGTCCATCTTTCCAGCCTGCAGTAACACCCTTAAGCTGCTTATCTCCGTGGAAACTGAAGGAGCTTGATGTCTACAATAGCTCTGTACCCAGAGAAGAGAAACACCCCTTTTTTTTTTTTTTTTTTTTTTTATTTTACATATCCACACCTGTAGCAACCTTTGTCAACAAAGTGAAGCTAGCAAACTGCCAGCACAGAAGGAATGAAGGAATTTCTTTCTTGGCATGGCCTTCATCCCCATGCTCGACCTCAAAGCAGATGGTCTTCCCTTCATGAGGAAACAAATGGTCCTTCCGTCATGCCGGGGGCTGTACACATTGCCATCCTGTTGTCAAAAGAGACAGACACAGTCAGCCAGTCTGCACACATGCAGAAATGGTGCAGTGTTTGAAATGCCACCTGGCAGAGGAGTATCCTGTCTTCCATCCCTACTCTTAAAGGATTAGGTGAAGTATATCATGGGATATATAATAAGAAATTATTCAAAAGCATAGTTGCACTCTGCCTTGTACAATGAACAAAGGTCTTAGAGGGTAATGTGGAGAACTACCTAGATCTAGCATAACCTCACAAAGATGATGTAACCTGTACTTGTCTTGAAACAATGGGAATTTCTTAGCAGCATTAACTGAAACCTTAAAATTTAAAGGTATGTAAAACATACTTTTATTTTCTCCTTTCTCATCTGTTTCCCAGATTTTCATCATCTTGGAGTTTTCAGATATACCAGGGAATGTAAGCTTTCACACTGGGCCAAGAAATGTGTTGTTCAGTACAAACTGGAGTATGAATAATATGCTTGTAATAAATGCACATGACTGTGCAAATATGGTGAGCAAAAAAACCCCCACACCAGCAGCAATACTGCAGCTCCCTCTAAAATATACCTTTTGTCCAAAGAAATTATGTTAGAAGCATGTAGCATATAAACGTACAGATCCATCAAGAAGCACAGAAAATGTGTGGTTGGCATTTATATGACAGCTGCATTATCTTACGAGACACAAAGTACTTCTACTAAAAGTCCTGGGGACAGATGAACCTTTAGTATGGATTTTGTGCCTGAATTTTTACTGTTTTGGCTGTAGGCTTTCACAAAGCGACAGTTTATTCCCTCTCCGAGGGAATAAGATGGCCAAATGCAGATAGCAATAAAAATCACCAGCCCAAATTTTTTGCTGCCTTGTAGAAGATACTTGATTTGATAAAAAAAGCACTTTCAAGTGACCACATCCATGAGTTCAGTTGAGCCTGGAAGTCAGATTTTTTCTACCTTTACTCAAGGTAACTCAATACTGTATCTAAGTTAAGTAAGATGCATGTTGTCTAGCAGCTACATTGGTGCAAGACTGGCCATCACCTAGAGTGAGAACACAAGGTCAAAGCTGAAGCCTACAATAGCTGAGTATAAGAAAACTGAGGAAGCATATAAGGATGAACTATGTGTAAGTGTCAGGACACATTGCAGGTCCCTGTGAGCGGGGCCAGATGTGAAAGATTAAGCTAATAAAGAAGAAGGTGGTTCTAGACCAAGAGCACTCTTCCCTGCAAGCTCAGATTGTTATTTATATCCCAGGGATAAAACGGCTTGTCTCCATGTGGTTACTGACACTTCCAGATCAATGGCAAAGACTGAATCACTGCCATCTGTAAGCAGTAGGGACTGTGCTGCTGGAGAGCACGGACTATTTCCTTGTTAACACCTCAGGAAGTGCAATCTCATCTGGTAATGTTTAGCTAAATCTTCATAGGAAAAAAAAACACCTTCTGGAGTTTGTCCTTTTGAAATAAGACTGAGTAAACACTGACGACAACTCTATCATTTTAAATTTTACCCTCTTGTTGAGAAAGGAGAAATTTTCCTCTGTGAGGCTGAAGGACTGGGGTATATCCTGTGCTTCAGCCTGAAAAAGAGACAAATTGGAGTACTACAATGGAATCCACATCTTTGTGAGTGATGTGAAAGGCAGTATCCACATCTATTGAAAAAAAAAACCAACCATGAAACAGGAGGCATAAAACTGAAACCTTGCTCAGCAGTTCGGGGTTTTTTGTCTCATGAATTAAGTTGTGGAGCTCACAGCCATGGGATGTTCTTTAATGGACAGCCCCTTTCAACTGCTGGGCTCTATGAACCTATCTGATCTTTCATGCTGCAGTGGTTGCTTTCTTCCTCTGTCATGAGGAAATTCACTATGGGCCATGTGTGGAGACTTCTCAGTTGCCTCTCTGGCAAATTTGTGTGTTTATTAATCTTACTGTGTCTTACAAGCAACTTCTTTGAATTTATTGCCATCAGTGAAATGCAGAAGCACTTTGTGAGGTTTCTGAAGCTTGAAAGAGCAGCAGAAAACTGAGATAAAATAGAATGGTGCTTCATCAGGCAAACCTAAGGTGCTGAATAAGACACAGGAGATGGAGTCTCTGTAGCATTCATAATAGTTTAAAATCTTAGATGCAGTGTGTGCCACCCGCAATCATGTCTTTGCAGTATTACTTATTAAAAATGATCATAAAAAAGTAATTAGCAAAAATTAAATCATCATGTTACCTACCAGTGGAAGAGAACCAGGCCTATTGGGTTCAGTGGATAAGCACAGCAAAATGCTTTTCCTGACTGTACAAGGCTGGCAAAATGAGAAGAGGCACAGGCTGTAAACATCAACCTTCCACCTGCAAATATTTCACCCACTTGTTTTTCTACATGGAGTTTGTGAGTCAGTAGGGAAAAAAAATATACTAAAAGTTCTCTGAGTTTTTCTGCACTTCTTTAATGTTAGGATTTTAGAAGGTCTTTGTGTATTTTATGTTGTTACCTTGAAACTGTGCACAGGGGTCACAATGACAAGTGTCATCCCCCTGCACTGCATCTGTTCTATTTCCTGAATAATACAAGGCTGCCTGCCTTCACAAAAACGTGGTGTATGTACGTGCTGCTAGCTCTAAAGGCTTCAAGAGAATTGAGCTCTTCTGACATTATTCTTTAGATGGCACTGGGGATGAGTTCATTCTGCACTGAGTGTTTAAGTCCTACAGGACACAGAACTTCAATATAATCTGTCAGGGACTCCAATGGCCTGTAATTTTGCTTTCAGTAATTGACTCATCTAAAGAGTAAGCATCCTTCTGCAGCTCAGTGTGGATGTGTCAGAGAGGAGAGCTTCATCTTCTCTTGTCCTTGTGTTCTGAGATGAGTGGTTAAAATACCAGTCCAGGCCCCGCCAAGGTAGTGGGGGGCTCTTTCACACACAGGATACATATCAGACCAAACTCAGAGTCTCCTCCATCTTTGTTGCCTGTTGCACCTTCCATCTTGCACCTTTTCTGTACTGCTAGCTTTATTTTGCTCCATCAATTCCACTGAGCCAGACCATAGCAGGTCAGACAAAAAAATGGTGCCAGGAGGCAAAAAACATATGCCAGTCATTTCGTGGTTTCCCGGATAAGATTTGGAGAAACTGCAGAAATTATGAGCTGGAAGCAGCCTCTTGTGACAATACTTGTGCTATCTTAAGCCTGCACAAATGTGCTACTAAAATTAAGCAAATCATATAGCCTCAATAAAAATGATCATGGTATTAGCCTGATTTTCTGTCCTGCACACTGAGTCAAAGGACTCTTAATTGATTAATTAGTTAACTTTTTGATGATGGTGTGTGTAGAAGGTTGAGGGCTTTTATCAGAAACGGTCCACACAAAGAACTGTCTGGCACGAAGGAGATAGTTCCAGGCTGCTGTGCTAATGACCTCTCAGGACTCACTGATGCACTTAAGAGTCCCTGCTTCCCCCATTATCTCAGCTGTTTGAATGGAAGATGCCACTTGAGTGAGAAAGAAAGCAGTTAAATATGCAGCTCTGGCATGAAATAATTGCTTCTCCAGTTCTCTTCTGCATATTCCCAGAGGGTATTCCAAGAAAGTAGATCAACCCCATTTTTAGCTCAGTCTTAAATTATTGAACATACTATACACCAGGCCACCAATTTACAGAAAAAGTAGTTATGAAAAAGACCTGTGCATCTAAAAGTACAGGATCTTTTTTAGAATTATGATAAAGTACTTTCTTTTTTTTCATGTATGTGTATGACAAGTATACAATTATTTTTAAAATCAAATCTTTTTCATCTTGTGAGGATACGCTTCTATGGATGGGAAGGATAATTACTGGGATGGCAAAAGCCATGAAAGTCAATGTGCTTTTTATAAGGTCACCTTCTTCATCTTAAAGGGGCTCTTGTACAATGTAATGTTAAATCATGTAGTGCATGGAAATGCCTACAACTCCAATACCTCTTATACTAGAGGAATACCTGCATTGCACATCCAAAGTGTGACTCCTGTACACACAGGTATCTGCCTCACTTGGAAAGCAGTAAAGCTGCAGCAGAGCAAGATGAATCAGAGAATCATATATTTGCTCAGGCTGGAAAAGACCTTCAAGGTCATTGAGTCCAGCCTTGTCCTAACCCTATTACTCTATTCCTGATGACCTACCACTAAACCATGTCCCCAGGCACCACATCCAAATGAATTCAGTAAATACCCAGGAGCTGAAATGGGTGGTACTATAGCTCTGCTGCTAATGGTCTGCAAAATGTTAAGTAAATGTACCATCTATATAAGCTGTAAAAACATCTCTGCATATACCACCAGTTCACTAGAAGTATTAACGAACTAGAAATCTTAAGTCATACTGGGCTAAGTGTATGGAAAACAGACCAAAACCTGTGCCCAGGAGCTTGCTAGCCATTTTATAGCACAGTATGGTGCAGATACAGCCATGGTTCTACAGTAAATACAGCCTGGCATTTGATCTGCCCTCCCTCCTGCCTGCTCTGCCTGCTCCATGATTCCCTGAAAGTTCCTGGTAGCTCCAATGAGAATGGCAGTAACTGGCAGGTCAGAGGGACCAGGTCTACAAGACAGTAATTGGTAACAGTTGAAACACAGTAAAAAACCAAAAGAAAACACAACGGTGAAGCAGTGGAGCAGGACCTAAAGAGTAACCACTTCACACCACTCCTTGCTGGGCTGATCTGAAAAGAGGTGAAGGCTGCTAACAGCTCAACATCCAGCCTGACCACCAAGACAATTAAACAGAGTAACTTCCACACCCCTTGCAAAAATGCAGTGTCACGTCAGTGCTGAGCTATGCATACGAGAGGATGAATGAATTATACAGGGCTTTTTGAATGCATCTGTGCAATCAGCACGGAGAAGTTACATAAAGCTCTTCATCCTGACAAATGGGACAGTATTTGCCTTTCTGCAGCACAGTTCACCCAGGGACAGGTTCCTCACAGGAGATCACTGGCCAGCTGGCTCCCTTGTAAAAGACACAGAAAACAAGCTGACAGTTTTCTCTGTGGTTCTCAAAAACATTTAAGAATGGCCAAATCCTAGATCCTTTATCAAGCCTGAATAAAACAGCTTTTGGGCGAAGGATCTCAAAAGGGACAGGAAAGCCTTTGAAAGCATAGTGTCTGAAGGTTTCCTGCAGGTTGTGCAGTCCTTCCTTCCTTTTGCAAAGAAGAGAGCCTAAAAAATAGACATGCATACCTTTAGATCCCCCTTGTTACATCCCCATTTCCTCTCTGGCAGGTGTTGTACAACCTTCTTTGGCATGCAGGAGTGGTGAGCCCCAGCTCCTACACTGAACAGTCTCCTGAAGGACCATGTCTGACCTGCTGCCACAGAGCTTCCTGCAATCACAAAACAAAACAAAACACAGGGTGGCTTGTAAGCACCTAAAAGCATCTCAGGTTCTACTTAACAGAGCAGTTGCTGATACTTCCTGGCTAGTAATGGGTACAGAATTTTTTTCTGGCTGCTTTAAGAAGACAGATGGGCAGAGAACTGGGAGTCCTGAGAACTCTGCTTAATATTTGGAGCAATGTAGTAAAGAGTAGCTAAAGAAAACCTTATTCACACACTGAACTGCAATAATCACATGTTGTTTATTAGCAGAAAACCCACAGTAAAACATGCTAGCCCAGTGGAACATGATTTTTTCCTCACGTCTGCAGTGGGCTGAGAGTAGCAACATGGACAATTACCATAACTCAGCTACTTGTACTGGCTTGATTCGGAAAATTTCTTTGTGTTTTCAGTAGTTAATCTGCAGTAAAAAAAGTAGCTTTTTTTTTTTATTTACAGATGTGTTTGTGTGTTTTTGTGATACCTATGTGACAAGAGAAAACATGGCCCAAAAATGTTCCAAGTACTAGTTAGAAGTTTCTGACACAAAACCTCTGTGACTGCCACTGCTGTTCTCTCAATCTGAATCTGTTCTGACCCATTTCTATAGCTGAATGTCTGGTTAAACCTGCTCTAACTCTTCTACTGTTCTTGGAATCAAGCTGGCAAGAAATTAGATTTCAGCGTTTATTTTCAGTGCTATTTAAATAATAAGACATTCACCAGTGACATCTCTGCTGCATGGTCTTCTTGCAGATGGACTCCAGCCACTGATCAGAAACCAAAGGAGCAGAAGCGTGAGTGGATTGTAAACCAATCTATTAATTTATCATGACTGGGAGGATTCTGCTTCCTTCCTATGTGTTTGTAGCTTAGAAAGAAAGAGACAACAGCAATAATAGCAACATCCTAGTACAGACCTTTCAGTTCCTACAGAAAAAAAAAAAAAAGTTAAAATTTAGCTCTGACTCTGGCTTCTGGCTCTGGCTTGAATTCCTTGTTTCTTTTTGATATTTGTCTCATTAAGTTGACAATCATTATCACAATAAAATCAAAACCTAAAAAGAACCTAATTTCACAGGGAACAATAGGATAATTTTGGTTGGACAAGACCTTGAAAATCATCAAGCCCAGCTGTTAAATCCAGCTACTAACAGGAGCTTTCCTGGCTGTTTCTTTGTGTTTCTGAAACACCCTGGAGGGAAGAGAAACATGTCCATGTGATGGTAGGTCCTTTTCCTCCTAATCTTTGCCCTTCGGTCAGTGACCAAAAGGATCCTAACCTGTAAAGCCTCCCCACCCATTGCACTGCTGATGGGCATACACTTGACAGAGCTATTCCCAACAAAAATAGAGTTAATGACTGAAGAAGCTTGAGCTACACAATTCCAAAAAGGGGGATTCCATGTTCCTCCGAGGAACTGTGTGTAGACACACAGTTGAGTACCCAAGGCACCACTCAGTGTGAAAAAAACACTGCTAATGTTGAAACACAATTCTGAAGAGGACATCTGGAAGAGAAAGGAACCTGTTATAAGCTCTGAGCTTCTGGAAGATTCAGAGAAGAACCAGAGGCTTTAGACTATGAACAGTAGATTATACCCCACCAGTCCAAGGCAAGCCTGCTGAGGCTGGGACTGCTGCTACCATGAAGCAGGAGATTACTGACATAAAAATTCAAGGCATCGTGGCTACAGTCAGCTGAATATGAGTTCAGAATAGTATGTAAGCAGGCAGACAGATGAGATGAAGCAATACTACCTGTCTTGGTGAGTGTGTTCAAAGAAAGGAGGATGGGAAAAGCTTTTAACGTATGAGGACAGAACAAGTGGGAAACCTTATTCTGATTGTCAGATATCAAAGTTATTTCTTTTCCATTCAAGTTAGTCACCCTTCACTGTCTGTCTCTGTGTTGCTTTTTCTGATAGTACAAAATTTCTCAAGGCTGAAATCACTGTAAACACTGGCTAATAAATTTGCATGCCCACACGTAAAGACAGCCTCAGTAAAATAAGTGAAATGGACTTGTTAGTGAAATCAGCAGTGCTGAAGGACCTGAACACTGAACAAGCCTGATATTTTGTTGTGCCAGAGCTTCTAGGAAAGGGCTCTGGACATTGTTGGAAAGATGACCACATGGAAAAGTCTTGAAGAATAGCAGAATACACAGTGAAAGGGAAAGGGAAACGGGAAGACTTCAAGACAGAAGTAAAAGTTAAGGTGAATCTACATATGTTTCAAAATAAAAATAGGCATTTTGATTTCACTTATTAATAAAGATAATGGTGTTTAACATGGAAACAGAGAACATACTTACTGAGGTTGGTACCATGCAAGCAGAAAGTTATATCAATAGTACCTGTATTTAAAAAAGAAAATCACAGACTGAGCCACTAGGCTGTGGCTGTATGATAGCTGAGTTCACATTTGGACAGAAGCAGATCACCTATCAGAGGAAAGCTGAGCTGAACAAGAGGGAAATCATGATTCCTATCATGATTATAGTAGTAGCGTATACAATTTTTTTTTTTATACCAACTTCACACTATCTGTAGGAAGACAAATAACACTTTATCTAGTATAGAACCTGCTCAACTCCCTCCAAAAAAAGCTTAGAATGGTTTCAAACTGACTGAGAGATTTAAGACCAACTCATTCCTTTGTATTATAAGCACTGGATAACCTGCATAAGTTTTTAACCATTCTTTTGAAACTGGATTTACGGTGACATGACCATTGCCTAATATAGCCTTAATATCACATAAATTTCCAGAGAAATGTGAGAAGCGTTAAACACTTGGATGCAAATAGGACAAGCCAAATATAAGTGGTACAAATTGTAAAAGAAATTAAAACGTATTCGGTTTTTTAGGTTTTGGGTTTTTTTTTTTTGCAGAGTATCTGAAGTTTCCTGTTTTCCAGCCAAGTAAAATATCATAGAGCTTTCTGAAGCCTTTAATACACTGCTACATGCAAAATTAGGTGATAAAGCAGGGCATTGGGCTATGTAACCCTGGAGATTATCCCCAGTCACATGTTGCAGGTTTTGCAGCAGTGAAGATATAAATGATAACCAAATAAGAAGTGGCTGTCAGGAATGTTACTGCTGAACGTCATGGTCACTATAGTGATTTTAAAAAAAGCATTATCCCTTATGAAGTTTGTATTTACTGCTGATTGTACTGTAAAGTTTTCACAAATTCTTAACACTTAGTCTCTGTAGCTCCCACCTAGTTTTTTCTTCACTCTTTCTTAATACCTACTGGAAGTACATTTTCTTCCTTAAGAAGTAAAATATTTGACAGAGAGAGGGTATCTTACTATGAACTATATGCACTTGAGTTTAATTTAGCAGTGAAATTATTGCTGTAATTTTCTCTCCTTCTTTGTAGTACAAGGATTTATACTTTCTTACTGTATTTCTACCCACAGTGTATCACAAGGAGCCCTGGCTGGTGGTAATTTATGTACACCTGATTACTTAGCAAGTCTGATCTCTGTGAGGTCAAGGCTAATCTGTTCTAAAATCCAGACCTTCTGCTTTTGTTTAATATAGCCCTCTGAGATTAAAATGGGATTAGAGCTCATCTGATCAGGAGAATAACCTCTGCAGATGAACTCTTCTACTGTTCTTTTGCAAAAATTGCTTGGTGGAAATTATATGTTGGAGTGGCCATGGGTTTTATACATCAACATACATAAGGCATTTTAAAATTTTTTTGTGTGTCCCTGTGACAGTTTTGAAACTAGTCTTGGAGTATATTATTTCCTGGAGCCAGACCTAAGTTGTTACTTTACATCTGGAATACTTGGATACAGATATTAAAATGGGTAGGGGTTTTGTCATTCGTCACCATGGACTCCCAATTTACTACAGAAATAAAATTAAAGTGAATTTAAATAACTAGAAATGTTAAGCTTCACATTAAATAAAGTGTTTAAAATTTCACTCATTTCATTACCTACTACCAAGGCTTCTTTTAAAGTTTTCTCTTCTTTAAACACATGCAAGTGCTAGCTGTGCAGAACTAAGACATTTTCAGCTCATCTTGGTTCAACATATACATTATAGATATCACAGAAACAAGCATGTCTGCATGATACAAATGATATACCTCAATCTTGAATTGTGATGAACCCAAATGTAAGGATTGACAAAACCCAAGTAAACCTAGTAGTTTCAATTAAACTCTTTTTTTTCCCTAGTGTTTTCAGTAAAGCCATTCTTCTCTAGTATTTCCGACCTCAAAATTGTATTTTTTATGTTAAAGAATAAGATTGTGATGTGAGCCTAATAGTGGAAGTAAACAGAGAAAAATATGTGGTCAATGTGTTTTCATTATCCAGATTCTGTGAAATGCAAAAATAATATAACTGTCAATGATGAAGATGATATAAAATATCACCAGTAGCCTGCAGTGAAAAGCTCTACAGGGAGAGTTCTGAAAGTGCTAAATTAGCACAGAGAGGATGCTTGGCTGCTATCCTGGATTTCATCTTGCTCTAGGTGAGGTCATGCTGTGGCTAATGTAATTAACAAGGTCAGTCTCACCAGTATAAACCTGTACTAATTCTACTAAAGCACAGAACTAGAAAAACTGGGAAGAAAACCTGGGATTTTGTCCTGGGTTGCAGTACTGCCCATGATAGCAATGATACCAGGTTGTGCTGCAAGCATATTTCAAGACTTCTCAGTTCTGGCATGAACCTTGGCCATTTCATACCACTGATGCAGGGGGTGGGAGGTGTTACTTCCTAACAGAAATCTGAGAATGATTCAGCAACTAAGGTTAGATGCTTACCTTCTCTAGCATTTAAGGTTTGTCTTTGGTCCTGTTTAGGTACCAGAGCGAAGGAAAGCCCCCTTAAAAGATAAAAATGCATGTTTAAAGATTTGTCAGAGTTCTTAAAAATTTTTCAGTGCAAGCAACAGAAGGTACCTTTAGTGATGTTTGTAATTACATCTTAACCATATGGGGTGGGCTACCATATGCTTTTTACTTGAAGAGACAATCCATCAGCTGGAAATATCAAGTACCTCACTAAATGTGAGACATCACTAGATGTGGGAGGGTATCAGTATAAGCCCATAAAATTCATAAAAAGTAACATCACTGCAGTCATCAGCATATTATAATAACATCCCATCTTCCTCTGAAAAATTACCTTGCATTCCCACCTTACCAGAAAGCATGGACCATATTTTTTTATCTGCCTATTGTGAATGGAAGGTTTTCCTTGAAGATTGCCTGTGCTGCTCATTACGCAGAAATTTTGATGTGGTAAATTATGCAGAAATTTATTCTCCACTGGTTTTGAAAAGTCATAACAACCCACAAATGTTACTTCATTCACCATGTCATTATAGAAAAGAGGTATAGAAAAGCTGATTATTTCATTAAATTGAATCAAAACTACTGTGGTTAATGTGATTATGGAAAATATAGCTACTGAGAAACAAACATGTTGATGTGTTGGTGCCCAGCTATGCTCATTTTGTAAACTATGATTTGCAGGCTGTACAACTAGCATATTCCAATTTCTGTCTGATTGTATTTTAATTTAATAATCCATTATTTTGGATCCTAATTTGCTTTGCAGAATGATTTATCTTAATGGCTGAAAATGGAGCTTCAAGTTTTAAACCATTGCCCCCTGTTGTCTCACTACACGCCCATGCAAAAAGCCCTCCACGAGTTTTCTTGTAGGCCCCCTTCAGATATCAGAAACTCACTATAAGGTCTCCTCAGAGCCTTTTCCTCTCTAAGCTGAACAACCCCAACTTCCTCAGCCTGTCTTCAGAGAGGGGGTGCTCCAGCCCTCTGATCATTTTAGTGGCGCTCTCTGGACACATTCAAGGAGCTCTATGTCCTTCTTATGCTGGGGACTTCAGAACTGGACACAGTACTCCAAGAGCAGAGGGGGAAAATCACCTCCCATAGTGGGTTGTCTATACTTCATTTGATGCAGCCCAGGACATGGTTGGCTTTCTGGGCTGCATGCACACATTGACATCTCATGTTAGGTTTCTGGTCCACCATCACTCTTTTCTTCTCCCAAACTGCATTCATGCATGGCATTGCCCTGACCTAGGTGGAGAACCTTGCACTTGGCCTTGTTGAACTTCATGCACCAAGCCACAAGACCACCAAGGTCCCTCTGGATGGCATCCCTTCCCTCTAATGTTGACTTCACCACAGAGTTTGCTATCATCAGCAAACTTGCCAAGGGTGCATTCGATTCCACGGTCCATGTTGCCAACAAAGATGGTAAATTGCACTTGCCCATATAGCAGCCCTGGAGGACCAGCACTTGCCACACATCTCCATTTGGACACTGAGCCATTGATCACAGCTCTCTGGGTGAGACCATCCAGACAGTTCCTTATCCAGTGAGTGGTCCATCCATCAAATCCATAATGTTACATGTTTTCCACTGCTCACTAGCCCATTCCTGTTGGTGAGAACAGGTCTGGCAAAGCTCCTTTTCTGCTTAGTTCCTCTGTTATTTGCAGGAGGAAATTGTCATCAATACACTCAAGGAACTTTCTGGAATGCTAGTGCTATGCTGTGATGTCCCCCCAACAGATGTCAGGGTGATTGAAGTCCCCCATGAGGACCATGGCTAGCAAGTGGCTCCTATCTGTCTGCAGAAGGCCTCATCCACTTGTTCATCCTGGTTGGGTGGCCTGTGGCTGACCCGCAGTGTGACTGATCCACACTGTGGCATCACTTACCCCTGAATTCCATTTAATCCTGACCTATTGGGTCTCTGTCAGTTCCTTATCCATCCCCAGGCAGAGTTCCATGCTCTCCAGCTGGTCACTGGTGTAGAGGGTGACACCCCCTCCTTTTTTGTTCTACCTGTCCTTCCTAAACAGTTTATACCCAGCCATCACCATGTCCCAGTCACAGGAGCCATCCCACCACATCTCAGTGATACCAATAACATCATAGCCCTGCAGGCATGCAGACAGGTGCAGCTCCTCTTGCTTATTCCTCATGCTTCTTGCATTTGCATAGAGACATGTGAGATATTCCCCCTTCAAAGCAGTCTTACTGGCAGGGCTTGAATCTATCCATGCACAAGATTTCCTGTTGGCTGGTGATTCTTTTCCAGACTTAGGGCATCTGTTAGTGGCTCTGTCCTCAACGTAGCAGGTGTGGAATGAACTGAAGACCCCCTCCCCCACCATCCCTAGTTTAAAACTAACTTCCTAACTAAATTGGCCAGCCTTTGGCTAAGCGGACCTGCGTTATCAAAATGAGCATTATGGTCCGGGTAGCCAAAGCTCTGATTGTATCACCACTCCTTCAACCATCTGTTGACTTCTAGTTCTCTTTTCTCTCCAGTGCTCTTTTCTGACCTTTCCCTTTGACTGGGAGGACTGATGAGAACACTACCTGTGCTCCCAACTCCTTCACTGCTGACCCCAGCACTCTGTAATCCTTCCTTATAGTTTTCATGTTACTCCTATCTGTATTGTTTATTGCCAAACTTTCATAACATCTAATTCATGCCATAGCTTTTGTGCAATTTTTGACAAGTATTCTAGTTTTTTTCTTTAAATGTATACAACTTTGTGAGCAGTAGAAATACTCTGACTTACTTTCTTCTTGATGTCTGTGATTCTTTTGTATGTCTAAATTTGCTTTGTTAGTCATGAACCCAGAAGGGCACTGGAGCGCTGTTTAAAGTGTTTTTTTAAACGGAGCAAAGTGGTAATCACTTTTATAATCAGGAGCTGAAGATGCAGTCTGTGTTGAACATTGACTTTGAAATTATTTCCTATATTAGGAGATCTCATAGACATCTAAGGAAGCGGTTGAACTATTTCTTAGAAAAGCACAGATTTGTGCTTTTTCACAGATTTGTGCTGCAACAATTTGTGACCACTGGTGTTTGAAATCCCGCCTGCATATGGTGCTTCACAGCAGTGGGATGGGTGGTGAGAGATGGGCACCTCTGTGTACGGTGCCCTTCAGCATTCACACTGCACCCAATGGTCTGTGAGGAGCAAAAGGGCTCCCCTTTGTTTTGCACCTGTGGGCTTCACCAAACCTCAGCTGCTCACTCTCCCTTGATCCTGATGCCCTGATCCTCAGGTGCTCTAGTAAGGCTGCCCCAAAACCAGCCATGCAAGACCAGCAGTGGAGAGCTGCCTAGGAGCTCAGCTGTAGTTTCTGTGTGGAATTCCCTCCTTCCATCTCCATTTCATTTTTCATATCAACCACAGAGCATGTGGTGCTTCTGAGAAAGGAGAAGCACCTCGGTAAGTAACCCTCTGCTAATTTGTCTGTGACTTTTACCCTCCTCTGACACTCATGGTACATATGCTCTGGTTATTTATGGAAAATCTAAGTTTGCTGGAGAGCAGAGAAACTGTTTGGAAAAAAGTGTGTTGATTTATTAAGAGAAGGCATTAATTTATATTCCAAATGAAGTTGCAAAAAACAAACATTAAGGATGAGTATATCATACCTACATGAAGAAGAACATTCCCTGTTTGCACATTTCATTTCAGTTTTTAAAATGTATTAATCATCAGTGTAACAAAACTACTGACAGAATGTGTCTCACGTGAAAATAAATCCAATCAATAATTACACTTTCCATTCTAGTGCCAACAAAGTCCTCCTTTTGAGAACCTTGTTTTGAAAGCATCATGACAAGCAGACGTTTTCTCCTTACTCCCCAGAACGTTTACTCCTTACTCCCCTTTCTCCCCCCCCCCAGAAAACCACCAAGCAGGGAAAAAAAAACTGAACTACAACTATGTTGCGAGGATTTCAGACACCACACACAACCTTGGCAATTAAGGTAAATTCCATGTCTGGTTCATCCAATTTGAATTCTTGGACTAACTAGGCCACAGATTAAATTAAACAATACATACCTCCAGGCTCTTTAGGAGGCTACAGAAACCACTCACAGAGGCAAAAATTTTGACAAATTCGATCTGGATTTTATATTTTGCATGCAAGCCCACACAAACCACTTCAGTGGAGCTAGTTCTATCCGGAACGCACCTAAAACTCGAATTCTTTATTTATCATATAAACTCCTACACTAACCCAAGTGACTTTCAACCCTGCAAGTGTCTAGCACAAGCTTCCTTCCTACACCTACCATTCCTCCCCAAAATCATTTTTGTAAGGTATGGCCTTTGCTAGGCAACATTTCTCTGACTTCCAAACCTTTTGGTATTACTGCATCCAGACATTGTACACTGATACAACACAACAAAAAGCCTCTGTGCAAAGGATGAGGTTTGGAGATGTAGATTTCCTGTAAAAAATGAAGTACCAATGCTCCTGCTAACAAAGGCCATGAACATCTCTTATCCAAATCTTGGGCAGCTAGAGGTAATGACAGAATCAGTGCTTTATGTCTGAAAGCCGATGTTGAAATGCTTCAGCCTGCAAGTACTTGCTGTACATGTGTGAATCAGGATGTTCCTTTAAAGGACAAAAGGAATGAAGTGGTCCAAAAATGTAGATTTGTAATTTTTGCCAGGAGGGATTTCTAGTCTCTTGCATCAGCTTCAACGCACAAAATCTCAGCATACAGCAACCCTTTTCCATAAATCTGTCAAACCTGCCACTTAACCTGGTATTCTGTTCATTTACTGTTCTTCCAAGAAGGTCTGGTAATAAAATTGCTGGGAAAAAAATTCATATTGGTGTAGGCTGGCCTGCTTGATATCTGCCCAGTAGATGCATGACAATCAGCAACACTTTTTTAAGTATGTCACCATGATGATTTCCAAGTCCATTCCTCCTAAAGAAATCACAGAGCTGTGTGCATTACAAGAGGCAACAAAACTTCAAGAAAGAAGTACAGTTTTCATTTCAAAACATCCTGGGGCATATCTAAATTAGTTCTTTTAGATTTTAGCGTGTTCTTTTCATGCACTGTGCCAACAAGATGCCTAGAAACCATCTTCAGGCCAGCAAAGGGTTGTCAGTCATTTGCTTTGCATGATCAGGAATAGTGGACAAGTTGTATGGACCCTCATTAACAGGGCCCTACTAGAGGGGTCTCCATGTAGGTAGAGAGTACCACAAGATACCACTTGCTTTGTGTGGTTCCTTGTTGCCCCACAGGCACACTCACCAGAGGCAGATAGTTTTCTTCTTGTAAAAGCAGAGATGCTCTTAGCCCTGAAAATCTGTGGCTCGAACTCTTTATATAGCCCATGCTGAGAAGAGCTTCTCTTTTGGACCTGAACCAGAGCTTGGGTGCCAAAGTGGTCTGTTGGTTTTGTGAAGAGTATCAGTTTTCTCTTATTTTGTTGAATGCTTGCCCTTGTAGGATCACCTGCAATATCTCCACTCTCAAAGTCTTAAAACGACTTCTCCTTTCTCACACTGTGCTGTAGGTTTTTCTTGAACCACAGTTCCAGTGATAGCATTGATTAGTAACCCCTTTCATCCCTCAGATCTTTACAACTTCAGCTAAAATGATGGATCAAAGGTCATTATAGTCCAGTATCAAGCTTAAAACTGTTTACTCACCTTTTCATAGTCCATGTGATACCTGTTGCTCATTGATGTCATACCTGTTCTCATGAATTGGACTTCTGCTTGTAGAAATTATTACAGATGTGTTTGATAAAGACTTCATAAACCACAAGAATGTTGTTGGTTTAGTTTCTTTTGCTACTGTTGAAAAATACACATCTTGACTACCATGTTTAAAAGAGAATCAACACAATTTTTATACTGTACTTACAGTGCTCAGTATAATTTCAGCTGTGTTAAATCTTCTGTTCTGTTCCTGTTAAATCTCTGATCTGGGACACAGTACATACAAGTTGCCAATAGATATGAAGAAATCATAAAAGGGCTACCCTTTCCCAGTGATTACATAAAACTGTGAAGATCTGTACTCATTATTTGCATTAAAATAGAGATAAAAGAAATATAATTTGTCACATACTATTTCAATTTATTATTTATATTTATATGATTTTATGTGTCTTAAGCACACACAGATAAAGTTGACAAAGGTCAATAACAATCAATAAGGCAGTACAAATCTGTCTGAAAACAACAGGAAAAACAAGCTCAAGTAGCACCTCCTAAGCTCTTATGGCATGAAATATTGGTCACTGCAGACTTCATTCAAGGTGCCACTGGCCATTTTGTATTTGGAGGGAGACTTCCAGATTCTGCAGGAACTGATGCTGATGGTCCAGATGGCTATAGCTGCTAAGTCAATGTCTTTTAGATCTGACATAAAGCAGAGATTCGCAGCTTTAAGGATCACATATCTGGGAAAAAAAGAAAACCAAGTCAAGTAATTGCATCTGTCGTCTTGAATTGTTGTTAATGTAATGAACATGTTACAGTAACCTTTAAAATATCTACTGGGCAATGCATTTGAGCTTTTTGAATATTTAAGCCACTTTCCAAATTACATGTCATTTGTTTATTCCTATTCTGGCCTCCACAGTGAACTGTCTCATAAACAACATGGCTTTAAAAAAACCAACAACCTTCGTATGTTTGATTTCTGATCCCATTATTGTATTTTCCCTTATAACTCCCCTACAGAAACAGTTATTTGCTGCTTCTTTCCAACAGCCATGTTGGTCTGTTTTGTTTGTGTGATTCTTTAAAAAGCTACTGCAGTATACCAAAAAGGATAGTTGTATTTTATCCTACAGAATACAAATTTTTAAACTGAGGAAATTTTGCTAGGCTTGGGGTGTAAAAAGTAACAAGTTCTTAATGAATGTTAGAAGATTACATGTACATGAATTATTTATTCTGTGACAGACTTCCATTTAAAAAACCTGTGTATCTTGTCTTCTGAAAGCTTCTCAAAGCATCCATTTATTTTTGTTCCAGCTTTCCTTTTATGTTATGATTCCAGATTCTCTTATTAGTTTGAAAGGTCTGGGTTTTTTCAGCTGATGGAAGTAATTTTGTGGTGCTGCTTTAAACCACTCTTTTGATCTTAGTCTAAAATTCAATACAGCGTGACTCAGTGCTGTGACGACTACTAAATACAAAGCCAAATATGTCAGCTATTCTCTAGTGCAACCATTGAAAACTTTGAAACTCTGCTGATAGAGGGACTCTTTGGTCTATTGACATGGGCATGATTTAGTGCATGTGATAAGCGCTTACAGTGCATACGTGCAGCAGTATTTAATTGAGCAGTACTAATTAGTACTATGCACGTAAGGACCTAACAATGTAAAAGGGAAATGACTCTGTGACTTTTCTTTCATTGGAAATGTCAAAGGGCCAGCACTGACCTCAGGCCTCAAATGTTTTTGTCATCTTTGTCTCTCTAATTCTGCATTTGCTGCACACTAGCCCTGTGCATGATTAGTCAACCAGTAGATTGTAATATTTAATTTAATAAGTTCTCATCATTTCACATCTCATTATTTGAGGACAATTTTTACCTGATATTTATATTCCATGAGGGTGGAGAAGATTACTTGAAAACTAGATCACTACTGAGATAAAGACAAATGGTTTATAATTCATCAAGTACAAGCAGTATAAGAAGGCTGAGCATAAGGACAGAGAAAAGAAGAAAAAGGTAATTACTGTGTGATGGTATAGCAACAATTTCAAGGTTAACCTCTATCCCTGAGGCACTCCTAAGTGTTGCAAGTCACAGGAGCAGAGATTTTCATGCTGAGGCTCCTAGCAACGTGATACCTGAAACTGCTGGGAAATTGGCAAGGATGTTGGAGCTCATCCATGAAACCAACAATTGTTCCTAAGCCTGCTGACTTGCCAGCTTGCATGTATTCTTCTAAATGAGACTGGTAGGCCACAGATTACAGCAAAATAAGCACTCCCATTGACTTTAGGGCAGTTCTCTGGGGTTACATTACAGCACTTAGATACAAGTATCTTCTGAGGCAAAAATTATCACACCTGAAAGTCGTGCCACTCTATTCTGCTGGTTTTTGAAAGTGCAATTACCCTGTAAGTAAAAATATTCATCTAGGTATAAAATACCTGTATCATGATTTCAATCATGATATCCCATACTGTATTTTTTTCCTGTCACATCGCTGGGTGCTTGACTGCAGTGGCTCTGCCCTGACAGGGACATGTGAGGCCTAGATAAAGAGGAGGAAGGTTTATACTCTTAGTGAATGAGACTCTCATGTTATGATTACATTCACAGTTGCCATACATCTAATTAGTATTTTAAACATGACATTATAAAAACATGTTATTTGGTGTTTTTAAAATATTACAAATAAGCTTTTGTCTTTTAGAATCACAGAATTTCTTCAGTTGTAAAACATCTTTAAGATCATCAAGTCCAACCATTAACCTATTATTCCTAAGTCTACCATTAAGCCAAGTCCCTAAGAACTTCATCTAAACTCACTTTTCAAATACCTCCAGGGATAGTGACTCCACCACTTTCATGGGCAGCCTGTTCCAGTGCCTGACAACACTTTTGGTGAAAATATTCTTCCTAATAGGCCAGGGAAGATTTATCTTTAAATGCATACTCAATTTATATTTCCCTATCACTGCATTCACTAACAAAAAGTGGAATTAAAAAAAAAAAAAAAAAAGCAGTTAGCTTTAGCCCCTTTAATAAAGGTGTTTGCAATACTTATTGTAACTATGCAGAACACAGGTAAAGCTTTCAGATTTCCCATCTTGTGCATTAAAAAACAACAAAAAAACCCCCATCAAAAACTCCCAAAGCTTTTCAAATTAGTAATTTGTTACAAAATGTAAATTTGCCTTGCAAGTGATGATGACATACGGTAACAGTATTAATAGTTTTTTTCCAAAGGCTTGTGTTAGCAAGCAAAACTTAGCTCACTGCAAGTGAAACAGAAATATCACCTGATCTTTAAGACTTAATGATAAGCCAGTCCTTACAGCTGAAGGTAAAGTATGTCTTTTGTACCTTCTACAGCTAAGCTGTTGCTGTGACAGCAAATTGCAAATTGCAGTAGTTATGCAGTGATACTGTTCCACATGCCATTTTAACTTAGTTTTTTTGTCTAGGGAGGACTTCTTTACCATTGTATATGAGTTCATCTCTTATTCCCCAATATATGGAGTGTACTTCAGGTACCTGGACTATGACTTCAGGTACCTGAAAGATTTATTTGTCATTGAGAATTTAAAGTAGTTTCTGAATATTATCTTTTAATGACCTCTGTAGTGCAGGCTGCTAGAAAGTTGTTGTTCTTGTTAATTTGAAGAAATCTCTTTAATTTTGCTCAATATATTCCTCAAGAATGTACTACTCACATAGTATAAACAGGTTTTGCCCACTAGACACTGGCTTATATGCTCATATTGGTACAAACAAGTACATGATTTAGCATAATTTAATGATAAAGTATATATCAGTGTTTTAATTTAACTCTGTGTTATCACCTTTTTTCACCCTCTTTCACTTGCTATACATTGCAAAGTGTTGAAACAATTTTACATTTCAAATGTCACCTGTTCCCAGATGTAATTAGCATTTAAAAGCTTAACACCAATTTTCATTCAAATATGCCGCCTCTGTAGTCATGGTAACCTCCTCATCAGATTTATCTTCCAGCTTTAGAAGGTACTGCTGGGGTACTTAGAGATGTTGTCATTCATGATTTTTCATTTGGTTCCTTCACTCTCCTGCACAAGACACTTCTCCGCTTGTTTCTAGCTACCCAAAGGTTTGTAATAGCAAGAGGAGAACCAAAAGAACAATACTCTAAAAAAAAAAAAAAAAAAAAAAGTTGGAGGGGGTCTGTGGGGGGCGGAGGCTCTAGTTAATGGAGCTTCCTGCAAATAGGAAGTGATGATAAAAAGTGGCTTATGATTTCAAAGTGCTCATCACAGGAGCTTCTGCAGGAAACTACATATAAGCTATTAAAAACATATTCAGCATGTGTAAGAAATGGAAGTCTATTCATATACAAAAATGTGTAGATGCAGAATGTAAGTACTTAGCAGATGTCTCTTCTCTCCTCACTTAAGCAGAGAAACATGGAAACAGAAGTAAGCCAAAGACTGTTTCATTGAATTAATATAATTATTCTGAATTTAACCAGGATATACTCTGACGTTTAATGTTGTGAGAAAAATATGGAGCTTATGTTATTGTTAGTTATCATCCTTAGAGTAATTTAAATACTCTTTTTTGTTTCTATCACTATAATTATGCAGCACTTATGTACAAACAGATCATCTGATTCAAAATGCTTAAATTAAATAAATGCTACTCTATGCTAGGTAGAGATACACATCTGTGAGCCACATCATTCTTGTTACAGATTTTCTTGTCCTTTGCTTACAATACATGGTTATTGCTGGAGAAAAATCATTACAAGTACTGAGCAACAGATGGATGTTACACTTCATAAAATTTGGTTTGTAAGTAACATAATTATATGGGATATTATAATTAAATGGGATTTTCTATACATTTTCCCTGTGGTCATTTTCAGAACTCACCTGCTTCCACTTTTATTTCAGAAATTGATCGAAATTAGGGTACTACACATATATCCCAGCCTTCCTCTAGCCATTTGTGAAGCTGTGGAAACAGCCTCTGGATATCATTTCCAAGTGGCCACTTTTCAGAGACTGCAAGCCAACAATGCAGAAGCCACAATATAACATATAAGTGTGCTTAAGTGTCAACACTGTGTACCAGATGCAGGCTGGATATCTGAGGTGCAACCACTTCATCTTTGTGATGCATATATGGATACAGACAGTAAATCCGCAATTTAACTATTTTTTACCTACGTGGTGGTCTAGAACGGTTAAAAGAATCTCCACATGTCTCTTAGCCCCATCCTGAGCCTCAATAATGCAAGTCTGGGTAACCAACAGGCATGCTCAATCAGCTGTCAGACACTAATGAGAACATCACCATGTGTAATGTGAAATAAATGTAAACCACCTGTTCAAAGTCTGTGTTAGAAGGGCACTTTGTATGTGTGAGTCAGCCATGTCTCTCTCTCTGGAAATTGTAGCAGGTTCAGAAATACCTTCTGAACCTTGCACCTCTTACATGTCCAGATAATCTCTAAGATGCCTATTGGATTTTGGTGTATCTGTTTTTGCTATCTACTTAGAAGAATGTAAGGGTTTCCAAACAATGCCAAGGCAATCTGAGTGGCCCAAGTGCTACAAACTGCAGCTGTGGAAACACAAACAGAACACCAGGCCTGCCCAGACAACTCTTATTTTTTCACATTGTACCCTGATAACAGTTTAGAAGACACCTACAATGTCCATGGTTTCACTTAATAAGAACTTCTGTACATTTGTATTGTTCACAAAACACCAAGAAATCATTATTTTCTGTTTGCCATGTGATGAAATGAGAGTTCAGAGTGAATTAAGTAGAAGTCTTTAAAATCAAACTTATTCTTTAGCCCTGAGCGACTGTTCAGTGTTCATAGGAAACCTTTTCAGAATGTGAAAAGGATATCTTTGAAAGAAGAGTATTGCTAGTGAGCTGCTTACTGACCTCTTCCCAGATCTGTCACTGTCCCATCCACCCCATTCAATGTGTCTAAATCTCCCTGATCTCACCAGGGCTCTGCATTTTTCAAGGATTTCCACACAGAGGTCTTTCCCAGCTGCCCTAAGCCTGTAAGGCTCTTCCTGGGGTGTTGACCTGCCCACACTAGGTTACTTCAGTTTATCCACAGATTGCTCCATGGGTTTTTCTATCAAGACCAGTGCACAGGGAGTGCAAGTGGTATTTCAAAAGAGTAGCACCTGCAGCAACTGCAAGAGGCACCAGGAATTAGCTATGGTAAAGCTGCATTGTAATAGTTCCTTTGTATTTGCATCTTGAAGCAGTTGCTTTAAAAAGCTTTAAAAAGCACAATTTGCTGGGAAAATAACGTCCGTTGAAATATGGAGACCAAAACAGAAAGGTTCTAGTTACCTTCTTCACCTGCTTCCCCGGGTTTTCTATTTTTCTATGTGGAAACTCTGAAATGAAGCTCAGAGATTTCTGCTTATGGATAAATGCATGATTAGTAACTTTACTATGAACACATCACCTCCCTTAAAATAAAAACCAAAATGCAACATCCTGTTCTTTAATAACTTGATCTCCCTTCAGATAACACTTGGCATAAAGGACATTTTGAGCAGAAGACCTCTCCTTTTCAAAACTGTGCTCCTCCTGGAGGTCAGAAGTCTTGCTAGAAGCGCTGAATTTTTTATTTCCGTCATTCTGCACCGGCTAACCCAAGACAAAGGGGAAAAGAAAAAAAACCAAAAAACCTCCCCACCCTTGCTCTGACATCGACCAAACTCTCCGTGAGGGTAGGGTGCCGCCGTTCGCAGGGCCGCGGGCGGGGGTGGGTCGCTGCCTGCTCCGCCTGCGCGGGGCGGTGCGGGGCGGTGCGGTGAGGATCGGCAGACAGCGCGACGAAGCGAACTAAGGCACGGCACGGAAAGGCACGGCACGGCAAGGCAAGGGGCCGTGGCGGTGCCCGCCCATGCCCTTTCCCTCAGCCCTGCCGAGAGCCCGCGGGCCGATGCGCAGCTCACCTCCGGGTAAGCGTCGCCTGCTTGTGCGGGGAGAGAGGGGAGGAGTGTTGGGCTGCGGCGGTGCGGAGTCACCCCTCCCCAAATTCCCGCCCCGATGGGTGGTACCCGGCTCCTGAGGGGTGCCCTGTGCCCCGAGCCGGACGGTCAGTGTCTGCGCAGCTTTCTGCGGCTGGGAGACTTTGCGAGGCTGGACTCTCTCCCATCTCGGAGGGGACGAAAAGTTTGTACGTCGCGCAGGGGTGCGGAGCGGTGCGGTGCGGTGCGAACGTGTGCCGGGTTAGGCGAGGTTCTGCAGCATCTCCGCGGGGGGACGAGTAAGATGGGGCTACGCTGCGCAAAGGGGGATGGTGTGTCGGGGACTGCACTCCGCAGGGGAATGGGTGGTCGGGGCGGTCTGGTTGATCGCTGCCGAGTTTCGGGGCAGAGCCCAGCCCGGCTGCGTCCTCCGCTTCACATCCGTGTGATTGATAGCGGTGCGGGGCGGCCGGACAACCCCCCTAAAAATTGCGGACCGTGTCGGTGCGCCGCGCCGCTGGCTTTCCTGGTTTTGTGCCGGTCCGGTGAGCGGTAACTCTTGGGTGGAAAATAAAATACCTCCTCTGCGGTGCCGTGTCTTGCAGATGGAGAGTGTCTCTACGACATCTTCATAGTATGGAAGCCGTTCGCAAAGATCAGGAGAAACTGCATGTTACTTAATAACTTTGATGCAAATAGCTATGTATAATAGTGGGAATTCTGCGTTTGCAGATACAAAATCAATATTCTGCTGATTAGTAGACTACTCAATAGTTAGCTGTTACTACGAGTGACTTGTATAAGTGGGGTAACAGTAATTTTTTAGTGTGATAAGAAGTACTCTTTTGAAAGTATTTTATATTTTGTGTCATGTAAAACTCAACTTGCTAAGCATAGTGTTTATGTAACTAATTTCTACACTACCTGGATTCTTCAACTTCAGTAACCATAGCACCTGTTATTATATAGTGGATGGTTTTTCTGTTTTAGAAGTGCTGTTGGTCCAGTAGTCTCAGCTCTGGCATACAGGAATAGTCTTTCTCAGATATTTTGATTTCTCCCCATTTAATCTGTTTCAGAATCACTTTTTGTGTGAATTCAAACTATTTCATAGAGATCTTTAAGACCAACAATTCTAAAATATACTTGCCACATAGGTATTGTTAATAATTTCCTATATTTCTGGCTGAACGTGCAACATAAACCAAAGCAAAACCAGAGGTGAATGAAAATTTTGTCTTAGTTAGTCCACGCTAGTGTCCAAGCTAAGTTTCCTGTGTAAATTTCAGTCAGTTTGTGGGGAAACTGAAGAAAGGGTGTATGTATTGGATCTTTATTTTGATCCTGTTCCAACCGTGTTGTGTTTAACCTAGACATCAAGGACTGTTGCTCTGTGCATTCATTACATTTCAATTAATACCAACTCAGCTGCCTAAAGGTCTGATGAGACGCTTGTTAGCACTTTGATTGCTTTTTCATACATTACTGCCCCTGCATATGGGATTTGGTTACAACACGATCATCGTGGAAAGTAATTACAGAAGGTAATAATATTTGGCATACCCATTAAAATAGGAGCTTCTTCATTTTTGTGCAACATTTGGGGACAGTTTTCACCTTCCACTAGGGTTGTTGTTTTGTTGGGTGGGCTTTTTTGTTTGTTTGTTTTGGGTTGTTTTTTTGGTTGTTTTTTTTTTTGTTAGCAGCTCAGCAGTGCAGTGGCTTAGAGGCATAAATGATCTGACTATTGACAATCCACAGGGTTACTGCTACAGAAATACGTCATTATTGCGTCTGATGCAACTGTGCTATTGTTAGTATGTTGTGTTACAGTTGGTAATAGTCTCTTTTAAATTCAAAAACTAACCTAGTGTGTAAAATGCTTCTTAGAAGCTTCTAATGACATGCTGTTTCTTTGTTACTAACAGTACTTGTTTGTCCTCTTAAGGCGAATGAAGAGAATACTTCCTATGAAGAGTGAAAGTACTTGTTTCTGGGAAAACGCTTAGAACACCTCTGACTTCAAAGCTGAAGAAAAAAATGAAGGAACAATCCATCTGACTGCTTCAGCATCTCACACAGAATACAAAATGGATCTTCAGAAAAACGCTGTTACTGGTGTCTTGGAGAAGTGGTGTTTGGAGGAACTGCTGTTCAGTTGCAGACAGCACCGGAATGTTAGGAAAAAACTGAGACTGATACGAATTATAGCACTTCTTGTCAGTGTAGTGGCCATTAGTACTTTCTCTCTTTCAATGAGTGCCTTTTTCAAGATGGAGCCACGTAGCAGGGCCTTGGCCAGCAACCTAGGTAGCCAAAAGATGGTGCATGGGCACCAAAGAACTCTGCTGGATATCACTGAACAGAATGAAAATGGCAGTCCAGACCAACACACTTCTATGAAATATGAAGCTGAGCACAGCAACGCAACAGATGATCATGCCAAAGGAGAGTACCCGGAGGACCTTTTCTCTCTTGAGGAGAGAAGAAATGGAGCAGTGATCCTCCATGTAATTGGAATGATTTACATGTTTGTAGCCTTAGCCATAGTCTGTGATGAGTTCTTTGTTCCTTCCTTGACTGTCATCACTGAAAAACTAGCCATATCTGATGATGTCGCAGGGGCAACCTTCATGGCTGCTGGTGGGTCAGCCCCAGAGCTCTTCACTTCTTTAATAGGAGTGTTTATATCCCACAGCAATGTCGGCATTGGCACAATAGTGGGATCTGCTGTGTTCAATATCCTGTTTGTTATTGGAATGTGTGCTTTATTTTCTAAAGAGATCTTGAACCTTACCTGGTGGCCACTGTTTCGAGATGTGTCCTTTTACATCATTGACTTGATCTTTCTCATAATCTTCTTTCTGGATAACTTCATAATGTGGTGGGAAAGCGTAACACTCCTGACAGCATATATTTGCTACGTGGCTTTCATGAAGTTCAATGTTCAAGTAGAAGAATGGGTGAAGACATTTTTAAACAGGAACAAGGTTGAGAAGGCAGCAACAGCAGATGCTGAAGACAAGGTTGGTCATTTTTAAATTAGCATGTAATAATGTCCTTGTAAGTCCTGAGCCCTTACATATTACCCATCTCATAAGGATCCCAATAGACCACATTATGCAATATAAAAAAGTTCTGTGGTTTGCTAAAAGGTCTTTTTGTTTGGTCAGTCCAATAGGATTAAAAATATAAAATAAAAGGCAGTCTTCTCCTAAATCAATAGCTTTTAACTCTAAAATTATCCTGATCACACAGAAAGCAAGACAAAATGCTAGCAAAAAGGCATAAACCTTTATTCAGCATGTTGGTACATTGATGAGGTCTGAGATACAGCTACTATTTTTTCTCTAAGATTTTGGATTAAGCACTAACAATATCTGGGGAGGATCTCATGACAAAATTTGGCTTTTAAAGACTTCAAATGTGCTTTCTTCCTCAAAAAAGTAAATCACTCAGAAGAGTATTCAAAGCTAATTTTATGCATGTTTTTCATTTACTGATGCTGATGTACAGTATTAACTTCCAGTTGTAATTAGTAGCAACTACATGAAAAAAAATCTCTGGAAAAGCAGTCATTACAATGGCAAAAGGCAGAGGTCCTCTGTTTAAGCAGACTGGTTACCCATTCTCTGTATTTTCAACTAAGCAAATTAGCTTTTGGCCTAATATCTGGCCACAAGTGGAGAATTTATGCATGATGGCTTGGTGGGTCTTCAAGAATTACTGTCATCTTTTAAACAGCTCTCTTCTTAAAGCAGGCTACATTTAAGGGACTTAAGAAGTTGAACCCATAAGTACTTATGTATGTAGCAGTATGCTAACTGGATGTTTAACACCAAAATTAAAGTGTGTGGTTTTAAATGACAATAGGGTCAGGTAAGTTTGACAATTCATCAGGTAAGTTTTATTATCCAGTAAGTATCACGGAACAGTTCACTGTTTTGTTTCTTTTGCTTAACAGCCCTGTACGGGTGGTTCATAAGAGACAGAATCCACTGGTACAAGTGTACAGGCATATAGACATGAGAATATAGAGATGAAGCACACAAAACTATAGAGAGAAGCTACCTGCCTGTGAGTCACAGAAAACTGATTCTGCTTATTTGCCAGCTCTGAAGGGAGAAATTGGTATTTTAGTAGTACAAAAAGGTGCTTTCGGTTTTAGGACAAGCTATGAAAAAGTCCACTGGGAAGGAAACCAGAACATTCTGGTTTTTTGTTTGGGTTTTTTTGTTGATGTTGTTGTGGGTTTTGTTTGATTTTGCTTGTTTGGGCTTGGGTAGTTTTTTAGTTTTGTTTAATATTTTCTAACCAAGCTTAACACATATACACTCATTTGTAATTTTATATTTTCCTTTTTGTTCCGTTCTTTTTCCCAAATCAGTGTGCCCATCTTCATCTTTCTCAAAATGCCTAACTGGGATTTTGTAAGAAAATGAAAAGAAGGGACAGCACAAACAAAATATTTGCCATAATGTATGAAGGGATTCTTGAACTATGTTAGTGTGTTTCCAAATAATGTGACGTTTCACAGGGCACTGTAGGTACAGCTTGTGCTTAAAGTGTGTAAGGATAGGATACTGCAGTATATCAAGCAACTGTTTACTGCATCTTCATCTCTCCATAAACAGCATTTGAAGGAGATGTGAAACTATAACTGGTCTTCAACAACAGTCAGTATGAAAAGCAATAGTGTTGGGTTGTCAGGTCTATAGGGTGAGGTAGAGTAGCTGAATACTATGGTAAGCACTCACTTATTTTCAACTGAAGAGAAGAATAAATGATCTGTGAGCCACATTGAACATAATAAATGTTGAATGTATTATGGATGGGTTTGATACTTGTTGAATGTAATCTAGATGGACACCTCTAGGAGCACTCATCTATTGTTTTGATGTATTAATTAACTTTTTCTTAGGGTCTGTTCTATTATAGGTGCACAGAACTCGAAGATGAAAAAAAATAGAAAACTGGCTACTTTTCCTGCAAACTCGAGTTTTGTGTGTTTCATGGGTATTTCAAGATATTGTTCAGTAATTAAAGTTAATTAAAATGATAAAATTATGTATTCATAAATTATTGAGGGATAGGAGAGAGTGAGAGAGATGCTGTGATTTTGTTGCAATTTAGCTAATGTGTATTTTCTGCTTCCTGGTGAAAAATAGCTCCGGAAGGTATCAGACTATGTATTTCTTCTAGTGACCCATGCTGTAATTTTATTCTTTGAATATTGACATTATCTTTCATTATGAGAAATCTAACTATCCCATTGAATGGCATCTATCAGTTATCATAAAACTAATTTTTTGATAGCAAGGATGTCAGAGATCATGTTATTTGGAAAGAATCTCACTGAACTTATGTCTTCATTTACTGTTACTAGTTAATCAGTTTTGTTGCTTTTTAAATTAAAATAATAATAATAACACTAATAATTTAAAAACCCTACAAACTATGCTATATAGTCATGAGCCTTATAAAAATGCTTAGCATTCTCAGCTTGAAAGTCATTGCCTAAATCAAAGAATAAATTGTTTTTTGTAGCCTGGTATCTGGTGCCTCGCAGTGAGTGCACTGCACACGGGTGGTTATTTCCTAACCAGTGGGGATTGCCGTATTGCAGAACTGAGTCTTGGCTTTGCTGGGAAAGGACGCTTTGTTTCCACAGTGCTAGCTGTTAGCCTAGATTGCTTCCAGTTGCTGAGAGAGTGCTATGTCAATGCAAAACAAAATCTTTTGTAATAAATTTAGTATATCAAATGCAGAATTTGTGATCTCGGTTGTTTCTAGAGGAAACTTTTGCAAAACAAAGTCTTTGTAATAATGAATTCTGCATTTGATATTCTAAATTTATCTCAGTTGTCTCTAGAGGAAACTCTTTCACTCTTTTTTTTGTTTTTTCCTCATTGAGGCAGAAATTTGCTAGGCAGCTCTCTGGAATAACTAGGTTTTAGGGTGTCTTCAAAGAATTTTATTTCAGGACTGTATAGAATTTTTTTTTTTTTTTTTCTCTAACCACTACTACTTCTGCCTATGTGTTGTTGATTCTGCTGTTGCCAAACTGGCAAATGTTCTGTTAAAAAAATGTGCCCGCTGTATTTATCTTTAAGACTTCGTGTTGTAATCCGAAAGCAGCTCAACAGAGTTGAGTGATCTAAATAAGGTATCATAAAGCTGGATACTTGAAGGGTTAGGTGGCTTACTAGCAAACAAGTATCAAAGAGTAAAAAATCTGATCAGATTGAAAGCCTCTGAGATACTAAAATATACTTTTATGTTGATTTTGGTACTTTTTTATTACTCGCCTTTGAAGTTCGAAGAACATTTACATTTTCAGGAAAGACAGTATTTCCCATGGAAAAAAAGGCTTCAGATAGGATATTATTTTTCTGGTTAGCTGTCATTTGCTCTAGATGCATTAATCATGTTGCTAGAATGTGTATGTATCTCTAGATGTCTTTTAGGTTTCTTTCTTCCTTCACTGTTTTTGGGAATTAAACCACTTTTTTTATACTAGAAAACTATGAATGTTCAAACTTAACTGCTTTTTCTGGTCAGTTTTTTTTGAGTGTCAGTTACTTCTACAAATGTGAATTCAGACAGAACTCTGTGAGAATGTAATTTTGCTCACTGTTTTCCTTCAAAGGTTTCAAACAAATACAGTCTGGGTTCTTAGCAGGCACATATTAAGAGAATCTGTTAACTTGAATTTTGGTAACAGTTTGGTCGCACCGATGGGAACTGACTACAGGCTTTGGGAATTTATAGCTTGAAGTGCATCAGCAAGGTCCTGTGTGAACTACGTCCTGTCTCACCCTGACGGAAGCATGATACTGATGAACTCAAGATAACGATGAAAAGGATGGAAAAAAGGAAGAAAGGTCAAAAAGCACAACAACATTAGAAGCAGGTTAAAAAAATAGATGGCCAGCTTCTACAATTTAGGGCAGCATATGAAATATGCTGACCAAGATGGGTCCCTGACAAGGGACTGAACCTTGTGGTCTGCCCTGAATGGACTGTACAGGAGCTAGTGTCATCCCACCACTAGAAAAAACCCTTCCAGCCAAACTTATTCTTTGCCTAGGGTTTTAGGTTTTATGTAGTTACCCTGCAAAAAACAGATTATTTTTTAGGATTAGGAAGGAAATTTTGATATTCATTCTAGATCCTCCTTAGTTAAGATGTTTTAAAAAAGGAGCTTGAAGTTGACAGGAAGAGGAAAGTGAGGAAAGCCGATGTGCAAAGTTCTTAAAAGTAAGACTTTTTTGACCTTCTGCTAAGATTTTAATTTTTCCATGGTAGTCTGTACTGGTGAAGGTATGCTGAACAGATTAGATTATGGCAAAACATCATGTGAAATGACATTTCATTTTTCAGGTACTTCTTTCTTTAAAAGTGAATGGAGATCATGGCAGAAATACTTCCATCTGATCTCTCAGTAAATAACTTAAAACAGTTCTCCTGGCAACTAGGACAACAAAATGTGGGTGGCACAGGGATATTCTGCAATGACATCTGTTTCACTGGCAATGCTGTTTTAGATAAATAGCTTATGGTCTATACAAGAATTACAGATTTTCTGCATTTACAGAGAACTGCATTTGCAAAATGAGCTATTTTTATCAAAAAGGCACAGTTTAATATTATTTTATTGCCAACTGTGTTGTCTTCAGAAACCTGAATAGTGTGTGTGCTATTTTAAGGTCTGTATTGATCTCCAATGTTGCCACATGGTATTTAATGGCAGTATTTGCATTCTAAAGGAGAGGTTGCTAAACAGATTTTTAGCTACTTACCTACTTGGCGGCTGTCTAACACTGCACACGTATAGCCCCTGTCATAATGTGTAATCTAACATGTGTTTATTTAAGAAAAAAAATTTAGCTGCAAGCATGCAGGAAAAAAATTGAATTGTTGAAGGTCTGAGCTTGTAATTGTCAATTAATTCCTGAATGGTTTCAAAATCTCAAGGTCTCAAAAAACTGTGTTACCTCAGTGTTACTCCAGTAGCAGTAACTGTTAGTTGGGGTTCCAAGTATTTAGGATTGTTGATTCAGTTCAGGGCTATTTTTGACAAACCTAAAGGCTGATACGTTACATATACAACCATTAGTACAGTGAAATGGATACTATTCTCAGTTTATTTAGTGTCTCTCAGTCATTTATTGAATAAAAAGCTGTTAGTATAGTGGGCTTCACAGCTGGAGTCTTTTGTGTTTGTATGTACCCTGGTAATGAGCAGAAAGTGACAGCATGGAAATGTTGAATAGGTTAAATGCTTTTAAGTAATGTCCATCCACTAAGATTTATTAGACAAGCCTTGCTTGTTATGCTGGGAAAAGGAAGACTAAAGCTGCACCACCTTTAATTAGTTAATTAAAGGCAGTGCAGTTAATTAGTTAATTAATAGCGGGACGAAGTATCCATCAATATATTTAAAAATAAAACCCACAAGCAATTAAAAAGAAGACAGATTATATTTCTGCTGCACAAAGCCAGCTGTGTTGGCAAATGTTCACCATGTAGTATTTCAGAAATATTCCAGACATGATTATATTTGTTGTGATAGAAGCTGTACAATGAGGAATATACAGTCACAAAGTCTGTAAACTCTGTCTTGGGTACCTTGGTCTGGGTCCTCAATAGGCTGTGGAAGCAACAGGATAGTGCAGTCCCAAAGGACTGAAATTCCCTGTTTATTTCTGTTCCCCTGTTATTCCCCAGGGAATTTCAGTCCCAAAATCAGTATACCAGACCTCAAAATGTGGTTGTATGTGTGGCTGTACTTAAACCTTGAGGGAGCTTCACTTCTAACCAGAGATCTTGAGATGCTCTAGTTTTCCATCCAGGCTTTCTCAGAAATGCCAGACCCAGGTGGAGCAGCAGGGTACTGCTTTTCCATCTAACCCACGTATGTCTGTTTTTTCCCAACCTAGTTTGCCAAATTTGCCTCCAATTTGTATTCAACAAAATCCAATGGCTTTTACAAGCTCTTCAGATTCTGCTGTTGAGAGTACTTGATTTTTTAATGTAATTACATACATAATTATCTTCCAAAAATCACTGTTCCTTTTACTTGGTGCACCACTCATCATATAGAAGTTTTTGATGGAAAGTTCCAGCTGACTCCCCTACTTGTTTTAAAAGGCAGTAGTGAGTCCTTCACACCCTGTTTTAAAAGGTGGATTTAGGTACCTGTATTTTGTAAAGCTTGGGATGTGGGTTGTAGGAGCTGCCCTAAGTGCAGTGCTTGTTGCAGCCTCGAGGGTACCACAGTACAGTGATTGGCACTGCTGACTTTAGGGTGGCCTTGGCTTTTCTGAGTCGTCATATTTCTTAGACAGCCAGCACTATACCACCAGGGCTGCATACAAAAAAGTTTTGCTTGATTAAGTGCTACAGCTCTGTTAATAATGTGGTGGTTCATTAGCATAAATCAGTGTTCCTCTGCAAACTGTAAACGTCAGAAAACTGCTCCTTTTCAGTCCTTTCTCCTTCTGGAATTGTTTCCAAGAATTTGGGAATTTTGCTTTTGTAACTGTAGAATAAGGTCATAACCAATTTGAATTTCTTACTGCATAATGGATAGTATGTTCATACTGAAGAGAGTCCAATAACAAAAGCACTGTAGAAATGGAAGAGTGGTGATCAGGACAGTCCTTAAAAATAAGGTATGTGCCCATGCTTGGCTGATGCTTGTTGAAAGCCAGGCCTTTTAATCACACAAATTAGAGACCACCTGTGTAGATAGGTTTTGAAAGGACTAATCCTAAAGTGGACAGTCTTGGTTCCTCTTCTCTGTTGCTTTTGGTTGGATATTTGTAAATCTTTTAAATAGGGTGTAAGGTATGCATGGTGTGGGATTTTGTAATTAATTAAACTTTTATCCCCAGGCAACAAACATACAAAACCAGTTAAAGCTTTCAGGCAAAAAGCAATCAATGTAGTAGTTCAAAATTAAAATAGCTTCCCTTGGTCCCTTTGACCAAAATACAAAATCTCATTTTAGACAGAAAAGAAAAAAAAGTGTGGAAGCAAAGGAAGCCTGGAAGTTTACACTTTAAAGAACTCTCTGGGATTAGTAGTAGAAGTGTTTTATACATGCTGTAGAGAACACATGGAAGGATGTATTGGAGGTGAACAGAAATAAACACTACCTAAAACAATTGATTAAGACATCCTTATCTATTTAACAGCCTTTTTGATATATACATAATAAATTTCAATATAAATAATGAGTTCTTAATTTCTCCCCAGTCATCTACAATGTTTTTCCTAACCTGAAAACTATGACTAGTGTGGTGTTACTAATTCTATAAAGCATGGTGTTCCGTTACCTTAATCTAGATTAGCCATGTCCTGTTGTATTTCAGCCAGCTCTTGCTTAAATATCACTTTTTATTATGTAACTTAATGGCTGGCTCCATTAATCTGTGCTCCAATAAGTGTGCTAGTGGCACAAACTAGAGATTCAAATTCTTTCTTAAGACTGGCATCTTTTTCAGCATCTAAATTGATAAAACAAAGCAAAATCAGACAATTGTAATGTATTTATTATGTACAGATCAATTATTACACCTCCTAGTATGAGATATAGGTGGTTTAGAAAACAGTTGACTGGCTTTGTGATTTTAATCATGAAGTGCTTCTCTTGAAAATCACTATCTTCATTTAATTGTACAAACCACACACATTAGTAATACTTCATTGTGCATTTCAAAATCCTGGAAGTTTGGGCTGTCAAAGAGAATTCCTTCTTACAGCATGCTCTTGACTCTATATTATTCTAACACATACATAAAGGTTGTAAATATTACTAATTTGCATACGAAAGCACTGGGATGATAATCTGGTCTCCATCACACTAGCTGTTGAGACAACTGGATGAAATCAGTTCCTTCTGGCTCATGGTGGAAAAAGGTAAATGCCCCTATGAGTACCTGGTAAGAAGAATGTGATTCATCATGTATGTAATTTTATGTACACTGCTATATGCTTATTTTTGTCTATAGTTAGCATATCATCAGTCTTTTTTCCCATCATCTGAGCTGCCACTGAGTTGTTGATTATTTATTACACATAGATGTCGAGGAGTTAATTTATAGAAATATTTTTTTTCTGTATATGGTCTAGGAATAGATCTTTCCAAGTTTCAGTCAATGATGCATCCAGTAAAAGGCAGCCTATTTTGTATAGTAGGACCTAAGGCAAAATAGTAGTATTAGTGCTCTATTTTGGTTTTCTGGCAAAACAGGCAGATCAAATGGTTTGGGTCTAGTTTAGTTTCAATGTGTGTGAATTTATTGCAGTTGTATTGCTCAGTGCAGGTAACTGCTGCAGGCAGGCTGAAAACTGTTCAGTCAGAGCAAATGTCTTCTTAGGGCATTCTTTTGGTCAACCAGTTGTATCGGCAGAGAATATACTGCAGTACATTAACACATATTTCATTATTTTGTAGGCAATATCTGTAACTTAGAGGAAATACCATTGCTATTTGCTGCCACAGGTGTTTCGTTTGCTTTCATGTGTCCCTGTTTTAAAAGAGTGAGATTTAAAAAAATGCAATCCTGGAAAAACAGCCATTGCCTTGCTGGTAGTAGAGTTGAGCCCCATGGCTTGGGAGAGCAATGACAGTGTTGCTCGTGTACTTGTTCCTGTGGCAGGTGGAGGGTTCAGAGCTCACGTTGCCTCCAAAGCAGCTTTATCTAGTGGTGTAACCACTGCTCTGCCTCAGATGACAGTGGGTCACTTTGGGTAATTTTACTGTCCCTGTCAGATGCAATTTCATCAGAGCAGTTTCAAAAGGTACTGCTCAGTTATTGTGTTTTGCAGTACACCGTTACTATTCCACTGGCCACTGTATCACTGAAGTTGTATTCATTTATAGGAATACCCATAAATAGCAATGATCTTAGGTGGCTTCTAAGGTGAGAGTGTGAGAACAGGCTTAAAAGTGTGTGTGCAATCATATTAACACTGTTGTGTGGTGCTACACTTCGGGGAAGAACAGATTGGTGCTAAGTAATTTCTTGTCTGAGGAACAATAAAAGATAGCTGGGAATTTGTACTGCAAACCACAGGGAAAAATTAATCATAAATTTTCCTTAGGATTTAATCCTGCTTTATCACCTCTTAACTGCTTACTGCTGGCAGTCTAGTCTAAAGTCAGTGGTAATGCCAGTGACATTTATTGCATAACCAGCCTGCGTAAACTTTTCACCCTCTCACATTGCTGTAAGAGATCTCTATCGGATATGCAGCACCCAGGAGAAGGCCTGTCTGCTGTCACAGCCTGTGTTTGGTGACCTTCAGGGCATCGTTTGAGACCTCTCTGGTCATGTAGGCTTTAGCCTGAGGGAGAAGGTTAAATTTTGCCAGGTTTGTAAGGCTAAAGGATGAGACCCTCTTTAGAGATGAATCAGGCATTCAATTTGTTGTTTAATTTGTGGTGCAAGCTTTTATCGGATTGCTAATTAAATCCCTTTTTGTTGCTACCAAGTACAATTGGTAGCTTATCATTTAGCTAAAATTTATGGCAATTATACATCTGAGTGGAAAACCCCCAGGTTTTGGAACCTCAGAAATTGCTTTGTCCAGGAGTGAGGGAAGTTAGAAATAGAATTTATGTTCTTGTTTATGCATTTTAAAGCAGTCATTAGAAGCAATATGAAAGCATTGTGCCACCCGGCAGCTATTTTTTTTTCTGTTTAATTTTATTGCCATTTAATTATTTCCAGTTTTCTGCTTTTCTCTTAGTATTTCTCGTATGTATTTGCTACACTTTGTTTTAATTGGTATGTTTCAGAGTTCCGGAGGCATGTCCTGTTTAAAGGGTTCATCATGGCTGAACAGATGTAAATAACTATGAAATACTTTGCAAAGTTTGGATTAAGAGGTGGATCCTATTTCCTTACCTTTGTGAAAATCAAGAAAAATAGTTAAGATCTCCTGTTCAGAATGGGGGTTTGATCCATATGTACCTTTGCAGCAGGCACGGCAATGCTAGATTCTCTCCAGAAGCAACAGAGAGAATACATGAGTCTCCTCTCAAAAAAAAAAAAAAAAAAAAAAAAAAAAAAAAAAAAGGCAACAGTCCTCTAATCATGGATTAACTTTTGGAGGAACATTGCCATTTTTTGTTGTATTTGGTTTCTGAGGTAAAATTGCTACTTGCTCAGAATCTCACTCTCCATAATACATTGAAGTGATTTTGTAAACTTCTGTCTCCTTTTCAGTCCTTACTGGAGCCATTTACTATTTATTTATGTATGTATGGGCACACCTATGTATAGACATGTATACATGCACACATAATCCTGAGTCTGAGAGGTGCCATGTAGGCCATAAAAAGTCAGATGACAGATACAGTGCAGATCACAGGAAGGTAATTTGCATGCTTCCCACATCGTTTCACCTGTCTTCTGCCTAATAACCTATTTCCATAAGACTTATTAAAATATTTAAAATTTCTGAGCAGCACTTTTCTCTTAGGTTTTTTCCAGATTAGCTGTTCAGAGAAAGATGTCTGTGTTTGCTGTAAATTTGGACTCCTTCCAAACAAAAAATTACTCCTGCCTGAGGCTGGGGACATGACGTACTGAGCTATTGACATATTTTATTATACCTTAATATAGCATGTTAGTAATTCCTGCTGTTCTGTGCCTCTATAGAGATGGAAATGGGAGGTCCACATCACTGCTGAGGGATGATTTCTCACTTTGAAGTGAAGTAATCAGAACCTGACTGTCTCGGGGGAATGGCCCAGGGCAGTATTTTTTTTACTACATGGCATTTCATGCAGAGAAAAGGCCATTTCATATTCAGAAAGGTGGACAGCTGGAATTACAGTAACTAGAACTTGTTACATAAGCAAGAAACTGTGGTAAATTGGAATGTGAATTGAAATTTTCTTGTTTTTTAACTTAAAGTATCTACCTGGAAAGTACAAGCTATCTTATGCAAAGGGACTTAAAAGTAGCCAGCCTCATTCCCTAATTATTTACAAATACATTAACATATACATTTATGAATATATTATTAATTATTTGCAAATATCAATATTGAAAACCAGTATTTAAAACTATATTAGTGTTGAAAGGACTTATTGGATAACATCTTTTTCCATTGTTTGTTCTCAAGCAATTCCATAAAGGTATCTAGAATGCAATATACGGTATGTATATTTAGCCTCCAAAAGAACATGTAGCCTGCTCTCCCATGTTAGGGCAGCATGGGAAATGAATATTGATTTGTAATCTTGCACATGGACATTCACAAATAAATGCAGACTCTCATCTTAAAATAACACCAGTAGGCTCAGTAACAGGCATGGACTGAATTGCAAACTCATGCTTTAGTTTTGGATTTATGGGTTGGGATGTGGCTCTCTCTTTCATTTAATCTTCTTAGAAACCCGTGGCTTTCAGGCCTTGGAGAACGTTTTAGTGTCCTGTGGGATGGTTTATTTCTGCTTGCTTGATTGGATTACTGGGTGCAGGAAAAACATTGGCCAGCATATTAACTGCAAAGTGGTCTTGAGGCGAGGCAGAGCATGTGGCATCTGACAGAAAGGTGGTAGCTACGGTAAGGTTTGGTGGAAGGTAGCAAATAAACCAAATACCATATGCAAGGCTCTCATTTAGTGGCATGATGTTTTTGAAGCATCTTCTTGTTAGTAGCCATTTTTGCCAAAGTGTTAGATGTTAATAGATTTCCTGCTTAAGAATTTTCCCCATAATTAACATTATTGTGCCTTCTTAAAAATATTAGCAGTATATGTAGGGGGAAAGTGAAACTGGACTTGAACAAACCTGTAGGTGTAGATTTTTGTAAGTCCAGGAATTCTTTCCTGTGTTTTTGTGAGGGGAAGGACTACACTGACTATAAGGTAGAGCCGAAGTTGATTACAAGTTTTGGTGTTGATTTTGTTAAAAGTGAAATTAAGCCTGAAAGTCATGACATGGAGAATTACGATCTTGCTGCTTCTCTGGTCTCTCTGTGCCACTGTATAATTCCAAGCCTCTGACCTGTTCTCTTTGAGTATTAAATCACCCCTAGCAAACAAGGAAAGCAATTTCTTTTGGGCTCAGAGCGAGCAAAACAGGCTTTATCAGCTTTCTGTGACCTTGGACTTAAACTGGGAAAGGGCACTCAATGTTTCACAGCCTGTTTAGTCCTGTCATGTGGGTAGTTTTTGGATTATTGATAAATCTCAAAGCAATTACAATATGGTGGGCCCATAATATTCTAGCCTTTATGTAACAAAACCACAAGATGAGGAGTTGTTTTCTCCACCTCAGTCTCCTACATTGGTTTTGAAGTAAGATGACAACACTACAGAACTGCACAAAACAGAAAATTTTTAAAGCAGACTTATTAGTAGCTAAGAGTAGTATTTGGGGAAATGAGTATGCATTTTGAGAAATCAAATACTGTTAAGAGGAATGCCCTGAGTTTGACTTTATAGTGATGCATAATTGAAACTGACAAATTAATGTGCATGTTGTCTTCTTATACTGTACTGAAATAATAAATATATATTTTATTTTTAGAGTTACACTGTCTTTTAGAATAACAACATGTAAAATAATATCCTAGATGTGTTTTAAAGGTAGCTACTTGAACAGGAGATGGACCTTTTGTTGTCTTTCTCCCTTATTTTCTGGATTACTTTGGTGAGGCTAAAGTTGTAAAATGGTAAACAAAAATAAATTTTAACTGTATATTTGGATAGTGATTTAAATACTAGGTTCTGAATAAATTAATACTCATATTTGCTTTTCAAAATGTATGTATTTGAGGCTTGTATGTGAATATCTAAAAAGCAAGCTTGAATATGAAATCGATTAACTATACTTGAAAATACATTGGGCCCTTGATGATTTCTTGATTAATCCACATTATTAGAGAAAGACTAACTTTTTTATCTGAGTATCTGAACAGGAAGAGTCTGACAGATTTTTGCCCCACCAGGTTCTGCTTATGAAGTTCTCACAAGTAGATGGCTACAGGCTATCTTTTCTCATTCTTAGAACCAGTGCTGCCTGCATAATTTTTAGGGGTCCAGCTCTTTAAGGGAAAAACAGGTTACAGGTGAAGTCAGTTTATTACTTTGGGAACACAGGAAAAACTACTGCCCTACACTTCCATACAGGCACATTTTTGTGAGTGGAATAGCTCCCTTCTATGTATATAACCTGGTCTTCCTACTGAAAACTACTGTGCAAAAATAAAAAGGCAGACTTATTTTCAGATCCAGCTGAGCTAATTGCCAATGAGAAGCTCAAGACCTCAACAATGGCAAAATGCAGTTCTTTTCCCCAAAGTCATCTGGTTTAGCTGTGAATGCAGTCTCCTCATGTTACTTCTGTGATCACTACTGGGAAATGGACATTCTAAAAATGAGACGTGGATCATTACTGTGAGGATTAGTCCTCTTCTTAAACTGGGAAAAATTAATCTGGGCCATCACCTACAGCACATTATTTTATTACAACAGCCTGTATATATATCACAGTATTGCATTTTCTGACACCTGAAAAGGCATTATGTGGGATGGGTGGGGGGTGACAGCCTGATGTCATTTTGCACAGAGTCACCTTTAAGATAAGCATGATTTAAACTTACTGCTTTTCTCTGCCACTAAGCAAAATAAATTGCTTATTTAGGTGTTAATCAAGTCCATGAACATATCATTTGCTCCCTTGGTGTCCAGGTTAGTATGTATATATCACATGCAGTTCCAAAGAAGTGCATGTGGCAAATAAGCTATCATGTGAGCCTTACTGTTATATATGGAAAAGACACTAGCACTGCAGCCACAGAAACTGTTCCCATGTACGATCATGATTTTCTAGATTATATTTTTGGTAAGATGAGGTACAATTCTGACTTTCAGACAATTTCACTATTGGTTAACTGATTAATCCATTCTTTAATTAATTACTTAACTTGTCATTACCCTTCTAGGTGGATTACTGCACATTTACAATTCATGAATTAAATTGTAAATGGCGCTTAAAATAATGAGTAAACTCTCATTAGGATTCTGCAACTCCAGCTTCCAAAGGCAAAATGAGTGGTTAATTAGGAAAATTCAGATTACATTGTTTTTTCTCCATCTGCTTTTCACTGCCTTTGGACTTTCATTCTTCACAACTAAAGGCTAATTGTTGTTTTCAAATAATTTTACAATATTGTGAGGGAGTAGAGCCTGCTGTGAAGAAGCATATGTGCACACAGTCCCTTAACAAAAGAAAATAAAATAGCAGTCATGGCTCATTCAGACTTGCTAGTTGGGTTTGGCCAAGAAACTTCTTTCACTATATCTGAGATCCCCTCAGACTTGTAAAATCATATACGTGCCTTATTCGTCCATGAGAAAATCCCCTGAATGTGGGTTTTGATGGGATGTCACCCCATCAAAGTAATAAATATTGAAAGATTTGTGTGTAGCATGAAGACAGTGGTATTTCATGCATGAAATGTAGAGCATCGTCTGTTTGTTCCTGTTGCAGTGTGTTCTAACCACCACCGTTTTCTGATATCATCAATAAATTGTTGAAATAGAGATTATAGCATCACCTTGTGTCAGTATAAGGATAAGAGTAAGACATAAGGATTGGAAATTTGTAGTGAGAAAGTTTTTTTTTTAAAAGACAAAAGTCCTCCCATTTTCTTAAGGATTTTATGCCACACCTCATTCTTATGCATATGTTCCTTCATATTAACCACAGGTTTTGTATCCTACTTACCACTGTCTATTTGCAAGGGAAAGTCTGAAATTTACAGTCCTCTCTTTGCTAAGCATCCACGTAAAACATGAGTACATTATCCTGAACTGTAGGGTTTGGGCTGCAAAGGACCAACCAATGCCAAGCTTCATCCAGTGCTCCCTGACTTCTAGGGCCTTTTACTGCTTACAGTTTCTTTATTCAGCCTCTTAGTCCAAAGGGAAAGTAAGGAAAACCATCATATTTGGGGCAAGGCACCACGACTTACCTGTTTTCCTAATATCTTGACATTTCTGTTCTGATATGTCGGGTTTGGCAGATGCTCTCAGGGGCTGAGATTGATGCATCACTGTTTCCCTGAAGTGTGGGCCAAAAAACTCTTTCTGGCAGCCTGTGAAGGACCATGTAGGAAAGTGCTTCCTGATGCCAAGAGCAGGAGAAGAATCTGTTCTTTCAGTTCCAAACATCAGGCAGGGTTTGCATGTTGCAGAGAGCCAACCAGCTACATGAGGCTGGCTTTCTGTTTGCAGTAGCTGGATATCACAGTTGTTGGCTTTAGTGAATAGAAGTTTAGGATAGATTCAGAGTGCATGCACTATGCAGGAGGTGATGACCACTAGAATGCTGCTTGGCAGTAAACATTGTTGAAAAAGAGTAGCAGGATTTTTAAAATCTTCATGACACCTTGTACCTTGCTGACTTTTTGTATTGAAAGAGTGTTATGTTGATCAATATTTACCTCCCTAGCAAGGAGAACTTTGAAAGATCAGTGTTTTCTAGGCTTGAGAAAAATGGACCTAATACAATAGGTTGTGTGCTAAGCTTCAAATGTAAGAAACTTACTTATGTTCACAAAGCCACATGGGGTTAACAGTAAGGTCAGCATTGAGCAGAACTGCTTATTTCTGTGAGTGGAATTATATACAAAATATGTCTGTGCTTATGAATTCTACTTTTGGTAAAATGGAGAAAAAAATCTGTGAAAAAAATCTGCTGCCTTACTCAGTGTACTTCTAAAATATGGTGCTACTGTAGACAAATTTCTATGTCCACTGGGAGAACTTATTCCTCATAAAAGGCATAAGAGCTTAAAAAAAGAAATATACTAGAAATATTTTTTATCTAGTTGAACTGTGTAGGGTGACTGATGGTAGTTCTTTCCTGAGCCCATGGTGGCAATTCAGTTGTTTTTGGTTAGTTCCACTTGGGTATTGTATGTCCAGGCCAGCATGAACCCTCTAAATTGTAATTCACAAGAAAAAGTTTGAGATCAGAAAGCAAGACTAGATGAAATACTATGAAGTTAGGCTTCTGCCCTTATCAGCAGAAGCTGTCGTGTTTTTGATGTTTTCTAATCTTTTCCTTTAGCAAGGCTGCTAGCATCTCTAATGCAGCATGTATGCCAATGATAAACTCATCATGCAGTAAATTTATTGTATTAATGCTGCTATCACATAAATCCTATCCAAGATATAGGAGTGACTGTGTTTTGCCAGAAGCAGATCCAGTCAACCATATGTGGTCCATTACTTTTTGTGACTATTGGCCATTTCCATCACATGGAAATGCAATGGAAGTTCGTGATCTGATTTGTTTCACTGTTTCACCAGTTTCAAGTTAGTTGAAGTAGAAGACACAGTTTAAAAAAACTTTATATAATGGGATATGTGGAAACCAAAACAGTACCTTACTGAGTCTATTTCTTTGTTCTCTGAGTTGGAAAAAAATGATATATAGTTTAAGATTTCAACAGAAGTTTATCAGAGCAAAGCTGAAAGAACCTTACAACCTTAAAGCACAGGCAAGTCAAAATTACTATTCTAAATTACTCTTTTAACACACTATAGAATTAATCATGGCTCTTATCAGTGGAATACAAATTAGTAGCCACAGAAATGAGCAATGGTTTGCTGCTACAGAATATACATATCAAGACTTGCTATTTGTAAGTGCCATGTCAGTTAGGAGTCTTGAGGTTAATATTTCTGCCCTTGTTAAAAAGAGAGCTGAGAGCAGTCAAGAAACAGTTTCAAGTGTCAGGTTTCACTGTCATGTGTGCAGTATTTTGCTGATAGGTGTGCAGATGCATTTTAATTGGGTCCAAGATGCAGCTTGGATATGCTAGCTCTCTGACAGTATTATTGAGGAAAGTACAAATTTTCAGTATGCCTAAGGCAGTTAATCCCTGACTAATGACAACAGAGGGTTTCTGCTTACCAAAGTGGAGAAAGCAGCACAGCCAAATGTCTTCATTCCTGCTGTGATGTGTTCCCATTATAGATACATGCTAGTAGCCCTTAAGCAGAGAGAGACAGTCCCTTCCTTTTTTTTTTTTTTTTCTTTTTTTTTTTTTATGTCTGTATTTAAATCTATGGTAGAGCATCTGGTTCTGAGAGGACAGGTCCTCTGGAATAATTTAAGATTGCAAAGACTAAAACAGACATGCTATTCATCACATTTGTCCTCTAATAAATACAGTGCTAAAATAACAGCGCTACCTGTTCTTCCATTATTAAAAACTTTTCACGTGGATTAAGAGACAGAAATCAGGGAGACAATGTGTGATAGTGCCATCTGGTGACCTTCCTTTAGATTGTGGAGTGAAAACACACGATTCAACATTTGATATTTTGCTTAGAAACCCAAAAGGCATTTAAACTTCATTTTAGATTCAAACTCTCAAAGTTCAGGGTTATCAAGAAAGGCTGTTGTTTCAGCCCATTAGAGATAGCTGAGGGCATGCTGTTTCAGTATGGATATAAAGTGCTGGAGTGTGTTTGTTTCTCTTGTGATACTGACATTGAGAACAATAGAACAAATTTTAGATATCTTGATAGGCATATGCAGCTTCTCACTTCAGCTGAGAACTGCAGTACCCAGACAATTTGATGATTATGTCAGATTTAGATTATTATAAAGTCAACTGGGATGACACCTCCTGAAACGGGCCACCCTCTTTGTTGCTGATTAAAGCTGTTTCTTCATGATTGTTGTAGGGCTTGATCTCCCCCAAAGTAACAGATTCTCTGCAAGCCATGGCATGCAGCAACTTGCTTCATCCTTAGATGATGGGGCTTAGTATTCTGTTCAATCTCTCAGCTCAAAAGAAAACATTAAAATATAAATGCAGGCTCTTAGCTTTGCAGGTGATGGGCTTGGAAGTTTGCCTTTGTGTTCCAGCTGGACCTACTCAGGAAAGACAAGCAACCTGATAGCATATGTTGCCCAGCAGCAGTTTAGATAATTAAATATTATCTTCAGCATTGTTTCCTAGATATGTTTGCCATTTTCTCCACCTGCTTGCTCATAGAGGGAGAGGGAAAAGGAGATACAATTGTCTTAGTAGGCAAAACCAACTGCATTTACACTATTACACTAGTATAATAAAGTATGGTATTAGATTATGATTACTTCTAATAAGGAACACCCTTCACCTGACTGCACAGATAATTAATTATCCAGACTGTAGGGCAGGAGACTAATGCTAGAAGAGATTAGTCATTGTGTACATGATGTACAACAAATAAATTAATGTAAAAGGCAACATGGATGGGTCAGATGTAAGTGGGTTGAACTATAAACACAGATACAAGAATCAATAATACTTCTGACAGGCATAATGTACTCACAAATAGTTTCTGGTAGCAGTAAAAAGAAATACTGCAAAATACTGCAAGGCTCACAGCTGCACAAGTATTTTGGACTTCCAGATTTTAAATTCTGGAAGTCAGATGCCTATACGAGCTTGAAAGACAAGGCTATTATAATTTCATTGTTTACCTTTATTTTTGTAAAAAAGAAAGCTGATTGTATATGCCACAGAATCATCAGAGTTGTAAGGGACCTCTACAGACCCAGTCCAACACTCCCACTGAAGCAGGATCACCTACAGCATATTACACAGGACTGCATCTGGGCAGGCTTTGAGAATCTCCAAAGAAGTGGGTGATATGGGTCCTCTGAACACAGAAAATGTAGGCAAGCTTATTGAAATAAACAGCTTTTGTTTAAGTACCTCTAGTGAGTTTCTGCATTTAGAATCATACCAGGGCTGAGGGTGACGCTACCTCTGGAGATGGTCCAGTCCCACCCCACTTCAGGCAGGCTTAGCTACCACAGGTTGCTTAGAGATATACCTGGTTGGATTTGGATATCTCCAAGGAGGGAGGCTCCATGCTGCCCTTGAGAAGCCTGTTCCACTGTTTGACAACCTTCACAGTAAAAAATAATAAAGAAAAATTCTTCTGAATGTTAAGAAGAAATTCTTGTATTTCAGTATGGACTGTTCCTTCCTGTCCTTTTCCTGGGCACCACTGGGAAGGATCTGCCCCTTTACACCCTCCTGACGGGTATTTATACACATATGTAAGCTCTCCCTGGGCCTTCTCTCCTCCAGACATACCAGTCCCAGCTGTCTCTCCAACATTTCATAACATGCTCTGGTCTGCATACTACCCTGAACTCTTGGAATAGTAAATGGACAATTATTTTTCTTTCCTATGTTCAGTAATTCAGCCTCTTTCCTGAGACTGAAAACTATTGCTACTTTAGGCTCTTATTTTCATACCTGATTATTCATATTCTCATTATCTGAGATTGCCATCATTTTTATACAGAGCGCACTCACATTTATTACTTGCATGATAAAAAAAGACAGCAGGAATTTAAATTAAGATGGATCTTGTACATAGTCTCCTCATCAAGGTAGTTAATTGTGTATCAACCCAGATTTTTGTTAGTAACCTCAAAGTCTAGTTTTTAGCTGCTTTGCAGTAAGAGTAAGCAATGTGCGTGTTGTGTTTTCTGTGCTACACATGCTTGGCCCAAACCAATATTTTAGATTTTGCAGATTAAATTATTTATGATGCATTTCAGCTTAAATATCTCCTCAGAAAAGGAAAGCTTGCTCTGCACAGCACTAGTTTTGTGGGAATGACATTGCTTTATCGTTGGTCTGCAGGACTCCTTGCTTCCTAGTTAAGATAACTTAGAGAAAATACACCAAAAAGTGAGCGTATGGAGAGGAAATAAAAGAACTCATTAGTCTGTGAATAGCCAAAGGAGAACAGCCTCTTCTTCTGGTGCAGATGGAATGAGGAGAGGAGAATGGGGCACTTTTCTTATGAGACTACAAAGTAAAAAGTTTTTCACAGAAATTGCAGGAAGTTAGGGGTTGGAAGGGACCTTGAAAGATAACCTAGGCCAATCCCCCCTGCCAGATCAGGGTCACCAACAGCCCATCACATAGGAACGTGCCCAGGTGGGGTTTGAATGTCTCCAGAGAACCTCCCTGAGCAGCCCATTCTAGTGCTCTGTCATCCTCACAGTGAAGAAGTTTTTCCTTATATTTATGTGGAAACGATCTCTGCTGAACTTCTGTTCTGGCACAACATAAAGAAGAATTGTTAGATTGCTTTAGATTGGCACTATGAGCTGGCAACACTAACTTGTTGCAGTTGATGCCAAATGCCCTGTCTGTGAGGTATCTCTGAAGTATTAATTAGGACTAACTAAATTGATCTGTTTATCATAAGTGACATATTGAGAACTTAGACTTCTAAGCAACTCTCAACAGAATTAAAATTCAGTTGTCTAATTTTTTTCTGAAATAGTACTGGTAACATATCCTGTTTCTGAGCAACTGTTACTTTAGTTTTCATGAAATTAAAATAAGTTTATTATCACCTTTATTTTGCCAGCTGTTTCTTCCTCAACACATTTATCATGTGTGCTTCACAAATTTCTGACATTTTTCCTCTTGGAATGAAAAAAACATCAGTCTTCTATTTGCCTACATTTACAGCACCATTTTCAATCTGGAGGGCAATAAAAAATGCATAGAAGGTCGCATCTGCTTAAATTGCACTTACAGTGAGGTGAGATTTGTCTGGCATGAGACTCCTCCAATATGGTTCTTGTGATGTGACTCTCTTTGTAGCCCATGAAGAGAAGTAGGTGCATCTGGCATAGATATCTAAGACAGAAATTCCTGCATTAAAACCAGGAAGCGATTTTTGTCTCTGATACATACAGGGTGAAACTACAGAACTGAGGTAGACTTGTCTTTAGACAGATGCACCCCATCTCAGTTGCATGAACAAAGTTTTTAAAATTTTTTTACTCACTGTAAGGAATGAAGGTTTCAGTCAATTTAAGGGCTAATTTCAGAGTAAAACATTGTATCTTTGGGTTTGGGATCTTTTGTTAGATTTGGTGGCTAAACAAAAATAAGCAATTCAACAGCTCTTGCATCAATCACCTGCTCTCCTTTCACTTGCTGGACAATGTCTCATAGTCCCTAAATATGAAAACCTTTTTTAAAAGAGACAAAAAGCTGAGCATGAATATGAGACCTCATGTGAAGTTCAGTGGGGTGCTGCATCCCACCTTTCTGACTTTCTGACTTCCAGCTTTGTTGACTACCCCAGCAGGACTCTTTCCATAGAGCATCAAAACCAGTCCTCTAAAGAGTGACTAAGGTTACTAATACGGGATTGACCTCTGTCTGGGAGCCTTTAGCTAGCAGCCACGATGGGTAGGTAGGGCATGGTTTTCTCCTTCACACGTAGCAGCTATTAGGAGGGCATTGCCTTTCAGCCTTCAGTCAGACTGATTTTCAGTTCTTGCAAGAAACTGTTGAATACCTTCAGTATCCAAATCACAGAGTCACAGGGATTTCAATTACCACCCTCTTCACTCTCCACCAGAAAGCACAACACCACATCAGGAGGAGCAAAAAGGATTAGAACAGTTGAATTTTAGTGGGTGACTGTCAAAGGCACTGTAAATGATCAAAAAGAGGAAGAAGGAAAATCGGCTGGCAGATCTTTTCTATCTACCATGTACCGATGATGGAAAAATGTTGTACATCTTTATAAAAATAGAACCAGTTTCCTGAAGAGTTACACAAGGTGAATGGCAGCTGTCAATTGCACTTCTTGATGAGATGCTGAAGAATAGGCATGAACATGCAGTGGTTGCTGGAGGCTTGACTGAAATAGGCACAGCTGTTAACTTATTTCAGGTTTTTCTGCTCATAGCTTTATGCCCGTGTGCTAAACATAGAAGTATTTATTATAAATCCTCTTAAGATACACCAACGCTTAAACTTCCTCAGGAATCACAGCACACTCTCCCTGCATTAGGATGTGGTGGAGAGGGCAGTGAAAGCTGTGGTTTGCCAGTTTCTGTGGTGCTAATATTTAATGTGCTGCCATGGTTTCAGTTGTCTGCAGGAACTGCTGTGACTTTGCAGTGTTCTTTGCATTCAGTAATCAAGGGGCAATTTTGTAGCAGTTGTTCAGTTCAAGTGTGGTGAGATTTAATTTTATTTTCACAGAGTTTTGTATGTGTAGGAGGCCTCATGGAATCAGAATTAGCTAGGCACTCTTCATAAATTGTGTTGAGACTGAATAAGGTTGTGTGGGGTTGTTATTCAACAGGAGTGGCAGAAGTGTGCCTGTTCTACCATGTGCTACCATGTGTTACAATACAGGCTGTGAATCAATATTACTTTGTGACTAGGCATACTTGCTGTTTTTGAGACCAGTCCCTTCTGCTCAGGTGGCTTGTACAGCCACAGGCAGGTTGCTTCATGATGACAGGCAGTGTGAAGTCATCCAGTTGAACTTTCTGTGATGAGGCTTATTGGGGTAGAAGCCTCCTCAAAAGCAGTGTGCATCTAATTGTCTTTGCATCTCACTAAATAAAGGTAACATCTGATTATAATAATTATCTGAGACTATGTGATACATGAATGAGAATGTTTGGGAAAATACATTCTTGGACAAAACCTAAATATTGCTGGGTCGTGTATTTATTATTTGTTTCATAGAAGCACTCAAAATATCTGGGAAGAAGTTTCTTACAAATCCAGCTGGCTATTTAATGGTTCTCTGGATGGGAAATCAACTTCCTCTCCTCACAGCAGGGAATGATCTTTCATCCTGTATACAGAAAGGTGATAAGAAACAGGGACATTCAAAGTAATACTACAAAACCTTCCAATTTTGACCCTATCACCATCTCTTCTAGACTTTAATCTTTTTTGGTTCTTCAACGAGGTTATTAAGATGTGCATGATAGCTCAGGCATAGAATTAAGAGAAACATAACAGTGAAGACAACTTTATTTTTAAGGTCTGTAGGGAATCCTCCTCTCTCGGTATAAGAAAAGTTTTACATGGCAAAAATATTTGAATCCTGATATCAAGAGTGAATGAACATCCAGGACATGGAGCTTATGCACTTCCTCAATGTCGCATTCTTTAGTAAACAAGATGATAATAAAGCAGGACTTCCTTACATATTAACAAAATAAAAGATTTCCTAGGATGCCAACCAGTGTGGAGGAGCATAAATGGTTAATGTGGTAGATGTTACTGATTGGAGTAGCTGTGCTGAAACAACTGCAGTGCTGGTTGCAGTTGTCTGAAAAGCAGGACTCTAAGGCTGGATGTTTAGAGATGGAAGGCTAGGCCAGGGAGATGGAACCCCTCAGCTCACATGAATCATCTGTGAATTGTTGTGTGAACAGGCCAAAAAGATTTTATTGTATGCAGCCTTTGGAGCAAGGAAGAAATGGAGTAAACCTATTTCTGAGTCAAAGGTATCTTTTTGATCAAGTTTTATTAGATGATGTGTAGTTCTTCCTCCATGACATTCCTCAAAGTCTGGGACACAGAGCAGCCCTAGATGTTTTAAGCAGTTCTTAGACAAAACATCCCATTATTCTATGAAAAAAAAAAAAAATGAAACAATGGTGTAAAATGGACAATTAGTTTGAAGGAAGCCAGCAACCAAGGATAATGTTTCCTCCATCATATTAAAGGCTTAGAAAAACTAGTAATTCCTTCAAGTGAGTATCTACATGACATCTAGAAATTCAGAACTGCATTGTTTTATTAACCAGAAGGTATCCACGTAGCTATCAGGTACCTGTGAAGGGAGAAAAAAATTGTCTCACAGAACATTCAGTTCTGAGCAGATCAGTGGCTCCTGGAGATTCAAAGCAAAGCTGTTGTTTAACACACATGACTTTCAGCACAAAGCAGAAATTCTTGCTATAGTATAATTTTACTTTTTTCCTACCTTAGGCACCAGTATCCAGCTTGCACAGACTTAGTGTCTGGGAGCACTGTTATGTAAAAGTGTTACACGGCATTTGGTAGAGTGGAACCTGGTTAAAGATCTTGCAGCCACAGTTCCTGGTGTCCAAATGCTCAAAAGGACAGAACTGTGTAGGTTTAGATCAGAGCACAGGGTTTGTTTGCTTTTTAGATAAATATCGGTATTTGACATAACTATTAATTGGAGAGGATAATTCTTTGACAAAGTCAGCCAACTGTTGAGTAACTATGGACCCTCAATAGAAACAATAGAATTTTCAATTACATTGCTGCATTACAGTATGTGTCACCTCATTTGGGCACAGTGCTTATTTTAGCCATCAGATAAGCCTATGATGCTTTTATATTCATGAGTTGATTTTTTTAAAACTTTAATACAGTTCAGTCATTCTTAAGTAGGTGATGCTAGCCAAGACTGAATTTCAGAATAATAGTGTCTGTTATTAGAAGAGTTATTTAGGTAGAAATGGCTGCATCCCATCAGACAGGAGTAGGAAGTATAATCCTAGAATTTTTAAGATTTTGAAAATGTTTGCTGATCTTGGACCTAACATCACTGTTCCTGACCTGTGGGTCTGCACATGTCTATAAATCTTCCCTATCAGTCATGTTTGATGCTAAGCAGCTGGTTTGTAGGTCAGCCTAGATATGGTGCAGAAACTCAGCCATATTGTGACATAGTGCCTGAGGCTTGTCCTTATGGAAGACTTCCATGGGTCAACTGACACAAAAAGGACTGGGCTTTTCACAAAATGAAGTACATCAGAGGGTTTGGAGATCTAACTGGACACATCCTGAGTACCTGGGGATTCAGTTTTGTGTTTGCTTCATGCATGGGCTTGACACAAAAAACCTTCCTAGTTTGCTTCCAGACTAAATGGCTCTGTAGCACCTTTGAAATACAGAATCATAAAATTGGCTGGGTTGGAAGGGACCTCACAGATCATCAAGTCCAACCCTCGAATACGGTGTCTGCAATAGGCAAGTTGGAGAGCTAACTTCGGTTTGGCCTGTGGGAGATCTGTGCTGTCTTTGTTGTCTGCCATCAAAGTATTTTAACCACCAGACAGAAGGCTCAAACTGTTGGGGCCACACTTCTGCATCTCTGGGGAAGGTTTGCTGTTGATTTGACCCTGCCTGCTAGAGACAACTCCAGTGTAAGATATGTCTTACAAGTATCTGTGAAGGGTATTGAAATGAACTTTAAATTCTCCACTTTCATGGATGTGGATTGCACTTTTTCAGGGCAAGGGAGAGGCAGAGTTTCATGCACTGAATGGGAAGCTCATGGGCCTTACTTAATTTGCTTCCAATCTTATGTACCTAAAATGTGCCTCCTGGCATTAAGGCTTCCCTGGGAGGTGTCTCCTGGTCTGCATAGTCTCTGCTATGTTTTTGCTCACCACATGCTGAAATACAGCTCCTTTGCTACACAATGTCCTGCTAAACAAGAACTATTGAAATGGCAGTAAGGGAAGATGTAGAAACAGAGGTTACTGAGGGTAGCATTACTTTCAGTGACCAATAAGCCTGCAGAGGAAGAGCCGAATGAACAGAATATTTTTAAATTCCCTATTAATTTCAAATAGGATGGTTAAATCAACCCTTGAATAGCTCACAATGGCATTTTCTGTTACGGTTTCTGGCAAACTAGTTCTGTGCAGTATAGTTTAAATTGATACTCCTGTTCCCAGAAAAGAGCAAGATGACATGTTTAACTGTAGAAATTCGTGACTCAGTTATGGGCTGTGTTTTTGAATGGGGGTTTTCCAAATTAAAAAAGAAAAAGAAAAAAAAGAAAAATTGGTATACAGATTTATAAGTAATTTCTGTATTTCCAAATATAAACACAATTCTGTGTAAGACAGGGGAAAAAGACTAAGCTTGTATTGCATTCATTATTATAAATTATCTAGTTTTATGATGTTTATTTTATTTCCTTGTTCTTTAAGTTGTCATCTCTAACTCATTTATTTAAAATTTCAAGTGAAAAATTTTTAGTTATCTAATTTTACTGTGTCTATATTCAGGTTTTATCTACAGAATGTTTTATGTTAATATTTAGGTAAAATGATTTATTCAAGGTAAAATAATTTTGCCATAGTAAGACAGAGAATGCTTCTTGTGATTTTCCAATTTATATTCATTGTCTTTTGTAGATTCATGCAAGTAATAAATTTGGCTCTGCTATTGGAACACTTGCCATAAAATATTCTTCTATTAATAAGATTACAATCTATTATGTTAGACAATAGCCTGCAACAGTACAGCTGATTAGAGTCTGACTTCTTTTATAAGCAGCATTCTAATTAAATATTTTAATATTATTGTGGAAAACTGATTCTAAATGAGTCAGCTGCTCTCATTACAGAGGCTATTTAATTTTTTTAATGAATTCATGATTTTTTTAAATTAAGTGCTGTCTGCAATCTGTTTACCAAGAAGATTAGTTTCAAAAGAATTTAAATAGATAAGATGAGCTAAAAAACGACAACGCCACAGACTCACAATCATCCATATACTGCTAATCCACATAAAAATTGTCAGTGTCTCCCCCTGTTCCCAGGAAGGACTTTGTAGCAGGTTGCAGCACTTAGCCCCGAGTGCCAGCGTTCCCCCTGGCACTGCAGTTGCAGGGGTTAAACACCTCTGCTGATGCACTGATTCACTTTTTCTTCTAGAAATTTGGAATGCCATTTTTACCAGCCACTGAAATACATTTTGAGTATCCACATGAAACGGTCTCTCCCTTCTCTGCTCACTTTGCATATCTTTTCAGCACCCAGGCATTCATGCTGAGGATTACTTTAAATCTTCGGCTTTGCAGCAAAACATTTAAGCAATTCATATTATGACCATGGGAGTGGAAATTTTTCCTATGTGACTAATCTGTGCCTGTGCAGTGGCAGGTAGTGCTTGGATAACATTTTACCTCAGTTCATGCTTTCTTACATTCAGATTCATCAATATGAAACAGTTTTCATTAGTGCATTTTACATTCTTTCGGTGAAATACAGCTAATGAACAATTTGTTCCAGTGATGCAGCATTCTAGTAGTTTCTGTGGAATAACAATTTTAGGAGGCTGCTACAGATGGGACTGAGTCAGCAAAATATCTCTTTTCATGATCCCATGGGAAGTCTCAGTGGAAGAGAGCAGGGCAGGCATGATCAGAAAGCCACTGCACAGTACCTCACATGGGTCTACCTGAGCCCTTGGTAAAAGTAATGAAATATTAAATCAGGATGTTTTTCTCTAGTCCTTTAAAGAGCACAATAGACATTCTAAAACATTGTTTTCTTAAGGAAAAGCTCATGAGCCATTTCTGCCTGGGAGATTTAATTCCTTCTTTCCCCTTACTCTAGAAACAGGATTGTTCACTACTACAAGCTATTCTTGGTTTGGTTTGGTTTGGTATTTTTGTCTCTATAATGAATTGAATCCATGTTTGGATTTTTTTGCATTTTGAAGGATGAAATGAAAGTCGCAGTTTTCTTGAAGTCCATGTTTCTATCTTAAACAAAAATTTACTTATGTTATTATGCTACCATTCTATATTATCACATAGCAATGCAATTGCTGTCAAAAGAAACCAAAGGCAGAAGTAGTGAAAAGAGTAAATTGGCTTTGGTTTGGTTTTTTGCCCCAAGACTATATATGTAAATGTTAATCAGAGATTTAGCTGCTCTTCTTGTTTAAAGTAATTTTCAGTCAAAGATTAAAAAGAAATTAATAATACATTGAAATAATTTCATAGGAGTTCTATGAGCAAATGGGTAGATTCCATCATCGAAAAAGCTTTTTTACTAGCAAGTTGCCTCCTTCTGCAAAAAACAAACCAAATAATTTGGAAGAATAGACACTGCTACACAGTGAAGCCTTGCAACACCTAATCTCTGAGCTGCAGGGATTGAACTTTTGCCCCCTTCTGGAGAAAAAAGGCGAAAGAGGGGGGAAAAAAAAGGGAAAATGTTAGGTTTTTTCCTGATAAAACTTCACCTCGCAGAATGGCCTCTGAACAAGTGCACTGGGGAAAATAGGAGATAAGGCTTGGCCCATGGATGAAGGAATATTCTGCTCTGCAGTTGAGTATCAGGTGCACTTTTTCCCAAAGTACATCTGCTTGAACATTCATAGATGCCACTTTTAAAGGTTTAAGCTTCTGCCTTATCAGAACTTTGAGGGGAAATTGAATGAGAGTTTTTTTGGGAGATAGTAAGATTTCTAAGGCAGTTTCCTGGCCAGTCTACGTATTAAATCCTGAGCACTCTTGGATTAAATTGCGTAAAATGGCTGTGGAGGAGTTTAAGATGTCTGTTGCTCAAGGCAATATGCCAAGGTACAATGGGTTTAAGGTGTATTTAGCCACCCACACTGCTTTAGGAACCTGAGCTATGTTTGAAGTTTAAAGTGTCATCTGGTTCCCACAGCTTGGTGCTTGCCAGACCCCAGTGGTGTGACTCAGAATGGTGCATGAAAATCGAGGCTGGAACATGGTGGTCTGTTCTTTTAATGAAGAGGGAGTTACAACAATTATTACACCGTTATCTTTTAGTATTGTTTTAAGGTAAATTTTCTCAGTGCCACTCTGACTTAAATCTAAGCACCTTATGTTTGTGTAAGCATAAGGAAGGAGGTCGTTTCACACTTAAGCATTACTGTTTTAGACTAAATGGGGTGTTATGGGTTGGGTTTTTGAGTTTGTTTTGGTTTTCTTTTTTGTCTTCCTGTTCCTTTTCAAAAGTAGAATCACCAGTGTGCACGTGTGCTTGTCTGCATGTGCTTCATGCCAAGGGAGTAGTAAAAGGTAGATACATCAGATGTCCTACTCTTAGAAGGGTTACCTAAATATTCTCATGTGCAAATATGGCTCTTTCTCTCCCACTGTATGGTAAAATTTCTAATTTTTTATTTGCAGTAGAAGGTCATTCTTTCATATCATATAATTCTGGTAATTTTACATCCAAATAACTGTGTTCTTACTAAGTATTAGAGGAAATAAACTCCTGTATAAAATCCAAATTAATTAGTCTGGCTTTAGATGAAAGCATTAGGGTAATATTTACTTGGACATCCTGTCATATAATTGTGGTCAAGCTGTGTGGGATTATTCCACAAACTGTGCTAAGTGGCCTTATTATGTGAACACAAAAATTAAGTACTATGTTTTCTAATTATAATTTTAAGTAAATCAGATTTTTCTTTTAAATTTTTCATGTTCTTTTGAAATATTTTATTAATATGGCTAAGTATTTTCATGGGTGTAGGTTCTGTTATATTAAATATGCTCTTAGATTTATCTTCTAGACTTAGTCAACCACATGATTTCCAACGGAATTAGTGCTGTTGCATCTAGCAACATATATATTGCCCTTAGTTTTAAATGCCACTATAGCACAGTAAAGATGGCCTTTTACAATTGCTGGAAGGAGAGGATTTAAAAGGCAATGTTATAAGTATACTCCCCTGCTGAGTCCTTGGAGTTAGCTGCTCCCCTGGCTTAGTCTCCCCTGGCTTATGAACAAAACAGCCCACGTAGGTATTAGTAGAATGAACAATAGTTTTATAGAGCCATGAATCCCACAGAAGCGTGTACTAACTCTGTCACTTTCTGTGTAGTTCTAGTTCACTTGCACTAATTCTGACTTCAGTCAAAACCTGCTTCAGGACAGAGACCTTAGTTTTAAATTTTCCGTTTAGTGTATAAGAGAAAACAATTATATGAGCCTCCTTGCTCTTCCATCCTGAAAATTAGCAGATTTATCAAAGTGACACATACACATCAGTGAAATGCAAAGATGAGCTCACATTCTGTAGCTGAGATTTATTTTTGTAGATGACTGTGAAGCTTTCCAAAGTGCCCTTTATATCGAGGGTTCCATTTCCACTTGTCAAACTTGTCTTCCCCACGTCTATGTTTTAAGTGGAAAATAGATTATGGGATCCCGTCCTAACATGATTTTGCAGAAGTCTATCAATAGCTGTTGAAGTGATGAGCCACCAGTGAATCATGTTGGCTAAAAGGCAATTCAGAAAAAATAGGAGGCTTTGCTTATTAAATCAAATGCCTAAATAAATTTAAACAACAACAGCAACAACCTGCTTCATCCTAAAGTGGAGTAATTTCAGGGGTGGGAGGTGTATGTGCATATGTTGAATATAGTACTATGAATATCAGCAGTTTCCATTTTATAATGAAGGAGAATTTGGTAACTTGCACATAGTCACCAAATAGATTATATGCTAGTAAAATTCAAATGGACTAAATCCTAGTAAGAGTAGAATCTTCTCCTACATTTTCATCAGGATATGCTACAAGTACTGCTTGCAAAACTTAACATGGCACTGGGCTGGACTTCTATGCCTTGAAGCTTGTAGTCAGAGGCAATGATGTTGCCCTATTCTGTGTACACACATACAGAGGGTAACAGAATAGGGTAACAGAAGTGTTAAAGCCCCAGGAAGAAGGCAGATAGACATGCTGGTGCTCAGAATTTCCCACATATTGGAGACCCTTCTCACTTCTAGACTATTTCTGTCACCAGTTTGTATCCTTTTGTATTGTCCGTGTTTCAGTGATAATTTTTTACAATTCTTTTGTACCCCTGCCACTCTGCCTTTTTTTCTATAAAGAGGAATAAAGGTCTGAGGTCTCCCCTTGCCTTCTCTACACCTGTGTGTCCTTCCCAGTACCTGCCTTGTAAGAACCCATATTTCCTCTTGCCATATAACTAGAGATTTGCCATCTTGCAGTTTAGCTTTTGTCAATGTCTATTGAAGGGCTGCCAGTCTTTATTGGAAGTACTTTTCTTGATGCATCCTAAAATTTAGGTTTTCCACATTTAAAATGTACATGGGTTATCATCATCCTGTGACAGCATATGACCTGTCTCCTCTTCCATAATTTTTTACTGATAAGCCCTTCAGTGATAGAAAAAGCTGAGGAATTATTTATTATTGTGTTATTATCTGCTTTACTGTGATTCTCTAGGTTTTGACCAGTTCCATGTAACGGAGGTACTGGAATGTCTTAATGAAACATCCTTCCTGTATATGAGCTTAATTGTAGAGACCTATTCAAAATATGCAAGCCATTACTAACTGAGCAATGCAATTTCAGGTATTTTCACTGTTTACGACAGGTGACTTCTGAAAGCAGATGATATCCTTGTTCTAGCAGCAACCTAGTGAAAGCAATGAAGTTCATCCATGGACTGAAGGCTCCTAAGAAATAATGCAGAATAGTTTCATTATCATTTCATTAAATTATGATTTTTAAAGTTTGAACAAGGTTTTAACGAAACAAGAATACTGTATTCACAGATTTGATTTGCCATCATCATAAGTACTGAAGGGAGTAAACCTCTTTAGGAAGTGAGATAGAGACAATATACCTTGATTTATGGCTTTCTGCCCCAGGAAGTTTCTGAGGGCACAGATCAGTAGATTTTTTTTTCCATTGTCTTCTCATATGCTGTTGCAGCTGATGTGTATTCTTACTGATATATACTTCTTGTCAAGAAAGGCTGTAAATTAGGTCCTATGAAATATTTTGAAAGCTTTACAAATGGTTCAAGAAAGCTGAACTCATGTTTTAGCACAGTCACTCCCTTTTTCATTCAGTCACAAAACAACTAAAATTAATATTTGAAATTAACATCAGAATACTAACACCTGAGTACGTCTCTTTTAAGGCAATGTTTGGTTGCTTTTTTTGACTTTTTTATGTCTGACAGTGAACATCTGCATTGCTACAACAGACTGCAGTCAGGATGTCAGCCTGGCAGACACATTATGACACATAGAGAAGGATGTGGACTAATTTCCAGCGCCTCATTAGTACTAAGAATTCTTCAGTCAAATGAGTGATACTGCCAGATGCAGTATTTAAGGCTCAACATTCTTCATAAAGTCCAGCAAATCACGAAATAAAAAAGACAGGTGAAGAAAGCTGGAAATCAGTTTACACTGTTTCTGGAAAAAGCAGAAAATTTGTATTCAGAATAAAATCAAAACAAAAATAAACAGCTCTCCATTTCATGGCAATTGATGCAGTGGAAGGCACTGCATCAGTTAAAATTCTATCAAGTGCAACTGGAATCAACAAGAAAAGCAGTGGGTGGGGAGGATTATAAAAATTATAAGAAAATTACCCTTTGGATAGATCTTTCTCTATAGGCTTGATAGAAAAAATAAAATTAGTGGAGTGTGTACATTAAGGCTTCATTTGGTATTGCATAGTATTTTGGATCTTCTTGACCTGAAGTTAGTAAATAAAGCCAAGAACAAGAGGAACAATTGAAAGATGCACTATACATGCACCTCTAAGTGTAGCCATTTTCTGCAGATCAAGGGACAGCTGTGAAAATGTGCATTCAACCAAGGTATTTGCTGTGGCTTCATTTCCCTGCTTATCATTAGTTGCTTAAGCAACAAAGACTAAGGTTTCTGAAATAATTTATGTATGACTTATACTAAATCTGAGATTTACAAAACTTCAAAGATGCTATATTTTCCATCTTAGGCTGCTAAATGTCAGAGGTCTCTTCTCGTTGTTTGTCAGCAAGATTTGATTTGGGAATTTATTCTTTTTTCATTCCAAGACTTCTGATGCAACACTGACAAATGCGCACCCAAAGGACAGGATCCTGCTCTTCTGCAGGATTCTCAGAAGGTTATGGAACAATATAAACTCTAGGGGGATGATCTTGTTGCTATCAATAGATATTTAGCATCAAGTCCAGAGAAAAACAAGTTCATGCCTTTATTTTAACTGGCACAGCTTTCTCATTTCTAGACAGGTTTTGTGATTATCCACACAACAGTGTTCTGGCCAAGGACAGACTAAGAAAGTATAGGAACTAAGGACTTTCATTTAAACAGCATGAAGTGCTTGGCCTGGGTGACTGGCAGAGCCTCACTGACACAAGCACCCATCTAGACAGTGGAACAAAGTAAACCAGAGAAGTAAAAAACAAAGTAAACCAGCTGATCAGCAGGCTTCCTTTTCCCTGCCTTCAGAAGATTTCTTTCTCCTGGAGAACTAACTGGAAATTTATTGGCCATAGCAGCAGAACCCTGGATGATACAAAAGGAATGTTTTTCACATTTATTTCACCACTCTGGTAATGATTTTGCTGGCATCATTTTGCTCACTGCTTATAACAGGTTAGCACGTTGGTATATGCTTATTGCTACACAGACTTTCAGTACAGTGTTGAAAGGATGAGGGTTTTTTGCAAATATCATAAAATCCAGAAGTAAATATTTCTATTACATACAATTTAGGGTTAGACTAAGACATAACTTGAATCTCAAATTTATGCATGCATTTCAACAATATGTATCATTTTGGAAACCAGGCAGGAAGACTAAGTCTTCCAATGTTTGTTTTCATCACCCACCAAAAATATTGCCGACTATGAATAGGATTTAACTAGAAGCAGATGGAAGCATCAATTGACAGTGGAGTGGTGAAGGAACTGGATAACTGAAGCTAATATTTAGCTCTTTCATTGAATTTTCCATATGTGACTGGCAAGACACTTCACAAAACAGTCCATATTAGTATCTTAATATTGCAGATGGGGAAGCAAACAGCATCAAATATACATCTTACTCTGTTTGTTATACCAAACACTGTTTGGTGTAAGTAAGGAGTTCTTATCTGTAGGAATTTAAAACTCCATTGTTGGTCCTAGATGTACAGCCCTCTCTAGAAAGGAGTCCATCACAGAGAAGATGCAGGTTGCTCTCGTTCTTTCTCATTATTCATTATTTTACTATTTTCTGTGGCTAATAAAAGCCACAGTACTCACTTAGAACCTACTTCACAAGTGTTCTTCCGTACACATTTTTGTGGGATCGTTCAACTTCAGATGCAGTTTTCAGCATCTAGAGAAATGGAAGCATTCTCCATGGTTGCAGAGACTGTACAGGAGGAAAGGAATTTGCCGGTTAGAGGAAGAAAGTGGATTTTTTGCTTTAGCTTCAACTCACAGTACCAGTATTGCCTCAATTTTAATGTTTAACTGGCTTTTGCTCAATATATCACAAGAAGTGCCTGTAAGCATCTCTGTGCACTTTCCTTCTCCAGCTCTGCTAGGATTTCCAAGGTCATCCAAGTCTTACTGTCTTAGTAAAAAATAAAGATCTCAGTAAAGCCAAGATCCTCCTACTTTAGGTTACCATTATCCATGTGAGGACTAGAACCAGTGGCTTGAAAACATATTTAAACCAGCCATATACTGGCAACTTTAAACGAGTGGAACACTGGGACTTTCGGCAGCTTGTAGGACCATTTCCTGCCCTCATCCTTGTTAGGAGAAGTTCTGTCCCTGCTTTTGGTCATTGAGATTGAGAAGTAATAGGAATTCAGCAGCACTGAATGCCATGCAGGCCTCTATCAGCATTTGAGCCAAGAATTCAGCAGTAGTATGAAAAATACAATTTCATTTTCTGTCTGCAAATGGGAAAACTGGACCTAAATCTAGCTCACTGAGTAGTTGTCTTCTTTGTCAGGACTTACATTTCTTTCTAGTTCTCCCTTAAAGTGCATAAATGAGACCAATTATTTGTCCAAAAAGAAGCAAATGTTAAAACTTTAAAAGATGGTGTCAGATCCTCTAGAGCTATATGTATCCTATAGAGCCCTGGTATGAAGTTCCAGTTCCTGTATTCCTTGCAGCCTCCTTGAGACTTTGTCTGGACACTCCTCTAGGTGCTAAATCCATGACTCAGCCTTCGCTTGGAGATGACTCTGACCAAGATACATAGATTGACAGGTAAGTATCCCCACTTTAAAGAAAATCCTAATAAGATGTAGCATAATGTGCCAAATTCTCTGATTACCACATGGGAAATCTGGAGCTGCTGTACTGAGATGAATGGAGTTTTTCTGGTGCCCAGTTTTCTGACATCTAAGTAACTTGGTAATTAACACTATTTAAATAAAAATGTGGATGTATTAAGGGGAAGAGGCCGTTCTTATTATGGAGCTAGGACTAGGCTCCCTTGCCTTCCAGCAGAGCAGAAATAGATCCATCAGACTGTAAAAAAACACTCAGTGTGGGAATAGCTTTTCCATTTCAAAAAGTATGCGAAGAGTTCTGAAGCTTTTAAGAGAAAAATGGTGTATTACCCAAAAAGCTACTTTAGTAGTGTAAGCAAGTAGTGTCCAGAATGAATGAAATGGTTGTTCTTCCAGAAGAAATACAAGTAAGGTCTTGTTCCTTCTCTCCTGCCAGGGAAAGTTATGGCCCAGCTGTATCCCAACAGCTCACAGGGAGGAATGAGATGTCACGAATTTGTCTGATCAAGTGCTGGATCCTGCTTATCCATTTGCATGGGAGACAACACAGCTGAGCTAAGCTGCCTGTAAAGCACCTCTGTTAAGAGTGATTTGGGTAGCCTAATGATCTTACATTTAAATGCGACTTATGTCCGCTACTAATTTTATTCCATTTGAAGCAAGGATATTTATGCAAAATGAGTTAGAACTTAATGATCTAGCTTGTCTGACACAGCAAATTTCAGATGCAGATGGAATGGAAATTTCATCAGTGATTTGTGGATCCTTTGGAGGACTGCAGGGACAGCTTGTAGCCTTCCCCGCTGACCCTGCTGTTCCCCTTCCTTGCTTATCATCTGTGAGGGAGAAACAGAAAGTCAGTGTTTACCCCACATCCCGGAGTAATCCACAGAGGACTGTCCTTGTTCTCACTTCAGTGGCTTATAGTCAACTGCAGTACAAGTGCCTAAGCAAAATTTCTGATACGTTAATCTAGTCTACTGATTTGTACAAGCATTTGTTATATTAAGATGTAGGACAGGAGACAGTAATAAGAGGTCCCTAGGAATGATGGGACTCCTGCCTTTGGTTTGTGTGTAACTTTACCAGGGATGCGATGAGAAGCGGTATAGCAAGGAAAGAAACCTCTCTTATCACAGCATGGAGGTAATTGTTCTCCATTAAGATTTGGATTAGCCTTTTGGGGTTTATATAACAAGTCTTTTAACAAACATTGCAAGGAGCAATTACTGTTACATCCTATTCAGAAGAAGATTCTGGATGAGAAATACTGCAAAAAACACATAGACTACTTCATTAGCCACTTGATGGACCTGGAAAATTCTGGTGGAACACAGCAGCCACATCTGTGGTAATGTACTGAAAATGTGTGTGGCAATGTAATAAAAATGAAGAAAAACATTATACAGTTCAATAGACAGTTGATTTAGATCAAATAGCCCCTATCCACCTGTTTTATGAAATGGTTTCCTGGCCTCTCCCAACTCCATATTATTGTGTGAACTGTATCTGCCTTTTAGCCAGAGATATATCAATGGTAAATTAAGGGATTTTCTTTCAAGGACAGATGTTAAAATCAGCAGAAGTTTTATTTTAATGTTTCAGGAGGAGGCCACCTTTACTTTTTGAAAAATGCTTTCTAAAATAAGTGCACGATAATTACATTTATATACATGAGGCTCAGAAGGAATGGAATTGCTGAAATTTCAATGTTACAGTCTTCCGTCCTTCAAGCCATATGACTGAACAAAGCAAAGGCTTGTTGTTGGGGTAAGGATACTTTATTTTAGTGTACACTGTTAAAATATTTTCTTACTTTTGTATCATTGAGAATAAATCTTAAATACTGTATCTGAATGTAGTGGAGGAAGAATGTAAAATGTCATCTAATTGTACCCTTAGTAAGTGCTTATCATATATTCTGTCGAAATCCAGGCTCACCATACCCTTTCATTCTGCATAGTGCTTACTCGGTCAGGTAGTGAGCACTATTTATTGAGAGTAAAAATTATAAGTATGATGAAGATAATGTGTCCTCTCAGTTCATCCTTCAAATAAAATTTCTGAATTACCACTTTTTGTCATCTAAGACTTTCTTACACGTCTTCATTTGACAGTGCCATGTGTGATTATCACCTGGCACGAAAAAATTAAGGGGAAAAAATAATAAAATCATCATTACTTAGTAAGAGCAACTCTGGCCTGTTGTTGGATTTAGGCAGAAGATGTCTTCTCTGCAATTTCTGTTCATTGCGGAATTGCCCATGTCTCATATAGTTGTTACTTTTTACTGTGGAAATAGGCTCATCTTATTTCCTATCACAATCAGTATTGTTTGGTTGGCTTATCTCTAAAATCTTCTTAGTCTTTATTTATGGATTAGGATTGCACATAATCTTCAAGTAAAACTTCAGGGCAAGAAAAGGAACGAAAGTTAAAGAAAATATTAAGAAGCAGCTCGCTAAAATGAGGAGTTTTCAATTGAGCAAGAAACAGTGCATTGTCTTATTGAATGGCTTCAAATTAACCACATTTCCTGGAAAGACAAAAGAATGACATTTCTTTGTCTCCAAAATTGTAAAGTTTTGCAAATGAGAAATACCAATTTCTGCAACTAATACTGGGTGAACTGGTGAATGGTGTTGTAGAGCGTGATAAACACACTACTGTTTTTTCTGTCATTTGAGTATGATTATTTAGAGTATGATTATTATGTATGAAATCTCACATCTGCAAATACAGTTTCACAATTATAAAACCTGTACACTGTTTTCATTCAGAAGGATGAAAGCTTGCTCTACAAGATCAATAAAATGGACTGCTGCTGTGCGTAGCAAATGTGCACCTCTTTGCTTGTGGCAGAAAAGCTAGGATTGTTTCTTGTGATGTTAGAACATGACAATGATTTTTAAAAAAATTATATATATATTGTAATCTAACTGTATCTTTGTGCTTTGCGCTGGTTGATATACCAAAATATTATGAAGATGTTATGCCTTCACTGAGTTAAGAGCAAAGTCGTTAAGACACAAAAAGGCAACCTCCAAAGAATATTAGCTAAAAACTTCCATTTCATTTGGTTTTGTCAGATCACGAACTTGCCTGTTATGGTCAGCACAGAATTTTGTCCTTAGGCAGGTTCTAAATGAAAATGAAAAAATGAAAAAGAAAAAAAGAACAGCCAGCCAGTAGTGTGAGCAGTACTAACAAGTAGTCAGTAGAGATGGCCACAGGCATAGTGTGGCTGATGGATTTTGTAGCAGATGAAACACTGCAAACATAAAAATATAAAAAGGCTAAGGAACTGGTATCTTTTATCCTTTGCTTTAAGGAATTAAAAATATTTTTAACAGTGAAGACATTTTCAAATACTGAAAGCCTAACATTGATATGAGATGCTGTGAAACTGGAAGAAGTTTCTGGGATTTATATTCTTTTCTGACATAAGCTGCAACAGAGAAAATTGCCTTATGGAGAATGATTTCTCCTGCCTTCTTCATATGTCAGGAAGCTGCATGCTGAGTATCTAGATTGGAAACACATCAAAATGCAGATGCTTTATTTGGTTACCTTAATAGCTTAATAGGCTTTAAGGATTATTACTCTCACAGCCTTTTTGAGCTTATAAAATCGTAACGTATTTGCTCTTAGAAATTACAATCTCAGTTCCAAGAACTTTTACTTGCATGAGCCCCTCAGCAAGTTGCCTGATACGGTGCCATTAATCTTTAAGGATCTGCACCATCACCATCCTGAGCTTTCAAAAATACTGTGGAAATTAATAAAGTGCAAGACAATTCAAAGGGGAGCCAGTTACTCTATAAAGCTATCATTTTGCACTCCCTTTGGTCCCATACCAAAGATTTTTGGGCCACTTTTATTTATGCTGTAGCTAACCAAAAAGCAAATGGTTGCAAGTGGTCGACAGTAATTGAAACTGTATTTATGTAAAACTGTGGGTTTGGGTGACATTGGCAATGACTCCTCCTTGTTAAAGAGGAGTTCTCACCTACAGCAGGCACAGCAGAGGAATAAATTAACTTATAGGAGCGTTGGGCTACAAAGTCTGTTGAGCTGCATTTGAATTCAAATTGCATTTGAATTGAATCTACTCAAAGATAAATCTCCCCTAGTTTGCCTGGCTTTCCCAGGGATTAAGTTACAGTGCCTCTATCTCCTGAATTGCTGGGTGCCCATCCCTTTGGGCATCACAAGGTTTTCAAGATTTGTTTTTTGTTTTGCCTTGTAATCTTGAGCTTTTCATATTAAACCTACTCTCCTTGACCATTAAGCTGACATTAATGCAGTTTTTGTATTGCCATCCATGGTCCAAAATTGATGCTGGTGGGAGTTTTGCAGTATGCCTGCATCTCTGGCTGCAGCTGCTATAGCTGTAGCCCTGAAAACATCTGTGGGGTTCCTTGAAAAGATGTAATGAAGAGTTACTTATAAAAATTATATGCAGCATAATGATTCCTCAGTGTCCAGCACTTTCCAGTTGACAGGCTGCATTGCTATTTTTAACACTGATGACCTTCATTTAGATATTTCTATAGGCTTTTCCTCCAGATGTTTCTTGCCTTCTGTGGTGTACTTCAGGGGAGAGACAATGACCAACTGCTGTGAGCTTTTCTGACTCAAGTAGCATAAATGTGTACGTTTGGAATGATCAGACAGGAGTCATAATTGCATCTCACCATGACACTCACTCAAAACTGAGCCTGTTTCATCTGTGGCAGATGAATTCACTGCTATCAGAAGTTTTTTGAGTAGTTCTGTTGATCTTTTGCAGGGAAGTGAGATTTGTACTGCGTGCCAGTTTCTGGTCTGGAAACAGAAGCTCCATCAGATACTTCTGACCACAGCAAAGGTCATATATAACTTTTAGTCCTCAGGTCACTGACAGACCTTACAGAAAAAGTGGCAGTTTTAAAGAAAAATGCAAGACAAGTGAATATGTTAGTGGTATAGACTTTATCAAAAGGGGAAAAAAAATAATTAGAAAACAAGACTGATTCAGAAATTGTTGAGAGAAAAAAAAACACATTACACCATCAAATGGTCCTTCTAAGACCATTAGTCTGAAGACCAGACCAGAATCAGACTAAGAATCCTGTATTAAGTCTTTTCTGCAGGAGTTTCTGAAACCTTGTCCATTAAGTGTGTGGAATGAGATTATTCCTGTTAAACATCCCAAAACTGTAATTATTCTTAAAGAACTTGGAAAAGCTACAGGAGAGGTCAATTTTTTGTTCATTTGCATGAGTCCCCTCTACTCAAAGGTGAAGTTTCACTACGAACAAAAGAAGCAGCAGCTATCAGGAGGCCGATAGCTTCTATCTTTGATTCTGTTAAGAAACTGCTCATCTTGATGCAGTCATTGCTGAAGATTTTTGCTGATACCTTGTGGAAGATAAGATACAATAATATGAGAATAATGTATATGAGAAGAAGGTTTGCTTCATACTGTGTGCTGGACTGCATGTGACCACATTGCCACTGTCAGCCTTCTAAATCTGAAATGAAAGTTGCTTGCTTCAAGTTATATAATCCTTGTGAATGGCTTATATGAGTCTGTGTTTACCAGGTTGTCTTTGTAAGGACAGAGCAGCAAAAAGAAATTTATAAATGAAACTGAGATTCATCATCATGGCTTAGTTTTCCACTGAAATTAGAATTTGTAAATACTATAGGCATTAGTTTGCATGAGTGAAAAATTAGGCAAGTACAGAGGATATAAATGGCATAGCAGATGAAATACCTTTTGTCATCAGCAAAAAGCAACTTGTAGGATATAGATCCCCAAGCCAGATTTGCCTTCAACCAATGAAAGAAGAAGGAATGTGAATAAAGAAAAAAACAATGTATTTTTCAAAAGAAGTCAAGTTCACAGACATCACAATAAATTCTGAGGTCCTTAAGGGTAGAAAATGAAGTGCAGATATTATTCAAGTTCTTCTCTTATTTTAATAGTTTGCACTTTAAGAGATAAAATGTAGGAAATTATTTTAAAAGTAGTGCTCAGATTCCAAGTAGGAGGAATTAAAAGCAAATCAAGATTTACATCAAGTCTTGAAATCACCGTTTCAATGCAATAGTGAGCACAGCATTATTATAGGAAATTCCTAGTAGAGTGATAATGGTGAAGAAGTTTTTCTTTCTGTATGTATTTCTTTATGTAAGTAGAATCCAAATTACCACATTGGACTTTCACAACTCTGTGTAGAACCTGACTTCTTGTTGCAGCAGTTGTGACGCAAGTGATTGGCTTTTGGTTTTTTGGGACATTGCAACTTACAGTTCTTTGTTGTTCTAAATTATTTGTCATTACATATAGGAGGTGCACTGTCTGTCTATGACTAGCTCTTTTACAGTACTTTCATCATGAAAGTCCACTTGCTGGGTATTCTTTCGTTGTCCAAGAGGGCATAGTTAATTTGCTCCACAAATATTTCACGATCACTATGATTTTTATTAAAAAAATATATACTCTTAGATGTCAGCACTAATTTTCCATGTCAAATCATAGTTGAAATGATTTAACCAACAGGTAAACATTTATTTGGAAGATTTCTGTCCCATGTTTTCAAGAGAAAAATACCATAAATTCAGTGCCTTACCCCCAAAAAATCAGTGTTTAGAATTCAGTCTGCCCCTGGATCTATCCATGGCTGCTTCTCAGGCAGAAAATACAGGCTTTGTAAAACAAATTTTCCAGCTGTCAGTGTGTGTCCTTATTTAATGGGATAATAGATGAGAGAAAAGCAACTCTGATAGTGTGGGTATCACAGAAATTTGTGGCTATCAGAAATTTGAACCTTCTGTGCTTTGACAGCATTTTTGTCTTTTTTAGTATTATCTCTTGACTTGTTTTCATTCAAGATACCTCTTTGTTCTCTGTGGTCTAAACTAAAGGGCAATCCTTTTCTGTATTAATGCATTTGGAAATAAGGCTTGTACAGTTGTGTTGACTATTTCCATCAGAGAAATGTACATATGTATCTTCCACAGAATGAATAAGAGTCTGCAGAGCTTTTTTTTCAGATGCGGTGCACAGCTGTTATGGCTAAGGTCTTTGGTGAAATCACCAGTCTGGCCCCATACAAATCTGTACTTTGCTTTTCTCCAGCTGTGCCTAGAAAATAGGTGGGCATTGGCAATGCTCTAATGGATTCTCTTCGCTCAACAAAATCTCCTGTCACCTGGATCATTTCTGCAGCCCTTGTTTCAGATGGCACTATTAATCCAGCAGACAGGAGCCACTCTTGTTTATTCCCCACCTGACCAAGCTTTCAGCTAGCAACGAGGCATGAAAGACTTTCCATCCTGTTACAGTTGCTCCTTTGTCATCATTCAGCAGGCTCAATGGGTTGTTGATAGTGCTGTCCTCCATGCCTCTGAACCTGGTGAGGTGAAAGCAGTGAGAGCTGCAGAGGGTGGCAGAGCCACGGTGTGACTGCTCTGGTGCTGTGTAAAGATGCTCTGGGTGCTGCCAGGCAGTCCCTTGCCTGCCAGAAGCAGTGGCACAGCTCAGCATGATGTGTCATAGCATTAAGAAAGCTATTTCTAAACCTCTGTGGGCTGTTGGTTTGTTTGGTTTGCTGCTGGTGGGGTTTTTTTTCAGTGGCTACTGCTGTGGGAGCTGACCAACACAGGTGGGAGACCATGGTACTTAAATGCCTTTTCTAAAGATATTCTGGCTATCGGTATTGTTAGAGCTGTTGAACTCTCCAGATCCCCAGCCCAGTCTGATCTTACTTATCAGCATAAGCATATGGATCTAGAGACAACAGTCTTTCCAGTGGTGTGTGGCAGCGATATGGGACTTGAAAATAAGCCAAGGTCTCAAAAGTTTTGCACCTGAGTATGTGCTGGCTGAGTCTCCAGGCTGAGCTGGCAAAGCCCTAGCAACCCACAGGGTGAAGGAAGAACCTGACTGTCTGACTACAAAAGCCCTTGTGAGGGAAGGTCGGGGAGACTGTGTGAAACAGGAGCACCTCCTAAAGATAAACTTTGATAAAATCTCATTTCAGTAAGCATACAGTGATGTCCAGAGTGAGAGAGACTTCTTATTTAGTAGCATGTGATACCAAGGGCTTTTGTAATTCTTACAGCTGCATATGCAGTGTAAACAATTAGCCAGTAGACCCCAAAGATAGAAAATATTCACATTGCAAAATGCATCTTTTATTTTCATTGTATTGTGCCCTATATGAAGCAAATTATGAGACTGACAACTTGCTTCAGTGTTCTATGAAATAAAAATCGCATCTGTTGCTGCATGCTTTACCAGATCATGCTCTCAAGTCATATAGTTTTATGCTAATTCCATGGAAATAATATGCAGTGATGTGAAATCAGACTTTGAGCTATTTCTTTTCTGTTCTTCAGATCTGTTGGAGGCTTTCCATGCCAGTGTCCCCTGCAGATGCTATGTATTTATTTATATAAAGAGCGTGGCTTTACCTGACCTTAATTTTTGTCATGTAAATCTCTATAAAAAGGGTTTTATAGTTCAAATTTAAATGGAGTATTGAAAAACGTGAATGGTTGGAGAGATTTCTATGTTTGTATGTAGTGGAGTCCAGTTTAGAAATAAAACAGTTAACATGAACTGGACAGTAACAGTCCTTGTGATTCTTTCCCATTCAGTGAGCACAGTTTTGAATTAAAAGAAAAAAATTATTTTAATATAATAAGCAGCCTTCAGATACTGCCGTAGACATCCACAGCAGGAATACAGGAGTGGTATTTATGAAGCATATTAATAGTGTATCTGCACAGAGGTCTCTCCAGCAAAATTTGCAGTAAAACAAACATGAGGCAAACAGACTACTAAGGGAGTTTTGATCTGTGCTTCTCATTCCGACCACACAGTGTTTTACAAATGAAAATACGATATTTAAAGAATCAAATGCACTTGTCCTCTCTGACCCCATCGTCAGCATTATAAGCACAAAAACTGGTTAATGTAAAGATCATGTAAGGTCCACATTATTATAAAAAAGGGGCTTAAAATAATAAAATCACAATTGGAGCCACACAAATACCCAGATAAGAGAACCATGTTTACTGACAATTTAACTTGACAGAAACTGCAGTTTCTTGAAATTCAAGTGAATGTTGTGAAGAGAATCGTGTGTGCATTGTTTACTAAACTTACAGGCCTGCAAAATTGTTGGAGTCACAACAAAACAGAAATGTGTATGTTCATAAGAATGGGAATTTTCTGTAAAACCAAAAATTAGTTTATGGATTACTTCCAGGTAGCTTAAGACTGCAAAGCACATAAAGATTTCTGGCCTACATTACTGAATAGTTTTATTTTATGACTAATTCTGTTGTATTTAAGTTTTATTATAGGGAACTAGATTGTTCCCTCTTGGAACAACAAGATCTTTGTAGCTCTGAAAGTGTGTGCATTGCCTAAAAACAGGGATTTACAGTGTTTACTGCTCAGAATGTAGCCACAGGAACTGTAATTTGGCTATTAAATACTCAGCAAGTATTTATACCAAGGCAGAAAGTATTCTCTTTTGTTTTAAGGTAATTCACACCCAATGCAGTGCATTGTGAGAGCCTGGCATTGCTATACAAGTCCAGGGTTTGTTTTCAATCCCTTCTGTCATGGTGACTTCACCTGATGGAAGAGCCAATTTTTTGATAAAGGCTTCCCCTCATCCTTTTCTATCATACACCAAAGAAAGCCTGGGTGGAGCTGTAGCTGGGTGGAAGCCTGCACAGTATTGAAACCAGGGGGGTCTTCTTGTTAAATGCAGATAGTTATGGTCACACTTCTTAATGAAAGCAGATAGCTGAAACTGTAGGAGCATCTTGGGCCCCAGGAAAGAGGTGTTCATGGTGGGCTGAGTTTCTGTGAGCATTTTGTGCTGTGCCTGCCAAAGAAATAGGAGGAAAAAATGCATCAGGAAAGTCCAAGGCATGATGAAAGAAGAACAGGCTGTAGGAGAAAAATCATAAAAGGAAAGGATTGAGGCAGAATGATCATTTGGGGAGCAACTGTTGGGTGAAAGGAGACTTACAGCTGGGGCTAATGCTGTCATTTCCTGGCTGAGACTTTTTCAGTAGTGGAATGGTTTTACATAAAAGATAAGGTTACTTTTTCTGATAAAAGACCTTGCAGATTTTGATTTTGGCTGGTTTCCAAAATAACAAATCTCAGCAGCAGTGTCTAAGAAATCTCATGATTTGGAGTGAAGCTTGCTTGGCAGCTTGTAAATGAAGAAATGCTTTTTTCTGGGGCTGTAAATAGGAAACAGAGGTGGAAAGCAGGTATAAGCCTGAGCTAGGTCTGCTAGCTGCCTAGGCCACCACCCTCATGACTTCACCATTAACACTCTCATGCTTTCCTGTAGTCATGGTCCTCTATGCCCCTCCATCATTCAGTGCTCCCAAACTCTACAGCATCAGTTTGCCCTAATATCTAAAGAACTACTCTACTGCCTACTGTATCTTACACCCTTGCCAGGTTTAAGACAAACCAGTTGATGGCATTTACATGTTTCAGGTGATTAGGAAGACCTAGGAGATACCCTTTTGTCACTAAGCCTAGTGATGAAAATAGCTGAAAATGGTTATTTGAAGGATAAATATGGAGATGGCATTCAGTGTCAGTTTCGAGGACAGTGAGACTCAAATAATATATTCAAATATGCAAAATTAAGGTGTTTGCTTTTAGTAGTATTTTGTATTGCCTCAGACTTGATGTCTAGGCTTCCATTTTAAAACTGAAAAAGTGTAATGTAATTCAGCTAGTGGGCGAATAAAATCATAAAGACATCTTTTCACTAGCTTTCCTTTTCACGGTGCTGAAGAGTCAACCTGACATTCTACTGGACTTAAAAAGTACAAGTGTTTTGTGTGCTTTGATTGCATTGATTATCATGTAATCTTTTACACCCATAATCTCAGACCTGTTAAAGAAATAAATCATCCCAAAATAAAAGGTAAAATTACCTATGATCTTCTTAGCTAAGAATATTGCAAGAGGTACATTTTGTTCTTTCACTTATAGCTCTTGGAGGTTCTGCTTTTAGAGAAGTTTTGCTTTGTATCTTATTGCTATGAACAGGTATGCTGTGGTCAGTAGAAAATGCAAACCACAAAGAGCACATTTACTTGCTGAAGAGAACAGAGTCTTATCCTGTACCCTACCCCTAGAGCAACCAGAATTCTTAATCAGAACAAATGTTTTTTACTACTAGTGTCTCTATTCCTAATTTACAGATTGGGAAATGGAGGAACAGAAGTTATTGGCTAGATGTTTAATTCTCCCAGTGAACAAGCATTTTAAGTTTTGAAGCAAAGTTGTTTGAAACATTTGTACCTTATGCATCATCCTAACCAGTTTTGTGCTAGTTTCCTTTTTTCCTGCTTCCTCTTCTTTAAAATATGTGAGGTACACCAATTTAAAAGTTATTAGTGTTTAATGGAGAAGGTGGTCCCCCAGGGTAGCTACAGCATGCCAAGTGTTTCCCTTTGCTTTGTTTAAGGGTCAGCATTTTATTCTCAGTCCCCTTCTGATTAGCAATCCTCAACTAGCTTTCTCAGAATCATTCATTATTTTATATTCCCCTTTCACATTTTGTTACATTCTTCTTGCAGTCACTATCCTAAGAGCATGAATTTCTGCCAGCTGACAATAAAGTTGGCAGGTATTCTGGTAACAAAAGTCACCTGAAGGGGAAAGGGAGGTGGGAAATAACACAAAGAAGTGAGCAGAGCTTGCTGGAACAGGGACCTGACCAGAGCAGTTGAGGATGCACTGATTCAGCATTTCCCATATACCCATGCAAGGCTGGGTTCTTCTGTGCAGCTGTGTATGGCCAAGTCCTTCAGGATCTCCAGGGTGTTTGTTGGAGGAGGACAAGCAGCAAAACTGCAGCCTTTTCACCTTTGTGATAAATCCTCTGCAATGCACAGATAACTTGCTGCAATGAGATTTATTGGGTAGTTGCAAATCAGCATAGCATCAGCAAACACTAGATTTGTCCAACATTTTCCTCCAGAAAATTATTGCTACAATCTTTAAGGTAAACTCTAAAACCTCAATATTCTGCAGCAGATCCTTTGTGTATTTAGGTAAGCAGAAATCCTAGGAAATCCTTTTTTGTGCTGGCTTCTTTGTAAGGTGTTCAGCTTTGATTAGGTAGTAAGAAATTTAAGAGTGGGCATCTCCTGTCAGTAGTCTCCATGGTATAGCTGGAGTTGTAAATATTTCCAGACACTTGCCCAGAATTTGCAGTTTGTTTCATAGATGATTTTAATTCAGACATGTTTTAAATTTTGATATCTTCATCTTGGAACCCTCACTAATTCTTTCTCATGTGATATTACTGATGAACTGGCAGCTATTAAACACTCTGAATCCACATATTTTAAAGTTAACCACATAAATCCATACTGAAGTATGGACTTAAAAGTGTTACTTTTGAATAAATCTTTTCTGGGCTTGAGTACCTAATGACTGCTCTGGATACCAAAATAGAGGGTTTGGGCTGGGGTTTTTTCAAGATATTCTTTTGTCCCCCTCAAATTCACATAGACATATAGAGCTATGGTGCTAATTTATGTAACATAAAAAAATAGCAAAAGCTGACTTCATTGGCAAATCTTGAAATTAGGATAAGAGGACAACTTAAAACTGCATAATTACTTCTGACACTAAGGTGATTAAAAACTCATCAGGTCTTAAAGCCTGAGCTATGACATTGCCAACCTAAGCCAAAGGTACCTGACTTTAAGCAAGTTCAGAGAAGGTAAGAGACATGGGGGTGGACTTTGCCTTTCTTGTACATGTTGAGTAACTAACCATCACATATTTGATCTTACAGGCTGGTCGAAGAATCCTATTTCCTATAATAGCATGCATCTGGAAATAAATCAGTTGTCCCAATATTATCATGCGATTTAGCAACTGACACATTAACCATCCATTTGTCACTGCTTGAATCATCCTAAGAGGATGTGATTGAACACTGGGTAATTGCATGACCAGATTGGCATAAGAGAGGCATCAGATCTAAATTAACAGTCACTCAGCTTTGCATAGGGCTACAACTTTCACAGTAGATGCCTGTAAGGATGCAGCCAGGTATGCCGAATTGCTGGACCAGCACAGTGTCTTTGGAAGTTTCAGCTTACTTTATTTAATTCTTCATTTTGATGAGTAAAACAAGCTTACAACCTCAGTTTAATTTTGGATATGGTTCTTGCGAATCATATTCATTTTCTGCAGTGATACAGAAGTCTGCTTCTTCAGATAGAACTTCCTGATTTACTTTACTTTTAGGCAAACAAAAGGTGAAAGAAAGGAAGAAGGCAGGCAAAGTGTAGCTTTTTTTCTGCAGTGTTCTTTAAAAATCTTTCCCCTCCTCTGTTTTAATTAAGATACAAGGTTCTTGCCTCCATTAGTTCACAGTCTGGATTCAGGTAATCATCAACTGAGCTGTAATATATAAGTTAAAATTCTTACCATCATTTTACTGATCCAGTTTAAATGCATAAATATTCCCCTACAGCCACTTACAGCCTTTCTCACTAATGAATCTAGGGAGTGAGGTAATGAGATGCATCACCGTCAGTAAGTCAGCTATTCTGGCCACATTGCAGCACCTTCCATAGACCTCAATGGTGATGTTAAGCTTTTATTTCCATGGATATTGGGAAGAATTTTCATTTAAGTAAATTGAGATTACTAGGACTTGCACTTTTTCAGCTTTCTTCCAGTCATAGAAAGCCTACCCAACAAGAAGACAAGGTTTATACATGGGATTGATTTGGGATGTTCACAGAAAGAACGACTAAGTGGCCTAATTTGGTAAAATCCAAAAATGGACGTATTCAGAGAATTAGGTAAAATAATACCTTAATTCCTTTTTTGTTCCGTCACTGAGCTCATTAGGGTTATTTCTGAAATCTATCTGGCTGAGTTTGTTGCTTTGGATTTGAGTTCAGGATTAATCTAACTCATCATATACTTTCAAATAAAAGTGGAACATTTCTATTCCAAGCACATTACTAGGCTCCTTAGTATACTGATTTTTAGAAATTATTTAGGCCTTCTTGAGTTAACCAGATAGACTTTAGTGGCTGCCTTTGAAATGCATCTCATTTTCTTGCAGTTCAGCAGAACAAAAAACCCACAGTCCTTGAGTGTCTTGCAAAGATTAGAGAGCCCTGTGCACCAAGAACATTATCTCCTGTAATTTAATGCAAGACATGCAGTGAACACGCTGATATGTACAAAGTTGCCAAGTCCAGATGCTGCTTTTGTAAAAAGGTGTAAAGAGAGAACAGGAGAAGTACTTCACTATAAAACACCTTGAGAAAATTTATCAAAACCCTGTCCAGACTCATATTTTACAATAGTTACAGATGCCATATTGCATTCAGCACCACGGTGCCAACCAAACATCATGAACTTTCATCATTCCCATCAAAGCTGATTAAAAAAGCAAGAAAGGATTTTTCATATTATAGTTGGAAAAAAATTAGCAAGTAGGAAAGAAATGTGAATTTTCCCCCCAAAATTAGTTAATTGTCTCATGTTTATTTTTTATATATATATAATTTTGATTAAAACATTATCAGAGATTGTATGCCAGATAGCTTTGAAGATAAGTATACTGGAATGCATCGTTTTCATTTTGCAGAACTATAATAGGTTAATGTTTCTAAAGGAATTATAGCATATAGTTGCAAAATGCAAGATTTTTACTTGTAATTCCTTCAGAAATATCTGTAATGCACAGATAATGTGGAATTTCCATTGGTTTCTGATTCTGAGGAAATTAATAGGAAAGAGTTGCCATGATTTAAGAGCAAACTTATAATTGCAGAAAATGTATCTTTTTTTCTAAGAGATCATTACTGGGTATTCATTCCGACTGCAAAGATAGACAGCCATTTTAATCTTGGATCAGCTTTTAAGTGTTGTCTTTAAAATTAAAGTGTTTAAAATATCTGAATACTAATTGTTTCTACAACGAAAAAATCATACTTCAGAATACTTTTCCATGCAATGTGTGATGGCCATATTACACAGCAATGAACATGTAAATATAAAATTCACTTTAACCAACAAGAACATAGTTTCATTTACAATCACAATGAAGACAAAATTCCATCAAATACATGGTGTAAGCAGCACCACCACAACTGAATTTTTCAAGGCCACTGTTTAAAAATTTATTAAGGTGTTACAGTTAAGCCAGGAGATGATAAGTATATTATAAGTATTTAGTGTCACCAAAATGTCAAACCTATGTTTATATTCCTGATTTTACAACTATGGAGGCATTTCTGCTTTAAAATTCTATTTATATTCCTGACTCGAATGTTTCTTCTAGAATGTAATTTGGCTGGCAGATTAAGCTCAGAAAGAATTGCGTTACTAATCATGTGTGAAAAAAACAATTTAAAAAATCTATTTCACTGTGTTATATTCCATTCTGTAGAGACAAAGAATTGCATTATTTCAGATGTGATTTTGCCTTTTATTTCCTTAACACATATGCAAAATGCATTTCACAATTCTGTCTCTTCATAACATGATTACCCTCTACAAATTAAATTATGCGGCACAAATTATTGTCTAGTTGCTTTTATGTATTCACATATCATTATCCCATTCCCTTTCAAGTAAATCACAGTATTTATTTGACATCTTCAATTAGGTCAGGTTGCTTAGGGCCACATGCAACCTGACTTTGAGTGTTTCCAGGGGTGGGGCATCTACAACCTTTCTGGACAACCTGTTCCAGTGTTTCATCACACACACTGTAAAGCATTTCTTTCTAATATCTACTCTAAATCTAACCACTTTCAGTTTGAAACCATTACCCCCTTTTCTATCACTATTGGCCCTACTACAAAGTTTGTCTCCATCTTCCTTATAGACCCCTTTTAAGTAATGAAAGGATTCAATAAGGTTTCCCTGCAATCTTCTCTTCTCCAGGCTGAATAAGCCCAACTCTCTCAGTCTTTCTTTGTAGGAAAGGTGTTCCACTACTCTGATAATTTTTTTTTCCCTCCTCTGGACCTAATCCATCAGTTCCATGTCTTCTTTGTGCTGAAAACTCTCCTATCTTCAAAAGTTTGAAGCCCTAAATAATAATATTTTTCAGCTTTTCTTGAAATTCCAGTCTTGAACAGTCATCCACATCTCACAAACTTTACTTTTTGCCACTATTGCCACTGATCTTTAGGTCTTGACTGTCCCAAATTACTTCTTTACAGAAAGGAATTTTTCCTGGCTTGTTCTTTTTACCTTTTTGAAGATTCTGTCACAAGATAAACTTACTACCCATGAATGTCCCTCAAACTATGCACAAATTTAGCATGGATTTTCCAGTGTAGGTGTGGATTTTTATCTGAAAGAGCATGGATATGTATCCTATACATATATTTTTATATATACTCACAGTATGCAAAAATTTTCCAAGAAGCATCATTGTTTTATTGACATCATAGAACAAGATTTTGTATTTTCTTTTTTTTCCATTTCTTTCTAAGCCATTAAAAGTTCTTTCTCTAATGCTTGTCTTCAGTGGAGATGTAAAATTTTTTTTGAAATATTTCTCACACAAGGTCAGTCTAATTTCAGAGGTGACAGGTAGTTGCTTTATCAAAACAAAGATTTTATTTTCTTCCCCTCCTTATCTATTTTTCCAGCTAATAATAACAGTTGGGGAGGGGGCAAAGTACACTTTTGACAAAGGCTTCAGTTCTGGTTATTCTTTTAATTATTATAGAACAGAAAAGAACTGCTTTGTTGTCAGTATTATTTCAAAACTGCTTGCCTTCCACTGAACCTTTAAGCTCAATTCACTAACACAAAAGGCATTTCATAAAAGTTAATGCTCATGTGTATCCAAAAACTGGGTTTCATTCCACTGGGGAGATTGTTATGCAACAGTTGAAACATAATTTGTTTTGTCTGTAGTGCACCAAACAGGAGTGTTCAGATGGTGGAAATTATTTATATGCCAGCCTGTGGAGAAAGGGTTGTGGTCAAATACAAATGAATATGAGACAGCTGAAGTTTGCACTCTTTAGTATTTTAATTACCAGAGTTACTAGAGTTTCATATTTTGTGTCTGCTGGTGTTAGCCTTCCTTCCTCAGCATAAGCAGAATGACTAGAAAAGTAGCACAACTCTATCACGTAATTTTTAGGGTGTCATAAAGTCCCAGAATAGTTTGGGTTGGAAGAGACCTCTAAAGGTCATGTCATGGAAACATATTCCACAACAAAAGTTCTGGATTCCTGTGTAGCACGAGTGTTCAATCTATTAAAGAAACAAGAAAAACTCAGGACTACAAATCAGATGCAAAATTTTTCACTTCCTTGTTTTCAGTGCAAATTCTTTCATACATCAGAACTGTCTTCTGGTGATGTGATGTGCTCTGCTTCTGTTGTCCTAGGGATAGAACATAGGAATCATTAACTATTTCCAGGGTACATCAACTATTATTTGACAACGTTAATTACCTTTAAGATCTATCCAGAGCCTCACTTCCCTTCATGGCAGAGCAGAATGTGCCATGTTGCCTGCCCTTGACCAAAGCTGCCATTTTGGGCTAAATGGCAACTTGCTGGGAGTGGTTAAACTGAAATACTATTTTTTTAATATATCTCTGAATAGTCCCTTCCTGCAAAATACCGGTGTATTCTTACTCTTCTTTAGGCTTTTCATGGAATATCTGAGTTTTTTACTGCTCTTAGTTTTTCAGTCCTCACTCTTACAAACCGGTTGATGTACAGGATTTATTTTCTGCATAATTTGTACGCAGTGAATATCATGATCTGCAGCCTGTGCAGATCTGCTGTGTGCCAGGCCATGAACTGACAACAGTTCCTCTCAGACAAACTGACAAGAGTAAAAAGACTCCTGCAACATTGCAGTATGAATTTACCCAGATTTACCTGATCACTAGGATGCTTTAATTCAAGTGGTTGAAAAAACTATCACAATGGCATTCATAGGATCAGACATCTGTTCTGATTTACTGCCTTTCTGTTCTGTGAGTGCTCCATCTGACACTTCTTTTTTTCTTTTTCTTGTCCGTGCAGTCACCTAATGCTGGCGACAAGGATGACCAAACACTGACGGTAGGCAGCAATTAGTGTGTGTCTGAACACTTATTTCTGAGGAGGGCAGTGAGACAAGCCTTATTTTGGTTTGACACACATCAGCATTTTTCTAAATTACTGGGATTTTTCCCTGCTTCTGTGCTGCTACAGTATTCAATTAATTTCTTTCCAATGATAAAGCAGTGAATTAATTTTCTTGTTCTATCATTTTTCATTTACATTTTATATGACACTGAATTTTAGTCCATGTACCCAGTATTACTGTAAAATACCAATTTCTTCAGGGTTGTTTTTTGGTTTGGTTTGGTTTTTTTCTCTGTAGTTGGATTTCAGCATCTTGATAGTCAGCAGTCTGTGGGTTCTGATTATCCGTTTTATCAAAACAAGCAGCCAGCCATCCACAACCAAATGACTCTATGGAATATATGAAGTGTGTCAATTATTGTACTATACAGTGGCATAGGGAAAAGGACTCCAGAACAAGTTTTTAATTTCTTTAAAAACATTTAAAAGATGCTTGTATGTTATCTCCACTGCTGAGGGGCCTGCACCACCTTACTACACTCAGAATCTCCTTGTGCAATTAGTACTTAATGGATTGAACCAAAGCGAGACCTATGTTTCACTCTGATTGAGCTTTAGAACTTTGCCATTTAAAAAGGGTGTTCTCTGCCCTTCTTCTCCATAATTTTGGTAATCTGTATATTTGCAATAGACTGAGGCAATAAAATTAGACCTTATTTCAGGAATTTAATGGCCCTACAAACAAAAAAATTACCAATTCTTCCTGATGCAGGTATGAGCTTCTTATTTTCTCAACATTTTCAAAATTTTCTTTTTCTGTGCTCTTTTTCTGAACATTCAGAGATTAGTAACTAATCTGATGATCCATCCCTCCAGAGAAATTGTCTTTACATGTGGCAATGTTTCAGGCAGTGTGTAGTTCAATATAGTCTGCTGTAGACAATGGTTGAAAATGTTTCACTGTGTAGTGAGATGTGAGATTCATTCAGAGTATTTCAGACCTACCTCCACATAAAAAGCAAAAAACCTTTAATTCTTTTCCCTTATTTTTCCACCTAGACCAAGCCACGTCTGCAGCGGGGAGGAAGCTCTGCATCTCTCCATAACAGTCTCATGAGGAACAGCATCTTTCAGCTCATGATTCACACACTTGACCCACTTGCTGAAGGTATTCCTGTTAAATTTTCTTTTTTTTTCTTTTGCAAAAGGAAACACTTTCCTCTTCCCTCTTCCCCATTAGACTATTTTTTGCATTTTTGTTGCTTTCATGAGTCTTTTCTGAGTATGTCTGAATTTTCTGAGTTTTGCACTTTTATGGCATAGTACACATGATCCCACCAAGCCTTGCAACTTATGAAGTGGGCTTATTGCAATGCTAAAAATTGCAATAGTTGATGAGTATCATAATTACTGTTTAACTTCACCACTGGCTTCAGCAGCAATGTAAAAGCTACAGAAATTCAATCCTCTTGTACTTTCATAGAGGCTTTTTTTGTTTGTTTTCTTTCCTTCTTTTGGTATCAGAACATGAGGGGGGGAAAAAAAAGAAAGGAAGAAAGAAAGAAAGAAAAAGAAAGCAAGCCAGAATGGTGAATAATTTGTTGTATGGAATACACAAAAGAATAAGACTCTACTGGTTGGACTTTACATGGATTAATGCAGACACTGCATGCATGTTAACAGTTTACTTGCTTTATCCAAGTGTGCTGCTTGTTTGGGTTTTTTTCTTTGAGAAATTATCATGGAGAACATGATTGCTTTGATCTCAAAAGTTGACAGAAAAACCACAGCCGCTTTGGAATTGTGGAGTGATGTCAATCTCAGCTTCTGGTATAAAAAAACTTAAAAAAAAAAATTCAGGCCAGTGCTAATTTGGTGAGTGTTTATGTCTGTAGAAATTTTCTTGGTTTAGTAATGAATGTCTTCAGAAACAGCACTTGTGGAGGGAGCACGAGGGACCAAGAGACCTACAGTATTACTGGCAGTGAGTTACTGCCACGCTGCAGTGATAATAAAGTGTATGTAGCCCTTCCCTTGTGTTTAAATTTCTTTATGTTTCTCATTGCAACACTGTGCAAGGCTTTTTAAGTTGCTCTGTATCTCTTGGACAAGGTAAATCTACTTTTCTATTTCCCCCTTGAAAAGCAGCATCTGGAACTAATTTTGTCAGCAAAAGGGGCATTTTAGCTCTTGCAGTCTCCATACCATTATTTGTACTCTGATCATGAATCACACTGCTTCTCTCTCTGGTTAATGCTGCTCTGGTTAATTCAGTGCCAAAATCTGTTGCCTATTAGAGTGGAGTTATCAACATAGCATGCCCAATCTCTTCTCATTCAGTGCTGGAAAAGGAAGTAAGAAATTTATAGCAGTCGTGTGTCTGGCTTCCTTTATTTGCATGACTACAGCAGGAGAACAGGCTTTCGACCTGTTACACCCAGTGGATCTCATCTTGACCCACCTGCTAGCCAAGCATTCCATTGTACCAGAAGAAGAAAAGACTTCTAATCTCAATTTTTCATTTTTTTAATTTAAAAAATTACATTTTTTCATTGCAATGCTTTGCATTCCTCTGTGGTATCTGAAAGAGTGCTAATACAAACAATAGATAATAACAACCATCTGAAACAAATTTTAAAAATCAATTTTAAAAATAAAAGGAAACAGAAGCAAGTTGGGAAGAGCCTGTTAGCAGAGACAGAACCTCTGTGACAGATTGAAGACTACAGGAAAGCTAGAAATGTTGGCTGGAGTTCAATTTGGACTTAGCAAAGATTCAAAAATAAGATCACCTCTCAGGTATTTTTCTATTGCCCAGACTTATTTCACCTGTTTCCCAGACATAGCTCACTCAGTCTTCAGACCTTTTCTCACAGCTTTTCTCCTGAAGAAAGCTTGTGTCATGTAGGGTGGTCCAGAGCTTTTCCCCTTTACTTCAGTACAGAAAAAAAAGGGGGGGGAAGTTAAAATCTGAAAACCATAGTAGGAGACAGAAGCACTTGAAAATGAAGCATTACAATTAAACTTATCAGGTAACTCAGTGCTGTGTCTTCATTGTGTCAGTAAAACTCTTGAGATCTGTGCGTATTGATAGATATAGTTGTAACTGTTAAAGCTTATTTAAGTTACACCAATAAATTTTTCATCAGGCTTTCTTTTCCCATCATTCTTAAATGTTTGTTTTGGTTTCTTTTTCTCTCAAAACTCATATTTGTCCTGGAATTAATATTCTTCAAAAGAAAAGAAATATAACAGTCATGTGGTTTTTAATCAGGTGCAAGGCAGTAAGTACCTATACATTTCATTAACCTGACACAATGAGTTAAAATTTACAAGGGGAGAAAAAAGTTCTCATGCATTTGCAGTAAATAATGTATTTTAATGCACAACTTTAATGAAGAAATGACAAAGAAAAAAACAGTAAAATAGTCTATGTATGCACACACATCTAAGTTGGTATTTATATCAAAGGAGCTAATATGTCAAATTTCCACAGTATTCACAAAATCAAAATTTTAACTATGAGAAGACAAAAGTGCCAATATAGGGGTGCAATACTTTAAGTATTTTTGCATGTGATACTCAAGGGGTTTTATTTTTAAAAATGCACCCAGATGTTTGGGGGAAACGTGAGAAAAAAACAACTTCTCTGTTACACACTATTGTCATAAACCTTTTCTGAGGTACCACATCATTTGTAAGCAGTCTTGGTTTTCAAGATCTTTTACACCACAGGCAGTTTGAAAGGCGGACCCAGACACTGTTGGGTATCTCCACAGAAAACTCATAATTTTCCCGATATTTTCAGCTTTTAAATGTTCACATTCATTATTCCATATCCAGATAATTGTGCAAACCTCCAGAAATTTTAGTTTGACATAAATATTGTGGCTGGCCAAGGTAGGTAGTAGTAGTTAACAAATTTGAATGGCATTGTTACAGTCAATTAAAAAGTATGTTTGATAACAGATACGAGTACGTGCTGTGTAAGATATTGTCTGTTTGGTTCAGTATGAATTTTACCTACAAAACTCTCATCATGTTCTTGTGCTTTCATCTTCCTGTGTATCATGAACACTGAATAATCAACTATATAACAGAATATTCTGAGATGTTCAGTCCATTGCTCATCATTTTGGAGGATGATTTTGGAGGATCTAGACATGTAAATAATTACTTGACACCATCTTAGGCCCATGTGGCTTTTTCCACTTCACATGCCCTTTTCTACAACAACAACAAAAACAACAAGAAGAAATATACAGTGGCTTGTGTTAGTTTTGTGTAAGCAAAGGAAACTAGCTAGGTTGCAGTCATGTAATGAAAAATGATGGATCTAGTGCATGGCCTGTGAGGTCAAAGGATTACTTCCGAATCATTTAATGCAAGTATCGATCAGTCTCAGTGCAACAACAACAGAGAGACATTCTGAGCATTTTTCTGTCCCATTTTAGTCAGCTTATATATCCTCAGTATTTCTGCCAGATGATGACTTAGATCAATAGGTCAAAAACACTGTATCATTAGCTGTCTTTGTTGGATTTGCAGGAGAAAAAAAAAAAAAAAGTATATGAAAATATTATGAAGTGCCATTCTCAAAGCTAAAAGAGCATGAAAGCTCTAAATCAAAACTGACACATCTATAGGTACTCCAGCACACACTGCAGTTGGCCATACATCTGTTGTCCTCTTCCATCTCTCATTCCTTTTTGACCCACTTGCCACCATTTACTTATTTTGCCTTTCCTCAAACTGCATCTCACTCATCTGCACCCATCTTCTCTCACCCTCTTCCCAGAGGATGGCTCCCTCAGTTTTCACTCTCTTGCTGGACTGCTGTGTCCACCAGCCAAAACACTTCCCAGCAGATGACAGGAGGTCTGCAGCTGGGATAGCCAAGTGAAGTGGGTTTTCAAGCTCTGGAAAAGCAATTGTGAAGTCTGAGCACCCTGTGCTTGACTCTTCACAGCTTCTGGATCAAATGTTGCTGCTGGAAGTAAAATTTCTAGCTGTTGCACTGCTGCTGGCAGATCCAGCTTTTCTTTTTCTCTGTGTCAATAACAGGGTTAATGGTTATATTCTCTTAAATAATTGCAAGGAAAGTGGGGGCATGAAAAGGCAGAGTGGTCTGTCATTTGGACTTGTGTGGGCTTTGCAAGGCTGGTAGAAAAGAGGTCCCATCTAATTTCTCCTGGTAGCATAAGCAGTACAGAATGTATAAATAGATTTTACAACTATTAAAGGTCAGCGTGACCTATGCAGTGTTATTGCTACATTAATATGCAATGTATTTGTAAAAAAACGGCTCATCATATTTACTTCTGAATAATTCATTTGGGAAGACAGAAAAAGCCTTTACTTTAATTGAGATCCACCTAAAAATGCACTTTACTGAATGTAGGAAAATATTAAATGAGAGAGAAATGACCTTGAGAAGCTTTTACTTTCCACAAAATGCAGATGAACAGTGACCCTGACAGACAATTACACACTTGTGAACCTGTCCTTCCTTTTACCTTTTCATGCAAATGTGGGTTTACTGTGGCTTATGCCTGTGTTGTGAAAGCTAGCTTGTGAACTCCCTGCCATCAGTGCACTTGCAAAGCATTCACCTCTGACGAATAAGTAATGTCTGACATCAGTAGGAGTTGCTGGATGTTTGGCACTTTGCTTTCAGGCAGGTATGTGGGCATGTTGTAAATTTAACAATCTAAGACAAGGAAGACTTTTCTTCAGCATCTTGGTCACAGCATAAAGCTTCCAAGTTGGTAAGAGCTCAGCCACTCTAAACAGGTGAATGTGTTGGGTATTCATTAATGTGACATGAACTTTACAGTAGAGTTGAAAACTAATTGTTCATTGCAAATATAAATATCTGTGTGATATCAGGGTTTTGTTTGCTTTTATCTTATAGAAATAATGACCTTGATACAGATCATTTCCTGAGGATTAGATTAATGACTGCCTATGCATCAGGCTATCATCAACTCTCAGCCAGTCATTAATCCACTGGAAATCCTGTGCCATATTTGCTTCTGCTTAAGTGCTGATCTAGGAATCCTTTCTTCACTGAGTAGTGAGCTGGACTGCTCGTAATAGCATTACCCATATGAATAAGGATGTCATCATCAGACCTGCTATATTGGTCAGGACCCAGCCCAAAGTCCAAGCCGTTAAAATATAAATTTTGACAATTACTGATCATCTGTGGCTGTATCTCAAATACCTTTGTCCTCGTTTTGAAACAGATATGCCTGGGTTATTAAAATGTCAGATTTATAAAGATCGCTTTACACTTTTTAAAGCAGAGGGCTGTTGTTTTGCAGTGGGATCAGGGGGAGGAAAAGCATGGACAGTATTTTGTCTGGAAGCCTCTGCCATGAACAGAAGTCTGCCTTTGCCCTCCAAGCTCTAGGTTACCTGAAAGAGTCATTTCTTCATGACCGTGGACGTTTTCCTCACTGGGAGGAAACATACAAGTACCTATGTGGAAAGGAAAGATAGTGGTGGTGAGGATTCAGGGCACCAGTACAACCCAAGCTGACTTCCTTTTCTTGCACGTCCTTAGCAGGGTTCTGGAAGAATGAGATATTTTCCTTATCATACCACCCCTTTTCCATCAGCTGATAAGGTGCCACAGGCTAACAAAGTATCATATGCAAATGGCATTCTCTGCATGAAAATGAATGTGATATAAATCTCTGTCATGGCTCAATCTCCAGTCAGGAGTCGGTATCTTTAGACATTCTCTCCTTGTCTCTAGTCCTATTTCCAAAATAGAAAGCTACAGGATGTACTTCTGCAGAAAAGTTGCTCTTTATCCTAAATGCTTTATTATTTTTTAAAACCTAAATATGGTGCATATTATTGGTGAGAGAAGTAACCTTCTGTTACAGAAAGCTGAGCTGACAAATCTGTAACTTCCTTCACTGAATGCAGAAAAGTACAGTGGTATCACTGTCTGTTCTGACAAAAGAAGAGCAGAAACCTGCATTCATACTTCTTGGAACAATAAAGATTGATGTGATCCTCAAAGGTTTTGACATAGTAGTGAATTATTTATAGCTACTCCCTAGGTCCTGTTTTATTCCTAGCTACTGATCTTAAGACTTTCCCAGCTTTTCTGTTTCCCTCCAACTATTTTGCTTAATTTGCTGTTGCTACTTGTGTTCTCTCCCAGAGAGCCACAGAAAATGCCAGCTTACCCAACAGACAGCTGACCAAGGTTGGGTAGCCTTCACCTGCCTGCTCACTCAGCAGACTCCCAGCTTGGGTCTCATTTTGCAAAACTCTTGTGCTCTTACTCTTCTCTTGGCCTAGGTGAGCTGCTCCACCATGTCTGTGTGCACTCCAATTTGGAGCCTTTTTTGATCAATCTGTTTGTTTGTTAAAACCTCAGAGAAATAAGGCCAGGCAGCTCAGCTTGCACCAACTTGCTGAAGTAATCTGAGTGTTTTCCTCAGATCCAGTGTGTGGGTGCAGCATGACTTCAAAGTGCTTTGTATCACAGTGACAGAAATAATTTGTCAATGTTTTATTAAGGGTAACAGCATTTTTTCCGAGAGGAGAAAGTATACAAATCTAGATAAAATTAATTTTAAAAAAATATTTATTTTTCTATTTCTGCTCTAGATTCTTCATCATTCTTGAGTGTCCTTTAAGCGCACCCAGGGGCTTGCAAAGGAGTTCAGCATCCCTATTGCACACTTGTTCTTAACCAGCTTTAACAGTTCTAGCTTCCACTTCTGTCCCACCAGAGAAAAGCAGCCCTCTGAGCAAGGGGTTCAAGAGCATTTTGGCTTTCTCTTCTGCTGAAGACAGACATTTTTGCAAAGGACTTCAGCCAGAGGAGATGGGGGGGTCTCTGCCAGGGTCACATACAAATTAATAGTTGTTAGTTACAATCTAGTGTCTTATCTTTACCTCCAACCCATGGTGTCTCAGTCTGATATGAAGATAGGAAATTATTGTAAAAAGGCAGCTAGGTTTACCTTCAAAATGGAGTGTCATGTCTTACAAAGGCAGTACTCATACCCTCTTTATGCAGCTAGCTGTCACAGAATTGGTTTGCTTTTCTTTCATGTAGGGTGGAAGGGACCCCTTGAATTACAGAATTCAGCTAGTGTAACCTCCTACTCACACAGGTTCATATAGAGCATGTTCCCCAGGAGGGTGTCCAGTCATGTGTTAATATCTCCACAAACAGAGACTCCACAGTCTTTCTGGGAAACACATTCCCAAGTTTGACCATCATCTCATTAAAAGGCAGTTTTGTGTCAGGATGGAATTTTCTGGCTTTAAATTTGTGCCCATTTCTCCCCACCCATCAATGTGCATTTGAGAAGAGTCTCATTCCTTTTTCTCTCCATCCAATTAGGGAAAATAAGATCCCCCTGAGCCTTCTCTCCTCCAGACTGAAGTCCCAGATCTCTCAACCTCTCTTCCTATGAGAGATGCTCCAGTCCCTTTGTGCTCTTTGTGGCTGAGTGCTTACCTTGCTTCAGTATGCCCATGAATCTCCTGTTTTGGCAGTCCCAGAACTGGACCCAGCACCCAGATACGTCTCACCAGTACCTGGCGGGGGGAGGGGGGGGGAAGTATCAGCAACATCAACCAGTGCTTTGCATAATGGGGTCAGCCTAATGCTGTTGGCCACCTTTGTGGCAAGGTCCTGTTGCTAACTCAGCTTTCAGTGGTGTGGTTCTTTGCACAGTCATTAGCAAGAAGAAAGCTTTTCCCCAGGGAAGATTTTAAAAAACTAAATGAAATTGGTGAAGTGATGAGGCACATCATTCTCCAGTGAGGTATCCTTTGCCCTTTCATTACCTTTCATCTGTGGAAAAGACCATAGAAACTGTGTTCCTAATTTAGGTACCTGAGGTTGCATGTTTAATGTAAATGCAATGAGTATTTCTCCAGAGATCTCCAACATCAAACTGAATTCAGAAACTGTGGTTCAGAACTCACTGCACTGCCAGAATGAGCAACAGCATAGCTAGGATAGAAACCATGGGTTAGAGCAGATCTGTTTAAATATGCAGGGATGGTATGTTAGGTAGCCCTGTTAATATCTGCCAGAGTTGAGAGACAAATTAAATAGCTGTTATAATAGCTGAATAAGGACAGTGTCCTGCCTGTCAGGGTGGCCATCAAACAGAGCTCCCCTTGCAAGGACAATGTTCAGCTTATCGGGATGGCCACTAAAGGAGGGGCTGCTCTTCTGAGAATTGGGCCCCTTTTATCTGAGTGGTAACCTATATGGGGGTCTCTCCCTGAGAGAGCAGAGTCCAGATGGCTATCGAGTGAGGCCTCCACTTGAGCACAGTGTCCATTTTGTCAGGGCAGCTGTTTTGAGACAAATATTCTTTGCAGGATTCTACAGTTGTGATGCTCTGCAACTCTACAGTGATAAATGTCAGGCCTGTTTAACTTCAGCTGGTCCCAAAACAGAGAGAGAAGACAGCGCTCTGTGCTCATTTCACTGACACAATTTCTAACTACTTAAAAATTGAAGAACAGATCTCCCTTTAAAATCAGTATTGCTCTTTATAGATAGGAAATTGAAATAATGGAATTTTAAAAAAGATCTTTTTACATTTATTTTTGAAACTCTGAAATATAATACTTGTGTTTGTTTTGTAGTAAGTGTTCCTTTTCACAATTTATTTCTGCGTATCATGTTTTATTCTCTTAACATGACTATTCAAGCTGCTCACTGCAGGCAAAATTCTTTTCTCTCATCTCCATGATATTTTCCAGTGATGTTGTGTACTTCGTGTACTTCTTGGGATTTGCTACAGAGTGTGCAAGGAAGACATGAATATTTAAGTACATGTGTGATCCCAGAGCAGGGTACAGCTATCCTGACTATGTATTTCCATGCTTATTGGCTTTGACTTCATTTTAAGTTACTTTCTAACTCTGAATTTCTTTGTTAAAAGTGTTAAAAACAAAGACCATTAATAATTTACAAACCTGTACAGATTAGGGAGTAATGGTAGCTAGGAGGGACTTTCCATCAAAGTTGAAAGTGGAATATTTCCTTTAGTACAGCTTGCACATAGCAGAGGACCTCATCCTGGTTTCTCAGGGAGGTAGTTGTGGCCTCATTCTTGGAGATATTCAAAGTGAGTCTTGATGAGGCTCTGAGAAACCTGATAGAATTCAGGGTGTCCTTGCTTTCTGCAGGGGAGTTGGACTAGATGACCTTTAGAGGTCCCAGATTATTCTGATTCTATGATTTTATGACTGGATAGTCAGAAGAACATACGCTGCCCCTGCATTATTTTCCTTGGACATTCTGAAACCAGAACAGCTGGAATTTATTGCAGTTGGAGTTGTTTGTGTCCAGTATCCTGGACACAGGCTCAGTGCCTGGAGCCAGACACCCAGTGAAACACACTGACACCATCAAAATCAGTCGTAAAGCTCCCATTCTTATCATCAGAACAAGATTTTCACTTCTACATCTTTGAATTCTGTTATTTCTTAATGTTTGAAAATTCTTTGAAGATAAGTGTTTCTCTAAAGACAATGGGAAATGTGTTTGACCCAGGGAAGGTCAATGCTGTTTTGCATTGTTTGTGATTTGATGTTATCACATTCCAGAGAATGTATGACAACTGTCTTCAAGAGTTTGGTAACTTATGAATGTAAGATAGAAGAGGAAACTTTGCCCTCACAAACAAGCAGCTTCATGCTTTTCTTCAGTAAATAAATTTGAGTGTCACCTAAAATATAAGAAGCAGGGTCTTACACATGATAGTCATCTACACGACTTTCCTCTATGTTGTATATGTTGTTAAAAACCTGACACTGATCACTGACTTAAAAATACTTGCTCTTTTACTCATATCAATTAAAAACTTGTGGATCCCCTGACAACATTTCCTTTTGTCACCACAAAGAGATTTGCTAGACAGTGTGGCCTGTAGGAACAGTGTGCCTTTATTTCAAATCCTTCACTATAAATGAAGTAATAGGTTATTATCCAACTTATGGATTAGGTTCTGATATCTGATTGAATTTTCTCAAGACCATAATAGATGGAAGAAATGACAGTAAAGATTAGGGAAAGACAATCTAGTCCTTCTTGATTTTATAATATTAATTTCTGTAGGTCTTCAAGTCCTTTGGTCTAATAGGAGTTAGCTTTCTTAAAATAAAAAGACTAACTGAGTCTCCAGTACTTCGTTAGTGTTCATGTTTACAACCTTTTTAATAACTTGCTTTAAAGTTGCAGTTCTCAGCTGCAGGCTGGAATTTCATGCTCAGTTTTGAGCCCCTACTCTCTCATTTAACTTCTTTTCTTATATGCTCAGCATTTCAGTAGGTTGAATTTTGGGGTATAAAAACCCAGGAAAAATATGTGTTCTCCATGTGCTTGTTTCAGGATGCCTCACAATTCCTTTAAAGTCAAGCTTCCCCTGATGCTGTTGCACCTTCATGACTGGGAAGTCAATCACAGGAAAGGTCAAGTAACTGCAATGATGAAACTTCACTAAAAATTCAGGGGTTGCCTTCTGTGATTTCTCTTTATGAGTTTTGTTTTAAATAAAAGATACGTCATCTTTGAAGCTGCTTAATTACCTTGGAGAAGTGTGACATGAATTTCACACTAATATGTCTTTTATGGAAAGTGAAAATTTTCTGCTTGTCGAAGAAACCCACAGTGCATTACTTTGAGTAATCTGAGTTCACATATTTCTCAAAGGGATACACAAGTTTTGCAATGCAGGTTGCTATCTTTAAAATAGCTGTATGTCTTACACATATTTTGAGAAAGTATATTGAAGCCTATTTAGGACATAACTAGTTAAAGCTTCAGGTTTATCTGCAATCTTTGTAGCAGGACAGCAAAGATTAAAACTGGCTATGCTTTCCTTTTATGGTAGCTTGGGCAGAAATTACTGTTTCAATAAAGACTGAACCTGCAATACTTATTGAGTGAACATTGAAAATAAGCTGAGTAATTAGGTGTATTATTTGAAATTACAAATAATGTAGAACTGCTGACTAACAACATTTTTCTTTCTGCTTATTTTTTATATGGTGTGGCATCTCTGTACACAGTAGAGAACAGTGCATAATAAGGCAAATGTTGTAATCCTTCAGGAATGTCAGACAGAATTACCAAGAACCCTCCATTCTCTTCTGTTGTAAAAATATGCAGAAGAGAATAAATCAGTTCAATGGATCTCTCATTGTCCAGGATCAGTTGTTAAGCTGCATCTCTGCATCCTTTTTGTTTCATGTGACCATCAGGAATGCAGGTAACGGCTGTCAGCCAGTCTGTCTGCTATGGCCTCCCCATGGGAACAGCAGAGCATGTTCATAAAGCTGCAATTATCAAATCTTAATAGTGTTGTATATGGGGGTGTTTTATCACAGTATTTCAGATTTCCAGTTCCATTTAAAATAAGTTTATTTTAACAGCTGAGAACTTTTTCCAAAACAAGTTTTTTTTTCAAAAAGTAATTCAATTCAGTTTGAGTTTACTTAGAACCATGTTGAACGGAATCTTAGTATAACTTCATATACGCATGTATATATTCACATATATATGAAATTCACAAAATAAATACCAAAGCTGCAAAATCTAAATTTTACAGCATCAGCAAGTTAAATATATTGGAGGGTGATTGTATAGAGGCAGACCTTTCATGTTGCTGAGCAGCACTGACCCAAGTAATTTTGAAATCCACAAAATAATTCATGTGAATATGTGTGGTTGATGCTTTCTGGCATCATTGTTGTGCATTGTAGTCAGTGGGCTGAGGATCATAGAAAATGTTGTACTCTGGGTATAGCACTATAAAAGCATTAAATCTCAACAGCAGTATTAGAGTTTTTCTGGAAATAATATTGCTAACTGCAAAAATTAACCTCTTTTAATCTTTAGAGTGCTGAATTTCTGGAGTGCCCAGAACCTATTGTCAGCATCATGCACTCTCGTGCATCTTGTTTCTTTTTTCTTCAGCCTCTGTCAGGTCAGAGACTCCTCCCTTCTTTCCTGTTTGTCTTGTATTTTTCACTTAGGATAGGAAGCCAGTAGAGCTAAGCTAGATTGCCAGTATGTTGAGTACCTTGCTTTTCTGCTTCTGCTGTGCTTTATTCTGAAGGTTTAGCATAATTCAGCCTTGGTTTTGGCTTCCTCTGAAACCAATTCTGCTTCATCCATTAAGTCAGAGGCCTCATGTCATCGTTCTGTTAATTCTTAAGTCTGCTGCTATAGTGCAATTTCTTTTCAACTTCACCTTTCTTCACCCCATCCTACTCTTTCTTTTTTCTCCATGAGCCTGAACAGCCCCTCTTGCAGTGCTGTCTCCCGCATGTAATTCAATTTCTTTTGGAATTCACTCATGATTCCATTACTCTTGGACTCCTTTTGACATCTGTTTTCCACTCCTATCCTCATTCTCCAGTAAATGCCTTGCCCCATGCTCTAGCAAAGCAGAACCCAGATGCATCAGGGGAGAGAGATCAGTGAGAGCAAGTTTAAATGAAGGTGCTGCCTGTAGAGTCATCAGATACTGAGTCCTAATTCAACAGCACATGTGGCCCTCAATGATGCATGCAGGGAAGTCCATATTAAAAGTTGTTGGGAGCTCCTCACAGGTAAGGAATTAAAATCTTTTGGACTGAAGGCAAGCTGGTAGGACAATAGCTTCTTTCAGGTAAAAGCAGCTACAAAGATTATGTTGCAACACTTAGTTTTTAAAACATTTTTTAAAAATACCTGCATTTTATATCACTATAAAACAATGTATTAAGTTCTATATTTAAGTCATGTCTCTCTTTGCTTTAAGACAGAATAATCCCATACATTATTGGGCATATGTATGTGCAAGTAAGATACTGAATTGTACAAGCAAAAGTATGTCAATATTTTGGTTTATTATAGCCTGGTTTTGATAGAGTATGTTCATAAGCAACCACTAAAATCCAATTCTAATTATTTTTTTTTAAATAACAATGATAATATGCTGTATTTCTTAGTTACATGGCATAAATCTTTCTCTGTCTGCAAAAGATGTAAGAAATATTCATTTGGCAGAATTGGAAGTTTGCAAAAAGTGTTTTTTTCAAAGTGATCTTTCAAGGTATTAGATTTGCATATCATCACATCATTTTACACTTAGAAACTAATAGCAAAGCCTCTATTGAAAGAAAACCTCTTGGAATATCATGAGCTACATCAGCTAAAAAAAATAATTGGACAGCATTTGTATATTTAGTTTCTTAAGCTGTTTCATAAACATGCAGACAGATTATTTCTAAATAAAACAGCACTGCCAAACTGTTAAGTGTGCTTTTTTAAGTGATTACCCTCTGTTGAAGCTTGGATGCTTCAGAAGCTCAGTTTTAAGAGTTTACAGAAAAATGATGAGTTAAATCATCTGCAAACTCCTCAGATAAATTAGATGTGGAGAACTCTGCATTCCGTCTTTCCTCTGTCCTGCTAGAATATAATAATGCCATAGATTCAGATCTATTTCATTATTTAATTAATTTAGGTCTCATACCACCTGATAGAGTGAGTAAATATTCTCTATATCTATCTCTCTAAATTCACTATATCAAGTGATGATATAGTGGTTAAATTAAGTAACCCCACTTCAGCAATGGTATCAGAGCAATGTTTGTGGGACACCATTATGAACAATTTCTTAGAATATATATTTTGAAATTTCTTTGTTTGTTTGTTTAACTTGGATGCTTAAGTATTTGAACGTCTGACCTGAGGAATGTTAAAAGAAGCTGTTTTCCAAAGCTTCTGCTGATTAGGAACTGTCAAGGTTTATTGCATTTTCCCAAATGTAGAGGCACCAAACTGGCAATCGCCTTAAATAGGCTGAATTTTAGATTTCAGTACTTCTCCTGCATCTCACTTTAACAAGTATCCAAAGCCAGTGACTTGTGAAATTTTGAGGGGTGAAGGCAATGCAATTTGTGTAATCTGTGTTTTGGTGTCCTGTGAATTTTTTTGTATAATCACTGCTCAACTTTATGAAGCATGTGCAAAAACGTGTACCTTTCTTGAATGTTTTCTGGCTCCTTTGTGTCTTTTACTGTGATGTTGTAGAGCTTGGATCATATGGAAACCTAAAATATTATGACACAATGACTGAAGAAGGTAAGAAATATTTTAGAATTTTTTTGTATCAGCTTTTTTGGAAGCCCTCTGCGCCTTTTATGTATTTACTTTTTCCTTCACCCTTCTTAATCCTCAGTTTCTCTGTTTTTTTAAAAACTCCTTTTTGTATGTTTTCACTGATGGCGCAATCAGTTATGGCTCCTTTTTCAAGTTTTTGTGTTTGGCATTTCAGTTTTGCAATTTCAGATAAGGAAATACAATGGAATACTTTTTTTGGAGAACACACATGGAAAAACCACACTTGCAAATTATATAGCACAAAATACTACTTCACAGATGGTAAATTCTAATTATGTGCCATGCTTTACAATGCATTAAAGAAGATAAATTAATCTGTGGATTTTCAAATCACTCAGTTTGTGTACAATTACAAAGTTACTTCACCTTATTGTATTATTCAAAAGTAATGAATAAATCTTGAAAACTAGACATGACTATTCCTAGTATTAATTGTATGCTTAATGGCAGTGCAAAAATCATGCAATTTAAAATCCTGGTTCTAGGAATACAAGAAGGAGGTAATTAGGACTTAAATTGGGGCTCAGTTAAATATAAGGATATTTTTCTGCTGATTGAAGACCATGTCAGTTTATTATACTAATTCAGTAAAGCAAATAACTGTGTACTATATTTCCAGCACATGCTTTCAGTCATAGTGCAGTCAGCATTCCTATGATTCTGAAGTTTCACTGAAGTGAAACCTGATTGTCTGTAGGATCAAGGCCTCTTGTCCAGCTCAGATTAAAATGCCATACACAGGGTTTCATGAATGTTCTGTTCAGTGGAATGTCTGAGGATGAGCATGAGTTTGTGGCTTGTAGAAAGGTTAGCTGCCTAGTCCTACTTACTTTTAATGTTGGGAATGCAAGGCAAATAGCTTATTTCTCTGTTTTTAAAAACACAGTTATTTTCTGTGAAAATAACTTCAGGATGAATCCTGAAGTCATAAAGGTTATAAGAAAATCTTCATTATATGGCTTACTCATAATCAGTTTCTCCAAGGCGGGGGGAAATAGAAAGGTGTTGACTTCTGACTATTTCCCATTTTCTGCATCTGCTGTTGGTACTCAAATATAACTGTACTATTGTGGGGGGTTGTAGCAAACAGTTCTTTCCATCTTTGTGTGTATTGTTGGAAGATGCTGATCTCTTCTGTAGCAGGTGTGAGCACCAGGGCAGTCATACCACATCATCTTCTTTTGCCCTGATTCTTCATCTAATTCACAGGACTGGCACTGATATAGGAAAATAAGTCAGGGAGGAGATTTTACTGCGCAAACAGTGGCATCTATGTTGCTTAAATACACGTTTCAAGTACCTGAAATGAGTCATTAAACCAGGCTATTCAGCCACCAGAGCTAGAGCTTTTGAAGTACGTCTCATCTCAGTCACCAGATCACAGTCTTATTAAAATCAAGATACAAAAGTAACTTCGCATTGTAGCCTTCTAGTTGGTTATATTAAGGTTTTGCTTGGTTGGGTTTTTTCTGAAGTATTTTATATACAATTTCAGAAGTAGTCACTACATTAGTAGCCTTCTGATATTCATAAATACTCCACTGAAAGTTAAATGTAGATGTTTGTGAGAAAATACCAATACAAGTGTGATACATACAATATATATGTATATTAATACTGTGCCTATCCTGAAGTAATGCTCTTAATGTAATCTCAGAAAGCACTCCTCATGAATAAATAATCCAAAACTATAATGTAGCAATAGTAAAAATCCACTATCAAAAATCTTCCAGTAGCAAAAGTAAGAAAGAAAACTCTTGTCTTTAGGAGGATTAACAGTGACAAGAGTCTACTGATACAACTGTCATCATCATTTTTGAGGACAGTCAGATATTGGAATGGTCTCCCAGGCAAAGTGGTGGATTCCTCCACTTTGGAAAGTTTGAAGTCTCAGCTCAACAGAGTGCTGACACATGTTTACAAACAATAAAGTTAGAAGGGTTGGACCAGATGATCCTTCAGGTCCCTTCCAACCTCATCTTCTATGATTCTATGATTCTGTGATTGATTTTCATGTCTTTCACAAAAGAAGTAAAGAACAGTGTATCCCAGAAGTGGTATTTAGGTCAAAGTGATCTGCATCTTAAACTTTCTGTCTGTGTATTCAAAAGAATAATTACTATCAGTCTGCCTTTTTTGACAGATTTTTTTTATACATTTCTAATTGAAAGTTAGTTGCAGGAACATATAAAGCCAGTTGCAAAGCCATGGAATTTTTTCTAATATATGACATCCTTGTCAACAGGTCCTCAAAGCCAGAGTGGAGATAGGCAGGAAATTCCACTGGTAGAGATGCTGAGGCACTTCTGTTCTTATTGCTGCATCAAAACAGTCAAAAAGTGATGGTTAGGTCGCAATGCACAATCAGATATAGCATAATGGCCAGAGGACCATTGTCCTCCAGGTCTTAGAAACTGGTCTCCACTGTTTTCTTTGCCCCTTTTTGGTCTGAAAGTGACTTTAAATTAATTGCAGATTAATCAGGCCCAACTAGGAGGAAAAATGTACTCAATAGAGTACCCTCATGGTAATCTTGTACTGTCAAGTAACTTCCATTGACAGTCTACAATTTGACAAAACTGCACATATTCTCAGTAGATATTTCTGTAGGATTTTAAAGTTGAAGGAGAAAGCCCATGAGGTAGATTTTATGGAACTGATTAGTTGTGACCCACTGGATATGTTCCACAACTGGCCACAAGCAGGACTCGTAGGTGCAGTTCAGACTGCTCAACAGCCAGAGATCTGGCATGTTCAGACTCATGAAATGTTGGCTATGGCTCTGAAGATGTAGTAATTTGCATTTAATCAAAGACTGAAGACTAGACAAATGGTGGAGTCTTGAATTTTTTTAATGGGTGAATTTCTGAAGGTAAACTATTTTCCCATCAAATCAAGGGCTTTCCTAACCCAGGGAATCTAAAGTTTTCAGTTTAGACTATGGTCAAAGGATTTGCTTTCTAAGACATCCTTGATAAGCAGGAGAATCTCTGCCAGCTGGAGGTACTGATATAGATCAAGACATATCTATATTATATGATACAGATTTGTTTGCATATATTAAACCAATTTAGTTTTAAGCTACCTTCTTTTTTAATCACCATGATCTGCTGTTCTTTCTATCCTACCCTTTGTAAACTAAATGGGCTGCAAATCTATCTAGAAAATCTAGATTACTCAAGAATTTTCAATAAAAATCTATCTATTTTGGGTCCTTGGAATCAATCATTTTTATTCACCTAAATCTCATGATACCAGGTGGTGTGAAAATTACCTTTATGTAGTCAAACCTTTAATAGAAATATTTAACAAATGCTGAAGTGCAAACATAAGCTCCTGCCTTCTCATAGTAACATAAAATACCTATGGACTGTTTCAGTAACCCCAGCTGAAGATGAGAAAAAAGGTTTGAGAGAGGATCTGTACCTAAGGGTCTTCCTGTAAAAGTGAAATTACACAGAAATATCCTGAGCTGGTCCTTTTTCCTAGTGATTGTGCTTCCCCTTTGCTGAACAAACTTTGATGTGGTTTGGAGGAGGAAATGTCAAGGAAAGGGACAGAGGAGGAATAGCTCTGCTGGTTTTCAACATCTGACTGTCTTCATGCAGGCTGGTACTGCTGCTTTCTTCAGTTTTGTGCTTTTGGTAGTCTATGTTATGTCTCATACTCATTTCCTCACACTGTAACCTACACTGAGTAAATCTATGGGAAGGTAATGATATAAAACAATGTAATCTGGACAATGCTTGTACTGAGAAATAAAACTAAACCAAAATACATTTCCATTTCAAATGCTGAAGTTAATTTCCATGGCAGTGACTTGTAACTCTGGGACACTCTCCTGAATAAAGTGGTCTAACTTAAAATGTTAAAAGTCAGTGCAAGAAATCCTTATCCCGGGAAGAAGGAAGATATTGGGAATATGAAAAAAAAAGTTGGAAACAACTTCAGTTAAGCTAACCTAAACCAGTGTGAATACCTGCAGAGACATTTTCAGTGCAATAATGGCTCGAGTTACTCTAATAAAAAAACCTAAATACTTCCAAATGCTCTCAAACAAAAGCCTAGACTATCTTTATAGAATTCTGAATCACTTTAATGAACCTCTTTGAATTGAACGTAGATTAAAAGGTGCTCCTGGAATAGGTAGAGACAAGGATGGTAGGGACATGTACTTCTCAGAAAATATTTCCGTTGCATCATTTGCATTACTTGCAAAAATGCATCTGTGTATTAGGGGCATCACAAACCAAATTCTGAAACATAGGAACAGACTTGATACTTTCAGCTTAAAACATTTGGAAATTTGATTTTCATTTTTTTCCTCCATTTTTATTTTGTCTTAATCTGATATACCGAGCAACTATATTTCTCTTGATATCTCTTTTTCTTTCTTTAACTCTTTGTTTCTTCTTCTAACTAAAAGCTGGCACTCACCCTGAGCACTGCAATAATGAGATGGCTCGCTATTTTATGATTATGTTCTACTCTGAGATACTCCTCTGCAGACAGTTTTACTCTAGGTTCCATGTACCCAAAACAATAATCTTTGCAATATATTGGGAATGGCTAAAGATTTTTTTGGAGCATGATGTGTTTGTGAAAAGATATGGACTGCTGTAGAGACAGAAATGCATATTAAATCTTTGTGGTATTACTTTCCAAGTGATTTGCTGTTGACATAAATTGCTCTTTTCAGCAAATGGTAGCTCCTAGTCTCTGTGGACTATGCATATGCTCCTCCACATACAAAACTGTTGATGCAGGGGTTTAAAGCTCCCATTTGTGAGAAGGGAAGAGAAGACTACTTTCTTGACTAAAGATTTATTCTCCTGTCTCTTTTATTTTAGATAAGAAACAGTGGCTCTGTTATCCAACTGACTTGAGTTAATTTGTGACTTCTCACTGTTACTTCCCACTGTTAATCAGTTACGTGATTCCACTGAAATATCTTTTGGTCTTAAGAGTATGATGGTTTTGCTTCTGGGACACCAAAAATTTTCAGTGGAAGTGAAGAATTAAAACAGTCTCAGTCCCTGTAATGGCATTAATTGGAAGCATACTGTACCAGTTTTACTTTTAAAAAATTATTAAGAAAAAAAAATAAAGGGCAATAGCAATGAGGGTAACAATAAAGACAGAAAATAATCTTTCTACTCAACACAGATGGTCATAAGCTGTCTAAAGAATCTTTACATAGGAAAATCAACAAATGCAGAGGACAGATCAAGTTAATTTCACTTATTATTTGCTACCTTTGATACTGACTTTCACATGGAATATGTTATTTGGACTTAGTGTTCAATAAACTGTGACAGGACCTGCAGCGTCTCTTAGGATAAAATGAGCTGCACTGGATATGGTATAGATGATTAGCTGCATGGTTAACATCACAGGAGACAAAAGACACCTTCCAGGTTTAGAAGAAACTTTACCTTTGAGAATCTGGTATGGAAATCATATGTTCTGGAGATTTCTTCTGTTTCTGAGGTACCTGTGAAAGTCACAAAGGTGACCACAGTCCCCATGATGAAATACATGTGTTCATTTGAAATTATGTGTTCTTGTACTATCAATTGAGGGTTGAAAATATTTGCTTGTTTATAGTATCTTTATCTATACTCATCCTCTGTTTAGGCTGAAATCCTAAGCACTTTTGTAGGTGGAACTTTACTGTCTGCTTCTGAAGAAAAAGAATATCTTTGGTTTTCAATTTCTTGTTGCAATTATTGATGACTTCTCAGACCAGAAAGAAATTATTTTCAACAAAAAAGAGGTATAAATAAGAACATTATATAGCATTTAATAACAAGTTTTCTGCCTGAAAGGGGATGGAAATGGACCATCAACACCGATTCATGGAGCCTATCTATGGAAAAGAAATTCTGTTTCTCATAAAAGCTTCACTTTAATTTTTATAATTACATTGCTTTCTTTTAGGAAAGTTCAAGGAAAGAGCTTCAATTCTGCATAAGATTGCCAAAAAGAAGTGCCAGGTTGAAGACAGTGAAAGACAAAATGGAGCTGCTAATCATGGTGAGTGCAGCAGTGCAGATTTATCACCTGTTCCTATCACTGTTTGTTTGAAAAATTTTAGAGACTGATTTTTCCTTCTACTTCCCTTTTGCTTTCTTAGTAAAAATATTGTGATTCCCCATACAAGAGAGTCTGAAAATTATCCAGAGGACAGGAATTAAGTGCAAGAAGAGGAAGTTAGTTAAGGCATCTAGAAAGCTTCCTGAAAGCTTTCAAGACAGAGTAGCAATCCTGATTTTGGATGTGTTAAAGTGAGAGAAGTAGAGAGACAAAATTTACTCACAGTTTGTATGTGAAAAGTTAATTAGTTTATTGATCTGCTCTAGGAGAATATGTGTTTTATGTGGTATCATCCTTGTCACAAAAAGAAACAGTCTTCATATTTCAGATTTAACTTTCCTGTGAGTTTTCTATCTATGAGTTGTTTAGGCCCATTTATGCACAATTTTGCTAATTGTGCAAAATCACTCTATTATGGTTTTCCATTAAAGATAAGAATTTGCATTTCAGTTCGTAAGTTCCTACAGGAAAAGAAAATTATGCATACTATGTCCTGTTTTTCTACTTTACCTTGGCATGTTTCTGCATTAGAAAATAAGATACAAATATATCTGATAAAAGATGAATGATCTCATCAGTTGACCCTTTTTCTGACCTTGTGCTATGCGTAGATGCTATTTGCTTCCAGAATCAAGCAGTCAAGTGAGACACTGATGATAAAGAACAATGCTGGCTAGGGGGTTTAAGAGACAGCACACATGCACAAAAATAATTGCAGTCTGTCACTCTTATGACTGTGATCTTGTTTATTTTTACTTTGGAAGTATCTCCATAGACTTCTGTGTTTACTTCTGTGCACAAGAGCTCACCACTCAGAAGAATGTAATTCAAAATGTGTACTGGTCAAATGAAAAAAGAAATTTTGTCTCTGTCTTTTTAAGGCAGATGTTGATTGACATTCAGTATTTGACCGTTTAAACAGACTGAACAAGTTAAAGCATTTTCAACAATAGATTTGTTCTTAATATTCTGTCTGTTGTTCTCTGCTCTGACTTATGGATGATGCCAAAGAAAAAAGTGCAAAAGTGGAAGTTGCAGTAACACCACCAGCTGATTCAGGACCAGTGCAGAATGGAATCGCCCACAACGTTGATGAAGAGGTTAATACCTTTTTTATTCTTCTTTTGATATTTATACTGGTAAATATACTACATGCTTGATTGTGCATTTCACTGACCGTATACATCTTAAGAGCAAGAAGCTGCTAATATGAATTGTCTACAATATATCTGGTCTTCATTCACAAACAAAACCCAAGTTTAGTTTGCCATATATTATTGCTTCTGCCCTTCAGCATACAGTAAGAGGGTAGACGTATATGTGTTCTTTTATAAAATGTATTTTAATATATCAGATAATGTTTTGACAGCCTTAAATGCAGCTAATGGAAATTTCTTGTCTGATTATCACCACTGCACAAAACCTGTATTCTTAAGAGGATAACCTGTCATTTTGTGCTTTCTGGGATAGTTAGAAATAGTTATAAAAGAAGAGCTGCACAGAAACTTATTCATCCCGCCTTCTGTTATCTTGAGACAAACAACAAATTAAGCTGAGTGGGTTGTACTAAACAAATGTTTCTTTGACTCTTATTGCAGATGGTTAAAATCTGCAAAAGAAGTAATTAAACACTTCAGAGTATTTTAACATAAACCTTTTGTAGATGATGAGTAAGTGCGTAACTGTGTCTAATTCGTACAATGGCTACAGAAATAGCTATATGGTTGAGCTAGTTTTTTCCTTAAATAAATTGTAAATCTCAAGAGTAGTTGACTGCAAAATTTGGCACTTCCAGACCCTTTTAAAATGTCTTTCAATTTTTTATTACACCACCTGCACCCCAAGTAGGCAAATAAGAGGAAAAATGCTGCTGAATCAATTTTGCTAAACCTGGGCACTGCTCTTTTAGACTGAGACAGCAAAACATGAAAGGGAGAAAGTCTTGTTAAAAATAATCCTTGATTCAGAAGTTTTTATAATGGTTTTATTTGCACAGTTTACTTCTTAGCATACTCCTTAGGCTGTATTGCCACAATAAAGTTACTGCAAGGTCTATACCATAACATGGACTACTCTGTATTAAAAGTGGGATGAACTTTGTTACATTTACATATAGCAAAATCATGCAAGAAAAGGGAAATAGCCATGTTTTGTTTTGAATTGTCCCAGGTTTAAGTTTTGGTATTTTAGTTGCTTTCCCTTATTTATCATTTAACAAAATTGTCAGTCTGAATCCGAGGTCATCTGATTGCCTTCATGAACTGAGCAATACCACTGTAGGTGCAGTTCTTTCTATGGAAGGCTTTGCAAGCCATAAGAAAAATCATGTGTGTGAGTAATGGAGTGTGTTTGTGTCTGATTGCTGCATCCTGAACACAATTATCCCTCACTAGGAATATAATTTGTACTTAAACATGCTTGCAACAGGGAAATCCTGTTTTTTTTCCTGCAAGACTGGAAAAAACCCTGCAATGTGTAGTCAGGTAAGTCTTTAGGAAGTGTTCTATTATCTTTATTTAGCTGGAGGTGGAGAAATTACAAGATTATTTTGGCCAGCTGGTGTGTTAGTGAAATAAATACTGGCAGATAGCTTTCCTTTTTTACTTTTTGCAGATAATTTTGGTCTCGGGGAATAGAAATGGAGAATAAGAATCAAGAGTCTAAAAGATACGGATAGTTTTTGGTATCCTGAATGATAGGTAACTATAATGAATCTCCCATGCAAAAGAGAGCATAGTAGAACATTAAATTACCTTTTCTATTAATCTAAGTTAACAGTTAACTGTGTCAGACTGACACGCCACTTTAAGATCCTTGTCATCCCAGCAAAGCATTACTCTTACAAAAATGAGATGAGTAAAATCTGTGTGATAAAAATTCTCAGGACCATACTGAAACACTCAGCATTTTAAGATTAGAAAGATAAATATTAAATTCCATTTGGGTCCTGTTCTGAGAGTCCATCCTCATCACTGCAGTGAAATACTTCTTTTGATGATTTTTTAACTTCAGCCAAAACAAAACCCAACAAAATCCAGATAAGAACAACTTTTACACTTACGTTCTCAGAGGTCAGTAAGGGATGACATAGCCTGGTTTAACCTGTTAGTGTGTACTTAAATCAGTCTGTAGGTTATATGAAAACTACAATGGACTCTTAATAGAGCTCAGTAGTTTAATAAGGCGACTGATCTTTTGGTGTAAGATTTTTTTTTCAGGTGAGGTTGTTCAGTGAAAACAATGAGGGGAAAGCAATCCTAGACAATTGCATCTCACTGAAATGTCCACATGCTATCATTCTGCATTGTAATGAAGTAGTTTCTGAGATTTTCAGAAATCCACAATGTCAAGCAGCCCCATCACTCAAGACAATGGTTTCCATTTCAAGCAACTGCATGGCAAGGAGGAAAAATTATTTCAGGAGTACATTACTCAGCAATGTCTTGCTTTCATCTCCCTTTAGGCATTTTAAACTTTCACTGAGGAAGGGTTTGGACCTTTTATGTTAATTTCTAACATAATGTTATTATAATGTTGTTATGTTAATTTTATAACTAATATGTTAATTAAGGGCATTCTGAAAAATTCTTATGCTGTATCAGAGGTGGGATACATCATTTATCCTTAGTGAAATTACAAAATTAATCAAGCAGAGCAGTTTGTAGCTGATGGAGGAGTGATTCTGCAGATTTAGCTCCATCAGTCTGAAGCAAACGATTTTGGAGGTCTGCTGTCACAGTAAAAAATTGCAATCCCATAATAACATTTTGAGATGGCCCATGCTGGGTTCCTCACCATTGGGATTTCTAATTTTGTCTTCTTCAGTGATAACCTGACAGCTGCTGCTATCTCAGACTGCTTTCATTATTGATATGCTGGAACCTATATAAAAGCATAATTAAAACCATGTATTCAAATTTTTGAAATGTTGTAATGAAACCATTCACTCATCCATGTGAAAAATATGATATCTCATATCTCTATGATACTTAGGATCCTACTTCCCTGTGAGGGTTCTCTGCCTACTTCATACTGTACAGGAACCAACATATTGCCTGGTTTTTTGTGCACAGCTTCCTGATAGACCTGCCCAAGCAATGGCATCACCCTGACACTAACACTGGGCTGCTCAGTTTCTTTCTCCTTTGTACATTGCATTCATGGACACTGATAGGATTTCTCCTGATTTATGGAAGTGTAGGCAACGACTGAATCACACAGCATTCATGTGTCCTTCTTCTCTGATGAAGATTAGAATTTGAAGAGGGGAAATTTGTTCATTGCCTTCCCCCACTTTCTTTCTAGCTTTTCCAAACTTTATGCAGACACCACATAGCCCTTGGAAATAATGTAGCTTCAGAGACAATGATTATCAGTTCTAACTGCAGGAACAGGATAGTATGACAGATAGTATTCATCAGTCATTTCTTCTCTTTAAAAAAATCACTCATTAAAGCTCAGTGACGAGTAAATTCATTACAGCTCAGGTCTGATCTACAAATATGCTTGAAATTTGGTATTTTTGTGGACAATTATTCTCTATTTTACACTGAGAACATAATTTTCTTCTGTTCCATGAGTATAATTCAATCCTGATTGGCTTGATTTTTTGATTATTTTTCTTTTGTGTCATGCAGAAGAAGTACTGTAGTGTCAGAATTTCTCAGAATAATAATGTCAGAATGACATTGCTTCTCTCCAATTTTCTGCTTGCACATGTCCAAAGACAAAGTTTTGTGATATCTAAGCACTGTTCAGAAACTGCCCTAAGAAAACTTACTGATAGTGTCTCTGTTTCCCAGTGATGATAATTTAGAACTGAGAAAATTAGGGACATTGTCTGTCTTGAGGAACCAACCTCCAAATAGGTATGTGGGGGGAAAAATGTTGTCCTGAAAATTGTGAGCAAGGCAATAAGTATATTCACAAAGCAGGTCATTAAATATTTGTAAAACATTTTTGCAGTCAGAATACAGAAAACTTGCACAGGGATTTAATTCTTTCTCCTCCAGAGAGATTGTGGCTGCCCACTCCCTGGAAGTGTTCAAGGCCAGGTTGGATGGGGCTTTGAGCAACCTGGTCTAATTGGAGGTGTCCCTGCCCTCCATGCAAGGAGGCTGGAACCAGATGATCTTTAAGGTCCTTTCCAAGCAAAAAAATTTCTGAGTCTGTGACTGTCAAGTTTCACTATCATCTTTATGCTTTTCCCTCTTTCAAAACAATCATAGTCATATTCATGTTTTTTCTTACTTTTCAGTGGTGAAGATTATGGTGCCTGGGTCTAGACACAAGTATTTCAGTAATATAGAATTCTGTACTGGAGTTAGAATTGTATGAAAATAGGTACATTAAAATTAAGTTATCCACGAGTAGAAAGAGAAAATTCAAATAAATCTATCTTACTTGTAAACACATATTCATTTAAAAGTATGATACTGAGAAAAAGATCTGTGTACAAGGAAGTTCTCAGGCTAAGATTGCAAGAAAATGGGGAAAAACAGTTTTTAAGTTCTGTTTTAATTTTCATGTATTTGCAATTTAAACTTCTTTTTTAAAAAAGCATAATACTCCAACTGCTATTATTTGGGTTTCCCTATGCCTCTCCTGGTTTCTTTATGGTTATTTTGGTCATCTGTATGATTCAAAACTCCTTTCCTCCAATTCTTTCCTCCTTTCCTTCTTTTCCAAGGTTGCACAAGGTTGAAATGCTTCAAAGGAGAGGGGAAGACACTGTAATTTAATGACTTTCACAAGGTTTTACTAATTAATTAAGTGAATTTCACTTCATTTGCTTTTTCTTTTTTTCTTTTTTCTTTTTCTTCCAGTTTCTTTAATAGTCTCTTCCATCCTGTACTGCCTTGCTTTTCCTTTTTCCCTGGGCCCTTAACTACATTCTTACTCTACTCTCCTCCAGGAAACCTCAGCTTTCCCTCTTTGCTTTAAAGTGATTAAAGTGATTACAGACACCAACCAGAAAGATAAAAAGGAGGTTAAAGAAACGCACAGCAGTGGTCTAATTAAAAGCCCTGACAATTTAGGAAAAGATTTACAGAATCACAGAATCAGCCAGGTTGGGAGGGACCTCAGAGGTCATCAAGTCCAACCCTTGATCCACTGCCACTGTGGTTACCAGACCATGGCACTGAGTGCCACATCCAGTCTCTTCTTAAAAACCTCCAGGGATGGAGAATCCACCACCTCCCTGGGCAGGTCATTCCAATGCCTGATCACCCTCTCTGTAAAGTATTTTTTCCTAATATCCAACCTAAACCTCCCCTGGCAGACCTTAAGCCCATGTCCTCTTGTCTTACTGATATCTGCCTGGGAGAAGAGACCAACCCCCCCTGGCTCCCACCTCCTTTCAGGGAGTTGTAGAGAGTGATGAGGTCTCCCCTGAGCCTCCTCTTCTCCAGGCTGAACACCCCCAGCTCCCTCAGCCCTTCCTCACAGGACTTGTGCTGGATCCCTTCACAGCCTCCTTGCTCTTCTCTGGACCTGCTCCAGCACCTCAATCTCCTTCCTGAACTGAGGGGCCCAGAACTGGACACAGGACTCGAGGTGTGGCCTCACCAGTGCTGAGTACAGGGGCAGAATCACTTCCTTGGACCTGCTGGCCACGCTGTTCCTGATACAGGCCAGGATGCCATTGGCCTTCTTGGCCACCTGGGCACACTGCTGGCTCATGTTCAGCTTCCTGTCGCTCCAGACTCCCAGGTCCCTTTCTGTCTGGCTGCTCTCAGCCACTCTGTGCCCAGCCTGGAGCTCCCCATGGGGTTGTTGTGGCCAAAGTGCAGGACCCGGCACTTGGCCGTGTTGAACCTCATCCCGTTGGAATCAGCCCAACTCTCCAGTCTGTCCAGGTCCCTCTGCAGAGCCCTCCTGCCTTCCAGCTGATCCACACTCCCCCCCAACTTAGTGTCGTCTGTGACTTTGCTGATGATGGACTCAATCCCCTCATCTAAATCATCTATAAAGATATTAAACAGAACTGGGCCCAACACTGATCGCTGGGGGACACCACTGGTGAGCGGCCGCCAATTGGATCAGCACCCTTCAGCACCACTCTCTGGGGATCTCCAGCAGTTCCTAACCCAGCACAGAGTGCCCCTGTCCAAGCTGTGGGCTGACAGCTTTTTCAGGAGAATGCTGTGGGAGACGGTGTCAAAGGCCTTGCTGAAGTCCAGGCAGACTCCATCCACAGCCTTCCCCTCATCCACCAGGCTGGTCACTTGATCATAAAAGGAGATCAAGTTGGTCAGACAGGACCTGCCCTTCCTAACCCCGTGCTGGCTGGGTCTGATCCCGTCCATCCTGTAGGTGCTGTGTGATTGCCCCCAGGATGTTCTGCTCCATAACCCTGCCAGGCACTGAGGTCAGGCTGACAGGCCGGGAGTTTCTTGGGTCCTCCTTTCATCCCTTTTTGTGGAATGCTGTGACATGCACCAACTTTCAATCATCTGGGATGTCCCCAGTGAGTCAGGACTGTTGGTAAATGATAGAGAGCATCTTGGTGAGCTCTTCTGCCAGCTCCCTCATCACCCTGGGGTGGATCCCATCTGGACCCATAGACTTGTGAGGATCCAAGTGGCCCAGCAAGGCACTTTTCAAGACCTTGGGCAACAAGATCAGCACTGCTCTGATGCTGCTTGTAGAAATTCAACAAAGCTTTTCAGAAAAGATCTCCAACAAATCAATTGTCCCAGACAGTAAAACTCATAAGATACTGCTCCCACCGTGAGCAGCAGCAAATCCTCACTTTGATAAAACTGGGATCCTCCAGAGGACAGACAGCTGTGGTCTCCTTCCCAGCCCCTAAGCAGCAGTGCAGGTAATACCTTATCCCATCATACAGTCTATAAGATGTTCCTGCTTCATTTGCAGCCCCAAATTACTTTTCCTCCTGTTGTATATTGCATTTTCCTCAAGGATTTTGTTCTACTTTCAGCATTCAGTCTCTTAACCTTCACCAGGTTGCCACAAGGGAGAAGACTTATATAAAACTTCATAGAATGGTGTTAAGCATGTATAAGAAAATGAAAGAAAACTGAAAGGACACTGACAGTATCTCATTAAATGCTTTATAGAGTGCCCTTCAAAGAAATTATCCTTCTGAGAAGTCCAATTGTCTCCTTGCCCTCTCCCCCGCCGCCTTCTTCACAAGCATTTGATTGTGTTCAGTCATAGTCATTTTAACCTGTGGCTTTCCCCAAAATAGCTTCCAATCTGAACACCTTTTCCTCCCACCTACACACACACGCATGCACACACACGCATACACACATGCGCACACTTTTACCTGTTTCCATGGAAACCCCACTTTAAAACATTTACATGCCAATTGTATTAGAGATAACTTTTCCATGAGAATAGTAAGGCAACTTGTGTGTTTTAGAAAAAGCCACTAATGCTGTATTGTTTTTGTTTTATATAACCTGCTTACGTGAGCAACAGTGTGGCAAAGCTTGCTTTGCCTTCCCAGTCACAGCAGAGCAGGAAGGTGCTCTGAGCTTCAGGACAGAGGCCATGGTGGGGATGGATGAATCTCCCCTTTCCCAATGTACTCATCCCATTTACACCAAATTAGCATGATGTGAATCTCAGTAGTAGTGCTGTGTTTGTTGTCCCAAGCCAGGATTCTCGACTATACTAAAGATTTCTATTTTGCAGAGAGAGGGAAGAAGCGATCAGACCAGCCTTTGCTGTAAGGCCATGATGTATTTCAGCATGCTTGGTATTTGTTTGATTGATCACTAAAAATACATTTTTCAAAGCCTGAACCTTTTTTCAGTTGCCACACTCAAACCAAAGTAAATTCCTGCGTCTTGTTTGCTCTTTGTAACTTAATGAGAGTGACAATGACATCAAAAGGGATCGATCTTTATTTTCCCAAAGCTTCTCAGTTGCCTCAGTCTACATTTTTTTCTGCTTTACACCAGTCTGACTTACTCGAAAACTAGGACAGTAAAAATGGCATGAAGGCTTATTCTTTAGATATATCTACATCACACTATAGCTGCTTGCTTCTCTTGGTGAGCTGACTGCAGTTTTGACTATTAAATTCAGAGTATTTCTTGTGAAATCTCTGGTACTAACCTGGGCATAAAAAGCTGCAAATGAGCTCCAGGAGCTGTGCTTTCAGGTATTTGTGCAAGACCCCAAGAGGCAAAAAGTGGCTTTTTGGAGTCATTTCACACTGCAGAGAGGATTCATGTAAACTACCCACCCTAAGAAGAGTATTAATACATACAAAATGCATTGTGAAACCTCAGAAATTCACTTTTATTCCCTACTTGAATTCCACTAAAGAGTTCATGAGAAAATACATTGTTTTCTCTCTTACTTACCCTATTGCTGTACTAACTGAGTAACTCACCTTCTTTTGCAATTTTTTTTCCCAAATGACAGGTAGGAGAAGATAAATGAGCAATCCAAGTTACATAATAAACTAATTCTTTTAATAATCTAAAAGCAGAAACTTGACACTGTTCTGTAAGTTGCAGTACAGCTCCAGTTGCCTTTGTCCTCTGCCTTTCTAGTGAAATAAATTAATGTAGATTTGCTATTCTAGAAAAATAATCTCAATTCTGAGAATCAGCAATTAGCTCTGAGACAGCTAACATTCTGAGATATCATAATTTTCCTTGATTTGCTTTTGTGAGTAGTTGTGCAGAGCTCTTCACTTCCAAGAATAATTAAAAAAAAAAAAAACAGAGCTTCACAGTCTTTTGCAGCACTATCAAGCAAATAAAGAAATGGCGTACTTATCGGTGGTACAATGTCTATACAAAAGCAAATTGAATTGCAAATAGTTCTTCTCTGCAGTGCTCTTTCTTCTGGAGTTGTAATGGTATCTCTGTATTGTCTAACGATACCAGAAGTCAAAATGCACAAGAAATGCAGAAACATGAGAATTCATAGTTCAGCTTTTCAGTTTAGTTGGGCTAACAGAATAAGCCTCATATTTATAATTCATATGCTATAGCTGTTATACCATATGGACTTGTTGGTAAATAGTGGCCTATTGAGTATTTCAGAGAAATTTGTGGTTCATTTTATTTGTTTTCCATTTGCCTTTCTGTCAGGAAAAAAGTATAGCAGGGTAGTTTGATGTTGTGCCAGAAAAGCAAATGTTCTTCATAAGCTAATACAAGCATAAGCATCCATGGAGACAATGATTTTATGATGTTTGCTAGAAGCAGTGGCTACATTTTGACTTTGGCAGATGGAGTTTGATACAAGCTGCTGTTTATAAACAGAATAGTTATTGATGAAATGTCACCATGTGTTTCTATTGTTCTTATAATGTGAAATACAATATCATTTCCTACATGTGGAAAACTTTTCTTGGAAGATTCGGAAAACTTGTCAGAGCAATCCTGAAATTTAGAAAACTTGTCAGAGCAATCCAGTAAGAAATATCTTCTGTGGATTATAGACAAGTATTAGGTAGATGCCCTTGGATAAAGAACTTGAGAAAGATGGAGGATATAGAGATTTGGCACCTTTTTCATTGTTTGTAATGAGTTACATAGAATTTTTGGAGTAGCAAGAAGTTATGAATATACACAGATTGGTTTAAAAGAAAATAATATTTTTTACAGAGGTCTAAAAGAGAGCACAGGGCTAAATACCACTTCTCAGTTCTCCAGCATAACTATATTTTTATCATATATTAATTATATATTTATAACTGTATTTTTTTATGTTTAAAGAGGAACCCTACTAAGCCTGGTAGAATATGCAAAGGGAGAATTCCCCAGAATTAATTTGGTAATTTGGTAATCACTACTGATTAATTCTGCACTAGGATATGAGTATACATACTGCAAATGTGTATGTAACAAAAAGCAGTACTGAGCACAACCAGGAAAAAACAAGGATAGAGAAATAAAGAGTGGAAAGAATTATGACAGCTAATGAGAATTTCAGAGAAACATATTAATGGCTATTAATATGAAGGTCTAAAGCACCTTCTGCCTAAACCTTTAATTTGTTGAAAATGAAAATACATACCACATCCCAGTACGTCTTCCCTGAGTGCCCACGTCTGACTGTCACTCAAAGCGAGATACTAGTAGGCCCTTGTTTTGAAATCCATTGAAGTTAGATTTGCAAATACAATAAGCTTCCTTACTTCCACTTATTTTTGAAAGGTCAGCATTTGAAAACAGGATGCTGATTCCAGATTCTGAAATAAGAAATAGAGATCCAGTCTGTAGCACCTGTAATTCATGCTGGAGTTAAACCAGTGAGAGTAAGTTTGCTCTACAGCACTGTGGACTCAAGTTTGGCCATGTATTCTGGGGATAACTCTCCTGGGGAGAGCAGCACAACATGAATGTGAAAAGGTCTCAGATGGAGCAAGGTTTCTCAGGAGACATCTGGCAGATCTCCATTTGTAATTCTTTGTGCTCCGTTGCCACAGCCACATCCACTGACTGTGCGGAATGAGGTGCATGCTGGTACAGTTCCACATGGACCAGCTTAAGTATTGATTTCCATACATTTTGCAGACTTGTGTGCAGACTCAGACTAATGTAAAGCTTTTGTTTTGATTAAGTACAGCTGTTAATCATGGCTAATCTTTAAAGATGGCAATTCAGGAAGTACTTTGTAACTCTGTTCTGTTTATGAACCACTCATTTACGGATCTTTATTCCAGCTGAGTCCACTACTTGAATTATATGCAGGCCACTCAGAAAGAGTTACCTAGGCAACCCTTCAATTGGTCCTTTTTTTCTGAGATTTTACCTCAGTCATCATATTTCAAAGCTGAGCATCCATTTCAGATTGATTTTCCTGCCCCAATGGGAGAGAAATGGATTTGGTTTTTAGGAAGTAGCCCCACAAACTTCTGCACCAGCCCAGTCCCCCAGAGGTTAAGCTTCAGCGTTTGCAGAAGTGAAATACAGATCATCATCCTCCTTTGGTAAAAAGCTGAAAGCTAAAGGAAAAAGGTAGCCTCTTAAGAGATGCTCAGGAGCCTCTGGAGTAGCCTGTGAAGAGTGACAAATTGTGCCTATGTACATTCAAAACATCTTTTAATAAGGATACCTATTATGACCCATTCACTTCAGTGTCACCTTGCAATCACACAACTTTGGAGTTTCACAAGAGGATTAAGAAGTATAGTATAAGGGTTAACAAAATGTTATCTGCTGTTAACATCAACACATAATTGTCAATGTAACTGCTGTCTGTCAATGTTTTAAGAGGAAAGTAAGGGTTTGCTTCCAGTCTATCAGTGTCAGGTGATACAATCATGGTGGAAGAGCCTGAGCTAAGACTTGGGCTTGGTTCAGGAGGTACTGATCAGTTCAGCTAGCTGAGTAATTGAACAATTCAGGAGTTTATAACCATGGAATAATTAAGCATAATTCTTAGAATTACCAACAAGTAGACAATTTTTATGACCAATACCAACATATGGTGACATTTTATCAATAGCTTTATCCAGTTCTGTTTTAATCCCTGACTAGTGTAGTCTGAATTCCAAGGTAGAGCCTGTGAGAAATATGAGAGGCACAGGCTCAACGGTGAAGGCACAGCCCCCCAAGGGACCAGCATCACTGTCAGCATAGCTGCAAACAGATGTCCTCTGACAGCTGCACTCCAGGGATACCATACTGTGTGCCCCCACATTGTTTTACTGTGTCCTAGCTAATGTTGTTAGGTAGGTATGGTGTTAATATCATGTTTTCAGACCCCATGGATTCCCACCAAAACACAGCACAGTCCTCAGGACTCTTCTTTAAAGACTCCCTAACCTCATTCCTCCATTTGAATATTGTTCTCAGTGTGGCTTTTCTTACAGGATGAAGAGGATGAGGAGCAGCCTCTCAGCTTGGCCTGGCCTGACACCCCACGCAAGCAGTTCACTTACCTTATTGTATTACCCATTGTTTTGCCACTGTGGATTTCCCTCCCAGATGTCAGAAATCCTGTAAGTAACTTTTGTTAGAAGTCAGTGTGTTCTGTGCAGCAGAGTGGTTCTCTAGCTAAATGCCAAAAAAAATTAAGTTTAGTGGATTTATGTAAAAATAGAGCCTATGGTTTTTTTAATAGTTTCTTCTTTGAAGAAGACATCACAACATCAGTCTTCAAATTCTCAAATGGGTGCTTATGGGCAACTGGTTGGTAATAGCTGTACAAAGATTGCCTTTTGTATTCACTAATGCTTTATGACACAAAGTGAAAGCTCTTAAAACTTCTTTGAGGCCTACAGATACACATTTCTAGATTACCACTGAATATCCCATAAGTACCAAGGAAGTCTGGGCCTCTGTAGTGCCCTAAAAATTACAGTTACAGCAATTTTACACTCACTAAAATTTCTCTGTGGTTCAAAAATTACAATACTTGATTCTTTTAAATGCCTGCTCTACTAGACCTTTGTCTTCTATTTGCCATTTTTTAATTTTCATATTAGAACAAGATACCTAAGTCCTTCCATGTGTAAAATACTTGCTAGTTCTTTTCCCAGCTCAGCTTGAAGTGATGTGATAGTGATTACAAATTACTTACTGTGTCCATTTTTCAAGTCTTAACACTTTCATATTCTCATATACAAACAGATCTGACTGGGGAGGCTCAAGGAAATGAAAGAATTCTTTACTAGTGTTTTTAATCTCTTTTCCTTTCTGGATCAAAAATATATTTAAAACTGCTGCAAGAGAGGGATGCACAGTTTATAAGGTTCTAAACTAACACCCCTAATGTTTTTTTTTCTTAACACAAACACTGAAAAACTTCTCCATCCCACACACTAAAAAACTTCAATTCAATGCAAGAAACAAGGTAAATAAGACCTCTAGTTTGTTTTTAGATAAAGGTTTCTCAAAGGATATAAACTGACATTTTCCTTTCCAACTTTAAGCTTCCTTTTAGGTTTTCAAACAACTAGATAAACAACAAAGAGCATAATACATGAATTACAAGATTTAAAACTACCTTTGTAATGTTTTTCATAATTTGGCCCCAAATTAGCAAGTGCTGCTAAGAGGTATGTACTTGCATAATTTTGAAAATCTGAAGTTGACTTCAATAGACATGTAGACTTACCCAATATTCTGTACTGTATAATTAAGAACAGTTGTTACAGTAATGGTTTTGGAAAGCTAATTTCTCAAGATGTTGCATGCAACTGTGTGAGGCATGAGATTATTGACACTGGTATTGTTCACAACAGAACCAGTGTGTGAGCATACAGCAGCTAAAACATCCTGCTGTAACACAAAAGATAAGCACAGCTGTATATGCCAGATACATCGATGGTCAACAGAGTTTTAAAATTATATTCACTGAAAGGAATACCTGTTTATACATAAGAAAAAGAAATGTAGTTTTAAATTATATGTAGTAATAACAGAAGTGATAACAGGCTGTGTCAGTATGACAAGCTGCTTATTTTGAATGTTACTGTCAAAGAATTAACCAGATGGTTGCATAAATTAAATTTTCAGGGATGCTTCATTAGTGTGAATTATCTCTAAAATATTCCCACTTATGCCTACAGATCACTCCCTTTATTCTCTTCCTAAGAAAACCAAAACCCAATAGCATAGTTCAGCATGTGCAGCAGAAAACAACTTTCCAGGAAATCCATGAGGCGAAAGTTAAAACAAGCCTTAATACTTAATATAGATTACTTAAATGGATGATTAATGGATACTTAAACAGATAGGCCTACCACAGGGGGCTTGATTTGCATATGCTGTAATTATAGACACCCAAATTCTGCATCAAATTGCTCAGATTAACATGTGGCTATGAGTGTTTGAGTGCTATATACTGATTTGAAGGATCAAAAGGAGCCTCTGACATCCTCTGGGGGCGTCCACTTTTCAAAAATGAGTTCACCTATCCCCCTAGAGCCTGTTTTTAAAGTCTGTTTTTCCCTGCAGAAAACTCTGTTGGACTGACTTTGCTTGTTCTATACCATGCTATACATGGCTCCATGAAACCCAGAAGATAGATAAAAATTATTTCAAGCACTAGGTCTCTGATAATAAGGTGATCCTTGCTGCCTTCTGCTGTGGTGTACAGATTTGTAATTTTTTATATACTTAGAGTAGATTGCATATTACTTGAACTAATTCCTCAGCTGATTCAATAGCTAACATGCTTTAGGGTGTTTAGTGCCTCGGTAATACCTGCTCATATTAAACAGGTATATACGAAAATCCTTACTATAAAATCAATAATGTCACTGGCATATTTCACCAGAAATAGCTGTGCCTTTGGAGAATTCCATACATGACTTTTTGTTCAGGTGTTTTGAACAGTAACAGGTATTTTTCATGTACTAATAGCTCATTTTCCCAGTGGCCCTGCATAGGCTGCAAACATAGCTGCCCACCTCTCTGCAGTAGGTGATGATGTGACCAAGGTGGCCGGTGACCAGTGGCAGATACACCATGATTTTTTTACAGCCATATTGTACTGTCCATTGTACTGTTGTGTTATAGGCCAGAAAAATGGCTATCACTGGACTCATATGGGGCAGGTTTTTATATCTCTGCAAATTCCCATTACCAACAAAGAGGTACAGCTTACATGAACTCTTGTTGCCATACAGAGATGCACAGTTACCAAGGGGACAAGGACAAAATGTTCCTGCATAGATCCAGTTACAGGAGCAGGTTCTGAGTAATCGGATTTAAGCACCATCAAGTATGAAAGAAAAAAAAGCTTGAAATGCAGATGGATTTATATATGAGATCAACATATGGGTTGTTTAGTTTAAAACTAAAGATGTTGGTAACAATACTGGCTAAAATTAAGACACTTGCTTTGGAAACTATTAACCACTCACTATCTTTCAGGATCAGGCTCTTAGAAGAAAAATCCTCATACTTGGATCATTCTTACTACTGAGAGTCCCATTTTTCAGAAACTGGCATGAAATCAGTGCAGAAATATACCAAGAAAAATGTCCTTAAGATTGCTGATAGACAGGAACAGTACCAATCCAACTAACCTATAGTGCAACTACAAAATCCTTTCTCTTTTGTTAAAAGAAAATAGCATACAAACTGAATGAGCCATAGGTTTTCTCATCTGTTACCATGATCACAACTGAACCAATTGATATTAAACTGGGCTCTTTGTCTTAACAAGGCAGCCATCACAACAGCTACCAGAAAAGGTGGGGAGAAATACTGCTGTCGGATAACTCTGACTAATTCTTCTAGGAAAATGCTTAGAATTGGCAGCTCTCTACATTTCCAAGAGCTAGGGAGTGCCAATGAGATGCATCTCTAAAAAATGCTGTCAACAGATACAAAATAATCATGATTAGTATTACACTCTGGAAATAAAATCCAGCATCCAAAAAAGAATTTGCACTCTCATTATTGCTTTTTAAAAAACTTCATCTACATGCAAATTATATAGCAGCATCTATGGAGTCCATTCTTGATTTCATCACCTGTAATACATACAAGCTTTAAGTTTTGCTCTTTTTGAGTTTAAATGTTCCCCTTTTAAAATAGATAATTAAACTGTTAAGCCTATTAAAGTACTCTTAATCTTGAAATGCTGCTTATCAGTTAATTTTACTGGGAGAGGATTGACTGAGTAGGCTAGGAATACACACACTGCGAAGTTACTGAGTTGCAATTCTTAGCCACCCATATTCTGTGGGTGTCTGACTCAGATAGGCAATGTCTCATTATTTTGCAAGACCCGTTTGGTATATATAATCACACTGGCAGAGAGTTATTGCCAGCTCTTGCTGTATTAATTTTGCATAAGCCAGTGTATGCTTGTATCTTGAGTGCTGTATAGTGATTATTCAAATTGCACTGCTGTGAGATGGTCTGTAAAGATTTGTGACCATTTACAACAAACTTCATCATTGCATTCACCATATGTGTTGCCAAAAAATCCCACCTTTTGCAAGGACATCAAAAATACTGAAAGTTAAAGGAGCTGACTACAAAGAATGATGAAAAAGAAGTGCTTGCTATGTACTTTTTAAAAACAGGAACTTGTCTTTAGATGGATTTATCCCTTCTGGACCCAATTCTGTTCATATTCTGATCACTATTTTAACATCATTTCAAATTGTATTTCTTTTTCAGACTAAGGTCTCCTGTCGCCCGAAGCATATTAAGTTTTGATTTTAAAATTAAAGTCCATATGATCAGAAGTTCAAAATCACATTTTCTGATCTGGTAAAAATTTAGAACTCTGTGTCAAATAAAGTAACTGCTTGCTCTGTGAAGAGTTAAGCACATCAACCATAACAGCTTGGGTAATTCTAGAAACTGTGACTGTGACAGTAATAGAATTTATGTGAAAGGGATGTCTGCAGGTGCCATTGTAGCTTTTTATGCCTGTATTTAAAGATAATGTATTTAAAACACCTGCTGGAATGATTTTCTTACTCCAAGAGCAGCTTAGTAATTTATTTATTATCTGTACCATATTTAATTTGTGTTCCTATTTATATTAAACCATAAAGTTGTATAGATTTTGTTAGTCAAGTTTTACAAGCTCAGTTTTCAGGAGGGTGTTTAGCACTATGAGAAGTGACCCCAAGGGAGTGAGAAAGTATTCTATAGCACAGTCTACACCTGCACCTGCTGCTAGAGCAGATATGGACCTTTTATTTGTCCCACCTTGAGATAAGTGTGTACAATTGCCATTGCTGACCTTACCTTTTTCCCGTCAGTAATGACCTGATTTCATTCTATTTACATCAGCAGAAGTTTACACAACCTCAACGTGCTGTGGGCCAGCTTTACTTTTTCCTGATTCAGCTCACAAAGGATGGTGTCATTCCCACATGACCAGCCCTAATGGCCATCCCAGTTCACTGACCACCTTTTAGTCCAAAGCCACCTGTGCTGATCAGTTCCTAAATATGACATTATACTGACCTGGGTAAGCTGAATTAGCAAAATCCAAGAAGTATTTTCTCTCCTCCAGTCATGTTCTGGGAAAGCCACGCAGTCCCACACCACCTAGGAGAGAGGCACAGGCCAATCAGTCTCCTGGTGTAGGAGGGGTACATCCTGCACTGCAGTGGAAAGGGGAATAGTCAAAATGGGGGGCCCCAAAACATCTGGAATCCCATGCCAGAACAAGTGGAAGTGGATTTAGCGAGGACTTACCAGGAAGAGGTAGTGCAGGTTGGAGCAGCAGCTGGAGTAAGAATCTAGAGTGGTACAACTTAATTCTACAAGCAGCCCTACTGGTTATTCATGAAAACGTGTTGGCACATCAGAAGTCATTGTCTGGAGTGAGGATCAGTGTTCAGAAGGTCAATACCCATTAAGGATGTGGTTCTTTCAAGACTGTTAGCATACACTCACAGTACAATTTTCAGTTTAAGCACTAATTTGATTTAGACAGTGATTGCCTGGATAGTACTGCAGTCATGCTTCTTTCCTGTAGTAGTTAACTTGATCTCTTTTTTATTACAGACACTGAGCTAGTCAATAGGAAACATAGATGTTGTAAAAGACAGAAAAGAACAGAAACCAACATAAATTGTTAATCCAAATATAACCCATTCATTGACTACAAGGATTCTGTCTATTCATAGTCTGACATTAGTAAGGGAGATATTGAAACCTAGAATGGAATTACTGACTGTGTTGATATACAGATTTTTTAATTAATTGAAGGGCCTCAGGGGTGTGATTTACATTTTTCTATAACAAACTTCTCTACAAAATAGAGCAAATACATGCTTAATGTAGCTTCTGTTCTGACTGAGAAGATGGGTTGTTTTCCCAAGAAAAGTAAATGGCTAATAAATTTTAGATGTGTATTTGTTTGGCTTTTTCATATGGCAGCCTTTGTTGGACTGACTGTGAAAGGTGTTGCACAAAGTTATTGATCTGTGAATGAAAGGTACAGTTACCTGTTCTAACAATTTGAAAACATTCTTTCTGAGTAAGTATGAAGCTATTAATAAATGTAGAAGCCAAACCACCATTCAGCTGAACACATATGCAAACTGCATTGTAACAAAATATGATACAAATGACAACCCAAAACTTGCCATTCATCAGACAGGTTCATAGAATCATAGAATCATAGAATTGGCTGGGTTGGGAGGGACCTCAGAGATCATCAAGTCCAACCCTTGATCCACTACCCCTGCAGTTACCAGACCATGGCACTGAGTGCCACATCCAGTCTCTTTTTAAATATCTCCAGGGACGGAGAATCCACCACTTCCCGGGGCAGCCCATTCCAATGCTTGATCACCCTCTCAGTAAAGAAATTCTTTCTAATGTCCAAACTAAACCTCCCCCGGCACAACTTGAGACCGTGCCCTCTTGTCTTGCTGAGAGTTGCCTGGGAAAAGAGACCAATCCCCACCTGGCTACACCCTCCTTTCAGGGAGTTGTAGAGAGTGATGAGGTCTCCCCTGAGCCTCCTCTTCTCCAGGCTGAACAGCCCCAGCTCCCTCAGCCTCTCCTCATAGGATCTGTGCTCAAGTCCCTTCACCAGCCTGGTTGCCCTCCTTTGGACCTGCTCCAGGACCTCAATATCCTTCCTGAACTGAGGGGCCCAGAACTGGACACAGGACTCAAGGTGTGGCCTCACCAGTGCTGAGTACAGGGACAGAATCACTTCCCTGGACCTGCTGGCCACGCTGTTCCTGATACAGGCCAGGATGCCATTGGCCTTCTTGGCTACCTGGGCACACTGCTGGCTCATGTTCAGCTTCCTGTCAATAGGTCAGAAGGTCTCATTTTACAGCTGAAGCAGCTGGAAGAATAAGGCATATAGCAGTGTGGTAAGCATATAGCAGCGTGGGGATTCAGTTTCTTAACATTTTAAAATTTTATTTTGATTATCGGATAATGATCAGAGTAGTTTATCAGAGCAAGTGATCAGAAAAAAATGAGAGGCCATGCCAATAGGAGTACTACACACACCAGCCTTTGACATAAGTGTTCACTGTTTCTCTCTGTTTCTGTTTCAGGGGTCAAAAAAATTTTTTCCTATTACCTTTTTTGGCTCAATCAGCTGGATTGCATTTTTTTCTTACTTAATGGTCTGGTGGGCACATCAGGTAAGGAGGTGGTACTGGTATAAAATACTAGCCCTACATCATGTCTTCAACTGTGAAAGATCATTTATAGTCAGAGTAAATCATCTATCTCATGCTGAGTAGCACTTTATTTTAGGAACTGCAACCGTGGCTTAAGTAAATCATTACTCAGTAAATGGAAAGTAGTTCAGAGAACTGTGGTTGTCCTGACTGCAGGACTTGTGATAATTCTTGTAACATCAGGGCCATCAGCAACCACTTAACAACACCTACTGGTTCTCTTTGACAATCTTATCTTTCTCTTGAAACATGGAAATCTGTGAAAACAAGTAATCCTCCAATCTGGCCTGTATTCTCCAAGTTAGTTGGCAAGCTCCAGGTTAATATTCCTGGTTAAACAGGTTTACAGCAGAAGACACTTCTTCATGGCAGGATGTTTTTGTTGTTTTTGCTTAAACCTTTTTAGGTTGGAGAGACTATTGGTATTAGTGAAGAAATCATGGGATTGACTATTCTAGCTGCTGGCACATCCATTCCTGACCTTATTACCAGTGTTATTGTAGCACGCAAAGGTCTGGGGGACATGGCTGTATCCAGTTCTGTTGGAAGCAACATATTTGACATCACAGTGGGGTAAGTCCTACAGCAAGAAAACCGTATCTATTTTAACATGTCTTTTGTTCTTCCCATCTAGCTGTGGGTTTGCCAACGTGTTCTACAACAACCTTCTGCAGTTGATACTTAAAAAAGGAGAGTGATGTAAATATGCAGCAGGTGTTACTATCAGAAGTGCTTAGAAGTTTTCAGATGTTTTCATGGCAGAACTGTTAAAAATTTGTTGCCCAATTCTCTCTTTCATAGATTGTAAAGCCACCCAGGCAAGTAAATTGCACTCTAAGAAGTATGCAAGAGCATTGCTGCTGCAAGGGATTTCTTAAATTTTTTTATGAATTCAGTCATCTTGCTGTTCTTTGCTTGTGTTGCCATTCATTGTGCTTACACTAGAGCTTTCTTCTTAAATGATGATCAGGAACAATTCATAGTCTCCAGTATTCTTTGCTGTCTTGTGTAGCTCATTAGGCTTTTGTTAACAAGTGACCTCTTTATATACCTGGCAAGTCCCAAATTAAAAAACAATTTGCTAGTTGCACACAGTGTATACCTCTCACACTGTGAAGCAACAAAAGATTGTGCAGAAATGTGCTATTTATACCTTACTGCTTCATGGCAGCTCCATGGGATAGTGATGTGTGGCAAGCAGTTGGAAGTCAAATTCCTTTTTAATCTTCTGAGACCAAGCTCGACCAAGTCCAGAAATGCATTAGTCTATGCCCCAGTGATTCAAAAATGTGCAGGAAATGTACAGACAAACTCTGGCTTTATTCCCCATTCCTATCTTCATCACAGGACAGAGACCCTGAGAATCATGTCTATACTCTCAATTTCTCCACCTTTGGTTGTTTCTTGCTATCACACGCTCCAAAGAACAGTAATAGTCTTGCACAGCTTCACCATGGCATAGATCATGGTTTTCTGCACAGGAACTAAAAGGAATTCTGAAGTTAAACTGGGTCATAAATGGCTTTTTTTTAATCCACCTGATAGCTAACGGAAGTAAGTGCCACTGGGCACAGCAGTAACTCTGGGCCACTTTTTTATATCAATCCAGAATTTTTAATCCACCGGATAGCAGTAACAATCTGCTGGAACTGGTGTATTTACAGCAGACATTGTACAGTTGAGCTCTAGGCTGGCTTAGTTAGTACTGAGGCTGTAATAAATTATTCTTGAGATGCTTATTCAAAATTTGGATGTTGTGAGACTCTGACAGCTCTCTTCATAATTTCTAAGCCTGCTAAGCTCCATTCAGTGGCTTAAGTATTTATTTCAGCTTGTCATCTTCCAGAGGGATGTTGCCTCATTCTGTGGCATCAGAAATGAGAAATGCAGTGACAGCAAATGCAGAAACAGCAACTCAACTGGAGTTCAGTTGAAGTTCACATTTTAAAACAGGTTTATACAGCAAATGTGGATCAAGGCTTTTAGCAGCTAAACTTCTGGGGCAGTGCCTTGCATGGTACTGGTGCTTCACGGCAAGGACATGTCTCTAGGTGATGCACTCTGCTGTAATGCAGGCTCTTGGAAAGAGATTGGAAGTAGATTCTTCCACAGATGGCCTGAAATCCAGAAACAAATTAAAAGACTCTCCCTGCTCACAGACATAATGCCAGGTGATTTGTCATCCAGAGAATATATAACTCACTAACAATAAAGAGTGGAAGAACTGGAAGCCTAAATCCTGTTTGTTCTCCCCAAGAACCAACCACAGGCAAGGAGAAAAATTAGATTTATGTACATACAAGAAGAGTTTCATGACTCACTTTATGCAGGAAGCCTCTGGTTGTAATTTGAAGTGCCTTCAGAAACTTTCTAGTGCCCCTTTCAGCACCTCTGCAGTGTTTCCAATTTATTTTTCTGTTTCTTAACAGCCTTCCTCTTCCGTGGCTCCTGTATGCTGTGATTCACAACTTGGCCCCAGTGGCAGTCAGCAGCAATGGTCTGTTCTGTGCAATTGTCCTCCTCTTCATCATGCTGCTTTTTGTCATACTCTCCATCGCTTTCTGCAAATGGAAGATGAATAAAGTCCTCGGCTTTCTCATGTTTGGGCTTTATTTTGTGTTCCTGATTGTCAGCGTCCTCCTGGAGGACAAAGTGATCCAGTGTCCTGTCTCCATCTAGTGGAAAGTGCTGTTTCTCGAGAAAAAAAAAAGAGAACAAAACAAATCAAACCTAAACTAAACTAAACTAAACAAATAAAAACAATAGATATTTATTTAACGAAGCAAAACAAAAAAAAAAAAAAAAAAAAAAAACAAAAAAAACAAACAAGAAAAAAACAAACAAAAAACCAATAAATAAAGAAAAAAGAAACAGAGAAAACACACAGCAGAAAGCTTCTATGAGGATAACCCGTGGATTTGTAAAATTTCCTCTCCCTCAATTTTAAAAGAAAGAAAGAAAGAAAAAAAGAGGACACAGAAGGTGGATCTCAGAGCTGCAGAATGACTGCTGCTGGACAGTGCAGCCACGTGTGAAGAGCTGAGTTCAGCTGCACTGGGGTTTTCTTTGTCTGTTGCAGAACATCCTGGCTGCTCAGTACTTGACGTGCTGCACACACATGGAAGCAATGAGAGCTACTGCTTTTCCTGTGCCTGTGGCACATACCCACAGACTTCTCATTCTCTGTAGCAGAATGCACAGACACACAGCAGGCTCAGCTCTCCAAGCTCTCATCTTCTAAGGGGAATGCTAATATTAACTTTGTGGGGGTGCCACCCCACACACACCCTTGTATGGGATTTTTCTGATAATCTACTGAAACTCCTGAGTGGAAAGCATACACAGAGTACATGAGTCACAAGGAGGGAAGAGCTTGCACATCTCTTCATACAAGTGGATTTCTATGATGTGATTTCAGGGAGTTCATCTGTGTTTTGATACTCTGCATCACAGGTCCGTAAAGGCAATCAGCAGGATGTTAATGCTGGTTTATTTCATCTTGCGAAACTCTTCAGATTCCAAAAACTCTGGCTCTGGCACTGAAGGGGCAACACTGCCTGACCTATTTGAGACTGGTGCAGATTTTCATTGCATTCACATGCAAAGACCAAAATGGGGATATTCTTTCTTATCTAATAGCAACACAGCATGCAGAGAGATCTCACAAATACTATGTGAACACACCATTCTTATTAACACAGCAATACCAACAACAGTACCAATGGCTTTCAGATACTGTTATATGAGTTTGCCTTCTCATGCCAGAAGAAAAAGGCTAATTTGCGTAATATTTAATACAGAAAATAGAAGTAATGATAGTGGCAGCCTATTAGCTGAAGTGAATATATATTTCACAGTCTAACTTTCACCACTACTTAGAGAGTAAGGACCTTCACAGCTACATATAGGCATTGCTGGAAGAGATCCCCAGCTGATGTACAAAACTGGGGCAGTTCATCTTTGCTTTTTTAAGTCTTGAAACTAGGTAAGAGACACTCACAACTTTAAATATAGCGGAGCTGAAGGAGACCTGCATGAAAATTTTCAGTACTGCTGGAAGTGTGAATGTCTAAAGAAGCCCAGGAAGGAGTGAAAATGAAATTGTGAAAGGACAAGGTGCAAACCCAGACCAAAAAAAAAAAAAAAACGAAGAAGGGGAAAAGCAATGAAGAATTCATCTTTCCAGTAGTTTGGATGATTGAAAAAGAGAAAAGAGGGAGGACTGGAATGGGTGTTAAGAAATTATTTCAGATAATTGTTGTTTGTTTATTCAGATCTTATGTGCGGTTAGAGTTCATGAAATTCCAGCACATTTCTGTGACCTGTTTCAGCATTGTTTTGTATTCGTGTTGCACTCACAATGGCAAAGCCGTGCTCACAGCTGTATAACAGAAGGCTCAGTACCTTTTGTCTTGTCTGTTTGTGTATGTTCCATGCTGTTTGTGTCTCACCCCTTTGTCCTTTACTTGTTTTCCCTATATGTGTTTTTATATAACAGTATCTGTTTAGAGACTAGGGACTTGACAGAAAACAATGGTAGAGAAGACAGTTAAAAAAATACATATTAAAAATTACTAAAATGTTAATGTTATATCATGAAGAAAAAAGCTAATGAGCAAAGCAAGAAAACTAGGAGTAACAAAGTCTGCTACTCATGTCTTGTCCTGAAGTATTAAGTCCTAGCTACACTCAGAATCAGTATTTGATCTTAACTGTACTTTTGCAACATCTCTTGCAGCTTAGTGCTTGATAGTGTGAGCTTCTCTCATTGTGAGTAACAAATTGTGTATCTGAGATCCTTCACTGCTCCAGAATCCTTACCTACCTTAATGATAGCGCTGACCACATCTTAAACCTTTTGTTTCTGTACACGACGGGAAGATTGGTGTGTACGTACCTGCAGTGCCCTCTACTGACAGGAACAGCAATCTTGCAAAAGCAAACCTGCAACCCTAATTCTGAGCTGCAATGAAACAGGTGTCCCAAAGTACAGAGCTGGCTTGACAATATAATGTCACAGAGGAGCCACCAAATGGCTTTTATTTATGAAAACAGTGCTCAAAAATGGATTTTACCATAAGCCAAGCAATCCTTTCCCAAATGGGCAGGATAAAAAAGAGCAACCTGAAAGACTGTGTTCAGGATCATGATACATCTCTGTGCATGGGTGCTTACAATACAAAAAGATGCCCAGATTCACTGGTCTGAAATTTCAAATTAAGAAAACAAGGAAATAAGAGAGTTCAAGAGCCTGATTTCTGTTCAGTGCATTACTTTTTTTTTTTCTCTCTTTTTCCTTTTCCTTTTTGTTTTTTGTTTTTTTTTTTCCTAAATGGCCTCATGGGAAGCATGATGTGTAACTGGAAAGGTGTGGTGCACTCTGCAAAGTGAGGGCAGAAGCACAGATTACTGCCCTGCTTAGAGCAGGCAGGGAGAACAGGGTAACTAATCAAAAGCCCCACACACTAGGAGTATTTCAATCCAGTATTTCAGTCATCACGAGCTTGAAGAAAGACTTTTACGTGTAGGGCTAAGGGCTGATATGCTGTAATGGTATTTGTATACTGTCTTAAATTGTATCTGACTCATTTCTTTCCTGTGTCAGCTTGCCCCTATCAGCATACTTATCTTGGAAAGTATTAAAAGTAATTATTTCCTCTCAGGAGTGAGGCACCTCATGGATTCCACTGCCTTGTGTATGCTGGGCAGATCATTATTCAAATGCCTGAACACCTGTGTGATAAGTGGCAGCTCAGCTCCAGAGGTAACAGGAGAGATTTTAGTTGTGTGTGGCTTTCTGTGCAGGTCGGCTGTGAAAGCTGGTTATACTTACCAAGGCAATTTCCTACATAACTGCAAGGATAAACTTTTCCAGGATTCTTGCATGATGATCTACACTTTGATTATAAGGCAGCAATCGTGCTAATAAGAGAAAAAAAAGGAATGGGAGAAGCATGGCCCTTTATCCCATGCAGAAGGAGTTTGAAACTGAAGTAGTGAGAGAAGAGCCTAGAGCTGCTGCCTCCTGCCTCCCAGGGACTAGATGTCTATAAGCTCTCCAGGCTCAGCACCAAGAAACGTGTACCTCACTTTGCAGGGCACTCTTATTTACAATGACAGCAAAATTCCTGGCATTAAGTGATTCCCATTGTTCCTAACTGTTCCAATGTGTGTTTCATTAATACTTCTCAACATTGTACACCTCAAAGTCAAATTTCTATTTTCTTCCATCAAAGTTCTGAGTGATTTCCCTAGGGATCTGGTCCTGCAAACTGCCTGAATTCTACAGCAAGATGGTTGGTGCTGAAGCCTTTTGTACCTGTCTGTATACCTGTACTTCTTTATACGACTGATACTGCTATCTGGGTAATCCTGATGAGGCACAAATGAATGATTAATACAGCAATTGGTGTTATGATTGAGATCCTATTCTGGCTTACTATTTTCAGGACAACACCAGCTTGGCAATAGAATAAGACAAGAATGCAACTTTAGGTTAAACAGCCAACTCTCTGTGACACCATCAAACACGAAGAGAATCAATGTTGAACATGATTTTGAAGTAGGAATTTCCAGTAGCATCTGAGTAAGACTGTGGGTCATTTTGTAACCTATTTTAAAGATTCTTCTGCTCTGACTTTACTGAAATTAAAGCAGAGAGTGGGCCCCACAGTACAAAATGCCATTTAGAGTTCTACAAGTATTTGCTGTTTTCTGCTAAAAAAAAAAAGAAGGAAAAAAAAAAAAAAAAAAAAAGAAAAAAAAGAAAGGAAAAGAAAAAAAAATGAAAAAAAAAAAGAGAGAGAAGAAAAAGAAAAAAAAATGCCACCTTTCCTCTGCAGAAGCTAACATGACAAATCTGTAGGGCGAGTGGTATAAAAAGCATTAAGAAAGTGATCTGAAGTTGATCTCAAGAATTACATGTAGACATGGAAAAAAATCTTTCTGCAAAGCTCTGTATATTTAAAATTAACAATTTTACAGAAAATAGTGCTTTCTTGTAGTGCAGACAGGCTCTTTGTGTGTGTATGACTGTGCTTATTTATTGAAGTGATGCGGCTGTCTGCATAATCTTCATGGAGCATAAAGCACAGAGAGTGACAAGCTTATTTAGATGTCATTTGATGTTTGTAATGGCAATGAACCTACCATATAATTTCCACATATGCCACTCTGAAGTAGTTTATGGTCACTGTCACTCAAGGTACTGTTGTGTGTGGATATGAAGGTCCACAAAGCCGTAGATTAAACATGTGGTTAATAAGAGTACTGTAAAAAATAGATGCTTAGAAATATTCTTAATGTTTGGGTGTTTTTTAAGGGATTATTTCTCTGGTTGTCTTTTACTTCATTACGTATTTTTCAAAAAAGGGGATATACAATGTTTTTTAATTATTCTTCTTTCAGCAGTAATTCCTTAAAATAGCATCTTGTGGTCCATACAACTTAACATTCTAAATCAAGTATGAGTCTGTATCAGATAGATTATTTAATTTACAGCAAAGAACTAATCCCTTCTCCAAAAAATGGCCCACTGAATTCCAGAAGAACTTGGGATCCCGTATTTCATAAATGCATTTGCATAACAAATGTAATTGTCCTGGGAGCTAGGTACAATGAGAAAAATTGCATTCACTTCTACTCTTGGAAAGCTTTTTACCTCTTGTAACTAACAGTAATACAACTAAGAGAGGAGGCATGGCTAGCTCCTTTGAGCAGGTGATTCTTCTTTTCCTGATATTCTTGGGAAGTTTGATGCAAGAACTTGCAGATGGAAACTTAAACCTGCAGAAAGTGATTTTGAGATCAGTACATGTTCATACTTACCAACATGGAGAAAAGTCCTGCTCCAGCCTTGCTCCAACAGATGTGAATTTCCTGGTTGAAATGATCCTTCTTGAATCTGTTAGTTACAGGAATGTCAGTAGTGAGATATCTGGCATTTGCACTGGGACTGGGGAAAGTAGCTTCCAGATTGGAGTTATGCAATCCAGTGCAGCCATCCAACACAGACATCCCAGCTGGATCCCAGCCCCATAGTACAGACATGTCACCATGTCACCCTGTAGCTCTGCTCTCTGTCACCAGTGTTGTCAGTGCACTGCATCTCAGGAGTCATCTGCCTGGATGGATACAGATAGCTTGCACGTGCCCCTGCCCATTCTCCTGGACATAAACCATGTCTTCTCCAGAAGCCATGTAATCCCACTTATCTGGCACTGAGCCCCTGCTCTCAGCCAGGCAGATGAAGGTTGGGCCCCACTTAGAAGCCACGTAACCTTTTGTTACATTGCCATGTAGACCAGACACACAACTGGCCACATCATTCCTACATGAGACATAGTTGGCTCAGGACAGGATTGAATAAGTAATAATGTAATTCAGGATTGATAAATAAACTGTACATTCATGTAAATTTATTGTAAATTCACCTCTCATCAAACACGAAACAAATCCAAACAAAGAAATTTGTACGTGTTTTTAAAGATCTTGCACTTTACTATTTTTTTTTACTCTTATTTGATGTCACATAGTTGTCTTAATGCAAAAAGAAGCCATAAAAAAAAAAAAAAACAAACAAAAACCAAACCCAGAAGACTAGTATGGGGTTTCTAAATAAGGGGATTGTTAATTTTAAAGTAAAGAATCCATTTCACATCTCTCTTTTAAGATGTAATGTAAAATACTGTCAAGTAAATGTAAAGTAAAGCAGGATCTGGTTTTGCCTTAGTGAAGCTGTAAGTCAGGGGGAGTTTGCTCATTCTCTTGAGCTTCCCTGTGGGACTGCACAAAATGTTGCATTCTGTCTTTGCAGCAGGGGCTCAATCCCGACATCCATGTTCACCCCAGAAGGAATCCAATGCTTGCAGAGTCAGGCCCAATGAAGCAATTAAATAATTCTATTAATTCCAATGCTTTCTCCACTGAGACCACAGTAAAGGAAGCTCCTCACACACGAGTTAAAGTTTACAATAGATAAGCTACTTCTGCCACCTCTCTCTTATGGAAGAGTTAAAGTTTCTAGGGTCAGACTGTTCAATATAAATCAACCATTTATTTTATTCCCCCATCAGAAATAAGTAATGCCAAAGGGACTGTTCTTGGTTTTGTGTTAATTTCCATTACCAAGATCTCTATTACACAGTCTTCATTTTGCAATCCTGACTCTGGGGAGCTGAATTATATGAGTAGAAATCATTTCAGTCACTTAAGATGGCAAGATCAGTCTACTGTATTATCATGCAAAGATAATAGTAGCGTGTTATAGCTGACAATCAGATGCTATTTTTGTAATAAAGCTTTTTTAGCTTGCTTGTTTCACTTCATAGTTTCCATACTCTTTCATCTCTCATTTTCAACTCATTGTAAGAAAAAAATGGAGAAGTCCCCCATTTTACCCATTTCCAACTTAGAAATATATTGCCATGGAAACCAGTCCAGGCAACCCCCTGCAAATTCCAGTTTTTCTCATTTGTTTATGTGTATGGATCATTATTCACTAGATGAATCCTCCTTTATCTCTGGATCAGTAAATTATCTGTGAATATAAGTTTGTATATAGTATGAAAGTTACCTTTATTTGTACATAGGCTCTTGGAAATAATCCCTTCTATCACAGGTCCTACTTCACTATATCTGCAGAATGTTTCACTGTGGCATGTGCACTTTCTCACCTTATATTGATACAGATCTACATATAAATCACTTTATGTAATTGAGTTGTCTAAGTGTGAATAACAGTAACAATAAATACTAATAAAAAGACTTAATGGTGTGTCATATTGCTCTGTATCTTCTGTCCTAGTTGTGTCAGGCTTGCTATGGGCCTGAGAATAGTGTTGGAACTGCCAGCTCTGGGCTGAATTATGACTTTCAATTCTACTTTTTATCATAAATGTTCAAGCAACACTAACTGCCCCTTGCCATGTCACAGTGCTACCTTTTGTTCATACACAGCAAGGAAAACAACCGTGTTCCAGTGAGCCTGAACTTTGGCTTTCTTAAATCTGTCATTGAATGAAGCACACTTTTAAACAAAAGAATGGTCTTTAATAAATAACAAAAAAAAGGAAATCCATAGTCTTAAAAAAATCCCATATCCAAATTTTCTGTCTTTACAAGTAGCCCCAGAAGTCAGCCTCCACTGTGACTGAAGGCAGTTTTTTGAGACACTGTGCCAACTGTAAAGGTGTGAGATAGAGATATCTCATGAGAGAATTTTTATTCATCTGTAACCATACTATTTTAGATTGGAATTTTACCAAAATACCAATTTTAGATGGAAACAACCAAAGAGATTTGCAAATAGGCTGAGAGATGAGAATGGCAGTTGTCCTCAGGCATTCATACTTGCCAAATGGGAACAGCAAGGTCAAGCACATCTTACAAAAAGTGAAGTTAGTATCTGCTACAGATCACAGAGGTACATGTGGGATTCTTCAAAATTTAGATTGGTGATGGACAGTTTGAAAGAAAGGCTGTGTTAGGCTTTATCTGAGAAGTGAATAAGCACAGGCACACCCAGAGCTGTTCACAGGCACTCCTTGCTGGCGTGTGTTTTATCCCACTTCTGGTAACATTTGATGCCTGCCTCAACTTCATCTATATTTGAAAAAAGTAGAGGATTTAAAATCCTGCATTACCACAGCAGGCCTTAGTGGCATATAACTGAAGTGAGCACGGAAAGAATAAAAATTTGCTGTATATCCTCCTCAATACTACCTGGGGAAATGATGGCAAGTTTCTTTGCCATTAGTTTCCCTTTCCACAAGCAAGAATTGCACTGCCCCATCCGCAGTGCCTGAAAAAAACAAACATCTCTTCACTCATTATGTTTTAATTTGCAAATAGTTGTATTTGGGGTGTTTATTGACAGGGAGAAGAGCATTCCATTGCTAAAACCAAGTAAAACAGAGAATTCCCTTCCTGTCAACACATCTCTCAGAAATAAGTATTTGTGCCAGACAGCTTGCAAAGAATATGGAGAGACAGACTACAGATTATAGCCCTAAAGAGAGAAATTTTATTATGCCTAATCATCCCTTCCTCTCCTACTCATGAAAACTTCCTTGTCACATTTTGGATAACATACATTTGTTTGGGCAAGGTTAGTTGTTTTTTGTTTGGGTTTTTTTGTTGTTGGTTTTTTGTTGTTGTTGTTTTTTAGGGTTTTTTTGCGTAGTATTATGAGGTACCAGTGATTAGTCCATAAACCTGCAGTACTGTTTCTGAGTCCTCAAACCCAAAGTGAACCACTTCTCACACGCCAGTCAGGAGAATCATAAAAGTTACCAGCATCCCTTAAGCTAAAGAGCTCCAAACTGAATGTTTAAGCACCAGACTGACGTGGATCTCTGAGTGAACAAGCGGCATCCCACAAAGTTTTGTGTTACCTGCATTCACTTTTAACCTGCCCGTCCACCAGCAATGACCAGCAAGTGTCATCCCAACACTAAAACCTTCTCCTAACTACTGCTATAAATGTGAGAAACTGCACGCACTTGGTTCCTCTGTAAGAGGATTGCCTGCAGCAGGGCTGGGGCAGAGCCAAAGAGGAGGTCTCTGCTTTCCTGTCCAAGGCAAAGGAGCAGACAGGTCTGAGGATACGCTTGTGTATATGGCCCCTTCACTGCACCTCCAGTCTGATGCTGTAGAGAGCAAGGCAGGAGGGGAAGACTGAAGAAAACTGATAAACAAATTACCAGTTGTGATTATGTCTAAAAGGATATTTCATAGACTGCTTCCCTTCCTGCCTCTCTGCAGCTCAGTTTAGTTGTATTGTAAGATAAAGGAATGGCTTTGTGACAGTATAAAACCCACTCTCCCTCCACCACTTTCTTCCTATTCTTGGTTTCTAAGTAGGATGAAAGAAAGGGAAACTAATTCCAGAATCTACCAAGCCCCTGTGCAGATCTAGATCTGCATGTCATCACATGCTGCCTGAATATACCTTTCACAGCAATGGCCAACAATTGTTAATTCAGTACCTGCATTGTCTTCACTATGGGATTATAGCCTGATCCTTTTTAGCTATGAGATCCTGCTAGCCATAACTATAACTAAAGATCTTGGCTTAACCCATCTCACAGCATGCAAAACTACTCCTGAAGAACTGCTTTTGAGTATTGGAAATCTTAGCCGCTTCCAGGGTGCCATAGTTTGAGAGGACCAGAATAATTTCTGGTACCAGTATGAGGACCTGGGAGATCTGAGAGGAGCAGCAATACAGAGAGGTCGATATTCCATCCCCTTTCCTGCCCACACTCCGTACAAGTCAAGCAGAGCGGCAGCCTCGCTCTCGTTCTCCCGCTCCTTGCTGTGCTGCTGTTCCCCTGCGCTGCTTCACCATCAGCTCCACAGCCACCTGATCGTCAGAATCCACATCCATCGGGGGCTGGGAAGAGCCGTGGACCTTCCTCCTGAGCCGGCCCTGCTTCCAGGGGTCCTCAGGCACCTATCCCTGCCGGCATCGAGATCAGGTGGTGTATATATATATCTTTGTCACTATCCTACATGTAACTTCCCTTCTCCTGCTCTACTAAATCTGTTTCCAACATTTAAGTCTGTCATCCATATTCCACTTTCATCTTCCCTTAGGAGGGTGGAGGGGGAGTTTATAGCAATTCTGTCCTCTGGTTTTTGGTCCTTCCAGACTTCTAAACCATGTCACAGGGTAGCATGCTGTATTACTCAGCATTTTGTGTCTGTATCAAAAACTGTCAGTAAACCTATTTGCTGGTACATTTTACAGCCTATTTTCTAAAAATTTACTAAAATCCTGTTTACTCCCCATGCAAAGCAATGATTTTCAGCAAAGCTCCTCCCAGAAACTGACTGGAACGCAGGAATTCCTTATGGTTCATTAGAATTAATAAACAATTTTTCCCCAGAACGCAAGTTTCCTGGACAACCTCTCGCTCCCTCCCTTCCACCAACTGCTGCCCTGCTACAAACATGTTTAAAACTTGTCAGGGTGTTGTCCCCTGTGCGAACGGCACAGCCAAGCATGGCAGAGCCAGACCTGCCCTATCTTCACCCGTTTTCACTGCCTGGAGCCCCTCCGCACAACAAATCCTCTCTGCTCCCCACACTGCCGACCGTGCAGTCAAGGGTTGTCACAAGGGGTGCCCCAGCAAATGGAGGCTCAGAGCTTGAAGAGCTCATGCCTATTTTACCCCTCATAAGGCTCAAGCACTGGGAAGGACCCCCAGAACCCCAATCTAGAAGTAGATTCACTGCCCTCATTAACTGGCATGAAACAGTCTCAGTGTAACTAACACTCTCTGCTTGAAGTTGTGGGTTTTTTTTTCTCATGGATGATTGGCATTTTTATCCTTTTTCAGTTTAACTGGTATCTCAGTAGATCACCAGTGTGTCTGAGTCTGACTTCACAGATTTGCAGTTGTCTCAAAAGAGCAATTTTAAAGTTAATAGCCCTGGCTAGGGTGGAGGACCTGGCTGGCCAGAGCTGAGCAGGGGGGGTGATAACTTGGGAAGAGATAACAACTACTGGGTGGAGACTGCTCCCCTTTTCTGAGGGCCAGCCTGCAATAATGGGTTGTACCTCCAGGCACGATTAAGCCATCTCGATTGTACTTGCAAATGTACCTGGCTGAGGGAGCTGGAAGGAGGTAAGAGCTGATGAGTGGGTGGGGGACTGCACCCCTCTGCAGAAGCTCCCCCCCTCCAGGCATCCTGTCTGCAATGGCTATGGTGCCAGTGCCTCTGTGGCAGCTGACTGACAGCTGCCCCTTCAGAACAAAAGGAACTCAGGGGTATGTATGGCTGTCCATGCTGTGGATGTTTTGTTGTCTCTTCACCCACCGTCGTTTTACATCAGACCCTGTCCAGGGTCAATGACGTCTTGAAGAAACTCACGGGGCAGCTGGGCCCCTGGTGGTGACACTCTCTCTCTCTCTCTCTCTCTCTCTCTCTCATTCTTTCTTCCCACTTTCTTACCACTTTTCTCTTGAATCTTCTTTTCCTCTCTCCCTCTTTTGCCTGGCTCTATAATTTTGCCTGTTTCAATTGTCAAATAAAGTCTGCTTGCACCTGACCCTTCTACAGTTGGACTTTGTTTCGCAGATCCAAAACAAAAAAAAAAATTTAATGTTACCTCGGACCGTAACAGTGCTTTTGTATTCTGTCACCCCCCTGAGAGAAGTGGGAGCTTTGCTTACAGAGAGGAACAGCACAGGGGACTGACACTGGTGCCATGCTCGTTCAAGGAGGTTGCAGGCACTGCCATGGTAGGAGAGGCCAGTTTGCCCCAGATGGCAGCACAGCTGACACTGCTTTTATCTGTCTGTGGTATCACTTGGCAGCTGAAAAAAGGGTATTAAGGGTCTGCACTGCCAGCACCTGTACACTGAGGCGAGCAAGTCATTGAGCACCTTAGCCTTCTCCATATTCTGTGTGACAAAAAGAAAGAAACAGAGCTCTCCGGCAATGTTACAGCCCCCCCTTCAGTGCCAAGAGCTTTGCCGGCCCAGGGCAGGGCCTCTGAGGCAAAATCTCCAAACCACTCTGTGGCAAAAGGGCTTCTGCCCTCAGGACAGCGTGAGCAGCTTCCAGCCAGGCGGTTGTGGCCGGGGAGTGCTGAGTGACTGAGCAAGGCCTGAGCTGTGAGGTCATGGCTGTGACATCACACAGGAGGGGCCCCGAGGTGGAGGGAGATCTTGCAGTTCTTATTGGCTGTGGTGGTGCAGAATCCCTGTTCATGGTACCACATTGCAATGTCAACAGCAGCCAACATGCCTCTTGGTTCAGTTGCAGGTGCGGTGGGCCCAACATGGTTCCTGCCTGAACATCCTGACACAGTATAGCACTTTCTGACCCTGCCTGCCGGAGCAGTGAGTTGAAATAGCTGGGTACCTTCTATTTCTCGTGCAAGTACAGTGCTCTGGGTGATCAGGCACTCCCTAACTATAACCCAGACCTCTGCAGTTGGCCAAACGTACCTGAGACCTCTCCTGCCTTGATCACATCTCCATTCTGAAAGTTGTCAGAGATGACCTAATTCAAAGCATGGCCATCATGGAAAAATACTGACCAAAGTCAGTCATCTCAAGACTGTTCCCAGAAAGGGAAGCCCTTCAGAGCAATCCAGGATTACACCAAGCTGCTGCCCTGTGTCTCATGAAAGAAGTTGGTCTGTCCAACAAAAACAAGTAAAATAGTCTGTTACTTATTATATATGCAGGAAATAGAACGACTTATATTAATTTCTTACAGTTTCGTCCCGTGGATGAACTGATGATATATTTCATGTAATCACAGAATAATAAAATGGTTTGGGATGGAAGGGGCCATAAATATCATCTATTTCCAATGCCTCCAACACCTCACACTAGACCAAGTTTCACAAGGCCAGACCTGTCCAACATGGTCATGAACACTTCCAAGTAAGAGGCATCCATAACTTCTCTGGGCAACCTGTGCCAGTGTGTCACAACCCTCACACTAAATAATTTTTTCCTAATGTCTAGCCTAAATCTACCCTCTTTCATCCTGAAAACACTCCCCCATGTCCTGTCACTACACGCCCTTGTAAAAAGCCCCTCCCCAGCTTTCCTGCAGGCCCCCTTCAGGTACTGGAAGACTGCTATAAGGTCTTCTTGGGGCCTTATCTTCTCCAAGCTAAACTACTCTCAGCCTGTCTTCGTAGAAGAGGAGCTCTAGGTCTTTGATCATCTTCATGGACCTCCTCTGGACTCACTCCAACAGCTCCATGTCCTTCCTGTGCTGGAGCCTTCAGAACTAGGCACAGCACTCCAGGTGGGGTCTCAGGAGTACTGAGTAGAGGAAGAGAATCACCTCTTTCTACCTGCTGGCCGCTCCTCTTGACGAAGCACAGGACATTGTTGGCTTTCAGGGTTCCAAGTGCAGACTCCTGGCTCATGTTGAGCTCTTCATCCACCAGCACCCCCAAGTCCCTCTCCTCAGGGCTGTACTCAATCCATTCTCCATCCAGCTTGTATTTGTGCTTGGGATTACCCCAGTCCATATTCAGGACCTTGCACTTGGCCATGTTATATTTCACACCTCTCAAGGTCTCTCTAGGTGACATCCTTTCTCTCCAACATGTTAGCCACACCACACAGCTTCATGTCATTGTCAGACTTGCTGAAGGTGCACTCAGTTCTACCATCCATGTTGTTAAAGAAAGTGTTAAATAGCATTAGTTCCTGTACTGACCTTTGAGCACTGCCACTCATCACTGGTCTCTTCTGATCAGGAAGAGGTGGACATGGGTGGACACCATGCCTCCCAAGAGAGGCACCAGTCTTGGAAAATGCCAGGAAAGGAAAGTGGACTGCACCACGAAGAGGTCATATCCTCAGTGTGCAGAAGGTGATTATTTGGATTAATAACTGATGTCAGCATGGTTGCTGAAGATCTAATTTTCTTTGAATTGCATCGACACCAAAGGGCCTGGCAGCAGGTGTGTTTGCAAACATTTGCAGGAAATCATCTCTGCTGACAAGAAGGAGATAATAATAAAACCCCTTACGTGGGAGAGAGCAATTTGCAGTCAAGGCAAGCAGAGTAAGCGGGGGGGACACTTCCTTCTGTCCTTGTTCCAAATATACACTTCCCTTAACATTACAGCTGTTGCTCTTCTCTGCAGTCAAAACCCCTGCTGGCCTTCCTTATAACAAAATCATTGTCATTTGATTTGTGGTCTGATTTCAGTTCTGAATGTTGCAGAATAAAGGCAGTGACAGAGATAATGGAGTGCAGTGAGTTCTGACAACTGTTAATACAGGGTAGGTTTTGCTTACAGACAAAGCTCTAGGTTTCTATAGGATCCCACACCAGTCTCAGATAAGACAGACAGAAGCTGACCTACATGGAACATTGCCTTTTTCATCAGCCACGCAGGGAGTGAGTGGCTTCTCACTTGGACTCATGCAGGCTGAATTCCCTCAAACTCTGCCATATGTCTGTGAAGAGCTGTGGATGGTGTTTTCCTTCTACACTGTTAACAGATTACCTTGTCCTGTTTGCTGTGTATCCCAATTGCACACCAAGTAATGGCACTTACCCTGTCATTTCTTAAAGAGAGGATGGTGATGGTTCCTGTGGACCTGTAGGAAGGCTCTGCGTGAAAGCACAAATCTTCTCAGCATCCTAGCAGTCTTCAGGGTGTGGTTTGTGCCATCTGAAGGCATAGGTTGTACTGATTTTTCTCCTGCAAAGTTATCAGGGGAGTGGAAAAACCTTTGATGTCTTTGAGAAGCTTGACAAGGAATTATGTCAATCTACACGGAACTAGAAACACCAAAGTGAGGATGCTCAATGAACCTCTTTACCCTCGGTTGGACTCTTGTTTTAATATCACTTGATAAGCACCTAATTTGAATGAACTAGCAACCAGGAATGTCAAACTCATATAGGAGAGGTCATTTTTCTAATTAAAATCCCACTTCTTCCAGGACTTCTTGTTTACTGTGGGTAGTTAGTCTGAGAAGATAATACCTTACTTTGGCTGTGGCAAAAGCTGTCTAACCAGAACTATGAGAAATCGAATGAGTGTATTTTAACTGGAATTTCTGTGGAACCGGGAGACACCATCTGGGCATGTGAGTTTGTTGCTAGGAAGGTGTGCTTTGCATGATAATGTGGAGTATTTATTGTGGGATAAGGTAAACGCAGTCCACTTGGTGATACCAAATTTTGCAGACAGGATGTTAGCTATCTGGAATATTTTAAATAGTAAAAATGTATGTTTGTTTCCACTAGGATTACCAAATAAGTATTAAAAATATTTCTATGCTCTAGTGCATTCAGTGTCCTTCACTTGAAGTGCTGAGCTTATGTAACAGTGTCCCTTAAATTTACTCTTTCCCTCACTCTTTTTTCCTGTGATGTAAATGAAATAGAACATGCTGTAATTACAGGGTGTCTGACAACTTGTTTCACACACACTGGTGCAATATAGCTTATGCTGCAACTTTCAGGCAGTCAATGTTTCTGTGTTGCTTCCCATTTATTACCTTCATCAGATTGCTGTAGACCTGAATGTTTTCCTGGTATAACTGTCTTGTTTATCTGTGGTTTATTAACCTGTGAGTAGCAGCATAGTGAGTTCCTGAGGTTACAGCTCTTCATCTGTTTCTGTCCTCCAGCCTATGAAATGTTTAATCACTTGTTTTATTCTGCTGAAAGTTATCCTGTGGAGATGCTCACCTTTATGAGTTTTAAAGCATTTGCTTTAGAGCAAAACCTTCATCTGGCACAAGGTGTTACCTTTCTCTGAACTATGACGAGATAAGGAAACCCATGGGGGAGGAAAACTTAATTCCCTTGCATTAATATATTTCTGCCTCTTACACTCTACTGACTTGGTGAGGTAGATAACACAGGATGAAAACATAGCAGAAAAAAAATACATTAATTTTCCATATATGTTATTAGGTTTAAATAGGTTTTACATCCTAAAAATCAAATGATTCTGAAAACCACTGTGTATTTCATTTTTCAGCACAACATCCACTACATAGCAGAGCTCCTTTTGCTAAACTGGCTGTGTGATAGATGATATCACTTGAATACAGCATTCCTGGTACTGACTTTTTAATCTGATACCACACAATGTAGTGTGCATTTCAGCTTTCTATTCACAGAGAACCTGTGAAGACTTAAGATATCTTGCCCCTGAGACACCTACCCAAAGCAATACACTGTGCAGTTCCATAATTGCCAGTCTTTTTATATGACTGTTTCTTAAGGAAGGTATTTCTTTCATGGATAAACAATAGTCCCACCTTAAGGCTGAAAAAGGGCTGTGAGTTCCCATAATTGTTGGGCTTTATCTGGGTCAAGATCAATACTGGGAATCATAAGATTCACAGCAGGGGGAAAATAAAATGCCTTGAGTAGCTCTGAATAACAGTCGCTCTTCACTTTACCTTTCACTGGTGGACAATGGGGAAAAGTTCAGGCAAGTGACCTAAATGATGAGGTTCTGTAAAGCCCTCAGATCAAAGCCACAGACAGTACAGCTCTGCTGCCGGAGTGATGGTCATCCCAATGTTAGATGGAACAGTTCAGGGAAAGAATACAAAAGAGGTATGTGTAACAGGAAAGGAAGGAAAGATGGGAACCATTTCTGTTTCTTTGTGACACACTCACTTGTCTTGTCTGTATTCCATTTAATTTTGCCGTGTAGCCTGAATTAACTATCAAACTAGCTTTTTTCCACAAATTATACAAATATCTGTTTCGTCTTCTCTCTTAGCTAGCGTGCATTTTAGTACTTAGATAGTGAGGTATGTACAGAAAGCAATGGCACCCAGTTTTCAGAATGGTTTGATGTTATACAACCTTTCTGCTTTTAAAGCAAGATCCAGGCTGTAGAGCCTTTTAAGATGCACATTTTTAAAGTCACAAAATACGTCATCCATGCCTGCATTCACCTCAGACAGTTTTCTGTTGTCTGCCCTTCTCCTGTAACAAATATTTAGCGTTAGAGAAAAGACAAGCAGTGGGAACAGGGCAAAACATCACTGTGGAAGATTTCAGTTTTTTAGGCTGTCCAGTCTTTCCTACCAGTATTGCTATTGCTAGGTACAGTTTAAGGGTCAGCCACATACTCCATCATGCCAGTTCTGCACGAAAAAGAAACAAAGAGATGGTTCCTCACAAAGAGAGGCTGATGTGAGCTCTCATGGAGCACCTAAGCTGCCATCCAGTTGTGTACCTCTGTCAGCGATTTCAAAGATCTTTCCACTGGCTATGGATTTTTTAACATATATTTTTTACACTATCAAAATTATATTACCCATCCATTCAACTTAAATGATAACAAAACCCAGCAGTTCTTACTGCATTTCTGTCCCTTCCATTTCTGAATCCAGGTGAGGCACTAAATGGGCTGAAACTCCCAGTCTTGCAACGACTTTTTGAAGGCTGTTTAGGTTCAATAAATGACATAACTAATGCAGCATGTGGAGCCTTTTTTATGATAGAATACTTTAGTCTGCCACAAATGCCAGTTGGGACTGGGAGGTAGAAAGATATCTGTGATTTTTCCCAGTCTGTCTTCCACACTTCCACAGGTTGCATTTGTCACTGTCCTGCTACGCTGTAGCTTTGATTGCTACTGTGACCAGCAAGATACACAGACAATTAATGGCATTACAAATGCCATATCTAAGCTTCCCAGAAGGAAGCAGCAGAATTAGCAGCTAATACACTTATCTAGTGGTAAATAAGCAAGAAATACTCTGTGGTTAATTAAAACTGCTAGAAGTATTTGCATATCTAAGCAGTCAGCTTTATTAGAAAAAAAACATGAAGCCTTATAGCAAAACCTAATCCTTGCATATGATTACTGGCTGGGATAAAGCATACATTTTTTAATTATCTTAATTATTTTTCATTAATGTAGATAGTTATCGACAATAAACAGTATGTTACAACCTGAAGTCAGGCGGGTCTAAGTTTTATACCTCAATTTTCCCCCAGCATAAAAATAATCAAAAACAAAAGATTTAGTAATTGTAAAAAAGAACAAATCTTCACACTTTACAATTAAACTCTGTTGCTTATAGCTCCAAGGTATATTTGATGCCAGGCATTCATCACCTTTCAGTGGAGAACTGGCCCTTCTTATAAATGACATCAGTGTGTATTAAGATAATGTAGTCCTTAAGCAGCAGATGATCCTTCTTGCCAGGTAACACCTTTCACTTTAGGCACAAGCAGAGTACTCCTTGTGCATAGGTCTTCATATTACGGATTAACAGTACAATTTCTTATGCTTTGTATACTTGGGTCCAGTGTGTTTCAGCATATATAGGTGTTTCTATGCTGCTGAGCACTGTGGCTACAAACTGCCAACAGTATTAGGAGGTAGAAGGTATCATTTATCTCTCCTGTCAGTATTGGTTTTCAATGCCACGATCAGTGGCAGTGGTTACACAGAGAATTAAAAACTGAGTAACTGCTAATACAAGTTTGACAGCCAGGACACAGCAGTTCTGTTTGCTGCAGAAAGAAACAGAGAGAGAAAATGAAGAGGAATTCAAATAAATGCTATGTTGGACAACAACAAATTAGAGTAAGAAGCAAAATAGATAACCAACATGGGAAGATTGAGGAAAAAGGACTGAGCATCAGGGCCAAAGGATAAAGCTGCTGGGCCACATGATCTCTGACTGTAGAACACAAGTGCTGTCACCAAATTGCCATTTTTTTCTATGTATACGCTTTTCTGGTGTACTAGACTTCTTTCTTCCCCCAGCTAATTAGCCCTTTAAGTGAAAATACATTATGCTCTCTGTCACAGTTAGAAAAGTGGCACAGAACAAGTGCAGAGCATGAAATAAGAAGTGAGCATTTGTTAACACAGACAACAGATGTAACTTTCCCTTTGCTGGATACCTTGTGTTGTGCTCTGTGAGCCATTGCTCTGTGTGATTAACCTCTATCTCTCCCTTGTGCCAGTGGAGAAATGTACAATTTACCCAGTCCCTGCCTCAGCTGACCTCCTGTGATGGGAACTTGATGCAAGATTCTTTACTTATACTTAAAAACTTTGTAAATCACTTTTTTCTTGACAGGGTCACAACCCTACAGTGAAAAGAACCTTGGGAATGTGTTCCTTGGGAACTGACATCATGCTGCAGTTCGGAGCCCAGGAGACCCAAGCCAGAAAGGACTTTGTTCTCCTGAATGGATGAAGGACAGGTCACTCAAACTTCTTGGTGATCACTCTAAATTCTGTGTATGGATTGTGACACCTGGATCTAAAGAAATAACATGTACTATTAACTTCTAGCTCAAAAGCATAGCTTGTATTTCCAAGCAAGGAATGAAGGCATTGCATGTGTATGTGAGCTGAAACCAGAATGCAATCAATCCTCTGCCTGATCAGGTGCCACCAGAGGCTGGCTTTACATTGACTTTCAAAAGTGGCACAGGACTTCAGACAGCCACAAAAATCAGTTCAGGAACTCCTTAAAGACTGCAGCTTCATAAATACCAGGAAAACCACAGCTAGGATCTTTGGAGATAGGGAGCTTGGGGCACAATCTAATAGCATCACAAGTCACAATGCTGACGATTTCTGAATTAAAATCATAAATATTAAATTGCTTATATTGAGTGGCAAAGAGCAGGCCAGGGTGGGCTATGATCCTGCTTATGCATTTAACACTTCATTCTTCTAGTGGCATTAATAACTGCCAAAAGTGAACAGAAACCAAGCTAAAACATTCCATTTTATAAACCAGACAAGAGTAGGTTCTGCCAACAGATGGCTTCAGTCCAAGTTTTGAATTTTTTACATCACTACCTCTTGTTTTATTCCAAATACTATGATGGGACTTCAAAGATAGCTGCCATGATCTTGTTCCTTTTTCAGGATCAAAGCTTATTCAGATTACAAAAGCAGATTACTAAACATCATGTTGTAACTGTACCTATTTGTGTTTACAGTAAGATATAACAGATCTCTCTTACATCTTAAACTTAGTGAGTACTTTCTGCCATGTTTTCATTTTGTTTGGGGTTTTTTGATGGCTTAATTCAGAAAGTCCCATCCTTTGCCTACCCTATCCCTTTCACTGCAATTTGAAGAGATTGCAATTTAGCTGGCACATCATTTGGGATGCTTCCAACACTCCTGAAGCTCTGGCTCAGCAAGACACGGGAGTGCAGGATCAGCAAGGAGGCCTTCTCCTACAGTAGAAGTGTTCCCCGAGGGACTGCACCTGTGGGAGGGACTCATGTTGGAGGAGTTCCTGAAGGACTCTCCCATGAGAGGGACCCCGTGTTGGAGCAGGGGAAGAACATGAGGAGTCCTCCCCCTGAGGAAGAAGGAGTGACAGAAACTCTGTGTGGGGAACTGACCCTAAACCCCCCCTGCCCCTCCCCTGTGCTGCTGAAGGGGAGGCAGCAATAAAAAGTGATCTGGGCCCGGGAAGACGGGAGAGGTGTGGGGAAAGTATTAAATCTGGTTATGTTTTCTCATTTTCCTGGTAGATAAAATTAGGGGTTTTCTCCTCCCAAGCTGAGCCTGCCTGGTTTTACCTGTTACCATAACTGGGGAATGAAAACTTCCCTGTCCTTGCCTTGAGCAACTAGCCTTTGGGTGGATTTTTCTCCTGCCTATCCCACAGGTGAGTCAGTGGGTGCCTGGTTGATGCTGTCATTCACAGCCTGCTTCCTGCTTCTCTCATGGGCAACTTTGCCGTTTCTTCTTGTCCATGTAACATTTTCTAAGAACTGTAACCTCCTCCACAGCCTTTTTTCTTCCCCACAGATGTCTAGCAAGGCTCTCATTTTGCATCACAACTTTAAAATAATTTCTCCAGGTTTGACTAACATCAATAATGGGTATCACTTCTGTGCAAAAACAACATACAACTTTGTGCAGGTTTTGCCTTCTTGTTCATAGCTTCAAGATGAACTCTTTTTTTTCTCTCAGAAAACAGTCTCTTTGGGGCCACATCACTTACTTGTCATGGAAAACTACCATCTGCAAGGGCTTGTACCTTCCTTTTTGTGGAGAAAAAGACCAACATGTGGATAGAAATGATACGTTTCAAAATGTGGATTACAAGTGAGGACCTACAGATGATAAAATATTTATTGAGTGTATCTAATAGTTTAAAATAACCTCAATGTTTTTTACATGAAACATCTCCTTTTTTATCCATTTGTTTTTGTTTTCATTTTACTTACATATTTACCGATCATGTGTCCTTTAGCACTTGAATTTTCTATGCCCTTACTTTTTGTACTCCTCTTTCTTGACCAAAATAGATTTTACATTTTTATTCAGTCCCGTGAAAGTAATTAAAAAACAACTTCCAGACTCTTTAAATGCCCTAACTCTCCTTGTTCCCTGCTGATACTAAAGTTAGACAGAACATGTGCACCAAAGCAACTGACTTAAAATTTCTTACTTGCTTTTGAGTTGCAGATAATTTTTGTATTTGTTAAGCTAGTCCCTTTGTAATTGTAAGAATGTTTCATATCGCCTATACAATAAATTAAAAATAAATTTTAATTTTTCTGACAACAGAATCCATGCAGCAAAAAAACAGTGCTATACTTACTGTGGAATTGAGGTAGGAACCCTGACATAAACAAAGACATTCAGTATAATGGGAATAGAGATAATACCACAGTACTTAGCAGTGGTTTCTAAGAAACTGAAGAAAAAGTAGAGTAACTCTTTTGATAACTTTTCAAAGATCATTGGGGCTATTGCAGTAGACCATTCCAGACTCTGTTAGAAGTAGGAGTAAAAACCACTGAACTCCAAGAACACCGTATGGACTCAGCTTACTGGTTATCTCTTTTTCTTTTTTTTTTTTTTTTTTTCTGATCAAGCATGTGAGGAAGAAATGTGAATAGTTAATAAGTGATGTAGAGAAATTTTGAATTTCAGAGCTTCTTTTATATTTCCAAAAACAGTGCAGAGCAGTCTAAGGAGTCTAAATTTTGATGCCTTAAAAGCAGATGATGAGTGCTTCAGAAAGATAAAACCAGTAACTCTGTCAAGTCACAGATTGAACTAACTAATGTAGGTGATTACATGACACGTGCAATCTGTTTTCTAAATTGACAGTCAAGTACGTTGTGGTCAATTACAAGCTATATTACATAGCATCCTTTCTCTTAGTGCTGAGTCTCTTTGGGCTAATTCCCACAAATTAAATTGTGATCCAGGAGTCTGGCAACCTTTGTTAGACTATTTAATGAAGGACTGTCAGGTCTTCTCACTAGGGGAAAGCCTCTCAGTATGACCAAGTCCTGGCACATAATAAAAATACTACCAGGTCTGCCCAGAGGAAGGGCCCAGCTTCTTGCCAAAGTTAAAGTTCAGACAGCATCAAGATCATAGAGGGTCTGATGTCATATGCCAGTCATACCCTTCGTAAGAGAAATACATCAACCCTACGTCTGACATATCAGTTACTGAAAGCTTAACTGTGCCTGTTAAGGTGGTGGAGCATAAGCAAGAAGATGCAGGGGATTTTGTGCCTGTGCTTCAAGATATCCAAGCTTTGGGTTGTCTCTGTGTTGGCCTTTGCTTTTTTTGAACCACGTATTCAATGGCAAAGGAAATTGTAAGTTTTCCAGAAGCCAAAGTAGACATAAAAGGTACTTACGTGGGAAGAAGCTGGAGGCAGAGCAGGGAGTGTCTCTACAAACAACAATCTGCGTGTCCAGGGTAACAAAAGCAGCAAGAAGTGAGTGAGAGTATCTGTTGAGCAGGTGACTAAATACGTGTGCTCCACAGTATAGGCACTGCTGGATTTTCCCTGGATTCCTCCCCCACCAGTGATCCATGTTGTGGGCATTACTGGAAACTAATTTCCAGTGTGGTTTGGACTGTCAAGTTAGGAGTGTCCAGGAACGCAAAGATCTAGCCATTATCATGCTTATGGGAAATAAGCTGGAATGCTGACAATTTATAAAGCCCGGTTTCTTTGGAGAACACAGATACTCTTAAGAACTGTTATTTCCTCATCTCCAGCTCTGTTCACAACCCATTTTGTGTCCAGCCTGTGTGTATAAGCATAGAAATGAGAGGGAAAACATTCAATGTCTGAGTCACCAAGCTAACACCAACAGCCCCATGTTCCCATGCCAAGGCAGGATCAGCTATGCCCATGCCCTAGATAAATGCCTACAGCTTCTCCAGCTGCTCCTGAAATTCCTATCTCCATGAAGAAATAGATGTTCTGAGCTTCCAGTCACTCTACTACTGTGCTTCTTGCACCCCACTTCTTCTAATGCTCCGTATGAATCTTTGCACACATCTTTCTACATACTTACATCCTGTTACATGCCCACCTCACACAGCTTTATAAGGCTGACAGCATACTTCTCCACACAAGCCTTTTTATTATTTTTTATTTATTTATTCAACAGCTGTCCTCTCCACTGTCCTCTGAGGGAAAGAATCTCTTCCTGTCTTAGAGATTTGAACTTCTTTTTTCCAGTATGATGCTTTTTCTTTTTTTCAGTATGATGCTGTTTCTTTTTTTCAGTATGATGCTTTTTCTTTTTTCAATGCAGTGATGCCTCATTGTATAATACTTGTCTCCTGATTCACTAACCCTTTAGTTTCTTGTATGTTGAACAGCTCCTTTCACAGTTATTCTGCAGCCAGTGCTGGCAATGATGCCTATATATGTGTAATACCCGGATGTTACCTTGCTCTATTTTCTACAATTCACTAAACTACCTTTGGATTCTAGACATATTTTTCAAGGTATTTGTGAATCTTTCTCAACTGCTTTATCAATACCTTCCATGTATGCACTGTGGTACTATTAAACAAATAGGTGAACCATGAGAGATTAGTTTCCTGCTGAACTCCACTTGAACTAGTTTTGTAACAGACCTGGAACAGCCCAGAAGCAGCTATCCAAACAATTTCACACTACTCCACAGAATTTCCCAGGTTTCTTAGGGGTTTTTTTCCCCAGAAAATCCTGAATCTTTCTAGCACTTTTATAATAATGCCCTGACAGGAAGTGGTAGAAAACATACCAGTATCCAAACCAATCAGTATACTGTTTCTTCCATAGCACAGGAACATCAAATGTCTATTTTGTACAACAAAATAGACACAATTTGCTCTTGATGAACTCCTACTCCTCCTTATATGCTGTGAGTTTATAGTTTTTTATGGTTCCTGAATTAGTGGGCACAGAAGCCACTTTCAAAGTCCAGTCTTTCTCAGTCTGCACTGTGCTGAACTGAAAGCCAGATGGGTGTACAGTGATACAAGATTTCCAGGTGGCCCTCTTTGGGAAGTTTCTCCCTCATACCCATAGCTGGTACAAGCTGCAAAGCCCATACAGAGTTTGAGCACTACTCTGGTTTCCTTCCTGGGTTCTCTGTTATTTTATCAACATGGGTCTTGAGACAACTTGTCTTAGGAAACATGGCTTCTCTGCCTGACCATCTGTCCTGCGCAGCTTGTAGGAAATTATCTCAAAAGCTCCTCCTTCCCTCTCTCAGATTTGGTCAAAATAAGCCAGGAGCTCAAAAGTTATCAGAGAAATACAGTGATACAATGTTCCCCTTATTTCCATGGGAAACTTCTGAATGACCTCCAGATAACAGCAGGCCAGTGACAGGATGATGTAGGAGCCAGTTCACCAGTTGTTTTTGACAGCTTGCCAACTACAGACACAAACTCCAAGTGAGTAACATTCTTGAATTATAACTATGCTTTCACATAACAGTTATTTCAAGCCCAATCACATCTGGTTTATGGGGATCCACAAACATCTCAAAGGTCTCTTACATAGAGTGAGAAGAACTGTGGTAAAAGAAGGGGCTGGTGCAGGGTTAGCATGCAGCCATTGTCTCCTCAGACTTTGTTCTCTCAGACATACTCACTCTGACCCAGTTTTCTGGATGAGTTTAAATAGAGGCCACTTATTTTTAGCCATTTCTTACTACTATCCCTGTTGATTCATGGCCTTGCAGTTTTCAAAGTTCAAAGTTTTCAAATCTCTGCATCCAAAAAATCAGCTAATTAACGGTCTTCTATCTAATGGGGTCTTCCTCCTCCCTAAGAGTCAGAACTGCTGTTACCTGCACGTGGGAGAACTTACCTTTACTGTATTCCATCTGCCTTGGGTCAGTGCAGTGCTGTTTTGCAAGCAGGGGGGCCACAGGGGTGGCTCCTGCCAGAAGCTGCTTGAAGCTCCCTCAGTTGAAATTCCTGGCCCCATCCCTGCCCAAGGCTGAGCAGATATGGGGAGCTGGATGTGTCTCTGTGAGTATTGTAGTCAGGAATGGGAAAACGAAACCTGGGGCTGGGGGGAAGGTATTAAAATCTGGCCATGTTTTCTCTTTTTCCTTGTAGATTATTTAACTTCTTCTCAAGTTGAACATGTCAGGTTTTTGTCTGTTACTGTAATTGGGGAATGAAAGCTTCCCTATCCTTGTCTCAATTAGCAAGCATTTAAGGTGGATTTTCTTCTCCCTGACCCATTGTGGGGGTGGGGAGGAGCAAGTGGAGGCCTGATTGACACCAGCTGAGTCTACACCATGACACTGTTGTGCTTCAAGGCATTACGCTGGCAGCTGCATTTTCTCCCCAAACACAATGTGAAAAGGCAAACAATATTTATTCTGAATGAACTTTAATGCTGTGAAGTATTACATGCTTTCCACAAACATTCAGCATACAGACTTCAATAGTGATAGAAAAGAAACCCCCAACACCACTCCTTCCATAGTGTTTATTGAGTTATTAGTGACTGTGAAGTGAGCATTTGCCATCACTAAAGCTAAACATTCTTTCTTAAATAACCTGAAGTTTAACATTCAAAGAATGATGGATAACACTTGCCAATACACTTCTGCATCCCCCTAATTAAATTAAAATACAAATTGAACTTAAGGACTAGGAACCCAGTCACACTTCTTGCTGGCAAGGGAATAAAGCATTTTAGAGCTTTAAAACCTGAGGGTACATATACATCACTTTAGCCTCTAATGTAACATGGCCACTTGCACACATTCATCTGTATGATCAGGGCAATGCACAAACCCCTCTCTATGCCAATCACATACTTCTCTGGGTACTTGTTTAATGTGAAATGAAGCCTTAGTCCAAAGTGCAACATGTAAAGCAGTGAATCTGATAAAAACTATGTGAGGTTTTTTTGTTTGGTTTGTTTGGGGTTTTTTTGTTTGTTTTTTTTTTTGCATTTTTTTTCCTTTTTTAAGTAAACGTAGCTTTAATCAGAATATATAAGTTAATATTAGTTTAACGTGAAGTGCAGTTGCTACTCATAAAAGTGGTGGGCTGGTATTACAGTGGAATACTCCCTACCAGTTCCATAGTGAAGCTTCCAATATCAGATACTCAACCTAGTCCACAGAATCCCCTCTGAAGAGTATAAAATCTATAGGTTAGTTAATAAAAAACCAGGAGGTAATTCTTGGCCTGCACCTGCATCCATTCTCCTTTGAAATACCTGAATGCACTACTACCATTCTTTAAATTATAAAACTACTTTTTTAAGAGCAGCCTGACTGCACAGCAGACAATAGCAGTTAACAGCAGGTTGATTAGAGCCCTTTGAATTTGAGAGGTGGCTTTCAAACAAAAAATTAAGTAAGAAGGCTCCAGTCATCTGGACTAGTACATTATATCTGCAGTTAGTACTTTCCCAAGCAATAATGAAAATAACTTATTTACCATAACATAATTTAGCAAATAATATAAAAAATGTCTTACTCAAAGTAGGGCTAAGTCAGGTGTCAGCAGCCTTAGCTGGGCTCCAGCCAGCAAGCCTGTGTATAGAAGGATCTAATCATAGGACTTCTAATACCTGAGAAGTGTTCAAAACTGGTTATTTCATAGTGAGGGAGAGAGGAAGGAAAAAACAAAACAACTCTGTTTCAAAGTGTAAGATTACTGTATGAATTTTTACGAGCAAGTTGCCCACAAAAACTGTATGTTTCATGTTTCTCTCAGACAAATCTATTAGCAAGCGCTATAAATCTTCATTACTGAACTGGACAGATTTTGCTGCTTTTATGATCTGTCAGTCAATCTGAGGGTAGCCTACCTACCTGCTTTTCTCAAGTAGATGGTGATAGTGCCCACTGAAAACTTTTAAGTGTAAAAGCACACATCTCAGTCATTGTTTTCTAAGCAAAAACGCAAATACAAAAGTTATCTGAAAGGTTTTACACTGCTTGAAAGATAATTCACCCCAAAATGCTTATTAAAAGCCACTTTGCTAAAGACAATACTATAAAGAGTACATTCTCACACTGATAAGAAAACAAGTACAGAATAAATGGCATTTTCTGGTCTAATGTTCAAAAAGGAACTATCGCCTCACCCAAAGCCCTAACACATTAACAGTTCTGATAGTAGGTGGGACATAAGCAGACCCCATTTCCTCAGCAAGACTGCAGTTATTAGCAGCTACAGTTTCTAATACTTGAAAAACATGTCTGTACTTTCCATCATTTTTAAGAAGACCTTACATAAACTGCTTGCAAGAATCCTACCTACCCCTCAACCTCAACCCCAAAGTACAACCTTAAAACTAAACAGATCTAGAGATCACTTGTCTTTACAAAACAGGGTGAAAACAAACAGAAATTTTGAATCTACTATTTTTCTGCAAAAATAGAACACAGTATCACATTTCACTGCTCACAGAAACCTAAGTCTTTGGGTTGTTTCTTAAGCACTTAATGTACTTTTTTCCAAAGTGTAACTAGAAGAGCACTGAATATTGTCCGTGCCACTTTGCAATGCATTGGTGAGAAACTAACTCTCAAAGTAGATACCCTGCTAAGCACCTACCAGCAGTTTTATAGTTAAATCATACAGTCAGCCAAATGCTGACCTGAGTTCTTACTGAAGTTACTGATCATGTTTCTGCAAGAATTTGAGTGTAAAATTTAAAATTGGACATGTCTGAAGAGGTAGAAAGGGATTTCTGTGACATTTCTGTAAGTGGGAAATATGCAGCATACAAAGATCCACAGGTCAGTGCAAACACAGAAAAATTCAAACCCCTTGAACTCCTCTTTAGTTTCAGGGCCTTAATCTTCTGTCAGCTATTTCTGCATTTACACTGACTAACTGCATTAGACCCAGTTACCCAAGCTGCAAGCACTTTGCACTGGTCTCCTGTTGTACATGGGGAATCAGCCATGCACTCTGTGATCCCCTGTAGGTAGCTGCACAGCTTCCCGGAGTGACAAGCCAGGCTGGGAGGAACACGTTCTTCCAGCACACTCTTGTGGCCATGTGCAACCACATCAAAATCTGAGCTGAGAAGGTCACAGGACGGCACGTAGGCATCTTGGAGTATCTTCTTTTGCAAAGAAGACCTTAAGCCAGAGGTTACAAAAGAAGTGAATCAAGCATTAGAGGTGACTTGCTGCAGAAACATCATTTTTTGACCCTGGTATTTGGAAAAAGCTTTATCAAGTGAAATGCTACAGTGCAACACAGTGCAAAACAGAGCCGCTCAAGAGAAGTTAGTGGTTACTTCAGTGTTCAAAAGTCTCCACCTTTCTGCTTACTCTCGCCTCTCCAGAGAGAGGAAAGAACACATTTCCCTCGTGTTTCTATGACATCCAAAGTCTTGCATATCACAGGGAGAAGACAAAAATACAACCCTATTCATTTGTCATTATTTAAATACTGTTTGTGCTGGAATGTAAGTTTGAAACTTCATCCTGCTTCCACGGCCAACTTCATGTGATCTTCACAGGTGACTTCTTCTGTGCGCAGAGGAGGGTGACGTAAGGAACCCCAATGAAGGCCCATCTTTCACTGGGCCAGAACTTTATGACAGGGCCCTGCTCAGGGATCTCGGAGGCAGCATCGAAGTAAGCAAAACAGACACAGCCCAGGTATGCAGCAAGGCATATCAAAATGTGCCTGACAAGAACAGACAGCCACCACCAGCCAAAAAAAAAAAAAAAAAAAAAAAAAAAAAAAAAAAAAAAAAAGAGAGAAATGAATCAGTAACAAGTCAGTAATGTGGGTTTAGTAACACAATCAAATATATATCATCATGGTTTAAAATCAGCCACTCATTCACCTTCAACCTTAGGGTTCCTGTCTGCCTTTTACATGCAGAAAAAGAATACAGAGAAAAAGAAAAACTATCAAAGTATAGTTAATCCTTGGTCTAAACTAAATGCACCTTTTCATCTCACTGCACCACACAAATTTGTATAGAAATGCTGAGATACTGCAGCTTGAATAAAAGAGCACAGTAGCAGAGAAAAGGCCTCAAAGCCCTTCCCTGCTTCTCAACTTTGTTCTCAGTTGTTAACAGTGGAAGTTGTAAAGTTTTCAGTCACTACTTCAGTCGAGCAGTGCTGTGGGATTTTTAGTAACCAGCAGGGCAAGGAATTCAACTGCAGTTAATCAACTTAGTGTCTGAACAATCTTACCAGGCTGTAAAGCCTCCTAAATCTGGCACCTTGGATAGCGTGACACTTGCTCTAGGCTTATAATCTTACCAGTAATTCTATCTAGTACTAATCAGAAATAGCCATCAGACAGCACAGAAGGATCACGTGCTGAGGACATAGCACACCTGAACTGTGCAGTTTGTGCACAGCACTTACCATACACAGTGCAAATAGGGAAAGTTAAATGAGGACCAGATCTCACAAAAAGCTTTGTCACTGATCCAGCAGAAAAGTGCTAGCATCCACCAAAGACCTGAAAAGAGACCCAGTTTGTATACACGCAGGTTTTCACATCTGAGGAGAAAAACACAAAGAAGCTGTTGTAAAACAAAGCAAAATTTTGTTTTTAATATCAGCTTGATGCTTTCTGGAAGCAGGCATTTTAGGGGAGGATTCACGGTGCCAGGCCCACATGTTTAAAATGGCTCCACCATAAATGTCCATAACAGAGGAACTTGACTTAAACTAAGTATGGCTCTGATGCAAGGCAGCAGTGAGGTGACAAAACAAATCTTTCCATCAATAGCTGTGCCTTGGGTATTCTCTTAAATACTGATATGCAGATGGTGGTCAAACATGAAAGCACTCCCATATCTAGGGAGATGTATCTCAGACAACGAGTGATTAGTTGTACATTCTCTAGTAGCAACCAGACAGCCAATAAGGGCTCAGATTTGTTCATATTTGTCACTATAACAAGATCTGTAAATTAAGAAACTGGATGTGTTGGGTTTTTCAATTGGTTAGTTGTTTTTTTTTTCCTTTTACAAGTTAGTACTGTACAATATAACAGTTTCAGAGATCTTTTAAGGCAGAAGCCTTTACCCAGAGGCCCCTAAGAAGCATGATTCAGTGGATGGCACACAGGCATCCATATCTCAGACAGAATTAATTTTGACTGAGCTACAATTCTTTCTTGTTCATACAGAGGTATACTAGAGAAAAAGAAAACACAAAAAAAGTTTCTGTCATTACATGTAGTGTGGTCTGCAGTTGACCATCACTGAATACCCCTTACAGATGCCAGGATGCTTGCATAGCATTACCTGTGTTGCAGGTTTATTCAAAAGTTCACAATATCCCTGTATGATGCTTTGTTCTTTTTCACACCTTGGAACTATTCTAAGAACTGTGCAGCTTTTCTCAGGAGAGTAAAATCAGGAGAAAGGAGGCACCAATATTATAAACTTCAGATCCCAAAATGCTCTCCAATTTTATAATTTGCTGTCTACGTACACCTGCTATTTTGGGGTTAAGCCTCTTGGGGACAGTAGATGCAGCTCTGCTGTTACTGATCGCGATAAAGCAAAGCTGCACATGTGTGGCCAAAAGAAGACATGGCTCAGCTCTCTGCCTCCCCTAAGAATAAGGCAGGATTTGGGACTTCCTTTCCCCGCTTTTTTGTCTTTTTTTTTTAGTTCTTGTTGTTAAAGCCTTGGTGAATTTCCCAGAGATCTGAGAACTATTCAGTGCTCTTGCACAATTCTTGCCCAAATTAATTACTCTTCTCAGGTCACTGATATGACCCACCAAAGCATTCCCAAACCTACTATTCAGATGGAAGAATTATTTGCTTAAAGTTACTTGTTGGACTGCATCACAGAAGTAAACCAAAAAGCCAAATTTCTGGTTAGTATAACAATGAATAATCAGCCTTCGCCAGAGCTACAGGCCACTTGTCTTCTACATTCTAGAAATGTCTATGTAAGAAATTTATCCAAATTTATCAGCACAGTTTTGTCAGCAAAACCATACCATACTCATTTTTCAGGACTCATCTTTCTACCAAATGGCTAGGCAGCATGGACCCTTTCATAAAAGAAGGGGGTAAATAGTCACTGGTCAAATAACACTGCTGTACGAAGTATACTGGAGTTAATTCTCTCCTATTAATGCTAGGGCAGATTCATTAATCTTCAGTGAGACACACAACTGTTCATAATGGCAAGTTACTCAACCACGTTCCTAAGTGATATGCATGGATCAATTCTGTACATTTGACAGGTAAAACTAGACTGCTGCAATAGGTACTTGTGCATTCTGGCAGAGCAAAGGGTGTCTGTATTAAGAACACAGAGGCTTTCCTGGTTGTTTGAAGGACATAAACACATGCAACTGCCTTCCATTTAAGGTAAGAGGCTTGGCCTCAAACATCCAGCTTTTAGGCAGCAACCATACGTTTCAATATCTGACTAGTTTAAATACCAACAAGAGAGGATAATTAACCTGCACAGTTCAAAGACTATAAGGCTGCAAGGAAAAACCAAAAGCCTACTTTAAGAAACTTGCTGAAGGGAAGCCACAAAAATGGTACAAATTGTAATGACATGTTTGCTCAGTGCTGCCATCAGGTACTGTGAATTTAAGACTAGATGTTGTAGGGTGTAGTACAAAAGACTACTCAAAGGCAGAAAGAGGCAAACACAATGAGGAGCTTGCAGAGCTGTGCAATACTCCCAGGTTTTCTGTGATCACTCATCATAGTTTTCAGCTCTTGCAGTAACTGTGCTTCAGATGGGCTGAGGACAGACACGCTTGCTGAGGAGACAAGGGTCTGCAAAGCTTCCCATTTGCCACTGCTTTTACCACAATGAAGAGATGTAATGCAAATGCCACTTGAACACTGGCAAGGGACATAAACTCAACCCACTAGTTTTATTTCTTGATAGACACAGATACTGACCATTCAAACTACCACTGAAAAAGAACCTGTCAGCTGAGGGTCTGAAAGAGCTGTTCATTCTGCTGTGCACAGATTCATGATATGGTCTTACCTTTTATCCTGACAGAAACTGGACCAAACAAACCCTGTATATTCATCTATGACTTTTGCCTATCTAATGAATGGCATTCTCCATTGTAACACAAAGAGGAGTTACTTAAATACAAGTTTCTATGAACACTGGTATACCTCAGCAGTTTGCTAACCGAAGGACTGGGGTGGTACATGGTTCCAGCAGCTTCATCTTCCAATGTCATGGCACCCCCAAGAAAACATCCCAGCTTTTCTTCAAGCCAGTGCAAGTTGCTAGATGTCAATTAACTACTTGATTCATTTTGACACTGTATCAATATTCCCTTTATGACCTAGGGAATATTTTAAACTTTTAACTAGCTCAACGTTATAGGAAAGAGAATAGGGAAACTGTGAGCAACCTGCAGTAATGAATTAGGGCTCCTCCACAGGCAGATTTCTAGACCTGAAGGCAGGGTAAACCTTCACTGATCATGGCTCAAATTTCAGCTAAGCAACAATGTCCTAGCTTCTATCTGCACCTGGAGACAGATAGATGCCTGCCAGTCACTCACTAAATTATACTAACTTGATGATGCTACAAATCTTGATGGTTTTCTGCTTGGACCAGCAAATCAAATACTCCACATCCACATAAATCCTGATGGTTTTTTGCTTGGACCAGCATACCAAAGAATCCACATCCACTTCCTCCTTGATACCATCCCAAAGGAGAAGTTTGTTTTTTTTATTTTTATGAAACACTTTGTTCAGCCAGAAATGGGAATAAAGATTTACAATCCTTTATCTTTCAAGGCTATGTATACACTTAACTGCCTTCTGCTCTTTGGAGCACAATACGTCCTTGCACACACTCTACCCTACCAGCTCTGCAAGTAAGAACATAATGTTCTTTTGTGACAGTATTCTCTCCTCATCAAGGACAATCAAGAGGCAAAAAAGTCTCATTTGAAAACACAGTGATTCTGATTCAAGAGGATGCTGTAAAACATTGACACCAACCTACAACAGGAATAACAACAGGCAGTTTTGGTTTAATGCTTCACAAACGTAAGCATGGAACAAAGAAACTGTTCTGGAGACTCTTCTTCCTTCCACAAATACCTGTCTGCTCCAGACTGCAAGGACTTGGATGTGCACACCTCTACTGACTGTAGGAGTAGAGAATGGGAGAATTGGAGGCATTTTAAATAATGTTTAGATTATTTTTTCTCCTGCAAAAAGGGATGAGATGACTCCTCCGGATTTACAAGTACCTCTCTCATCTAAATCTCCTAGGGATCAGCATAGCTTAAAATAAAGCCTTTAATTATTTGTTTTTACACTTAGAATTCATCACCAAATGTCATATGTATTACATCATTCCAATGGATAATTAAGAAGGTCACATGTCACTTTGGGTCTCTTTTTAATCACCATTTTAAAACAATGTTTTGTTTATGTGTGTCCTGAATTCTCTCTCAAAAAACAGACAGGGAAACTCCATGCGTTTTAGTAAGCTATGATCTTTCTGAAGGAGTTTTAAAAAGCATCTATAGTCATAACAATTCCCATATTTGATGTAATAATATCTGATCTTACGAAACACTAAATATTCATCTGTTCAAGTCCCTTAGGAGCTCATGATTGGGAAACTGATACTTAGAGAGTTCACATAAATAATTCGGTTCACAACCATATCCCTATTTGCTATACAAGTAGTTCCTGGGTGCTTTGTGCAAAATGTGACACCTCCACAAACATTATTCTACAACAAACTTAAGCACTTTTTACCAGATTTCTTTTACCACAGAAGTAAATGCTGTTCAGCAAGATGTCTGATGGGAAAAGACTTGTGAACACCTTTACAAAACATTGTTACCAGAGTCTTCCACTGTACCAAGAACTGGCAGCAGAATAGGGTGAGGCAGCAAATAGGAATAATCTTTCTGTTCCCACAGGAGATGTCAGAATGATGGTATTTGGTTCTGGTTTTGTTTCTTTTGATAGACATTTACATATGCAGTGTGTAAGAGCCAAGTTAAGTTGTAAAATCCTTGTCAGACATTGAAGAAGAGTGGGAAAAGACAAGTTCATATGCTGGTCCTTGTCTTGTACTTTAGCAGAGTGTAAGCATGCAAAAGAAAAAAAAAAAAGCCTCTGGAGAGCAGCTGGTATCACTGGACTCTTCAAAGACATTCAGATTTTTTTAAAGGACTCCTTAAAATGTTAAGATCAGCCTCAGTTTTTTTCTCTATTTGCATTCTGTTTGCATTCTGGCTGAAAGTTGTCCTCTACAATCTAGTGATTAACATTATCTTTGTCAGTCTGATTCCATCTTATCATTCATGTCAGACAGCTGAGTCGTGGAAGACTCGCAGTACACCTTTGAGGGCTGGAACATCTTCCACGCACGCTTGGAAGACTCCTCTGCTTGGAAGACTTCCATGCAAGAGATATGTTGCAAGAAGACAGGCAATATCTGAGCTAGTATAACAGCCCATGAAAAAAAAAAACCAACAACAAAACAAAAAAAACAACCAACCAACCAAACCAAAAAACCCAAACTAAATAAACCACAAAAATCTGATGTGGCAAAGCAAGTTTATACCAGACCTGTTCTTTCAGGTGGGAGAAGCATTTCTGACCTGCTGTCACAAGCACTGAAGACAGATCTGGTGTAACATCACACAGTACCTTAAGATCTCAGAAGGCAGTGCTGCATTCAGGAGAAATGTACTCACCTCTTCAACTCGGCAATGAGCAAAGCTGTGCAGGGAACACCCAGAGTCATTAACGAGATGTTATTGATGGCAGGCTTAATGAATGCAAGGCAGGTAGTAACTCCAGACAGGACAGCCACAGCAGCTTTAAACCGGCTCCTGAATTGTTCGGGTTTTTTTGTGGGAGAAAAACTGCTTTTAATTCAAACTTTTCATTACTAAACCCAAAAATCTTATAATTACTTTAACAATGTAACAAAATGTAGGTTCCTTTAGGTGTGTTCAGGAAGTGCAATGGCAACATGGCATTAAGTGGATGTGGATCTCACACAGATTTGCATGTGCATGCACTTAATAATATACACAAATGTTTGCTGGACCATGGTCTTCTGAAGCAGCCATGTGTATGTTTACGTATGTATACACAGCCACCCACTGATCACTGGTTTCAAAATCCAAAGGCCACGCTCCAAACTCCCTCCTCCAGTATGTCAACAAGTCCATCTCTGCACAGTGCTGTACTTCTGATGGCTACAGAACATTCCTTATTAGATTTAATAAAAATTGTTTATTAAGATAGAATTAAACTTAATGTATTTTTACAGGAATTATGAATTTATTTTAGATAATGTACCGATTTATCTGAATGCTAGCTGACTAGGTGTTCTGCGTTGATGCTGTGCCGTTTTTGTACCAGGGAAGGGGTCCCTGAGGGAAGTGGCTCATGTAAGTAGCTCTGATTAGTTCTCCCCTCTCCAAAACACCTGGCCCACCTTAGGCCATCAGTGATCAAAAGGTCCCCTGCAATTAAATGATTCAAGAAGGGGAACACGTAGGTGAGAGAAAGCTACACGTGAAGAGAGAGAGAGAACACCACCAGAGGGGAGCAATGCCAGAGCAGAGCGACCAAGGCTGCTAAGGAAGGAGAGGAGAAGGTTCCAGTAGAGATTTTTCTCCACATCCTGCGGTGAGATGGCAGCCTGACTCCCTGCAACACCCTGACAATCACGGTGGAGCAGATCCTGAAGGACCCTGAAGGCAGAGCTGGTGCTGTGGACCCGCCACCCATGGGGAATCCCATTGGAGCAGTTGTGGACCTGCATCCTGGAGAGGATCACAGGGCAGATGATGTGGACCTGCAGCCATGGAGGGGACTGTTCCTGAAGTAGTTCCCGAAGAGCCCATGGCTCTGTGGGCCACCTGCAGTGTGACTGGTGAGAGGGACTCATGCTGAAGGGGCTCTCTAAGGACTTTCTCCCTAAGGAGAGACTCTGCATTGAAGTAAACAAAGACTGTGAGGAATCCTTCTCCCTGAAGAGGAAGGAGCAGCAGAAAATAACCTGTGACATCTGGACTGTAAACCCCACTCCCTGTCTCCCTGTGCTGCTCTGGGGAGGAGGTAAACATATTTAAGCTCTGGTTTATGTTTTCTTTTCACCCTGCTTTGATTTGTTTAATGATAAGTTAAACTTATTTTTTCCCCAAGTTTGGTCTCGTTTGCCCGTGAGCATAATTGGTGAGTGAAAACCCCATAGCCTTTGTCCTGACCCACAAGCTTCTAGGTGGATTTCCTCCTCACCATCATGTACTGGGGGAGGGGGAATGAGTGGCCTCATGGTCCTTTCTTATCCGACAGGCTCAAACCACAACAGTAGGTTATTTTGTTGTGTATTTAGTAGATAGATATAGAAATGAAATTCTGCTTTGCGAAATCCACATTCTTGGGTAAACAACTAACTGCAAAACTATCAGACAACATCCTGTAGCCTGTAGTCCAGCCATGCTTGTGAAACTCCTGAAGACTGTTCTGACACTAAGCAATGGGATGTTGACTTGGGCTCATCTAGGCAGCCTCGAGGCCTTTTGCCTGTAAATACATAAAAAGCTCAAGGAACTAAGTGCCTTTCAGATGGAAATTGGCTGAGACCAACTAGAGTTGCCACCAAACACTGTGCATGCAGCAGAGAAGGGATTAACAAATGGACACCTCAGACTTGGAAGACCACTGGAGACCCCCCACACACACACACCTAAGAATGCAAATATTAAAATGAGTTCCAGGAAATCTAATGTATATAATGAGTTTCATACATATGTATCTGTCAGGACAATGTAAGTCTTGCCTGTTATCCTGCTACGCATGACTTGAGAGAACTATTTCATCCAGCCCTGTAATTAATAAAGAATGCCTCCCTTCTACAACTTGAGTGCTCGAAAGTTCTTTCAGAGACAGAATTTTATGGTATCACTTCAAAGCACTGTTGTGTCATCATTCTTTATGCTTTTAAAATTAATTTTTAGGAATTTTTGTTACCATTAATGTCCCAGCTTTTTGTTTTATTTTTTAAATTTTTTTAATTTTTTTTTTTTGCTTTATTTTGTTTTATCTCTTTTAAGTCTTAAGGATACTGAAAACTTTAAGGCAAGGGAAAACATTTCTTCTAACCTAATTCAGTAGTAGGTGAGGGATTCCCTTGTTTTTTAAAGTATAGAGTTTGATATATTCTTAGCACAAATAAAATCACAATTGGGACTGATATAGATAGCTTGCCACCTTTTAAATTAAATAGATGTTAACTTGCTTAAACTCCAAGTTCAGACTTGAAACAATCCGTTTCCAGTCCATGGTAGGACAAAAGCAGAAAGAGGATCATTACACTGCCCTTCATCTACTGGCCCACAGCTTTGAAAAAAACATTTGCTGTCCAAAGATGGCTATGCTGTCCTTACTTCTATGCCTGGAGTCTCAGTATATTTCTGCAGCACCACTCTCTGGCCACAAATGTCATCACCTTCACCTAGCTATTTCCATTTGCCTTCAGCTTTGAACTTCAGCTTTGAAGTTTTTCTTCTTGCTGGAAGACAGTAAGTTGCTTAAGTAGGTAGTTCTGCTCTGACATAAAGGCCTTCATGACTAAAAACACCACAAATTAGTCCTGGCAGATAATAACATTTGCATCTATCTAGAGCGTGATAAGGATGAAGAAAATAAGGCAACAGCAGCGAGCATAGGACAGATATAATATAAGAGGATTAGCTAGGCAAAGAAAAAAAAAAAAAAAACCAAACATATAAACCCTGGATTGAAGTTTGTTGCCTTGTGTGTCTGTCTTCTGTATACTTCAGAAAGGAATCAAAACCTTAGCAACATACCTGCCTTAACAAATTCTCAGGAGAAAGTGTTCAAGAAATTTAGGATAAGGGACATCCTGCACCTCACCTCAGCGTTTTATAAATCAGTTGTAATCTTGGAGATTATTACTTACAGTTTTAACACCAAATTCAATAGGTACAGAATTTCACCCCAGAGAAGTGTTACTATTCCTTTTAAAAAGGATACATTTGAAGCTCTTGGCCCACACTATGAACCTACCCAGCTCACTATCAGCAGAAGATAGTTCTAGATGACATGTAATTATCCCTGTAGGATTTTGAGGAATAATTTTCACGGACTCACAAAAATTCTTCAAGATTCTGAACTTCTCTTTTTTTATTTGAACTAAATGTCTAAAAGTCATGCCATCAATCAAAATGCTTAAGTAAAACCTCCTTTTTGCTCTCTAAGTTGATGGTGTCCTGTAACAGCAGTGTTGCAATATGCAGAAGTACTAAATTCACAGTAATGTGACAAAGCCATTAGACTGCATGGACTGTACATGGTAATCCAAGATACCCTTTTCTCAGTGGAAGCTATTTTGAGGAATGGTCAATCTAGACATCAACCTTTTCTCCCCTTCCATCCCCATCCACCAGCAACATCTAAAGAGGCACATGCCAAGGAAAAAAGAAACATTAAAAAAGCACCCCTAGATAATAACAGTGTAAGAAGGCAAGAGGCAGCAGGCTTAGGTATTTTCAGAAGGACCAGTGCTGCTGCAATTCAAACCTCTATACTCCATTACCTTAACTTCTTCACTGCCTAAAACAACGCAGAAGGGAGGGGAGCAAGGTGGAGAGGGCAGGTACAAACAACAACCAGGTTCTTAAACTGCCTACAAAGTGCTTTTTTTAATCCTTCAGGAAAAAGAAAGAAATACTTTAGCAAGGATTAAACAAAACCAGCCTTTGAATGCTTAAATATCATCCTTAATCACAGGCTTAAATACCCAGATGAAAATTCTGCTGACTTCCATAGGACCCCTTGTATGTACACTTCAGGTTATATAAAAGGAAGTGGGAAGAAGGTTTCTCATACTTTAGCTGCAACAAATATAAACTACTCATGTACAGGCTTCGCTAGAATCAGCAGTAACAGGCACTTCCAGAGGTGAGTCAACTCATCCCAAGATCTGAAGTTACAGGGCATAATACCAACTGCAGATTTAGGAATTCTGAATAAAATGGGGTGAGATGCATGCAAAACAAGAAGAACAAAGTGAGAAAAGATAGCAGTGGTAAGGTCAGACAATTCTTCAGTGCCACTATGTGCAGGCTGAAGTACTAGCGTAAGATGTTTCAAGAAATATGGAAGTATATGTATATGGTTGTATTTTACCTGTCATTCCGAAAAACTCTGGGCAGGTATCTCCTAGGGAACCACATGGCAAGAGCACACATCAGGACCCAGAGAATAGCCAGCTCATCCAGCATCTGTCCCAGGAAACTGAGAGTGGCATGGAAGTAAACAGATCCAATCCCTAGAAAGATTCATCAAAAGTCAACATGAATAGCTGCAGTACTGCATCAACTAAAATACACTGCTCGTGTTCAGAATGTTACAGCAAATTATAGATACAATCTGGTGTAAAAAAAATCAAGAAAAAAAACCCACCACAAAACAGAAATCAAACAGCTTTTCTAAGAAGGCAATCCAAAACATCAGCACCTCATTATTTATGAAGCACACATTTTATAAAAGCAGTAGTTAAAGATGACAGCTCCTACCAGAAAAGTAGGTGTATTTAAAATACATACAGGTGGTAAAGTTAAATGCAAAACCAATTAAGTACAAGCGAAATGCTGCTGAATTTTCTCAATAGCACAAGAGTGGGTAAAACAAAGATAAAAAGCAGCATCTGATGACTACTCCATGATACAGATTTACAGATGGGAAGTGTCACACTGCTCCAGAGGGGTCTGATTACTTTTTTAAAAGTTCTCAGTCACTACAAGAATGAAAAAGCTGAAGAATCTCCTATCTACAAACTGGCTAGTGCCCTTTCAGCTCTCCTTAGGGCAACAACAGAGGAAGCAAGGTCAGCACTGCTGCAGAGTAAGCCCAAACATAATCAAAGTAAGTTACGCAAAGGAAGGGAAGGATTGGAACAGAAATCAGGCTGAAGTTCCCACCAACCTCAAAAGCCATCTTCCTTTCAGAAGCTGTTCCTTCAGCTTCAAACAAGTACAAACTCCTCTGTGGACATCAGGACTGCTTTATTTTGCAAAACAAACAAATGCAAGCAGGAGAAACTTACTTCCTCTCTCCGATAGTGCATAAGCAGGCAAACAGGGACTAATCAACTTACCAACCACAACTAGCAGAGTCCATATTAAATATATTCCACTGTTGAAGCAGGTTGCATATTGACGGAACAAGCACATACAAATGGGTGGTAAAACAAAAAACAAGACGTTGCTTATCTAGGGGGAAAAAAACACAACAAAAAAATCACAAAGAGAGAAAATAAACAAACTTTAAATATTCGTGGGCTGCCTAAGACATCTATAAAAATGTGTCATTCAGTGGAGCCCCAGCTACACAAATTAGGGCCCTCAGTTTCAGCTGAAGCCAAGGTGGTTTTACAAAGCATCAACTTGCTTTGTTTAGTATCATTAAACTAGCAATAGTATGAATACTTAAAGCAACATAAAACGTGGCTACTCACATCTTTAAATTACCTTTCAAGCCTATTCCCAATGGAATTTTGAGAGTCTATAAATAGTCAAGATACTGAAATTCAGGAAGCATACAAGGAATTTAAGCATATGAGGAACAGGACATTATGTCAAGTCATCTGTCCTCTCAATGAATGTCAAGCCCAGCATGGCAAAAGCACTACAGATACTGGCACTAGACAGGGCTAGTCAAGCTTTCTGGACGTCAAGTCACTGAGCAATAGCCATTGCCTGGAAGGTCTGAAATACAAAGCAAAGCAAAGCTAAAAAAGCTGGAAGCTTTTTTGTGCAGAGAAAAGAGAACCCAGAGCTGTAAATCCTTTCAAACTTTATTTTTATCTTGGGCTCTTTGACTTAAAGTTAGTTATAGAAAGGAGAAAAGGTTGGCAATTCAGACCATTGTTGGGCTTTTTTACACTGAAATGTAAGAGTTGAACATAGACATACTGGCTAACCAACAATCCAAAGATTGACACTCTAGTTAAAGGCTAAAGGCACTTCACCAGCAATTAGCAGGAGTTGCCACTGTAGTGATGTCATAGTTTAGCACCCAAAACAGGACAAGTGATCATTTTGTTCTCCCCAGACAGAGCTGCCAGTGCTGAGGGCCAGCTGTAGCACTGTCACTGATCAGTTTTACAAAGACTTTACTGCTGCCTCCCAGGGGGACAGGGGACAGCATGAGTTCCCCATCCTCAGCTGCCTCATGTTCCCCTGCCTAGCCCAAGTACAAAAGAGTATCCCAGTAACATTCCCATAAAATAGATACAGAAAACAACTTTGGTGCAAGAGCACTCCTTGGGGACAGATTCCTTCTTCAAAGAGAGTTACAAACCTTTACTAATATTAGGGAAAATTTAGTGGACAATGGATTCAAGAATGACATATGAAGAAGGCACCTGTTTGTTCAGCTATTATTATCCAGCACTGGACATGGTCTGAGAACAGAGCTCATGATATTAAAATAGATAAATCTCACTTAACATTTGAAAGGCTCATCAAAACATACTTCTAGGCTGGCATTCAGAACAATACTAATTAGGAAGCAAGCCCAAAGTACTTTGATCTCAGTCTCTCCACCGTCTTCCCCATGGAAGCACATGAGGACAGGGAGTGAGGTTTACAGTCTGGATGTCACAGGTTGTTTTCTGCTGCTCCTTCCTCTTCAGGGAGAAGGATTCCTCACAGCCTTTATTTACTTCAATGTGGGGTCTCCCCTTAGGGAGAAAGTCCTTGGAGAGCCCCTCCAACATGAGGCTCGCCAGGCACAGTGCAGGTGGCCCACAGAACCATGGACTACTTCAGGAACAGTCCCCTCCATGGTTGCAGGTCCACATCATCTGCCCTGTCATCCTCCCCGGGCACAGGTCCACAACTGCTCCCCCATGATTCCACAAAGGGAATAGACCCCTCTGTGTTCCACCCCTCTCAGAGTCTGAAAGTCTTCCTTTTTTAGTTCCTTGTACTAAAACTATGACAAAATCTCTGCCAACAGCATCTAGGTCCCAGCACACAGCTCAAGACAAGACATGCCAATGCAGAGGCCTTTTGCAGTCATGCCACAACATCAACCAGCCACACCAGGGAAAAATGCCAGAGATCCACCTCCCACTGGAATTCCTTTTCCAAACCAAGGGTTAAAAGGCTGAATCCTTTCATCAGTTACCAGCTTCTACAGTGTGCTTTGCCATGTAGAAAGCCAGCCTCACAAACCATATGTGAAAAAGACGTGGGGGCATCAAATGATGAACAGGGCCATGAACAGAACAGTGCCCTATCTCTTCAGCAGATATAAAAGAGCTCTTCTTACAGAAATCCTTCACCCAACCAAGGTGTAAAATTTTGCCTTTTTCCATCACAAATTGAGACTGCAGGAAGCGACAACAGAGGCACATGACAAAGTCAGTGTTCAGAGTACTGCACAACTCTGGGGAGATAAGGCGAAGACCAAAGAGTTATTTATAAAGTAATATCCTATTTTGGTAGATCTTAGGAGGTAGATCAATTTGCTCAATTCACAAAAAACAACTTATACATTCAACTAAACAGGCTCATTTTACCATCTTCCATTCACAAAAAAACTACCAGCTCTGTGCATCAGAGACTCCTAGCAACACTGGGAATACAGTCATGGACCAAGATCCCAGTGCATAACATCCTGATACAAGCACAGGGCTCCCTTCCCCCAAACCAAGCAGGAAGCACACACAGTGACTGGTAGCTGAGGTGATGGAATATGAACAAGTCCCCTGGGGACCTGGGAATGCTCTGACTTTTAGGCAGAGTTATACCAAAGAGAGGTCTCACAGGGGGGAAATAGATGGTTTAAAAGAAAACAGTGTGGAAGGAAACCTTTCTGTCTCTGTAACTAGAACTGATCAATTAAGAAAATCAAACCAGATAATCACAGTCTAAAAAAAAAAATGATAGAAAGACTTTATTCTGTTTAGGAACAAGATGACAAAGGAAATACCTACTTACCATACTGGTAGAAGCACAGATTTATACTAGTAATTAGACTACAAATTATCAGGTCTGTTCTACAGCAGTATCCTTCTGGCACTGAACACCCATTTCTGCTGAAGTCCTGCCTGCAAATGGAAGAAAACTCTTGCAACCCAGCACTTAGACATGATTCGTACTGCTAGCAGTGGCCAGCAGAAGGACTTCCTAACACAGCAGAAGTTGAAATAATTTTAGTACTTAAATTCTTTTCCACAGTTTATAAAAAATGTGACAATCACGTTTTGTTTTCATGAAATAGCTTAGTTCTGTTTCTCATATTCCATAAATAATGTTTTCTACAAGTTATACTCAAATCAAATGGAACATTTTCTGAAACACAATTCTGAACTTCTTAGTTTCAAGTTCAATTTCAAATAGATAAACACTAAAAATGACTGACTTGTTTTGACTCTCAGGTATCAGCTGGCTCTCCCTTGAGGACCACACCCTCAGAAAAACAGCAACAATTATCACAGGTCTTTCCAAACAAGCAAGGCACCTATCCATTTCCTTCTGGTTTAAGAAAGTAACACCCGTGCAAAAACACAAATGCAATTTATTACACAATTGGCCCACATATTTTGATAATGTACAATTCAACTGCTGATTTAGTGAAGATTAGTGCAAAAATTAAGAACAGGAGTACAGAACATCTCCTTTGAGATCTGCAAAAGGCTAAAACTAAAAATTTTAATTCTGGAAAAAAAGTAAGTAGCCCATCAATAACATAGCCCTCCCGACAATTACTGACCTTTTGTTTAATTCCCAATTACTTAATTATATAAAAGGAATATAGGGCATAGACCACAAAGGGAATGCCAGAGGCTTGCTCAGATTATGACCATGTAACTTCGTTAGCATCTGGCCGCAGTCCTGACACAGACAGGATGTTTCCTGCAGCCCTACCAAGGGCTATCAAGTATTCTTTACTATCTGGTACGTCTCCCAGACAGCAGCTGTAGCATTCAACCACCTCCCCAACACTTACTCCACTACCTCTATGTGAGGAGAAAGCAAAAATGGACTAAGTAGCTCTCAGTGAGTTCAGAGGGTTTGTATCCTCTATATCCTGATCTGTAAGCATGCTGTTCTCACAGCCTAGAAGATTTCTGTGATAAAGAGTACAAGTTTTCTTTTGCACTCTGTCCTGGTTAGAACTGATAGAACCAACTTTGAGTAATTTTACTTCACAGCTAAGTCACTTTTAAGTAACTGCATTTGCTGAAATTAATAGCATGGTCTTCAGTCACTGTCTGGGACTTTCTATGACTTAGAACATTTGATGTTTACAGTTAATTGCAGAGCTACCTGCACGAGTGGTGTTTAGAAAGGCCCTTGCTTATACATGCTCCTACAGAAACCAAGGTCTGTGCTGGGTTCTGACAAACTTCTTGTGCACTGTATGTAGAGGGGAATAAACAGGTCACACTGTGGGGAGGAGTGGACCAGACAGGTGGCCAAAATTGACCATATGAAGTATTCCTTCCTATATGCATAATATACTGTATAAACAACCTGAGGCATTACAAGGGTCAAATTCTCTTCATCCATGCCCAGCAGGATGAGGAGTCCTGGGAGGACTCCATTCGTTCTTCTGCCTTTGATCCCAATCCATGGATTCTCTCATCTGCTGCTGACTCCAGAAGCCCAGATTAGGGCTTTCCCAAGGCTGCCCTGCAGCCTTGTCAGTGATGTCAGTGTTACTAGGGGGAATCATACTTGATTTGAATGTACTTGTAGATCTATTTCATTATTTTCTTTTTCATCAATACTGTTTCCTTAAAGCTATGCAGTTTAGTCCCTCCCTTATTCTCTCTCCTTTCCCTTCTAGGAAGGTTAATAGGCAGCAGAGTATCTGTCATTTGTTTAATTGCCCACCCAGTGTTAAACCTTGACACACTCTGAAGTCTATTTGATAGCTTTTAAAAACTCTTACCTCCAGATCACCAGGGGAAAAAAGGAAAGTAATAAAACCACTGGCAATTTCATCTTTACATGAAAAATCAGCAAAAAATATGTATTACATGCACAGGCGAATGCAACACACTAAGCTGCAAAATACTGATTTTACTAGCAATAACAACAAAAAAATTACTGTTTCTAGGTGTTCAAAACACAAACAACAGCTTTTTTTGTAAATACTTCTGCACAGGGTAAATTATTTTGACCATGTGTAGGCATTTTTTTTAGGTCCTGGAATTAGCTTACAGTGCACTAGGTCACATTACTTCATTAACTTGAGAGGGAAAAAATTTTAAAAGCTAGTTTTCACGTAACTATTCTTTCAAGAAATACAAAATGTTTTGTCTCTTTACTGAAAGACTGTAAGATCTGAATGCAAAAATCGTATCAGCCTAGTTCATGTATTTTTAAAAAAATTAGTCTGACCAATTTGTACAAAACCTCTGAGAAGACGGGCTCCTACTTATATAGTCCTGTGGAGCCCTCTGTTTGTTTTTTAAATTAAATTTATTCATAATAGATGAAGATCAAGTCCCACTAGAAAAAAATCAATTTTTTAAAATACATTTCAGATAAGCTGTTCCAGCTTTCTGCCTAGATGAATATTGCAACAGAGCTCAACTGCAACTCTGACCTCAACCGTGACAGTTTAAAATGCAGATTAGGAAGGTTTTAATTTACAGCTTAAAGACCCAGATGCAAGTCTGCTGAAGAGTTCTTCCTGAAACTTCAAGAAGGTTTGAGTCAGTCAGAACTGAACCATCTTAGAAAAAATAAAATTTAGATCCCACTTAGGGTGCCTGTTAGAGTAATCTTCCAATTTTCCTGGGAGCATCTGGCTTTTGTGGGACATAGTCATACAACAGTCCACTGTGAGTCACTGTCTTAATTTTCAGAAGCTGCAAACACAGAAGTCAGACTCCTATGATGTTTACTGCTGAGGACAGGCTAAATGTATCTACCTGCAACACAGCCCCTTTTTCGCTCCTCTTTCAGCATGCAGCTCCCCAACTTGTTCACAGCTGCAGCAATACAGTGGGGTTCAGGATAAGCTTTTTGTTGTGTCTGTTAACCTGTCTGGAAGCTCTTTTGTTCATCTGGACATACCTACGGCTCATAGCATTTTTCAAGATTGTAGATTGTGCTAATCCTCTCAGTACAGTTGGAAGAATACCCATCCCCCTGCATAGCTGGCTCCAAAATACACTTGCTGTCTTCAAGAAACTTGTTTATCTTGACCTTTTCCTCCCTTTGTTTTTTGGTTCTTGCACAGTGACATCAGACACTAAGAAAGCTGACAGTTTCCCCCACACACCCTCAGAGGTCTCCAGTGGCACAGACAAGCCATCACACAGACGACTTTGGCAGCAGACTACAAGAAAAAACAACAGGTTAGTAACCTAGTATGTGGAATTATTTGCATTATTTGCTGTATGTGCAGCAACCCCCATGATACACACTCAAGTAAGTGACACCACACACCTATTTCTTCCTTCCACTGGATGTCAGCAATAAAGAAACATAGCTTGAAAGGAAGACAGCTCAGAGAAGGATGGAATTTGTTATAAAATACACAATTTTCAGGTACAAGAAGCAAAACAAGAGAACCACCTCCCCATTTGTGCACATTTATTTGGTTTGCTCCTGGATACGTGTTTTTTATGGAATGGCAAACTACCAGAAAGCTCAATGCACTATCTCACTCTGGCAGATGTTTGTCAGTGCAATTCTTTACATAAACAGGATGTAAGGAGCATTGCTCCCATTCCAAGATGTGCAGTCCAGGGTAGTCTGACACTGTTGCTGGGGCTATGTTTTCACAGGATCTCTCCAGCAGCTGAGAAACACTGGGATGACCAGAGAGGGCTCAGGAGAGAACCAAGGGTCACTGGAAGGAAGGAATCATTACATTAGTCCTGTTCCCTCTCCTTCCTTTCAACTACTTTCTTAAACAGATGTTTCTTCTTGTTCCAAAAGTACATTGCTGACCTCATCCTGCAACCTCAAGGCAAACTGTTCTGGAAAGCTTTGCTTTGTTCCGAAAGGAGCCAAAACATACCTGGACGAAACTAAGTTTGGCCTGCAAACACTCAAGCTGCATTTCTTTTCTCGATCCATCACCACCTCGGACGCCGTCAAGTGGCTGACACCTGTGCGAACGGGGACCGGGAGCAGTCACGCCAGCACCCGCAGTTCTGCACCTGGGTACCACAAGGCTCGGCACGGGCGGGCGGGCGAGGAAGGGGTCAGCTGCACCCCGCTCACCCAGCACCTGGTCATGAGCCCTCGCTAACCCTATTTTATACGATTTTATGCCTACAACACCAAACCTCCAGATTTCTTTAACAACGGAGAAGGAAGAAGCAGGCAGCCACAGAAGGGCATCCTACAGTCCCATAGGAACGAGGTACGAAACAGACCCGGCCGGCAGCAGCCGCCCACAGGAGCGACCCCGGCGCACGGAGAGATCCCGCCAGCCCGACCCGACCCGACCCAGCCCGTCAAGCCCCCCGCCACATGCTGCCTCCTCTCCGCGCCCCGGCAGTCTCCGCTCCCCGCACTACCGGGAAACCTCCGCCACGCACCGTGTTGTAGAACTCGGCAATGGCGGGCACGATGGTGTAGTTATCCTCGCACCAGTCCACCTCAGAGCTGCCCGCCCGCAGCTGGTCCCACCATAGCAGCGCGCCCATGGCGACCGCCCGCCCGCCGCTCCGCCGCTGTCGCAGGAAGGCTGCCGGCCGCGGGGGGAGCCGTCCCGCCCGCCGGGGACCGGCGTGAGAGGCGGGGCGGGGCGTGGCGTGGCGGAGAATGCTCCCCGCTCCTGCCGCGGAGAACCCACGCCAGGCCAGGGCCGGGGGGGCCCCCCCCGTCACTCCCTGTCCCGTCACCCCCCGCCCGGCAGCTGCGGCGGCAGGGGGCGGAGAGGGAGGGAGTATCCGCGGGCGCCGGGCTGGCCGCCTGCAGGGACTCCCGGAGGCCCGGCGGAGTGAGGGGCTTCTTCCCGCTTTCCCCAGCGGCTTTTAAGAACTGGGTTTCCCCACACGGGCGTCACTTCGCGTCCGCCCCTCTCTTGTATGCCGGGACAAGGTTTATCCCCAGGGCGGCGGCCCCGGGCGTTCTCCGGCCCGGCAGCGAAGCGAGGCGCCGCCATCGCCGCCCCTGCGCCGAGGCCGTTGTTACGCGGGCCGTGAGCTGACGCTTCGATGAAGGCAGCAGAGGGCGCCCGGCCCAAGGCCGCCCCTCATCCGACATGCCCGGCCGGGCTTGCTCGGACCGCCACGTGAAGAGACCCGAGCCGGCCCCGGCCCCGGCCCCGCACCGGAGCAGCCTCTGGCACACAGGAACTCTTTTTTTTACGTTTTTCGCGCAAGGGGAGGGGGCCGTGTCCCTCCGCCCACGGCAGCCGCTGCAGCCGCTGCACCCACCACCGAGCGGAACGCTCTGCCCCAGACGCACCGCACCCGCTCCTCCCCACCTCGCCCCTCTGCGGGCCGAGCCTCGCACGCCACTGGTTAGCCGCGCTCACGTCGTTCTCGCGAGAGTTGGGGGGCATATATGAGGCTTCGGGCGGAAGTGCGGCCTTTCGGTGGGGTGGCTTCGCTCGGAGAGGATGAAGGTGGGGTTGTTCGGCCGCTGCGGGCGGGTTTCGGGATTTCCCCGCCACAAATGGCCCCGGTGCTGCTTGTGGGGCTAGAGGCGGTGGCCGATGGTCCTTGATGGCGGGGCTGGAGCGCCCCTGTGGGGCAGATTAGAGCGGATTGTGGGCGGGGCGACTTGGCAGCCGCGCGGGCCCCACTCCTTCTTGTCACCGGGCTGTGGTCCTCTGGGTTCCGGTAGCGGTCGCTACTCCTTATTGCAGGCTTTTTGCGAGTGCGTGGCCTGCGCGGTCGGTAGTGGGACCTAAGATAGAGGCACCGTGTAAGCTGGGGCTGGGAGTGTGCCTCTGTCGGGCCGTGTTCTGGGTGGGTTGGTGGGGGGCTACCGGGAGGCGCCTCGGTAGCTTTCCACCGGCCCCCAGGAAGTGCAAGTTTTAAATGGTGCACGTCGCTCCTTTAGGTTTTCTTGTGCAGTTTTTTAAGACCCAAGTGTGCTGCGAAGGGCGTTCAGAAGTAAAGGCAACAGGTTGTGGATGCTCTCACCTTGACTGGGTTGATTGCAGCCTGTTCGAAGGTGGTGAAGCTCCAGCTATGGTAGGGCCATTTTTCTGTGTAACCAGTCGGTGTGGCTCAGGTCAGACCTGTCTGGCTCTCTGAGGATGGTATTAACAAATTACAGCAAGGGAGCGTTTGTGTAATAAACGGAAAATTAAGGCTTTAACATTATGATATTAAGACATTAAGCCATAAGTGCTAATTTTCTGTCAAAACTATTAATGGTAAGTTTCAACCAAATCTAACTGTTGGTTGTAGTGGGGTTTTTTTCTTTTTTTTTCTTTTTTTCCTGTTAGCTGAATATCTCGTTCCCAGCCACTGGCTGCCAGAAACTCATTGCAGTGGATGATGAGCGCAAACTGAGAACTTTCTATGAGAAACGGATGGCCACGGAGGTGGCAGCTGATTCTCTTGGTGAGGAATGGAAGGTAAGTGTGGGAAGTCTGTCAAAGCTTTATTTAAGGTCCTTAGAATTTGATATTTTCTTCAGTATGCAGTTGTCACATTACAGTGTTTGTATTGTGCACATCTGGCTGGTACATTAGCTTCTGTCTGTACTGAATTTGGTGTGTTTTGCTGCTTAATTTTATCTTTTATTTTTAAAGCCTTGGGTGTTGGAGTTCCTTGCTACTCTTTGCAGTAGTGTTTTGTTACTCATTTGAGTGCTGTCCTGATATTTAGGACAAATTTAAATCTGTACTGAAAAACTGCTCCTTCTTTACCAAACAAGTTCAAGATTGGGCTTTGTTGTGTTTACAATGCTGCTAGTGCCTGGGAAAACATGCTGGGCCTGGTGGATGGGCATGGAATAGTGATGTGTTAACAATATTGACAGTCTAGCTGAGTTAAGGTGAGTTGCTCTCTTGCTGCCACTTGCACATAGTAGGCAGTTAAAAGCTTTGACTTTTTAGCCACACACTCTTGCTCCAGGCACACTTGTGTTGTGCACAGAATTCCAGTTTGTGATGATAGCAGGCTTTGGTTAGGTTCAGGATTAAAGACAAGCTGGACCATAGGATAAAATTCTGTCTGGTGGAGATTAAGCTAAGCTTTGAATAAATAGATTTATGATTTTTGGCTGTGTATTTGAAGATTGGGAGCATAAACATAAATTCTGGTATGCCAAGATACTTTTCATTCACATCTGGAAATTAAAAACTGCTGAACCACTGCAGTGCTGTTGGTTGGAGAAGTTGTTCACATTGGCAGCAGGGGTGATTTTCCCTTGGATCATGGGTACAGTGCCCCATTATTTTGAACAGTCTGTTACATTTAATGCTTCTGGAAGCAGTGGGAGTGTGTGAGCAACTGAGAAGTGTATTTACACGTTTCCATAGGGTTATGTTGTCCGGATCAGTGGAGGCAACGACAAGCAGGGCTTCCCCATGAAGCAAGGGGTCCTGACTCACGGGCGTGTCCGCCTCCTGCTCAGCAAGGGCCACTCCTGCTATCGCCCCAGGAGAACCGGAGAGAGGAAACGCAAATCTGTCCGTGGCTGCATTGTTGATGCCAACTTGAGTGTTCTGAACTTGGTCATCGTGAAAAAGGGTAAGAGTCTGAAGGCAGCAAGAAGTTAAGGGCTTGTCTGAAAAGTAGGCGTGTGAAACTGACCTGCTTGCTAGTGACTGAGAAAGAATTTCTGTAGAATGGAAATTCAGTCCTGATGTAGAAATGTGAATGTGTTTTGAAATTCCCTCTGAGCTTTATAATCTTGAACTTTTAAAACTAAACACTGATGTTTACAGTTTTATTGCTGACAGCCATGTGATAAACCAGCAAAGTAGCTGGGGATGGCACTACTGACAGGTGAACCCCAAGGATTATCTTGTAGTGTCTTGAATGTTCGTGCATTTTAAACTTGCTCATCAATGAAGCAGATGTTTATTAGAAGCAGGATTAATTGGCATGTTCAAACCTTCTGTTCTCAAAGGTGAGAAGGATATTCCTGGACTGACAGACACAGCTGTGCCCCGTCGTCTGGGTCCCAAGAGGGCCAGCAGGATCCGCAAGCTGTTCAACCTGTCTAAGGAAGACGATGTCCGACACTATGTTGTGAGGAAGCCTCTGAACAAAGAGGGTAGGTTTTTATTTAGACAAGTGAGTGCTTGGTTTCATGTAATTGATCAGCCAAGAGAGCCTTGTCATGGTTTAACACTGCCCCAGCTATTAAACCGAGTGATAAGATGCCCTCTGTTAATCCCTTTCCCTACCCTGATATGGGAAGGAGAGAGAGTAAGGGAGGCTTATGGGTTGGAAACTACACTACACAACTTTAATGCAACAGTAATGATAAATAGGAAAAGTTACTAAATAGATAAAAATATACAGGAAGATTGATACCACCTTCCTCCCCCCAATAACTCTCACATCACCACTGAGGCTGCAGGGCAGCCTTGGGAAAGTCCAGGCTGGACTCCTGGAGCCAGCAGCAGTCGGGATCTGGAGGCAGGAACACACAGATTCAGGTTGGCATGGATCAGTACCACAGGCAGATGAATGGACAGAATCAGGATGCTGAAGCAAACAGGGACATGCAAAGAAGGGGAAGCAGGATGGGGTTTGACTGTCATGATCCCTCAAATTTATACTGAGTATGATGTGCATGGGATGGAGTACCCTGGTCAATTTTGGCCATCTTATCTTGTCCATTACTCCTTAAAGGAGGGTTTGCAGCTGCAACCTCTTTACTCCTTTTCTTCTTCCAGAGGGCAAAATGTCCCTCAGAACTGAGCAGTGTCCTTGGCTCTGCACACCAGTCTCTGGCTGTAACTGTAAACATCAAGTGTTACCAGTCCCAGAAGCAGACACTGTCTGAGAAACTTGCTGTTAATTTCAGCAAGTCCAGCTACTTATAAGAGACTTACCTGAAAGCAAAAGTACAAGACAGAAAATTACCTTTATCCTGGCCCAAACCAGGACAGCAGTCCAGTGTACTGCAATGCATGAAGCACACTAAAGTAATTGATCCGTGAGCTGTCAGGGTATTTAAGCTTTGTCAGCTGTAACTTGAGGATTAGAAAGGGCATTTTCTTGCTTGCCCCATTTCTTTTATTCGCCTCCCTTCACTTTCCATCTGCATTAGCACAGTTTGTTTTTAAATGATAGTATCTGGACTAGTATTTAACTAGTGGTTCTAAGAATAATTGGAAAATAATTATTGATAAAATTCTGGTATGAGGTGGGGATGTTTTTTGAAACATTTTTATAAGGTGGAGGGAAAAAGTAGTAGATGTAGAAAATCCTAAGATAATTTTCTTTTGCTGTTGCTTGGGTCATTGTCTGGAAGGAGCTTTTATTGGGAGGGCACTGTTGAACTTAGCACATGTTTCTAGCAGTGTAAGATTTTAATACTGGGGGTTTTTTGCATTTGTTACAAAAACAGGATGAGGACTTTTTTTTTAAGAGAAAGGACATGATAAAGCTTGGGAACTGTGTAATCTTGTTGGGTGAAAGACCACTTTTTCTGCATCGTAGGAACACTTTTGTCCATAAAAGAATGTGTTCCTTGTGGAGGTGTTTTGCTTGTGGTTGCTGAAGTTGGGCAGGATGGGGTACTGGAATCTTCAGAGAAGTGATTTGTTGTGTTCTGTTAGCTTGTTACAGGCAACCTAAACGTGGGTTTTAATGATAAACATTAAGCCTGTGTTGAGTATGCTCCTTCTAAGCATGAGAACATGATGTCATGTTCTGAAGGCCAGTGATGATCCATATTTAAACATTTTATGTCTAGGGGGAAAATACTATGAATTAGAGATGCATTACATTGCTTTTGGTAAAAAATCACGAGCATTTAGACTACATTTGTTAATGCTACATCTGGCAGTAATTAATTGATTTTTCCAGCAAAATCTCATCAAGAGGTTTAACTCTGTACGAGTTGCTGTAATACGTAGCACACTATATAATGTTAACATAACATCAGGTGGAACTTAGTCTTGGTTTTGCTAGATGAGGCCTCTTTGGAAGACAGTCTGTCACTTCTGCTGCCTTTTTTTAGGCAAGAAACCCAGAAGCAAGGCTCCTAAGATCCAGCGACTGGTGACTCCTCGAGTTCTGCAGCACAAGCGCAGACGCATTGCTCTGAAGAAGCAGCGCACTCAGAAGAACAAGGAGGAAGCAGCAGAATATGCAAAGCTCTTGGCCAAGAGAATGAAGGTGCGTTTGCCTTAGTAACTCATCTGCATGGAATTCCTCATACCCCAGAATCAAGGGAGCTGGTAACTTCTCTCTACACAAATAGATGCACTGAACCTGGCTCATTTTGAATAGAAATGCTTGAATGTGGGTGAACACATGGCTGGTTAAGTAATCACCTTTATTCATGTTTTGTCTTTTTCTACCTATGATGTCTTCATTCATTTTGCTTTATTCAAATGCTTTTTGTGGGCATTTTTACCAATTTTTGCCACTTTTAGAATAATGGAAATAAGTAACTTAACCAAGACCTGATTTTGAAGAAAGCATTGAACAGTGTGAACAGAAGTTTTTCACTAGTAGTTCTACTTAATACAAATTTTGAGACCACTAAGGTACCCAGGCATTTGAGTTGTTGCGATCCACCAATTGACCTGGATGGAAAATAACTTGGCAAGAAGATGCTTATTTGGACAAATTTGCTTGTAGACCTCAGCCAGCAGTGACTGTTGAGGCAATAGTGTTGAGACATTTGGCATGATACTTGAGTGTTAAGTGATGTACAGAGTGAAACAAACTGAGAGTAGATGCATCTCCAGTGAACTGTGAATCTCCTTTAGTATTTTTACTGTAACTTGGAGATGCTAGTCCATACTGGTTGAAGGCTTGGAGTCTTTATAGGTGTGGATACTTGAAAAAAAGATTTCCTGTGACCTGTGGAGATGGGAAATTATATTTTGTTTTACTGAGTATAAGGAATCCACCCTTCCTGGTAGCTGCCTTCAAGTTGCATTTCCCCCAGTTTTTTTCTCTGGTGCTGACATCTCAGTGCTCACTTGATGCCACTTTGCTTTTCAGGAAGCCAAGGAGAAGCGCCAGGAGCAGATCGCAAAGAGACGCCGGCTTTCTTCATTGAGAGCTTCTACATCTAAGTCTGAGTCAAGTCAGAAGTAAAGATGCACCTGATATTAAAAATAAACACTTTGTGGTTAACCTGTCAGGAGGCTTTGACTTCATATTGTTACTGACCATATCCTAAAATAAATAGTTGTCCAGACTCACTGCATCATGCAGCCCAAACCACACCCAGAAACCTTGGTCTCTAGGTCTTTCAAGAACTTGTAATATATTTTCACATCTTAATTGGGAAGTTTCAGTTTATCTAACCGTGTGCATGAGTGTTGATTTTTCTACATGCAAGATTAAGGTGGAATGGCAAACTGGGTGGTGGCTCAGTGGTGTCCACTGAAATCAAACAAGATAATCTCAGGAGTCGTGTGTAGGACTCACTTAGTACCCTTGAGTAGTATGTTTGATTTTTTTTTTTTAAATCTGAAGCACAGAATGCTGTTGGCAGATGAATTGGGTCCCTTGCTTTTGGTACTGAGTGTAAGATTGGTGATTGCTGCCAGAACTAAGTGTGATTAGCTCTGTTACTGGAACAGGTTTCCCAGGGAAGTGGTCACAGGACCAAGACTCACAAGTCAGAGGTGTGTCTGGATGATGCTCTTGGTCATACAGTTTAGTTTATGGTAATTCTGTGAGGAGCAAGAGAGTTGGACTTGATCCTTACAGGTCCCTTTAAACTTGAAGTATTAATGATTCTGAAAGTACGGCAGCATTTTGCTCTTTGAGTTAGTACTGAATACTAAATATGAGTAAGCCAGACATTTAAAGGTTTAACTAAAATTTTCCTCAAGGATAAAAAATTTGGTGATGCCTTTATGCATTCACACTGTACTTGGTGCAGAATCTAGTACCAGGTAAGGCTGTGTTTAACCTTGGAATGATCTGAGACTAAATATATTGTCTTAATTGTTCTTAAAAGAGAAACTGGGATCCACCTGTTTTTGTTAAAAGGTGTTTCTGTTTCCAGTATAAAAACTTGGATACATTAAGCTATCTAAGCATCAGAAGTTAAGGTATTTCGTTCTGGTTTTCTTCCTGTGTGCATGGCAAGGCTTTTAAGTCAGGGATGCACTTACTGTTAAGGCAAATTTTTAATACGTGAAGTGTGACATCTCCAGAAAATCAGAACTGCAGAACAAGTGACCTGCAGGCTACAGTCTGTGAGCACAGATAAATGTAACTGAATTTTTTACTTGTATTAGAGTGAAGGGATACTGACCCTGGCAAGGGTGGAATTGGGCATGAAGCGTGAGTGCAGCAGAAGCCTTAGGCCAGGAGATCTGCCCACAGCAGTTACTCCAAACTCCCATTCGAGCTGTCTTCAGCAGCATCACTGCTCAGGTAGGTTAGCTACTACGTAGTCAACTACATAACCTGAACAAGGCAAAGGGATACCTTTCACAAATCCACTTAAAATTTAAGGTTACTCTCAGCTGCTAGAAATTGATACAGAGAAAATAGAGATAAATCTGTGTGACCCAGCAGTCAAAACATGCGTATGACATCTTTAACCTGCTTAATAAAACAACTTGTGCACATAATCACAAATGTCAGTATGAAGGAGTCATGTCAACAGGCACTGTCAAGCAGAAGGGGGGGGGGGGGGGCCTCATTTTTGATAATTAGGAGATAAACTCTTGAGTTCACCATGTTGAAGAGTTTCACAGTCATGCAGTAAAGAAACAAATTACTTAATAACACGAGCTTTTTCTGATGGATCATGCTGACAGGCACTTGCGTGTGGTTAAGAGGCACTTATTCTGGTCAGGGTCCCTAGGCACTGAGATCAGAATGTCCTAGAAGATCCCTGTGTTCTTACTGAGGATGTCCTGCTGGTGTGAGATGAGAACACGTCCCTGAAGAGGTGCAGCCAACACTGAGTTGTGTTAAGAGTGGTCAGGGTCATGGTTGTTTTTGTCAAGCTGTCAATGAGAATGCATCACTTTCTCAGAGCTAGGAGGTGCATAGTCTAATCCCTAATAAAAAACTCTCTTCCTTCACTTGTTTCCTTCAATCTGCTGCTTGTTGGTGCAGATCATCCACACCATCACTTCAAATCACAGAACAGCACAGATGGGAGGGGGCCTTGACTGATCATCTGGTCCCACTTACCATGAGACAAGGTGATATTATTTAGCACCCTGTCCACTCATGTCTTGAAAAGCTCCAGTGATGGAGACCAGGCAGATAGTTCTGGTAACTGAGCATTGTCACTAAAAGCTCTTTTTACCTCTTCTGGTAAAATTTGCAGCTGTTGCCACTTCTCCATGTGGCTCCTTGTGAAGCAGAGCCTCGGTCCTCTTGGTAGCTGTCCTAGTATGTGATGAGGTTTTCCCCTGAGCCTTTCCCAGGCTGAAAAACACCCAAGTCCACCCTTGCCTCACAGGGCAGTTTGTAGTCAGCATCTTTCTTTGAACTGAGGCCACAACTGCACCCACTGCTCTAGGTGCAACCTCACAAGTGCTGAAGCAACACACACATCTCTCTGCTCATCTCTATCTCTATGCCCCTGCGTGGGCAGGGATCCACGTCGCTTTGGCTGCTGCTGTGGATGACTCTGCAGCCAGTCTGGAATCCCCTCCAGGTGGCTCCCCAGCCCCATAGCTCATGGCCTCTGCGTGGACACCGTGCTGCTGTGGGATGTAGCAGACAGTGCTTTGAGCTTTGGAAACTGGCCTGCCTGAACTAGAACCTTGCACTTGAAGCAAAAGCAGTTAACAACCTCAAGTAAGGAGAATGTAGGCAATAGATACAGCAAGACCTTGGCATAGAATAGAGTAGCACATATTTTGCTTTTAGGAAGATTACGTTAACCAGTTAGAGGAGGCTCTGCTTCACATGAACAAATAGTCATAGCCTATCAGCTTGCAATAAGGGTGTGTGATCAGCTCATTATAACCAATTACAAAATAACATGAAATATGCCTGTACTCGTGAACAAGATAATGGCAAGTTTGAAAATAGGCAGGGCTTTGCACTTGCCTTTTTTAAACTTAATACAGTTCTTGCCAGCCCACTCTTCAGCCTCTCCAGGTCTCTGAAGGATGTGCTCACTCTTCAGACATGTCCACCTCACCAGCCAGTGAAGTGCCTTCAGCACAGCTGGGGTAGGTGCCTTTAGCCTCATTGTCCAGAGTTAGGAAGATTTTGAACAGTGTAGGGCCTGGTGCTGATCCCTGATGTGATGGGCTGCCAGCCTGAGTAAACCCCATTGCTCGCCACATTCTTCAGTTCACTGCCCTTGAGAACTCCATGACTTCACTACAGTGGGACCCACAATAAAAGCTTGCAAGGCCAGCAGCTGTGGATGTTTTTAACACTTTAACAGCAGTTCAAAACGTGGCAAGAAGTGCCTGTTGAAAGCAGCAGCTTTTTTTTTTAATTTAACAGGACTTATTGGCAGGACTTACTGCTCTTCAAGGGCTATGCAAGCCTGAAGCTCAGCTGCAAACTTGGAGACACTTTACAAGCTTCAGTAACAGGTACTCTGGTTTCAGAGAGATGGTCAGCCCTAGGTAACCAAACACATCTAACTGATGGTTTTAACAGGTCTGTATGTCAGTATGACACTACAGAAAAAATTAAAAAATAAAAAAGGAAAAATGCCCAAGAAAAACACCTTGAGGAAACTAAACAAAAATTCTGGACTATTCCTCTAAACCCAGTGAAACCAACTTCTGCCCCCCCTCAAAGCAGTTGCTGGCTGCCACCTGTCCCCACAGAGCCACTGGTAGGCTAATCCACAGAGGGACTGGTAGGCTTATCAGTCTGTAGTGCAAAGCCCTGCTGATGTGGGTGTCCAGTGAGGTTTTAGACTTTTTTAAAGGCTGTAGACGGCACAGGCTTCTATGCAACCTGTTACAGTGCTCATGATCACAGCTAAAAACATATAAGCAGATTTTCCTGCAGCCTGTGCCAATTGCCTCTTCTGGCACAGGGCACCACCAAGAGTCTGTCTCTGTCTCCTCTACTCACCCACCTCATGAGGTATTTAGACACATAGATGAGATTTTTGCCTCCCCCATCCCCAAGTCTTCTCCAGGTTGAGCAGTGCCAGCTGTGAGCCTTGCCATGCATTACAGATGCTCCAAGCCCTTCATGACCTTTTTGGCCCCTCACTGGAGTAACTCCAGGGTGTCCCAAGTCAGACCAGCCTTGGATGTAGCACCCAGAGCTGTCTCACCAGCACTGGGTAGGGAGGAAAGATCCCCTCCATTCACCCCCTGGCAATGCTCTGCCTAGCTCACTATAGGACATTCTTGGCTTTGCTGAGAGGGCACTTGGCTGACTCTGGTTAGGTTAGGATCCACCTTAAACCCTGGATCTTTTCCTGCCCAGCTGCTCTCCAGCTGGTCTGCTCACAAGCATGAATTTTTGCATAAGGTTGTTCCTACGCAGGGGCTGTACCTCTGCATTTCCTTTCAGACCCCATCTGATTTTCTCCAGCCTGGCATGTCAGGTCACATTCTCTCAGGCTTCCCACCTGATTTTGGCAGAGGAGACAGCTGTTCCATTGTGCCTACACCTTCAAACCCTAATCCTGTGGTGCAAGCTTCTTTGGGGACTCTTCAAACACAAGCATTCTGTTACACCCTCCCTCCTTCAGCCACCTCTCTCAATATGCCACTTAAAGGCAGTGTCATATTTTTAGCAGACAGCATTATTAAAAAGACAGCACTGACAAAAGCAGAGCAAAACCAGCAAAGGCACTGTGATGTTACCAAGGCTGTAGGCATCTGAAAGACTGTTCCTGAGCTTCCTTCCATGGGTCTGAAATGATGAGTTTATTACTAATCTTTTCCACAAGCTACCAGTTTGTGCTATGCATATGAAGTTTCTTCAGAGAGAAAAATCTTTAGGGTGTGGTATTCTTACTTCCACTATCAGATTAATGAACTGACTGCCATGCACAGGGGAGTTTGAAAAATACTAAGTTATAAAGGCCTGAAGCACTTGACAGTAACTGGCATTTTCTACTGCTTAAACAACATCCCAGCCTCATTCATTTCCCTCTACCTGCCCCATTTAAAAAAAAAAAAAAGTATCTGGAAACTGCATGTAAGCCTGTGTAAATGTGTTCTGAAGCAGAAAGGGCACCAGTAACTCTTGCAAGCTAGGATGCATCATGAAAGCACCTCTGTGCCCCCATTCCAAAGCCACTGAGAAACCAGAACTCCTGGGAAACGTTCAGCCAAGTACAGGCACCAACCTCTCCCCAGCCACTGATTAATGTTGCTTTTCCTAATCAGCAGAGAGCAGCAGCTCTGTCATCAGGAAGCTGGGCTCTATGACTTTATGCAAACAAGTTCTTCATGGATGCTGCCTTCCTGAGCCTAATTTCAAATTCTTACCCCTGCCAGTCCCCATGGCTTACTGAAGGTGCCACAGAGCCAGACTCTCACATGAACCAAATCCCCACAGATGAATCCCATCTTTTCTCTTCTTCTTTCTTTTTAACACCTTAACAGCAGTTCAAAACGTGGCAAGAAGTGCCTGTTGAGAGCAGCAGCGTTTTTTTTTTTAATTTAACAGGACTTATTGGCAGGACTTATTGCCCCACCATTCAGGTATCACTGAGGTACTATGAAACAGTTTCCCAAAAAGGCAGGCTAAATTTGCATTTAAGATTAAATCATATCAAGCAGAAAAGCTCAACAATTTAAAGTTTTTACACAGGATGCATACATATTTTATTTTGGGAAATACATTAAATTTTTTTCTTAGTCTAGAATACCTATACAGAATTCAGAATATGCACAGTGTATTTTTAAACTCGAGAAACATTTGTCAAACGTACAAAAACATTCCAGAGACACAGTTGTTAATCATAGCACAGTAAATGCTTGCCATTTTTCAGCAGTCCGAAACAGTCTCTAAACCAGTGCAAATTTTACTGCATTAAAGAAAACTTCCCAGCTCATTTCATAAATTCATAATTTATTCACACTACATCCTTTCATCCACATTACAGTTTATGTTAAGCTCCTAAAAGGAGTTTAATGTGCTTCTAAAAACAGCAAACAATCCCTTTTATTTGCACCATTGACTGATGCAGATTTAAAGAACAAATAAAAACCCCATCTGTTTCTCTCTTTGTATACATCACAATATACAGCACAGTAGAATCTAGAGTCCAATTCAACCACTCAGTTTCAAGGCTTAAAAAGTTACAAGGGTGTTTTCTTTTAAAAAGGTCCATAATGAAAAGCTGATATACAAAAGGCACCTCAAGGTTTTTATTAGTTAAAAGAAAAAAACCCTTTCTTGTACATGTACAGTTACGTGAACAAGACAACCTGCTTACCATTTAATGAAATAAAGTTATCAGCATTGAAATAATTATTGAAGTGAGAGCTTTAAAAAGAGAAAACTATTGAGTGGATTCTCAGTTACTTACAATTTAACGATTTGTTTTAAATATATAATTTCTATAATCTAATTTAATATACACTTGAAAATATCCCCTATGTTGCAGTTATTCAATGAAAGCAGTAAACTTAATGAAAGGTATATTCTTCTAGATGCAACAAAAAGCTATTAATTCACAGTTAAAATGGAATAAAATTATTCATTCATAAGTGCAAGGTAGCTTAACAAATGTTAGATTCCACTAGGAATAAGACTTAGTTACTTGCAAAACAAACAAATTTAGTTTGAAAACACATATACTAAGCAAAATATTTTCCACTAAAATTGTATTATCTAAACTTGAGTTATATAAAAAGTGAAGACAGCATATGACTATAAATAAAGAACAGATTCTTCTAGTAGCATGTAAAAGCTGGTACCTATTGCGCCAATACCACAGACACATCAGTCTCCTATACCTACAGGGTTTTGAAAGTTCTTACGTGTAGGTAGGTAATATTCCAGAATAAATTTATGACTCTTTTAAAAAAACCATTCACTTTAGACTCCTGATTCTTAACCTTTGAGACCCCATCTGTTGTTTTAGTTCTGCAGCTATTCTGATATGAGCACACGAACTATACATAACCGTGTTGTATCTGGGTGAAAGCTGCAAGATGGGATCTCCTCCATATAACTGACTGCAGTTCAACATCCCTAGGAAAACAATTCAAGTAAGGTTCTCTGTGGCAATTGTTATTCCCACACAAACTTTCTAAGTTCTTGGGCTTACCTGAAATTCAGTAACAATGTGCAACCACAAACGTCATGAGTTTGGTTTACACCCTCACTTTGCGCAGAGATTTCAGGTTTTGAAATGCAAACTGATCTTTTCATTTATAAATGAAAATCCTGAAATACACATTTTTGAGCTATTATTTGGAACTGGAGGCAAGAATTGTGCAAGCAAGCAGAATGCTACATTTTCTCCTTACACTGAAAACAGAACCAAGATCAAGCTTTCCACACCTTTCTTTCACAATACTTCCTCTGGCACATTCATGCATTTTGGATGGAAGGATGACCACGAGACAGCAATAGGCCCAAGGGACATCCTGGGGTGCATTAGAAGGGGGATGGTTAGTAGGTCAAGAGAGGTTCTCCTCCCACTCTGTCCTGGTGAGGCTGCATCTGGAATAATGTGTCCTGCATCTGGAATACTGTGCCCAGTTCTGGGCCCTGCAGTTCCAGAAGGAGCGGGAACTGCTTGGAAGAGTCCAGTGCAGGGCAACCAAGATGCTGAAGGGAGTGGAACATCTCCCTTATGAGGAAAGGCTGAGGGAGCTGGGTCTCTTCAGCTTGGAGAAGAATGTGGAGTGACCTCATTAATGTTTATAAATATGTAAGGGGCAAGTGCCGGGAGGACGGAATCAAGCCTTTCTCAGGGGTGACTAACAATAGGACAAGGGGCAATGGCTATAAACTGGAGGGTATATAAGGAAGAATTTTTTCACTGTGAGGGTGACAGAGCACTGGAACAGACTGCCCAGGGAGGTTGTGGAGTCTCTTTCCCTGGAGACATTCAAAGCCCACCTGGACGTGTTCCTGTGTGACCTCCTGGAGGTGACCCTGCTCTGGCAGGGGGGTTGGACTCAATGATCTTTCAAGGTCCCTTCCAACCCCCGACTTTCTATGATTCTATGATACAGATAAATTTGGATTACTAAGACTGGGATGCCAAACAAATTTGGAGCAGCTGTAAGTTACTAAGTCATTCCTATGTAGCCCATGAAGTCCATGCTGTGCATGACCTGCAAAGAAGAACTTAAATCTTTAGTGCCCAAATTTCAGAAAGACGAATGTGCTTGCAATCAACTCACAAAAAACTTTTGAAGACTTTTCCCTGCTTATTTTTGGCCCTATATTCAAGCACATGAGAACTGATTGAGTCATGTTAACTTATTTTATGCCATGCCCTTTCCTCGTATGTACTCAGTTTTTTTCAGCACTCAAATTAAGGAAACCTGTACCTCAGAAAGCTTGTGTCGGAAAACCTGCAGTGTCTATGTGTTTCTAAGAGGCTTAAAAGTCAAAGGAAGAGCAGGAAGTGCTATAATGCTTTTGAAAGGAGAGAAAGCAACTAGGAAAAAACCACTCAGTTCTAAATTCCCTTCAATTTATGTGAACTTCTTTTTATCTCCAAAAAAGCACCTCCATAGATAAATACTTAATTAAAAATTACTTTCAGAGATCTCCCCTTTTGTTTGAAATACAAATTTAATTCACAAACCACCTGATTAGTTAGCTATTAAAATTAGACATTAAGAGGAATCCAAATTAAAAAGAGTAAGCACTTAATTTTGTTACTCTACATTAAAGAATTAATTTAAATAGGCAGATTCAAGATTTCAAGTAATTACATGCAAGTGTTATACCACTCTGAAAGCCAGGTACATGCAACAGGAATAGAAATGAACTTGTAGTGTACAAAAATGCCAATATGCAGAAGCAAATCAAAGCCCTTTCCCCTCAGGCTTTAGAGCTTTTCGTTTAAGGTGTATGACTGGGGAAAGTCTAATATTTAGTAGTAGATGCTGTGACATAACATGCTTTCCTATTTCTACAGTACTACCACCTGACTGGTATGTATTTTCTGCAACAGATGGAAAGGTTGTTTTGAAATCAAGGTGATCGCTTACAGAATATAGCTTAAAATAACATTACTTATAATGGTTCAAAACAATTTGCCATCACCAGTCTTCTAAAACAGCCCTCACTGGATATATTTTCTTTGTAATTTAATGAGCTGGGAAAATTTAAGGGTAATCAAAACTTGATTTCTTGCGAGTTGCATCGCATAATCATACGGCTTGATGATTTAATACTCAAAAATTGTTTTTTTATAACTATGTTTGAGATCAGTATAGAAGTATACAGGAAAATTTGCGGTTTTGATTTGTGTAAGTATTATGTTGTCTGGATGCATGCTCCAGAGAGACTTTTTGCTTAAAAGGACGGAACTGCATTTGTCAATTATGTAACAGGAGAAGAGAGGAAACCAGGAAGAATCAAGCTCTGCTCTTTCATTGCCATGTAGGTCATATCTGCAAGCAGTCATGCATAAACCCAAAGAATAAAGAGTGGAAATAAAAAGTGCTTTCCTGCTTTTAATTACTGAAGAAGCACAATATTTTCATCAGGAGAGAATCTGTCCAGGCAACATCCCCATATTAACATAGGATCGGACCCTTTCGAACAAATACAAATAATCTGTCTGTGATGCAAATGTATTTTGTCAGAAATAGTGCAAATCCTTTGTTTTAGCTTCATAAAAAAACAAATGTAGAAGCTGTCCCAGACAGATCTTTATCCCTCATAATTTTCAAGAATGAAAATTTTTAAGAGAGAAAGTAGTACGACGTAAATACATTCATGCTCATATGCAATTACAGTTTTAGCTATGCTCCTTTAACATTCTACAAAACTTCTTTTTCTATTCTCTACAAATAATTCCATCAGAAAAACCACACCATTAAATTTCAGCAAAAAAACCCTGGAATATATCTCATCATATTTCTCAAGTAACAGAAACATTTAAACTGTTGACCAGTATCTAAGCTCTACTTTCCAAGAGTATGACTACTGTAGTCAGTCAGCTCTGTGAGGTGAGGAAGTGTCTTATCTACTAGAAGCAATCCAAAAGATGAATCTCTTCAGATCACATACTCAGGCACTTCCTTTGTGACAATACACACCTTGAAGACTATATTCATAAATACATATTAATAGAAATATTGAATTTAGACTATCAGTGCAAAACAATTAAACCACAGGCTAGCGTGAAAACAGGGGAGAGGGTGATAAAGAATTTAAAGAAAAGACCCTTTTTAGGCATACACTCATAGTGTATAAACAATAATTTTTTCAGATAGTATCTCTTTGACAAACCTTATGTGTACTCTAATAACACTTAAGCTTCCTGTCTGATTTTCAGAAAGCTGTCTAACTCTGAGCTGCTTTGTGTAGAAGCCTAATCACTCCTTTGGAGAAAGCACCAATATGTTCATACGATCTTTCATCTGCCAGGAGAATACAGGAAAATTTTCTGTTTTTTACAGCTGTAAACATACATTAGAAAAAGGTCTGCCAAAGAGAATGTACAATAGTAATTGGGACAGTGGTCAAAAAAGGGATAGTCATTTTAGGTACTGTGATCTAACACATATAACTGTATTGCAACTTCCAATGCAGGGACTCAAATATTTACATTCATACATATATGAATAAAAAGATCTCTCTTTAGTTAAAGGTATTTTTAAAGAAGCAGTGAAGAATAAGTATTTTCTGGCAGGAGAGGTATTTCTATAAAATACACAAATATTGGTGGCCCTTAATAAAGTCACCAACTATAGGCTGCTGTGTAATCCTCGCCTTTTTGAACAATTTGTTATTGTGGGGGAAAGGTTTGAGGAAGGAAAAGTATACACAGGGAGGGAAAAAAACAACGGATCAATCACCTGAATCAATTCATCCTGTAATACAGTTTTAAAACATTTTAACACACTTTGTACTGTGTCTCATGAGATGAAAGACAAGAATATACATTGTAGCTCAACAAAACTGCTTTGACACATTGTTCATTTTATTACATTTTGGGATTCAAAGTGGAAGTATCACCATGCTCTTGCTTTGTTCACCTCTTCTGTCTCGCTGATGGGCAGTGTGCATCTTCCTCATTTTTATATTAAGGGTGCTCCAAAGCACTTTCTACAACACTCAACTCTGATGCTTGGTGGAGCATCTATTTTCTGCATCTTTTCAAGGACATCCTTTGGTAGATTTTTATGTGCAATTCTGTATTCACTATCAAAGACCTCTGAAATAGAAAAGTTGAAATTATTTTAGAAATGCTGCACAATGCACACTACTGTTCCCAAATCACTTTTGGTGATTTTTATATGACCAAAAAGTTACCTTAGCTTGCTGGTGTTTTGTTTTGGTCTTTTTCTAAATGCACCCTCTCAGAGAACCTGAAAGTCACCTTAATGCTGGAGCATCACAACACATCACAGTGGATGCCCCACAGTTTGCCTGTTCCCAGTTATTTCTCCTGTCACCTTCCACAAGGGAGTCAACCCTTGCTTGCACAGTACCAAAGAGAAGTTAGGGTAGAAGAGATCAAGAAGGGGGTGGGCAGCCAGGTGGCCAGAAGACATAGTTCTAACACCCAAATTGGAGACAGATGGACAAGACTGGGAACAAGTTTTCAGACATGAAGAATTAGAGCTTCAAGCTAATCAACTTCGTTTAAAATAAATGACTACTTGTTTTAAGCAAAGTCGAAATTTATGTCCCTATCTGAACTATGTTTTCATAAAAGGAACACTTGCTTGAAATATGACAGCACAGTACTTTTTATTAAAACACATCAGTTGAAAAGTTATTTATGAGCTAGATTTCATATAGAGTATTCCTATATTTATTACACACGCACTATGCGTTTTACAGCATTTTTTACTCACCAATGTCAATGTTCTCTCTTCCAAGAGACACGAGAGAAAGGAAAAGAATTTCTCTGTAAAAACTCCTAGGAAATATTTTGAAGGGAAAGTAAATGAAAGCACCAACTACCCTAATTTTAGAAAGTCAATGTTCTTGCTTGCAAATAAAATGACTGATCTGCATGTTTACTAGCTGAAGGTTTTCTCATGCCTGAATACTTTTCCTTAACACACAGCTATATTGTCACCATATCCCAGCAGTTATACATCCTATGAAAAATCCCTCTGCCTAAGGTTATGTAAAACTCCAGAAAAACAAGAAACACAAAATTAAGACCCATTTATTTATGGACTCCTTCCTGCCTCAGGACTAAGTACAGGGTGTAGGCTTACTTCAGACCACCCATACTTTCTATTTTGTTTCAGAATGCCCCTAGGGGTTGTTCCAACTTTAGCGATTCCATTATTCTATCTATCTTAGAACTGGGTATCACTAAACAATTAGATATTTTTTTTGCCCTCGTGAAACTGGAAAGTTCTGCTCTAAGGAGGCAGTGCTTGTTTCTTTTTTGTACCTACAAATCACAGAAGGAAAGGTGATACAGCATGCTAGACTTCAAACATCTCCTGTCCCTTACTTTAGAGGCTATGTTTTTGTATGAAGCCCTCTTTGAATTGTAGTGCAGATAGCAAAATGTACCGTGTTATTTACACATCTCTGTTTGTGGATCATGCTGTATCTCCTTTTCTTAGCCAGTACTCAAGATTGGTTGAATTTCAACAGGTAAAACCAGGTAGTTTGGAGAATATTCCAGATACTGCAACAGTGCTGCACAGTTGTGTATGTATTAATTTGCTAGAACTGGAGCAAATCTGCATAGTCAATGCCTGCATTTTCCTTATTCATTAGTAAAATGTACTTTTTGATTAAATAATCAAA